>NC_091440.1:58134898-58770382 GCF_964237555.1 Oryctolagus cuniculus | reverse complement strand
CTCAGGGCAACAGGAAGACTTATCACCCAGATGGGAGGAAAAAAATAAAGCAGTGCATCTCTTTCTCCCCCTCTACCCCTACAACAGTGACCTGCAGGCAGTGGTGGGAGGGCTGATGCTATTTTTGGACATAAGCAGATAGCTGTTCCAGCTCTTGTGCGCTTACCCAGTAAGTATCGGGGTCACCCTCCACCCTCTCAGCAGGGGAAACCACAGTAGTTCAACAGCAACCGACAGGTTTTGTCTCCACTCTTATGCACCCAGCACAATTGTGAAGTGAGCAGGGCTGCAACTGGGTGGTACTCTGTGTGCCTATAACCCAGAGATCTTACCAGGTCTCTTCCCAGAGAAAAACCTACATTCCCCACAGACTTTGAATCTGGTTGGGAGGACTGCCTCAATCCAGTGGGCTGGAACACTCACAAACCGTGGCTCCAGGAACACCTCCATCCCCCTGCAGATATAACAGGCTAACAGGTGCAGTGGCCTCACTTCACTCCTTGACCTGAGGGCTCTGGGGCTGAGACTGAGAAAACACTGTGACTGTGTGAGAAGAGGCAGGGTGTAGCTGGGTTCTTGGCGATCACAGAGTGCTGTTGCTCACTCTTAGAGCTCCTTGGTTGCTTAGAGCTGCTCATAGCAGAGGGAATTGTGCTCATAGGAAGGACTGTGTAAATCATATGTGCAGTTCATATGGTGGTGCAGATGAGTGTTAAACACACTGGTGGCTAACACCTAGGCTTTCCTCAGCTTGGAGGAGAAGGGGCGATCACACCAACAGAGGTGACCATTCCTCTCCATCCACTAACCAGAGGAGAGCTACAATGCCAATCTTCAGTGTTACCCTGAACCCTCACCCCAACCTGGAGCACTAACCAGAGCTCCATAGCCACACCCACCATACACTTCTTGGAATTCACTGAGAGTGTAGACATTTACTAAGCTTCAGAGGCTTAGCTCAAGGATAAAAGCCACCAGAAGAGAAAGAAAAAAAAATTCTATAAATGCCTAAAAATGAATGCAGAAATTCAAGAAACAAGAATAAGGAAAACATTATAACCCTCCCCAAAGGAGCAAATATCTGTTTCAATATCAGAATGTGAGGATGAAGAGATCAAAGAAATGCTGGAAATGGAATTCAAAAAATTAATCATAGGATTACTCAAAAGCAATCAGAAGCAAATCCACAAACTAAAGAAAACCATATGTGTTAAAAATGAAATGTTTCCCATTAAATTAAGATTTTAAAGAGAAATCAAAATGAAATATTAGAAATGAAGAATTCAATAGATAGAATAAAAATGCAGTGTAAAGCCTTAACAACATAGTCGGTGAGGCAGAAGAAAGAATATCTGAACTAGAAGATAAATTTCTGGAAATTTTGCAAACAGACTAAAAAAATATGAAGAAATTAGATAACTTAAAGACAGTGTTGGTGATCTATGGGATACTATCAAATGGCCCAAAATATGGGTCGTAGGAGTGCCTGAAGGTATGGAGAGAGAGAAGGGACTTGAAGGCCTATTTAGTGAAATAATTTGACAAAATTCAATACCCTTTTATAATGAAAACAGTAAGTAACCTGAGTATAAAAGAAACATTCTTCCACATAATCAAAATAGCTTATAACAAACCAACAGCCAGAATCCTACTGAATGGAGAAAAATTGGAGGTATTCTCATTAGGATCCGGAACCAGACAAAGTTCTCAATATAATCCTGGAAATTTTGGACAGAACCTTCAGGCAAGATAAAGAAATCAAAGGAATACAAATAAGGAAGGAAGAAGTCAAACAATTCCTATTTGCTGATGGCATGATTCTATATATAGAGAACCCAAAAGACTCCATGAAGAGTCTATTGGATATCATAAAATAATTTGGTAAAATAGTAGATATAAAATCAACACACAAAAATCATTAGCCTTTGTATACACAGACAATGGCATATCTGAGAAAGAACTTATAAGATCAATCCATTCACAATAGCTACAAAAAAATTTAAATACCTTGGAATAAATTTAACCAAGGATATCAAAAATCTCTACTATGAGAATTATGAAGCATTAAAGAAAGAAATAGAAGAATATATAAAAAGTGGAAGAATCTTCCATGTTCATGGGTTAGAAGAATCAACATCATCAAAACGTCCATATTATCAACAGCAATTTATAGATTCAATGCAATCTCAATCAAAATACCAACAACATTCTTCTATGATCTAGAAAAAAATGATGCTAAAATTCATATTGATTCACAAGAGACCCCAAATAGCTAAAATAATCTTAAATGATAAAAGCAAAGCTGGAGACATCACAATTCCAGACCTCAAGACATACTACAGGACATTTATAACCAAAACAGCCTGGTACTGGCACAAAAACAGATGTGTAGACCAATGGAGCACAATAGAAACTCCAGAAAGTAATCCACGCATCTGCAGCTAACTTATCTTTGACAAAGGAGCAAAAATCAACCCCCATAGACAAGATGATCTCATCAACATATGGTGCTGGAGAACTGGATCTCTGCATGAAGAAGTATGAAGCAAGACCCCTATCTTTCACCTTACATAAAAATACACCCAAAACAGATCACAGATATACATCTATGATGTGATACCACCAAATTACTAGAGAACGTTGGAGAAATACAAGACATTGGTCTAGGGAAAGACTTCTTGGAAAAGACCCTAGAAACACAGGCAATCGAAACCAAAATTAACAAGTTGGATTACTTCAAACTGAGAAACTTCTGCACTGCAAAAGAAACACTCAGCAAAGTGAAGAGGCAGCCCACAGAATGGGAGAAAATATTTGCGAAGTATGCAACTAGATTAACTTCCAGGATCTATAAAGAGCTAAAGAAACTTAAAGACTGCAAAACAAACAACCTGGTCAAGAAATGAGCAAAGGTCCTTAGCAGACACTTTTCAAGAAGAGAACTTCAAATGGCCAATAGACACATGAAAAAATACTCAAGATCACTAGCCATCAGGGAAATGCAAATCAATGAGGTTTCACCTCACTGCTGTTAGAATGGCTCTCATACCAAAATCAACAAACAAAATGCTTGTGAAGATGTGGGGAGAAGGTTACACTAGTCTACTGCTGGTGGAAATGTAAACTGGTACAGGCACTGTGGAAGACAATATGAAATCTGAATACAGACCTACCTTTTGACCTAGTCATCACACTCCAGGGAATTTATCCAAAGGAAATGAAATCAGCATATGAAAGAGTGATCTGTACCCCCATGTTTATTTCAGCTTAATTCACAGTAGCTAAGACATGGAATCAACCCAAATGTCCAACAACTGAAGACTGAATAGGGAAATTATTGTATATATATATATATATATATATATATATGCTATGTATATAATACACTATTGTATATTTATGCTATGGAATACTGCACAGCACTAAAAAATGAAATCTTGTTATTTGCAATAAAATGTTTGTTTTGTTCTCTTTTTCTTCATTATTTTGTGAACCCTCTTCTTAGTGCATTATTAATCTTATGAGTATAATATTAACTGAAAATTGATCTCTGTAAAAAATAAGAATGGGAAAGGAAGAGGGAGGAGGAAGAAAAGTGGGAGTATGAGTGGGGGGAAAAAGAATCACCATGTTCCCAAATTTGTATGTATTAAATGCATGAAATTGTACTCCTTAAACCAAATGTAAAAAAAAAAAGAAATTATGGTATATATACACGATGGAGTACTGCATATACACGATGGAGTACTGCTCAGTTTTTTAAAAAATGAAATGCTAACAAGATGTATGCAAATGCAAACCATTGTACTTAGTGAAATAACTCAGTCCCAAAAACACAGATACCATATGTTTTCTTTGATCCAAGGTAACTAACAGAGTACCTGAATTGGTAATGTAATGGAGTGAAATAGACATTTTGAGATTCGATGATTATTTACAGCTCTTTTCTCTTCCATTGAGGAAATTTTTTATATACTATTTGTTGAACTCTTTTACCAAGTTTAGGGCTAACTATATGATCATTATGTGAACTGAAAATAAATCTTTGAAAAAATTAAGAGTGGCAATGTGAGAGGAAGGAGGAGAAGGAAGGGATGGAGCTCGGATGGTAGGGAGGGTAGGTAGGAAGTATCACTCGGTTCCTAAGTCAGTAAATAAGAAATGCATGAAACTTGTATAACTTAAATAAAATTAAGAAAAAAAAATTGAAAGGCAGAGTTACAGAGGCAGAGGCAGAGAGAGAGAGGTCTTCCATCTGCTGGTTCACTCACCAGATGGCTTCAATGGCTGGAGCTGGGCTGGTCCAAGGCCAGGAGCCTGGAGCTTCTTCCAGGTCTCCCATGTGAGGAAAAAAATCTGGAAGCTAGAAACCAAGGCAGTCATTTGGATGAGTAAGAGATAGGGGAGATTCAGAACCAAGATGGTTCACCCTCCAAAATGCCAGAAAGCATAAAAATCAGAATGTATTTTAAAACAAGTGCACACAGTATTAAAAAGGATTATTTGAAAATCGATCTCAGAAGCACTTACTGTGATGTGTTTTAATATACACTAACACTGGATTTATACCTATGTATGAGAGTTTGGGATGAATATAGAAAAATAATTATGTTTTTCAATATAATAGAAAATAATAAGAAAATTAATACCTCTATGCCAAGCACGGTATTGCAAAAGAGAGACAGTAGTGAATACTGATGCTGATATTACAAACACAGATATAACCATGTTGAGGAAGGAGATGCAGGAAATTATGGAGAAGATAAAGAGAAAGAGAGCAAAATCGTCCTTTTCTATAATAGGAAGACAATAGATAATACTTAAAGTGGAAAAAGTGAGAAACAGCCAATAAGCTTGTTACTGAGAAACATAAAATAGATAACAGCAGAGCAGCTAAAGGTGCTGAAAGTGGTTACTTCTGGGGAATACTAATATTTGGGGGACAGGGAAAGAAGGAGGGGCTACCTATATTTTATTGTACACTATATTCACTGTATTTGTCTTTTCTAAAGCCATATGTGTGTATCTTTGGTAAACGTAAAAATTGTAATGAAAGGGAAAAGCAATAGTCTGGCAGAGTAGCAGTGGGAATTCAACACAGTAAAGGTAGTAGAGGTATTAACAAGTATAGAGGCTAAAGTAAAGAAGGCTTGTAGTGGGGCGATTGCACTGGGGATTGCAGGCGTATATCAGAGGGCAAGCAGAAAGAAAATTGAGAAAAGGAGCTAAATAAAGGTTTTAATATATATTTGCTTCCTTACTGGTTTGTGCATAAAGTATCTTTAAGGTATTCTCAGCTCTTGACAACCAGGCTGGTGATATCAAGGAATGCAATAAATTTGTCTAGTCCAATGAGTCTGGTCATCTATCACAATCAGTCCCTTGACACGTTGATTTGGTCACAGCTTGTGCAGTTGCTATTTCCTGTAAAATTATGGCAGTGAAATATATGTAGATATAGTTTCAACCATGTCAAAGAATAAAATTGTTATTATTCTACAAGACAAATAGCTTATCATATAATTAGAGTTGGAAGGACAATAAGAGGTTACTTGTTTCTACCCTTTGATTCTTGAATTTCCTGCACATTATTTCTGCTTAGTGAAAAATACTTCCACATATCTTAAAGATTTCCTAGCAATTACTGTGTGGAGATATCCTGGGTTAAGATTGTTTAGGATTGAAGAGGATGTAAACACAGGGACAAGTTATGCTTAAAGACAGTGCCACTGTCCCAATGGGAAATTGGTTAATAGATGATCAGTGTGCATGGAAAGATAAATCATGAGAAATATCTACTAACTGAAAGCATGCCTAAGCATCTTTGGGGCATAGTGCTATTCTCCCAAGTTAGAACTGCAGACATTTTGATATCACAAGATTCTGTTACATGAGAAAGTACATTATGGGTCCAAGGAGTTTCCATGAATGTCTGAAAATTGATTTAGTACTTGAGTTTCAGCAACGGGGAGAAAGAGGATCTTGGTCAGGTTGTCAGTGAACTCTCAATTACTTGTTTATTCTTATTCACCTAGATGAACAGGATTCCATTATTTAATAGCTGGAAAACAAGGGGATATTAAATAGGTATGAAGATATAAGAAGGGTCTCCAAAGTTCATGGAACATATGTATTATGAAATTCTGTGCTTAGATATCAAAACCTTTTTTGTACCAAAATAAGCTTTTGCCTTTTTAAAAGATTTATTTATTTATTTGAAAGTCAGAGCTAACAGAGAGAGAAGGAAAAGCAGAGAATGTCTTCCATCCACAGCCAGAGCTGTGCCGATCCAAAGCCAGGAGCAAGGAGCTTCTTTCGGGTCTCCCACATGGGTTCAGGGGCCCAAGGACTTGGATCATGAAGATGATCCTGGCTTTCCCAGGCCACAGCAGAGAGCTGGTCGGAAGTCGAGCAACTGGGACTCCAAGTGGCACCCATATGGGATGCCGGCACTGCAGGTGGCAGCTTTACCTGCTACGCCACAGCTCTGGCCCCACTTTTGTCTTTTAATTCCATTTTCCCATTATGTTTTTGAAGTACTGTTATAAGGCATGGTTTGAAGTGGGTGAGGACTACGTGAAAGTATTTCTACCATGGCTTGTTCTGATTTGAAAGTTTAAAGACTCCCCAGAAAGGACATGTGCGAGAGTGATTGTTTTCACAGGTGGAAATTCCAGTATTTCCAGCTAATGTGGTACCTCCAACACACAGAGGTATGGTGATTTGTAGTGCACGTGTCCTTTTTGGTACTACTTCAGGTCTTGCCCTCATTACATCTCACCAAGTCTACTTACAAAACCTCCTATCCGGTCTCTTTAACCCCGATTTTCCTTGATTTCCCTCTTGGTTAATTATACATCCACAGATCTTGCTGAACTGTAAACTAATAGTTGACATGAAAAATGTCTTCTTAAAACTCTGCTTTCCAGTCCTGAATAAATCCCATGGGATATGGAATGGCAGTCACGTAACACTCACTGTATTTAACGTATGTGATATTAGACACCTGCATACACGCTCACATCTCTGTGTCATCTTCACATCCACTGGTTCACTTCCCAAATGGCTGCAATGGCTGGAGCTGGGCCAATCCAAAGCCAGGAACCTGGAGCTTCTTCCAGGTCTCCCACGTAGGTGCAGGGGCCCAAGGTTTTCAGCCATCTTCTACTGTTTTCCAAGGCCATAGCAGAGAGCTCGAGAGCAAGAGGAGCAACTGAGACTCAAAGCGTTGCCCATGTGGGATGCCAGCATTACAGGTGGAGGCCTAGCCCACCATGCCACAGTGCCAGGCCCTCTTCAGATATTTTTATTCAAAATGCATACATATGATATGTATGTATATGTATATATATATAATCCTAAATGAACTGTTAATAATTGTTAATTATATTATCCAAATAGTGGTTTTCTCAATTTACCTAATAATTTAGAATATTTTTCAATATTTTTGTTAACACACACTCTTACATTTTCAAAAACTAGTTCATATGTAATGTTTTATACTTTTGTTCCATACCAAATTATGATAAAGATTTTTTGCCAGTTAATGTGTCTATTCAGATTTGTGTTAGTAGTTATATAAACTTTCATTGAACTAATGCGCTAAATTTTACTCTGTTTTGTAATTAGTTGATTCTTCATTTTTGCTCTTACAAATAACTTTTTCTAAAGATATTACTTATTTATTTATTTTCCTTTGAATGGTAAAGTGACAAGAGAAAGAAAGAGACATTGAGAGAAAGAGATCTTCCATCTGCTAGTTCACTCCTCAAATGCCCACAATAGTTCGGCTTAGGCCAGGCTGATGCTGGGAACCAGGAGCCTCGTCTGGGTCTCCCATATGGATGACAGGGGACCAAGCACTTGGGCCATGTTCCTCTGCTTTCTCTATGCCATCAGGGAGCTGAGTGGAAGGAATGCCCTCTTTGATATCTTTCATTCATTGGTTCACTCCCTAGATGGCCACAATGACCAGCACTGTGTCAGGTACTTCATCCAGTCTCTTACATGGGTGAAAAAGGCCCAAACACCTGGAATAAACACAGGGGCCCAAATGCTTAGACACCTGCTGCTTTTCCCAGCCATTAACAGGGAGTTGAATTGGAAGTGGAGTAGCCAGGTCGTGAACTTATGCCCAGACAGGATGCTAGAATCACAGACATGGCTTCACCCAGTTCACCACAGTGCTAGCCCCATCCAAGCATACTTTTTAAAGATTTACTTATTTATTTGAAAGTCAGAGTTACACAGAGAGAGGAGACACACACACACATACAGAGAAAGAGAGAGAGAGAGGTCCTCCATCCTGATGGTTCACTCCTCAATTGGCCGCAACGGCCAGAGCTGCGCTGATCTGAAGCCAGAAGCCAGGAGCTTCTTCCGGGTCTCCCATGTGGGTGCAGGGATCCAAGCACGTGAGCCATCTTCTACTGCTTTCCCAGGCTATATCAGAGAGCTGGATCGGAAGTGGAGTAGCCAGGACTAGAACCGGCACCCATATGGGATGCTGGTGCTTCAGGCCAGGGCGTTAACCCACTGTGCCACAGCGCCGGCCCCATCCCTCAAGCATACTTTTTAATAATATTTATTTTCCACCAACTTTATGAAGACCCCTTATATTGTTCTAGCTTTTCAGTTGGCTTTTAATTTTATGAATTTTTGACATTGCATATATTTACAATTTTACATAGTATTTTTTCTAGTTTCATGGAGATTTAATTAGTAAACAAATATTGTATGTAGTTATGACACACAACTTGGAATTTTGATATGTGTTAACATTGTAAGATGTTTATCACGAGGCCGGCGCTATGGCTCAATAGGCTAATCCTTCACTTGTGGCGCCGGCACACTGGTTCTAGTCCCAGTCGGGGTGCTGGATTCTGTCCCAGTCGCTCCTCTTCCTGTCCAGCTCTCTGCTGTGACCCAGGAGTGCAGTGGAGGATGGCCCAAGAGCTTGGGCCCTGCACCCGCACAGGAGACCAGGAGAAGCACTTGACTCCTGGCTTTGGATCAGCAGGTGGTGCGCCGGCCACAGCGTGCTGGCCCCAGCGGTCATTGAGGGGTGAACCAATGGAAAAGGAAGACCTTTCTCTCTGTCTCTCTCTCTCTCACTGTCCACTCTGCCTGTCAAAAACAAATATGTTTATCACGAGCTAATGTATTCATCACTTCATATAGTTATCCCTGTATATGTGGTGAGAATATTTAATATCTTCTAGCAATTTTCGATTTTGTAATACATTATTGAGTAACCATACTTAAAGAGTATTTGAATATATATTTTAATTCTGTATTTTTCAGGTCATACAATTTCATGATTAGCTCATTTTGACTTTAAATTTGTTTTAAGGAGTATTTTTCATACTTATTCTAAATTCCACTTATATTTTAAAATTGTTACTCTTATTTCCTTTTTTTGTGCTAGGCTGATATAGGTTTGTACAGGCTTCAGTTCTTATTGTAATTTCTTTATTGTATTATGATATACATATCATGACAACAGAGGGATTTTTTTCTTAAAAAGACAATCGAATTTTTAATAATAATTTTAAATAATTCATATTAAAATTTAAAATATATATTTTAAACATTTATATTAATGTCTTCTTTTATGTCTTTGTTTTCTGCATCTGTTTTCTTTTTCCATTATTTTGTAACTTCCCTAATATGTATTTTAGTTTACTTTTACATGTTCTGTTTACTTTAAAAATTCTCTTTTTTACCATTTCAACAGAATTCTTAAAATTGTATTTCTTTAGTAATTGCAGGAATAAAACTAGATATTTCTACCTTCCTAGGTAATAAAGGATTTTGCATAATTTGATGCACATATTTACTCCTTTGGGCCAAATTAAGAGCTTTGGATTACGTAAGACTGAATATTCAAATATAATGAATATACTTCATTGCTTCTATATTTTTAACATTAAGTGTCTTGCAATCATTTTATAAAAACGTAGTTCCCATTAATTTAGTTGTTTCAGATATCCAGTTTAGTCTTAACATGGCCTCTTTATTATATTGGTGATTTGAAAATATCTATTTTTAGTTAGAAACGAGTGATTTTTGTCAGATATTTCAGCAAATTACCCATTATTAGGAGTTATATACTTCAGAAAATATTCTGCTGCTTTTCAGATATACCATTTTGAGTTTATGTGATTCAAAAAGTCTATGGATGTGAAATACTATACAAGTTTTAAGAGAGGAACACGAAATATAGAGTGTAATACCATAAAACAAACTGCTAACATATCATTGTAATTTTAGATTTAAAAAAAAAATTATTTTTAGGCCAGCGCCGCAGCTCACTAGGCTAATCCTCCACCTGCGGCACTGGCACACCGGGTTCTAGTCCCTGTCGGGGCACCGGATTCTGTCCCGGTTGCCCCTCTTCCAGGCCAGCTCTCTGTTGTGGCCTGGGAGTGCAGTGGAGAATGGCCCAGGTCCTTGGGCCCTGACCCCATGGGAGACCAGGAGAAGCACCTGGCTCCTGGCTTCGGATCAGCGCGGTGCGCTGGCCGCAGCGGTCATTGGAGGGTGAACCAACGGCAAAAGGAAGAACTTTCTTTCTGTCTCTCTCTCTCACTGTCCACTCTGCCTTTCAAAAAAATAAAAAATAAATTATTTTTAAAAGAAGCTTAGTAGTGCATAGACAATAATGTAAACTGAGATAATTTTTAAATGCTTAGAATAGTGCTCAATTCATAATAAATGCTTTGTAAGCATTTATTAAAGTAGGAATGATATCCAGCTAATCACCATCTACAGAGTCATGTGTGATTTTAAATGGAGGATACACAAGCTGCTAATATTATTAGCTTCACTTAAGGAATAAGGACACCAGAGAGTGATGGAATAAAATCATTTTACATTTTAGTCCTTAACGCATGGTATGCATTTTTCACATGCTCATATATCACTTGCAATGGAAATATCTTCAAAAAATGTAAAAGGAATGTCAAGCAAATTCTAGGAACAATGTTTTCTATTTAAAATGTATTATTCTGGGTCATAATTACAGGGAAGACTCTACTTTGGACTCTATCAACTTTATTTTCTTCCCATTTACTTGCATATATATGTTTCTTTATTTTGAAATGTTCATAAGGTCGTGCTCATTATTTACTGCTTAAATATTTCTGTAATCATTTTAAAATATTTCGTCTTGCAGACGAAGTTTTTCTTCAGTTGAAGAGATGGATTTTTCCCTTTTTTTTCAAGGAAATGCATCCATTTTCTTTTATTCTCCATTTGGAAACACACATTTTACATTCTGAGAACATTTCCATGCCTGCGAGAACTATCTCCTGCTTCGTGAGGTTTTCCTTTCTTTCCTACTGGATTCTGGATGAGTTGAGCTGTCTACTATTCATCACTAAAACCAGGTTTTGCAATATCCACTCTTCTCTCAGATGGCACACGTACAGTTAAATTCATTGCTGATTTAATTTACTTATTTCTTTATTTCATATCAATCTTCTATTTTGTGTTTGTGATGCAAATTCACTTACTGTGGCTCCTTGCTCTAACTTCTGAGGGCTATACTTTGCTTCATTTATTTGATGACAATAAATAGATGTCCTAAAATATTCCATTTTCTTTAGAAACATTCCCCCTGCCAAATTAAGTAATTATCTTGCATATATGATAATTTTTAAAAACTCGAACACTTTTTCATTATTCAAAATTAAGCCAAATGTCTTAGATGGCATTCGCAACTGGATTTTAAGTTGTACTTGTATCTAACCCAATACTTGTACATCTGGATCTTGACAGATTACCTTTCTCAGGAATATTTATGTTTGATTCATGGTCTAATTCCTCAGATTTCTCAGATGTTTGTTTAATTTCTGTCTCCCAGTTAGAAGCTCTTTTCTTTATTTGGCTGTTAAGTTCTTTATTTTTGCTAGAGTAACATTGGCAGAATTTAATCTTTCTTTGTTCATAATACAGAACATGAAAAACTGTAGCTCCCAGTACCCACTGTTTAGAGTGCTCTTTGTGTTTCTACCATTTCAAAATTACATTCTTCTACAAAAAGTCATTTTCAAAGTAAAGCTAAAATGTCCTTGTTAGTCTCTACCATGAATCATTAATTATACTCAAAACACATCATGGCATTTTTATCTGTTTAGATTTCTATAAATTTTCCATCTGACTTTAGTTTTTCAAGAATGTGCTTTCATAAGAATGGAGAAAATATAGAAATCATATAGCATAAATATGTAATTCTCCATTTTTTTCTCAAGTATGGTGTGGTGAAAGGGTCTCTGGCATTTTCAGAGGGAGCACTGAGCTGTTTAAGAATGAACAGTAAGGATAGAATAGAATGGGGCATACTGAGATGAGGTTGTTGTAGATAATTCTTCATGAGTCTTGTGTAATTTTTTTTTCATTTTTGTGAATTGGGAACTTCTTTTGTTGTTCTTGACTATCTTTGAAAGACTATTTAGATAGTGACAAGCCTTAGTAGATAGAGCGTCTGTCTCTTCAGAAAATAGAAGATTACTTGTTGTCCAATGCAACAAAGATAATGTCTTTACCTATAATAGAACAGGTGCACATTATATGACATTTTACTTGCCTATGCTCACTGTTCCCCTCCTGTGACACAGTCCAGTGTCTTTTTATCTAGCATCCTTTGCATATTTTCCTTGGAAATGGAATTCAGGAAATTCAGGCAATACATAATGTTGACACCATGGCTTTTGTAGTTGCTGTAATAAATTCTTTATCCTGACTCAAATCTCAAGTCCTCTGCCAGCATCTCTGGACCTCTGGAGGCTGATTTTTAGCTTGCAAGTGGAGTAAATATCAAATGCTTTGCAGTTGTTGAGAGTTGGATGAAATTCTGCTGACAAAGTTAATTTCTTAAAACAAATAGAAAAGTTATAGTTTGTGAAGGCAAAAGGGCAGAGAAATTGTAAATGCTGTGACGAGTTTTCTTAGCAGTCTTCAATAAATACATGGAAAAAGGTTTTAGTTATTTTTTAAAAAATATTTATTTATTTATTTTAAAGGCAGAGTTACAGATAGGCAGAGATAGAGGCAGAGAGAGAGAAATCTTCCATCTGCTGGTTCACTCCCCAAATGGCTGCAACGGCCAGAGTTGAGCCAATCTGAAGCTAGGAGCCAGGAGCTTCTTCTGGGTCTCCCATGCAGGTGCAGGGGCCTAAGCACCTGGGTCATCTTCTACTGCTTTCCCAGGCTATATCAGAGAGCTGGATCGGAAGTGGATCAGCCAGTACTTAAACTGGTGTCCACATGGGATGCTGGCACTGTAGGCGGGGGCTTAGCCTACTATGGCACAGCACCAGCCCCTTTCGTTATTTTTGAGGCTACATTTGGAGATACAAACTATATGTGGTTGGTCAAATGTATTTTCTTTCTGCTACAATATCATTCTGGGAGTAATTTGGCTTACAGCTTTGTAAACATTACATGAGAATTTTCATTGGTGTTTTTAAAAAAGATTTATTTATTTATTCACTTGAAAGGCAGAGTTACAGAGAAGGAGAGATACAGAGAGGGAGATCTTCATCATTTGCTTCATTCACCAAATAACCACAATGGCCAGGTTGGGCCAGGCCAAAGCCAGGAGCCAGGAACTCCATCCAGGTCTCCCAAGTGGGCAGCAAGGGCCCAAGCACTCCAGCCATCTTCCATTGCTTTCCTTGGCAAATTAGCAGGGAGCTGGATCAGAAGTGGAACAGCTGGAACTTCAACTGGTACTCATTACATGCTGTACCACAATGCTGGCCCCTTCATTGGTCTTTTAATGAAAAGTTGGGTGGATTAAAGAAGTTTTAGTCTGATGCTTTTTTAAACTAAAAACTTTAAAGTTCTTTTTAATGTTAAGTTAGAGTTTCAGGAATTCAGATTCTATCTTCTTCTGTTTTATCATTATCAATACTTATTTAAAAACAACTGCCATCCTTCTCTCCCCTCTATACCACTTCCCCTCCAAATAAAACCAAAAGCTTAAATATACGCATACACACTGGTCATCTGATTCCCAAATTAGTCAGGGAAAAATAAGCACTTAACAATTTTTTTTTTTTTTTGACAGGCAGAGTGGACAGTGAGAGAGAGAGACAGAGAGAGAAAGGTCTTCCTTTGCCGTTGGTTCACCCTCCAATGGCCGCCGCTGCAGCCGGCGCACCGCGCTGATCCGATGGCAGGAGCCAGGAGCCAGGTGCTTTTCCTGGTCTCCCATGGGGTGCAGGGCCCAAGCACCTGGGCCATCCTCCACTGCACTCCCTGGCCATAGCAGAGAGCTGGCCTGGAAGAGGGGCAACCGGGACAGAATCCGGCGCCCCGACTGGGACTAGAACCCGGTGTGCCGGCGCCGCAAGGTGGAGGATTAGCCTATTGAGCCACAGCGCCGGCCCTTAACAATGTTTTTTGAAAGACCATAGTTATAAGGAATTAAATCAACAACTGAAGAAACATAATAGACTTTTTGCTTCTTAGCAATTTACAATTTCAATTTTAAATATTATCATTTAGTCATACAAGTATATATTAAATAGGGGTTTAACAATAAGTAATGTAGAACTTTGCAGCCAGCACTAGGAATGAATAAAATCAAGGGGCAGACACTTAACCCAGCAGCTAAGACACCTGCTATGCACATTGGAGTACCTGAGTTTGAGTCCTGATCTGGATCCAGACTTCAGCTTATTGCTAATGTGTACTGTGAAAGGGAATGACTAATTGAATTGAATTAACTAACTAATTGAATTCCTGCCATCCATGTTGGAGACTTGAATTTTATTCCCAGCTCTCAGTTTTTTTTTTTTAAGATTTATTTCTTTATTTGAAAGTCAGAGTTACACAGAGAGAAGAAGAGGCAGAGAGAGAGAGAGAGAGAGAGGTCTTCCTCTTCACTCCCCAATTGGCTGCAACAGCTGGAGCTGTGCCTTTCCAAAGCCGGGAGCCAGGAGCTTCTTCCAGGTCTCCCATGCGGGTGCAGGGGCCCAAGGACTTGGGCTATCTTCTACTGATCTCCAGGGGCCATAGCAGAGAGCTGGATTGGAAGTGGAGCAGCCAAGACTGGAACCGGCGCCCATATGGGATGCCAGCACTGCAGATGGAGGCTTTATCCATTACACCACAGTGCAGGCCCCAGCTCCAAGTTTTAATACCCATCTATTGTATTCATTTGAGAGCGAACTAATAGGTAGGAGCTCTCTGTCTTCTCTCTCTCTCTCTCTTTCTCTCCATGTCTTTCTGCCTTTCCAATAAATAAGTAGACAGTTTTAAAACACAAAAATATTGAAAGACAGACTATTAATCTTATGAAAAATCAATGAAATTATCCACAGGTTCTACCACTTTTGGTGATTTAAGAGTTTTCATAATTAAAAGGTAATGAAAAAAATATTTCCTGAATAATGGAATCCAAGGTTTTCAAAATCCGCCCGCTCCCCCCTACCGCCTAGGGCCGCTCCGGCTGCACCGCGCTCGCTCTGAGCTCCGGGCTCCTGCCAAGCTAGCGCCGCCGTCGTCGTCTCCTACCAGCCGCCATCATGATTATCTACCGGGACCTCATCAGCCACGATGAGATGTTCTCCGACATCTACAAGATCCAGGAGATCGCGGGCGGACTGTGTCTGGAGGTGGAGGGGAAGATGGTCAGTAGGACAGAGGGTAACATTGATGATTCGCTCATCGGTGGGAATGCCTCCGCCGAAGGCCCGGAGGGCGAAGGTACCGAAAGCACAGTGATCACTGGTGTTGATATTGTCATGAACCATCACCTGCAGGAAACCAGCTTCACAAAAGAAGCCTACAAGAAGTACATCAAAGATTACATGAAATCAATCAAAGGCAAACTTGAAGAACAGAGACCAGAGAGAGTAAAACCTTTTATGACAGGGGCTGCAGAACAAATCAAGCACATCCTTGCTAATTTCAAAAACTACCAGTTCTATATTGGTGAAAACATGAATCCAGATGGCATGGTTGCTCTGCTGGACTACCGTGAGGATGGTGTGACCCCGTTTATGATTTTCTTTAAGGATGGTTTAGAGATGGAAAAATGTTAACAAAGTTGGCAATTTGGATCTATCACTGCTCATCGTAACTGGCTGCTGCTTGTCATCCACACAACACCAGGATTTACAGGAAGTGGGACCGATGTTATCTTGAGCTCCTCACTTATTTTGACCATGATTTACTTCAAGTGGAGGCATTGTTTTTAAGGCAAAAAACATTGTCATGTAGGTTGTCTAAAAATAAAATGCATTTAAATTCATTTGAGAGAATGCCTATTAGTTTAATGTACATTTAAGCTAAATCCATCCTGTAGTGTGTTCCTGGAGAAGCTAAAGCCTGGTTTGTAGACAACTACTAGAAAGTATAAGACTGTCTTCAGATAACTTCTACAGTGAAAACTGCTGGGACTGGAATATAAACTGAGAATCCAAAGTTAAATTCTGAATTACAGTAAAGGGAAAAACCATGCTCATAGCAGTGCCAACATTTGAAGTGGAGCCTTAACACATTTCATCACCTACAACGGAAGTAGCTAACTCTGGAAGAGATTACCAAAAGAATAAAGAGAGACTGATTGAGTTGAAAGCAAAAAAAAAAAAAAAAAAAAAAAAGAAATTATTATAATTATTATCAGATAGCATTGATTAAATTCTGTAATCTGAATGCTGATGGGCCTCACCTGCTTTAAGTGGTAATAATAAACCTGTAATTTCTTATTCCCTGTATTACTTCTGCTCTCACTGAAGACCAATTCTTTCCACTGGTTAGCTGGTTGTATGTGCAAATAGTTGGGTGATGTACAAATTATCACGCAGTGTCTTGCTTCATATTGTTCTAATCCAGCAGCTTTGTAAATTGCCCTCAAACTTTTGGAAGGATCAATCCCCTTTGCCCTTACCACCGGTAGATGCAGCAAGGCCAGTCCTCGGAGCACTGCCAAGACCGCCACACAGAACGGAAGAGAATGCTCCTCTTCCTCCCTCCCTGCTACCCCTTGTCACCCCACCACAAAAACTGTCCTGTCAGTGTGAGTTCTTGTGCTTTCTTCTCTGTAGGGTGTCGGATCTGATCCTGAATTCACATCATTCTGTTCTTCTGATTCAATGTGGAATACCGTTGAACTTCCTTCAGTCAATAAATTATAGACTTGAAGCCTTCCCTATGCCTGGGAATGGCCATGAGTTCTGCCTTTTGCACTCAGCTGGGACTTTGTTCTGTAGGTTAATGTAAGGAGTTCAGGTTACTAGGAAAGTCATATGGTATGCTATCTTTAGATGTGTCACATGGCCCTCAAACTGGACTAGGTACACTTGGTCATTCTGGGTAGGAAAACTAATGACCAGTGGCAGCCATGTAATACAGTGTCTACCTGCTTGTCCCTGTTTTCAGAGGTGAAAAGGATTCATGGTCCATCTTAAAAACTCTGTTCAAAAAAGAAATTGTGTCTAAAAGATTTGTTTACAGTTACTGTACACATTTTAAAGAGTTCCTGAAAACCCATGTCTTCTACCTCTTAAAATAAAGATCAATAGATTCAATTTTGGATGTATACCTGAAAAACAAGAAATAGCTCTGAGGTGAGTGAGGGTCATTTTCCACTTTCATGCATTTAACTGTTCCTGTCACAGTCCTGTCAGATTTTCTACAGAACACAAGAGAGCATTTTCAAGTTCTGTGCCCCATGGACTCATATACATTAGCCAGTAATGATGGGGCCTGGTGGTATCTTGGCAGTTTTCCAGAGCAAAAGATGTTGGTAAATGTGGATATCTAATTGGGTACAGCTAGTAGAAATGAAAAATAATTCTCCATCTTAAATAAACTTCTTTATATATGTCTCAGAATTCTGAAATTCTTTGTATTCATCCTATTATTTTCTTTCTTGAGTAATAATCACATTGATTTATCTTATCAAAAGAATTTCCATTTGGAAGAGTGCCAGGGGATTTAATGAATATAATTTGTTCTTAATGTCTTTTCTAATTGCTGTTTTTTCCCTAATATTCTATAGCATGTTCAAAGAAATTAAAAGGTGGTTTTTCATTTTCATACCTATTCTTTAATTGTAAAGTTTTTCATGGCAAACAAAAATATTCAAGGCCTGTAAAATTTTTAGAAGAAACACAAACAAGAGGATTGATTAGCTTACCAAAGAAGGATCAGGACAGTTAAATTGTAGCATGAATAAGAAGTAAAAGAACTAAATTATGTCTGTTGTTGATATGACTAGTTTATTAGCAACTAATATATTGTTTGTACTCAATAAATGTTAAAATGCCATTTAATGGACCATGCTTTTATGAAATAACAAAGAAAAAAAGACAAATTCTCTCCAACTATTTTACCCAATCTTGAGTAAAAAGTCTAGGTGCATTTACAGAACAAATATTTAGTCCATAAAGGAAATTGAGGGAAAAATTTAAATCAACTTTTCTTCCAACTTAAATATAAAAAGGTAGTTCAAACTTAATTTGGACTTCTTTGTGTATCAAAATAAATCTATTTTTCCTCTCAAAATTATCCTCAAATTTCACGGACACTGATAGCTTTGCTGTTATTTTTATGGAAAATTTTTCAACATCCTTATTCATTAAAAAATTCTCTAAAAATTTGAGATGTATAATCAAAGATAGATCATAGTTTTGTTATCTACAAGCAGCTGGGTGGCTGTATATCACAATTGTGGGCAACTTTTGATCTTTTTTCTTTTAATATAAATGTCCAGCTTCCCTTCCACCCCATTAAAGTCTTAATTAGAATTTATGAGGTTATGGCACAGGAATTTGTATTTCTGATTTACCAAGAGCCATTTTACATTCTTTATCATTTGTGACTATGTTTCTTTTTTAAGAGTTACCATTTATTTAAAAGGGAAAGTTACAGAGAGAGAGAGAGAGAGAGAGAGAGAGAGAGAGAGAATCTTCTATCTGCTGGTTCTCTCCCCAGATGATAGCAATAGTTAGAGCTGGACTGGTCTGAAACCAAGAACCAGGAGCTTCTTCCAGGTCTCCCACATGGGTGCAGAGGCCCAAGCATTTGGATCATCTTCAGCTGCTTTCCTAGGCACACCAGCAGGGAGCTGGGTAGTAAGTTAAGTAGTCAGGACATGAACTGGCACCCATATGGAGTGTTGGCATTGCAGACGGTGGCTCTACTTGCCAAGCCACAACACTATCCCCTGTGATTACTTTTTAAGTGTTCAATAAACAAATATTTCATAATTGCTAGAAAGTTAAAATACAACAAGAAAAAATACTAATATGATCTATTTTTAAATAAAGCAGCTCTTCATTTTGCATTCTTTTAAGAAATGATAAGCATCTTTCTAGAAATTAATGATTTGAATTTGATATGTCTTAGCTTTCCTTCCACATGCAGGCAGTCCCTTGTTCCTATTGATTCTATTTTCCTAGTGTCTTCCAGATTAATCATTTCCTTTCTGTTTAGTGCTACTGCTGCCCTGACCTGGCCATCTTTATGGCTTTGATCTAAATCCTTAGTTGATTTCCAATTTCAGATGTGAAAATCTATACACTTTGCTTGGTAAGAGTTCTTAAAAATTTAGGCCTATTGCTGCTCATTAGCTGAGTTTTCTACTATTCATATCACCCAACTTGCCACACTATCTTATTTTCTTGTTTTGGCTTTTGTCTTATTTTGTCTAGCCTCTGCATGTGGATATCACAAGAGATGTTCATGAAGATTATGGGGGAAAATGTAATAGAAGAGTTATAGAAGGCAGGTTATCTAGGAAGAGTAGAATTTTTCCAGAGCAAAGGAGAGAGCAAAGCATTTCACTGAAAAGGTTCTGCATCATTTCATCATTTCCATTTCACCAACTCATCACAGTTTGAATCAAATATATACTATTTTTGCATTATGCATTATACATAATAATATTAGGTGTATGCAATCTTTAAGATATTGCCAACACTAAAACAGAATATATTTGGCAAATACAATTGCAGAAATCAATAAGGCTCAACTATGACTTTGCCATTGGATATGGAAGCTTCTTCTACAAGATTAAACTTTGTTATATTTCTGAGAACTACAGTAATCTTTTCAGATACGGTGTGGTATTCTTAGCTTTTTTTCCTAATCCTGACCCCTCACTAAATGTAGTTCTTACTGCCTCATTGTGTCAGCAAATTTCTTTACAGCAAAACTAAAAAATAATGCATGGCGCAAGTATTCAACATAGAAAAACCATATCTGTACAGAGGGTGAACATTTTTGAAAAATGTAAAGAGAATACTATATGGTGTCAGCTTATCACCTCTTCATTTTAGATGAGAGCTACACAGGTGTAATCAATGACTTTTCTTACCTTTCTTTAAAATATTCTATTTTGTTACATGAAATATTTTCCTCATTCTTTCTCTCTGGGTCTGTAGTCAACATTTAGAGCTTAGCGTCATATTCTCCGTGGTGATGCTCTGAGGAAGATGGTAACAATGTTCTCTATTATTTAATTATATAAAATAAATATAAATGGGTCTTGACTACTTCTCCAGGATAATCTTTCATTGTCTCTCATCCTATCTTATTTCCACTGTGGGTGACCAAATCAGCACAGTTTTTCCAAGAATGAGGGATTTCACAGGTCAGTCCTCAGTAAAACAGCAATGCTGAGCACTCGCCTTTCAGCCTACCTGTGTTTTCCACAGTACTGCTGTTATTTGGTCAGTGCTTGAAAGGTGAAGTGGCTTTTCTTCATCCATCTTAGTCCTTCTATTCCTTGGAAACATGGCTCATGCAGGGACTCCAGAAACTTGTCTCAGAGTTCCCAAATCTGTTGCCAAGAAAATATCCTTTCTATGTATTCTCAAGCTATGAATGCTACGTGTCGCTCCCCGTCTTCGTGGAGGAACGACACAGGACCCTGCGCTGTTCTTTTGTCTGCTCGGCCCTCCCTGGGTTTGCTGCTGGTTCTTCCCGGGTTGGCTACCGTCCCTTCCACCTCCGTGGAAGGGCGGTTCCCCCCTGCCACTTTCCCCACTTCCGCGGGGGAGCGGCACACCGCCGGCCGGCTCTCTTGGGGGCTGCACAGGTGTTCCTTCAGATAGATGTTCCCCTTAGATGTTCCTGGTGCATGTTGTCTCTCTCCTCCTTTATAGTCCTCTTCCGCCAATCCCAACTCTGCTACCCACATGCCGAGTACGCTGCTCTCCTCCAATCAGGAGCAGATCCTACAGTTTATTGGTTGAACTGGAGGCAGCTGTGTAGAAGCTGTTTCCTCCTCTCCCAGCGCCATATTGTGGGAGAGCAGATGCATAGAATAAGTCTTAATTCCAGTAACTTAGTCTAGTCCGAGTTGCTCCCAGTTGCTCCCCACAGCTACGCTTCTGTCTCCCACTTCTAGACTTGCTGGTCTGTTCTGTATTAATGAAAACTCAGGAGTTCAAGAGATGTAGCTTATTGGAATGAAGGAAAGAAGTTCCATCTTTGTTGGAAAAATAGTCCTTTTGTTCTCCATTCTTTCTAGCAGTCAGTTGTGATAGTTACCATGTACACGGAGTGTTCCAGGCACTTTTCAACATGATCTCATTTATTTACTTGATATCTCATATGATATCCCTTATTATTATAATTATTGGTCATTATCCCAATTATGTAATGTGGAAATTAAGCTGATGGAAAGCAGAATTGCTTATCCAAATTCGGAATGTTCATACATAAAAGAACATAGAAAATGACTTTCTTTTTTAAATATTTATTTATTTATTTGAAAGTTAGAGTTACAGTGAGGCAGAGGCAGAGAGAGAGAGGTCTTCTATCCACTGGTTCATTCCCTAGATGGTCACAAAGGCCAGAGCTGTGCTGATCTGAAGCCAGGAGCCAGGAGCTTCTTCTGGGTGTCCCAAGCAGGTGCAGGGGCCATCTTCTACTGCTTTCCCAGCCATAGCAGATAGGATAGATAGAGCTAGATAGGAAGTGGAGAAGCCGTGACTCGAACTGGTGCCCATATGGGATGCAGTGACTTTACCTGCTGTGCCACAGCACTGGCCCTGGACTTTATATCCAAAGACTTCACTACAAACCTTTGTGGATCAGTGTGTTTATTGAGCAAATCAAAATGATTCAGTTTTCAGAAAGCAAGTATGGTTTTTATACTATATAATATGGAACGCCTCCAGATTAGTTCATATTCATCATTTAATTGTTTTTTTCTTTAGCAATTTAAAGTTTAACCATCAATCACCGAAAAATGTTTACGTTATGCCACATCATTAATACTTTGCATATGAACATATTTATAGCTTCCCAACATAACTAGATGGGAAGAAATGCATGTAAATTAGAGATTCTTAAAGTTTAAACAAGAATCTTTGTTGTACAGATTTAACTTATTTCTGATCACCTAAAGCAACCAAACAGAAAATTGAAAAAGCACAACCCTCTCAGTGACAATATCCTGTGGGATTCTTAGGATATGTGGCTTAGAGTGAAGGGAGCCATATAAATACAAATTGTAGTAGATCTTAGCACCACCTAGTGAAATAACCCTGGCCAAAAGAACAACTACTATAGATCCATATATGCACTTTATATACTTTTTATATTTCCATTACCAAAAATGTCCTTAAAAGAACCATGATGTTATTTTTGAGACAAGCCATGCATAGGAAATATATTATGACACTATAGCAGAGCATGAGACATTCTTAATAACGTCACAGACAAGAATACATACAAAATACTATCATGGAACATTATTAAGGCATTATAATAACAAAACATTACTAATCCTAGGCTCACTCTTAAAATCATAAAAGATTTGACAAATTATTTCAAAATTTTCCTCTACCAGTTACATCATGATAATAATACTAGTAGGGAACAGTCATTTCTAAAAAAATTATATTTATGTTTTTAAAAAATTATTTTTAACAGATTCATTATGATTTGTAGATGCAATTTTAAGAACATGATATTCCCTTTTTCTCTCCCTGTCTCCCACTCTCCTTCCTTCTCCCTTTTTTCTTTTTTTTTTTTAGTTTTTGAGATAATATATTTTAACTTTACATTACAGTAAAAAGGCTTACTATTTCACCAAGTGAGAAGTTTAACAAGTAAAAGGCAAAAAGACCCTAGTTTAGTGGGAATACAGACAATAGCCATAAACAGCAATTGAATGGAAAAAAAATGACCATTTCATCCACGTACAGTAAATTTTAAATCATCAATACTATAGTAATATAACATCTTAACCATTGCCTTGACAAAGGTATAAAGCAGTTTTATGAAACTATATTTGAAGCAATACTGATGGGAAACAATACTATAAATAACATCAGTTCATAATATATTTTGTCATTAAATGCATTTTGTAAAAGAAACACAGTTTTAAAAACTTATTTAAAAATATGAACCTTAAGTATATTCAGGATTTTCTGCTAATCTGCTTGATGTGAGAACGCGGGACATCTGTGGCATATTTCCTGCTGGGATACTCCACCTAACTGGGATGTTCAATGGAGCTTTACTTCTCAGCAGCCTAGCACTCTGAGCCTGTGTGTCTCCTAAAAAGGGATCTACATTCTCTGACATTAAAATATTGCAAAAGAAATAAAATAAAAAGTATTGTAAAATTGAGATTTCCTAAAAATGCAACATGAAGTAGAAAAAATTGCTGATTTTAACTAAATGCATTCAAGATTTTTTTTTGGAGTATCAATATGTTTGCCATAAACATTATTTACATTGACAGCCACTATATACTTAGGGCTGTACCAATTAATAGAATATGTATTCCATCACTAATGGCTTCTTTGTTTTATGATTTTCTATTATAACAACATATATGATAGCATTAACTTTATCTAAAGATGTTTTGAGGGTTTCACTGCATTCCTTGGGAAGGCTTAGGGCTCCCTGGAGTCAAAGTGCTTGGGCCTTATAAACCCATTGTTTTCTATCACATAATTTAGCATGGGTGAATGATGTGTTCTTCGAAAGTCCTAAATGCATATTTTTGTTTAAATTGTTCTCGTATTGTGCCTTACTTCAACTGCTTCTGCATTTGTCATTTCATCAATCATATTTATTAAGATTTCCTACCCTTAAAATATTTTCCAGTTGATCTCAAATTGCTTTAATTTCAATCTTGACTTTTTGGACCATTTCAGGTAAAAATTAATACATCTTGATTAACTGGTCATTAAAGTAAAATGAGAAAACAATTCTTAAGAGGACTGGGCAGGATTACTTTTTGAAGGCTTCTATTTTCCTTGTTTATTTATCTTTGTCCTTGCAGCTCAGTCTTTAGAAAGGGGCTCTTCTTTATTTTTGAAAAAATAATTGCATTGCACACAAAGGATCTAGGAGTTGGGATTTGTAATATTATTTACAGTTCTAATTTTGATTTGTAGGTGTTTATGTGACCTATAGTTTGTTTATTTACATATTAAACATGTTGAATAAAATCATTGTAGGTTAGGTCTTACTTACACGATCTTTATCATCACTCAGCTTGAACAATATAAATATGGCTCTTTGCTGTTTTTTCTGGTTACATTTTTCTTTGTCGTTACAATTCTATATATAATAGATATAAATACACTTTTCACATTTGTGTAAAATGTAAAAAACAGACAAAAAAAAGCAGGCATCTAGTAGGTTTAAATGTCCAGATGTTAGGTCTCTTGCAGACAAGCAGCCTAATTAAATTTCTCTATTTCACTGAGATGTTTTTCATTGTTTTGACAAAGTGTTGTAAAAATGCACGTCATTTGTAGTATCAAGAGATTTGAAAATTCTCATTAACTTATTTTTGAAGAGTATGACTCTGGGTCCATAAAATTCTGTCTGGAGGTATCTAATAAGTTTAAAGAAAGTGCATTGGTCAATTAAGATAATGATGAATATGTTCTTAAATGAGTCAATCTCTCTTCCTTAATTATTGAATGTGTAAAATACAGATAATCATGTCCACCTTAAAGATTTTTGTGAAAACTTATTACTGACAATATTTGCAAAAGTACTTGATATAAAATATATTAACAAGTTCCCCATAAGTGGTTATTAAATATAAACCAGTGTGCATTTTAGCAGGAAGTTGGAATCAAGAATTGTTTCATCAGCTATCAAAATGGAATAATAATTACTAACAGTGCTGCTGCATGTCCCTTGTTTAGCTTATATCTGTTTTCTTTTTTTCTTCATATTTTCCCAGGCTTTATATGAGGATCAAATGGCATAATCTTTACAAAAGTATTGAATAAAAAAGAAAATCCTATCTAAATGAAAAAGTTGAGACATAACTCATGTACCCATATATTATTGTTTAGAGTCTTGCTTTTAGATTTCTTTGCTTTGCCTATTCTTTTATTTCCAGTCTTGACACAGCTTTATGAGTAGGCAGTTGAATATAGGCTATTTAATTGGAGATACACTAGATAGGATGTGGTAACCAAAAGTATTTGTAATATCCCTTACTTTCAAACTGCAAACTTAGGAAATCTTTGTTTAACTATTATACAGTCTATAATTATTAACGTGAAAAATAATATTAGATTGGTAATGGTTTAGGCATTCATGTTTTAGGGTTAATACCTAACTGTAGATTTTTTAAGAGCAAGTTAAGAATGTTGATCTGGGGTCAGCGCCATGGCTCACTTAGTTAATCCTCCGCCTGCGGTGCTGGCATCCCATATGGGTGCCGGGTTCTAGACTCGGTTGCTCTACTTCCAGTCCAGCTCTCCTCTGTGGCCTGGGAGGGCAGTGGAGGATGGCCCAAGTGCTTGGGCCCCTGCACCCACATGGGAGACCACGAAGAAAACCTGGCTCCTGGCTTCGGATAGGTGCAGCACTGGCCGTGGTGGTCATTTGGGGAGTGAACCAATGGAAAGAAGACCTTTCTCTCTGTCTCTCTCTCTCACTGTCTGTAACTCTACCTGTCAAATATATATATATATATATATATATATATATATAAAGATTGTTTTTCTTTCTGATCTTGTAAAACTTGCATTAATGGCTGCACTATATTTATTCCCACTATAGGTGCTTCAAAAAATAAGAATATTGATCTGGGTACAATTTAAGAGGCAGAGGAAAGAAAGAGCACATAGAATAAAGTAGGAAGCCCCCAAGGATAAATTTAATCATCTTGAAATATGAAACAAAAAGTGATTTTCTTATAATATACCTGCATTTGGTCTTCAGTTGAAAACTGTATTTGGTAACAAAATTTTTTAAAAAATTATTTGCTAATAACTGAAAGTTGTTTGGAGAAATTTCATTTTTAAATAAATTTTCATATAGTGGTTCCACTATAAAAGAGTTATCAATATTCTTAAGTTTGTGAAAAGCTATCCATGTTTATACTTTAAAATTTTTATTTATTAAATTTGAAAGGCAGAGACACAGATAGATAGACCAACAGACACAGAGAGGGAGGGAGATCACTCATTTACTGGTTCACTCTCTAAAATTCCACAACAGTAAGGACCAGGCCAAGCCAAAGCCAAGAACAGGAACTCCATTCATTCTCCCACATACGTGGCAGGGACTCGAGTACCTGAACTATCATTACCATCATTCCAGGGTACACATTAGCAGGAAGCTGTAATCGATACTGAGCCAGGCTTGAACAGAGGCACTCAAATATGGACTGTGGATGTTCCAGGTAGCAGCCTAACCGCTGTGCTGAACATCTGAACCCACATTTACACTTTTAAAAAATCTGTCTGGCCTATGTGTTTATATCCACTCTGTTTGGATGTATGATGTTTTTTGAAGCTGGATGTGTTCTACTTAGTAACAGACTTGTTATTCTGGGATGATATAGCTCTGACTCTGTCCTAATTTACTGATACATGCCATGAGATTTCTGCTTTCTGAACCATAATGGAATAAACTAAAGGCAACTTTAGTGACTACTACGAGAATAGTCATCCTAATATTTTTTCAGAATTGTCCAAGACTCCTTAGATTGCTGGTCTGGGCTCATGTCAAGTGACATTCATTCTGTTGCACTGTGCACCAGGTTAGGACTTAGGGAACCCACCTTGCTATTTGTTCTAACACTATTTTTTAAAATTTTTTAAGAAAACTTTTATTTAATAAATATAAATTTCAGAAGTACAACTTTTGGATTATAGTGGTTTATATTCCATCTGACCCCACCGCCGAGAAAGTCATTTTCTCTCTTCTGGTCTCAGTTATACCACAATTTGACTAAACTCCTTAGCAGGAATTCACCATGAAAACATATTTCGGAAAAAAAAAAGTCACTAGATGAAACGTGATATTATTACTCTTATTAGTATTAAGATATTTATTTATCTTGCTTTTTCTTGTCATTTAGAGTGCTTGGCTTATTGACATTGCTCACTTACCCACCAGCCTGCTTTCTCTTCTACTGCACAGATGCTGGAAGCTTCCCTTCATGCGACTCTCAGGGACCTCTGTATAACTCATCCTTCCAAGTCTAAAACAGAATTTGTGAACGTTCTTAGTTCACATTGTTTTGTCTTGGAAGAGTAGAACAGGATGTTTATTCACAGCAAATTGCTCTGTGTACAATATCTAATACTTAGACCAAGCATTGTTCAACCAAGAATGGTGAGATGCACCTGCAAGGCCTGAGGTCTTTAGTACTTATCTAGATAAGGCTGCTACTCCAATTGATCCATTTATGGATAAGAGACTGAGCGTGACAACTACTTGCTGAGCTTCTAGGAGGTCTGTAGTAACACCCATTGACCCAAATGCAATCCCTTGCATTTGTTTGCCCTTTTCTGAGACTCCTGGAGCTCTGAAGTGTGTACCCATGCCATCTCAAAGAAGGTTGGTAATCTGATGACACTGATTTTATTTTATTTTATTTTATTTGACACTGATTTTCTTGTGCATCTTACAGAAAAACAAATCTCATTAGATTTTTCCCAAATGGTGCCTGCAACAGATTTTTTCAGCAGTCTGTGATTGATATTCACATTTGTGAAGTTGAAGACTGAGATTTTATTGCATTCAAATGATAAAGACTGGGGCTGGCGCCATAGCTCAGTAGGTTAATCCTCCACCTGTGGAGCCGGCATCCCATATGGGTGCCGGTTCTGGTCCCGGCTGCTCCTCTTCCAGTCCAGCTCTCTGCTGCAGCTGGGAAGGCAGTGGAGGATGACCCAGGTCCTTGGGCCCCTGTACCCCCCTGGGAGACCCTGAAGAAGCACCTGGCTCCTGGCTTCAGATCGGCGCAGCTCTGGCGGTTTTGGCCATTTGGGGGGTGAACCAACGGAAGGAAGACCTTTCTCTCTGTGTCTCCCTCTCACTGTCTGTAACTCTACCTCTCAAACAAATAAAAGCTTTAAAAAAAAAAAATAAAGACTAAGATACGAATATCTTTATTTAGACTAAAAGTATACTTCTGAAATTTTATTTAGATTCTCTTCTTATTAATAATTAACTCCCCTTTAATAAAAATTGAATCTTTTTGTTATAGATCTCACAAAGGGAAAATTTTTATTTAATAAATGTTTGACCCTTAAAATAATTATATTTTACAATAGAAAGTAAATTCCTAACAAGTACCTTAATGTTTCCATACACAAATGATTTCCTGTTATGCAGGCTGTCTTTCCTTTTGGTATGGATCTGTAACCTGGATAGTGGGGTGGTGCTAAGACTTTCATCCTTTTACCATTTTAAAATTTTTTGACAAATCATCCCTTGAACATGTTTATGATATTTGAGAAATCCCTTACATTATTAGATAGAATCAACATTCTTTTATGGAACGTGAAAATGCCAGATACAGTCATCTGGAGGAGGACTGGGGAGATTGGTTCCAGGACCTTTCATGGACACTAGAATTTGCTGACTTGGAAGTCTGTTATGTAAAGTGGCACAGTATTTGCATATAACCCATGCACATCAACCTGAATATGGTAAATCACCTCTAGCTTTATAATACATAAAACATATAAATCTGCCAATAGTTATTTTATGTATAATTTATAGAATAATGCCAACAAAAATGTCTGGACATATTCAGCATACACTTTTTTCCCTCTGAATACTTTTTGACCCACAGTTGATTGAATCCTCCTGTGAGAAATTAATAGATATAAAAAACTGGCTGTATTCATTTTCCTGGTCTACCATGCAGCTAGAATATGCAGCTGTGATTCATTTCTTTTATATTAGATACATCCACTCCAGTTTGGGTTGGTTAGTAGCGACACAAAGAAATGAGCACTGAATATTTATTTGGGTGAGGTAGCAGTTACTGTACCCAATACCCCTGTTCATTGGTGACATTAACTCTAAAGGTAGCTTCCTGTGTCCAGTACTGGCAGAATCAGCAGGAACCTGTAGCCTCTGGCCACTAGCTCTGGCAGGATTTTTTTTCCCAGGATTACATTTGTTTTGATTTAGTTAGCTATTCTTAACTGGGTGTTTGGTAAGACATTTTGCAAAATGAAAAACTACCTAATGTCTTAAAAATAGTATCCTTTTATGTATAAATTATATATCCTTGGTTTCTTTTTCTGAAAACTAATATATTTAGTCTTAAATACATATGATTTTTTCAAGGTTCTACTAAGTCTACTGTCTATAAAGGTTTCACACTGTCATGATATGCTCTATTGATTGTGGTTAAATTTACTTTCACTCAATAGTTCTTAGTAGCTTAAATTCTCTTTATCCTCCTCATCCTAGCTGCTCTTCACATGAGGGAGGATTTTAAAATGTCTACATTTTAACTCTTCTGTTCTTTTTTTTATGGTAGCAGAGAAAGTCAACCATTGAAATCCCATTTTACCAACATTTGTGCACACAACCACAATACCCAGCTTCCTTTGCCATTATATGTGGGAAGTTAGAAAATTGTTTTCAAGTAAATTTGTAAATATTCAATGACATGTGAATGGATGTGGTTAAAAAAGTCTCCCAAGTGAGCTTCCCTGCATGTTGTATGATGTTTCTGTTGACCTTCCAATGTTAACCCTGGCACCTTTTATTACAGATTGCAAAATGATCCTCAACCCTCTTCCTTGGTCCTAGCCTTACCCACAGCTCAACTGGATTTTAGTCAAGTTTCTTTCTGACTTCAGGATTTAACCTCCATTTCTTAAACATTTACTTGGGAAAGCTTGGCATTGTACTTTTTTCCCTTTCTCTACCTCTTTGAAATGTAAATCTTTTAACTGGTTTCTTACCAGTTTTACAACCCAGGAATGTCTTCCTCAGGGACCTGGATGCCATTCCTTTGAAAGGCTGTTATGAAGAATAGGGCCCCCTATCTCCCAGTTATATCCAACTTATATCCTTCTATAGCTATGGCTAGTGCTTCGCTCTTGAAAGTATCTCTGATCAGGAAGACAGAGAATGTTTGCTTTCCTATTTGGGCAAAGCCAATTAACAAAAGAAAATGGTCTATGAGGAGTTCTATTCATATGGGTCTCAGGTCTCTCTTCCCTATTTCAGAAAGGTATTCAATTGCCCTCAATCCCTACTAGGACTAGGAGAGAAAAAAACCAGACCTCTAGTGCATTAAGACACTACAAGTTTGGAGTCCACTAAAATTAGAAGTTAGAAAACCCCAACCATTGTAATATTGGTGACTTGAAGTAGGGACATAATTTTTAAAATGTGGACATATTAACATGTATTAATTTAGTGGGTGTGCAGTCATTAGTAAATTTATAACTATGTCTATCATAAATATTTATCCATGTATCAATTGACCATCATCATCTATTCAGACTGGAATTCTGGGGATCTATGCTATGGCAAAATATTTGGTGAAATTGTACCTGTCATAACTTGGATGTTGGTATAGTCATTAAGATGATAGCTCCATGAAAAGAGATTGGAAAAACCCAAGAAGTTTCTCTACATTTGCCACATTCTGTAGGCTCTTGCCAATAAATAAATAAAAATTTTAAAAAGTCTCAGTCACAAATTGTCTGGTTTCACAGAGATTCAAGAGAATGAAACATTCTTGAGATTAAGAGCCTTAGACCTTTGAAAAAGCCATTGAAAAAAATGGTCCATTAGTGCTAAGAAATATAAGTGAAAAATACCTTGAAACAGGTTCCTAAAGAACTTTTAGTTAAAAGTGGAGATTGATCCCTATATCGAGTATAAGTAAAAATAAAGATGTTGCTTACCAAAGACTGATTAACCTTGAGGTAGTTGTCACACAGAGGAAGAAGGACAGGGAGGGAGGAAGATGAGAAGGAGAGAGGGAGAAGGAGAGAGACATCATGGAGCAAAATACAATTTAATCAAGGTATCTTTCCCATTGCCTGGGAAGAGGCTCATCACAGTAAATCCTGTGGGAGTCTAGTCATGCTAAAAGTCAAATGACTGTGATTTTTTTATTACTGCTCCCTACCACTTAAAGAAGTATTTACTGATTTTATCTATCTTTACATTTTTCTTTGTGTTGTATGTTAGACATATATGATAAGAAGCAAAACACTTGTATTTTAGTATTTTTGTAAGCTGTTGGAAGATGAGAAACCATAAGCAGACCTGATAGAGAAGATTGTGAATCACTCAGAAGCTAGATAGTGGTAAGTACTTAGGTAACGAGACTTTGGCTTTTCTCCGGTAGGAAAGGAGTGATTATTTTTCTTTTATTCAAAGTGCATGTGGATATTTGACAGGCCAGAGGGGCTGCTGGTGGCAGTTGCCCATGCAGACCATTTTCCTCATTTCCTTGGGCACACAGCAGACCTTCAGGCTGATGGGGAAGGCATTCTCTCTCTCTCTCTCTTTTTTTTTTTTTTTTTTTTTTTTTGACAGGCAGAGTGGACAGTGAGAGAGAGAGAGAGAGAAAGGTCTTCCTTTGCCATTGGTTCACTCTCCAATGGCCGCCGTGGCCGGCACATCATGCTGATCTGAAGCCAGGAGCCAGGTGCTTCTCCTGGTCTCCCGTGCCGGTGCAGGGACACAATCCGGTGCCCAGACCAGGACTAGAACCCAGTGTGCCGGCGCCAAAAGCGGAGGATTAGCCTATTGAGCCGCGGCGCAGGCCCGGGGTAGGCATTCTCCTACACAATAGGATATGAGCAGCTTAAACCCCCAAATTGTCCTTTTTAAAAATTTTTTTTATTAATTTTTTGACAGGCAGAGTTACACAGAGAGAGAGAGAGAGAGAGAGAGAGAGAGACAGAGAGAAAGATCATCTTTTTCCATTGGTTCACCCCCCAAATGGCCACTAAGGCCAACGTGCTGTGCCTATCCAAAGCTAGGAGCCAGGTGCCTCCTCCTGGTCTCCCATGCAGGTGCAGGGCCCAAGCACCTGGACCATCCTCCACTGCCTTCCTGGGCCACAGCAGAGAGCTTGACTGGAAGAGGGGCAACCGGGACAGAATCCAGCGCCCCAACCGGGATTAGAACCCAGGGTGCTGGCGCTGCAGGCAGAGGATTAGCCAAGTGAGCCGCGGTGCCAGATTGTCCTTTAAAGAGCTTCCTTGTGCTTTTTAAACTCCTCTATTTTATTGAGTATACATACCTAGATTTTGAAATAAACTCACCCACTCTAGACTAACATAGGAGGAAGAAATAAGCTGCTATATTAACCTAGAGCAATATTTGGATTATACGCTGCTGGAGCCCTCCCTTTACTCACATGTCTATTGTAAGAAGAAGGGTGCAGATTCCTGCTGCCTCACACAGGGCACCAAAATGTAGGAAAAGAGGCTCAGAACAGAGAGGAGACAGAATGTGAACTCACAGCCAGACTGAATTTATTCAGAGAAAATAAACTCACAGATGTCAACCAACTGCCATCATACTCACAGACCAAACACGTGGCAGAGGCCCAGACCCCAGCAGGCTACCCCTTTTATTTCTTAGGTGGGCTGATGGTGGAAGTGGGGGGCAGTAGGCAGAAGTGAGCTTCTTCATACTGGTTCCTCAGCTTTGTTCCACTGGCTTCCAAACCTGGGGGAAAATGCAGGGGATGGATGGAGCACAGTACAGAGTGTGAGATGAAACTGATCTCTTGAAAGAAGGCAGGGATAACAAGAAACTTAAAATGATTGAAGCTTCTGTCCTTGTTGTATCATCTATAATTTTTTTATTATTTTTCCGATTTAGTGACTGATCATCTTACATAGACATTAAATGGCTTTTTTTATCCAACTCATTTTACTCACATTTTGTACCTCCTAACAGGCCGCAGAGGTAGAGATTTCTTTTTACCATGAGTACACAGAGGTTGAGAGAAGTATTATGACAGAGCCAGAAAATAGCAGATCTAGAAGTGAATTTGGAATTCAGAACATGTTATACTTTAAGTACTTCTCTGAACTGTGGTTGATTGTGCAAAAAAAGAAAATACATTGAAATTCTAAGTGAAAGAAATGCATTTTTTCATTTCTTTCAAAATCATTGGTATATTATACCATCATATTCCTATATAATGTCCTATTTTCTCATACTAATCCTATGTTTCGGTATGATTGAGTTTCATATATTTATTTATATTGTTTGCTATCTCATTAAGTAAAATAATCTTTATATTTCCATGTATTGTGACCCTCCCCATCAAAACCATCATAATATTGACACATTATCTCTTAGCAATGCCGCTTTTACGTAGTAGCCTATGGTGATCTGGGAAGTCTGTCAATTCATCAAAGAACTAACAAAAGTATACCTGATACCAGGTCCAATTGTCTGCTGTTACTGAAAAATGATGCCAGGAATCCAATACCTGTGATGCAGATGTACTTTGTATATTTTAGGTATCTTTTAGTCAGAAGGCTGTGTCTACTCAAGTGCTCTCCAAGGGTGCTGTTCAGCCAAAGGTTGTAATTGTTCCTCATTGAAATTTCACCCTCTGGATTTGTCTTTTCAGAAATAGCTACATTTTAACTCCCAAGGCTCCATTTTAATTAAAGCCAAGCTTCCTTTCTCCCAGCACTGTTCTGCTCTTCATCTTGTATTTCACCATTTTATGGAGAGCATTTAATATTCTGTACTTTTCTTACGCAGTTTGAGTTCTTTATGAATGATTTCAGAAGCAAGGCTCATAACTGGCCGTTTTTGGACCTTCCACATGTAGACAGGAGATTTCCTGATGTACACATAACTGGCAATAACAGCTAAAAATGGGTGAACTAAAATTAGCTTGAGTTTAATTTAGGATCCAGTGGTGTTTGATGTTAAAATAGAAAAATGATACTCAGGTGAGCTCCTCTTATGTCTTTGACAGCATATGGCATCACTTTAAGAAATAGCTGTAGATCTAACGTATTTTAAAAAGTACACATGGTAATTTTAACAAGGAAGTACAGACAACTTCACTCTATATAAATACTTGGTAAGCATGCTAAGATGACAATATTCAAAAATTTTAGAATATGTAAATGTGACTAGTAATGTTTTTCATTATAAAAACTAGTAATGGTTGGGTTTTTGTATTATGGTAATCAAAGTATTTCCAACAACATTTTACTTCTATGCAAAAAAATGCATAATAGGACAGTTAAGGAGCTTTTGATTTCAGCTATCAAAATGTCCATATAAAAGTTGTTTGAACTTTACATGCAGGTTACTAAACTGAAAAGTCCAGAAGTTTGTTGTTTAAATAATGCTCCACTTGTTTTGATAAGATTCTTTAGCCTTTATTTTTTGCTTTGGACTGCTTTTGTATGATGGCTTCAGGTGATAGCTAAAGCTCTCACTTCCTTAACCACTTGGGGAAAAGGGTACTTTATATAGGTTTCATGCTGATTTTATCTTCCCTAAACTTACAAACACGTGGATAACCAGTGGCCAAGAGATGCCATATACAAACTGGCTTAGATTGCATGTTCCAGTCACTATGACAAGGGAGTAATGATTAGTATCATTGAATAAGACCAATTAGTCTCACAGGTGAGATCAAGAGAGGGACAAACCAATCCACAATGTGTGGTAGCTGCCCATTGATAGAGGAACGAAAATTCAGAAAGAAAGCAGAAAATGCAGGCTGTAAAAGGTATGATTATTATAACATTTTACCAGCAAGGCTATGAAATTCAACACAATTCCAATGATTTCTCCAAGCATTTAATTTCAGATGTGGGTATAAAATTGACTTCAAAGATTACACTCTTGATAAGTCATGGCATATTTTAATTGTTTTCTAATTTTATTCATTAATCAGAGAAATAGAATACATTAATTGTGATGTTGTTTTTCTAAGTAATTAAACCTAATTTTCCCATCTTACGCATTATTGTGAGAGCAAAATGAATCCATATCAATGTTGAAGGAGTGAAATATAATCTACGTACTTAAGTACAAGGGCATTTAGATTCTAGCTAATGATATGAACCATTCTGAGTTCCTAGTATAGCATTATTTTTCTGGTTTCTTGATGTTTAAAAAATTCCAACAATAATTTAAATAATAATAGACAATTCTTTAGAATTTAGCATTTTCAAGATACTTGTCTTTATTCTTTATATATATTAAGTCATTCACTTCCCATGATAATGTGTACTAAGAAATAATATATTACTTACGGTACAAGCATAGGCTAAGCTGCTAAAATAGAGCAAAAGTACAGAACCTACAGAAGACTGACATTTGTTTTTCTCTTACTCCATGGCTCATGATGGGGTATATGCTCTGTTATGTATTGTCACCCTGTAACCCTGACTGGCATGATGGCTCTGTCCTCAATAGGCAACTTCTACCTCTGGGTCCAGTTCAGCTGCCTCAGTGGTTGCCAGTACTAATTTACAAGGCATGGAGAAATGAGGCAAACTACTTGTTGTTGACAGAATTTATAGAAGTAATGCTCATACTTTCTCAAATTCTGTGGATCTGAGTTCAGACACAGGGCCACATCTAGTTTTGGTAGGGGCTCGGAAATTTACTCTTAGGGTGTCCAAATGTCTAGCTGAATGTTACAACTTCCTGAAGTACAATTTAACACAGGTTATCACCTTTAATGGATAAGAAGCAGTGCTGCAGCTGTCAGTGTTAGAATCTTGGTAAATCCAAGGCAATGAGGCTTCAGAGATCATTGTCTCAATCACCATGCAGTATGTTGCCCGTACTGTAATTTTAATGTAATCTACACAAGGGAAAATTTCCCCCAAAATCTTTTCTTTAAAACTACCAGTTGATCCACTTTAGTGACTTTTGGATTATAATAGTTTTCCCCCCATAATCTCCCTCCCATCTGCAAACCATCCCATCTCTTACTCCCCCTCCCATCCCATTCTTCATTAAGATTCATTTTTAATTATCTTTATATATACAGATGATCAACCTAGTACATACTAAATAAGATTTCAATAGTTTGCACCCACACAGACACACAAAGTATAAAGTACTGTTTGAATGCTAGTTTTACCATTAATTCGCATAGTACAACATATTAAGGACAGAGATCCTACATGGGGAGAAACTGCACAGTGACTCCCGTCGTTGATTTAACAATTGACACTCTTATTTATGATGTCAGTTATCACCCAAGGCTCTTGTCATGAACTGGTAAGGCTATGGAATCTTATTGAATTCACAAACTCCGATCTTATTTAGACAAGGCCATAGTCAAAGTAGAAGTTGTCTCCTCTGTTCAGAGAAAAGTACCCCCTTCTTTGATGGTCTGTTGTTTCCACTGGGGTCTCTCTTACAGATATCTTTTATTTAGGTCATTTTTTTGCCGCAGTGTCTTGTTTTTTTTTTTTTTTTTTTTTTTTTTTTTTTTTTTTTTTTGCTGCAGTGTCTTGGTTTTCCATGCCTGAGAAACTCTCATGGGCTTTTTAGCTGGATTCAAATGCCTTAAGGGCTGATTCTGAGGCCAGAGTGCTGTTTAGGGCATTTGCCATTTAATGAGTCTGCTGTGTATCTTGCTTCCCATGTTGGACCGTTCTCTCTTTTTAATTCTGTTTTTATTAGCAGACATTGGTCTTATTTATGTGATCCCTTTGACACTTAATCCTATCTTTATGATCAGTTATGAACTTAAACTGATCACTTTAACTAGTAAGATGGCATTGATAGCTTGCAAAACCATTTAATTTATTTTTAAAACTGCATTACTGCCAGCAAAGGAGATAATCAATAGAGTGAAGAGACATCCAATAGAATGGGAAAAAATACTCACAAACTACTTACTTGACAAAGGATTAATATCCTGAATATATCAGCAACTTGAAAACTCAACAACAAAAAAAACCAATCCAGTTGAGAAATGGGCAAAAGACTTCAATTGGCAGTTCTCAAAAGAACAAATATTTGAAAAAATGTCCAACATCACTAGTCATCAGTGAAATACAGATCAAAACCACAATGAGATATCACCTTACCTCTGTCAGAATGGCTAAAATCCAAACATAGAGAATCACAAATGCTAATGAAGATGTGGACTATGGGGAACACTTATATACTGTTGGTGGAAATCAGTGTAGCCACTGTGGAATACAGTGAGAAGATTTCTTAAAAAAAAGAACTAGAAATAGACTCGCCATAAGGTCCAGCAATCCTCCCACTACTTGGTATAAACCTAAAAGACCTGAATACAATGTATCAAAGAGATACCTGCACTACATATTTATAGCAGCACTGTTCACAATAGCCAAAATTTGGTGCCAACCAAGGTGTACATCATGAGATGAATGGTTAAAGAAACTGTGTTGTTTATCCACAATGAAATATTATCCAGCTGTAAAAAAGAATAAAATTTTACCACTTGTGGCAAAATGACCCAACTGGGGGACGTCATGTTTATTGGAATAAGCTGGACCCAGAAAGACAAATACCACATTACCCCTTGTATGCAGGAACTAAAATTTTAAAAGTAAACAGAAAAGAAGGAAAAAAAAAGAAAAGTCTGTGTATATCAGTATACACAAACTTCGTTTTATACCTCTATGCAATAAGTGGTTAAAAATGTTATACTATGGGCTGGCACTGTGGCATAGAGGATTAAGCCTCCACCTTCATCCTATACAGAACCAGTTCAAGTCCCAGCTGCTCCACTTTGGATCCTAAATGCACCTGGGAAAACAGCAGAATATGGCCCATGTGGGAGACCTGGAGGAGGCTCCTGACTCGTGGCGTAATCTGGCCCTGACCCAGCTGTTGCAGCCATTTGGGGTGCACCTGGGGATTGAAGAGCTCTTTCTCTCCCTCTCTTTCTGTATCTCTGCCTTTCAAATAAGTATTTTTTCTAAAAAGAGTGTTATACTACTATAGTTTTAATGATCAGTGATTACTTTAAAATTGCTATATATCAGTGAAATAGTCATTTTCCATTCAATTATTATTTATAGCCATTGTCTATATTCCCACCAGACTAGGATTTTTTTCTTTTGCTTTTTACTTGTTAAACATAGTATTTGGTGAAGTATTAAGCCCTTTTTACCATAATGTAATTTTAAAATATTTTATCGCAAAAACCACACACACACATACAAATGGTGTCGAAGGAGAGAGGATCAGAGGGAGAGAAGGAGAGGGGAGTAGGGAGGGAAGAAGGGAATATCGTTGTGTTCTTAGAATTGTATCTACAAATCACATTGAATCTGTTAAAAACTAATTAAAATTAAAATAAAAAATTTTAAAATGACTGTATTGCTACAAGTTTAAGTTTTTTAAATGAATATAAGACACAGAGAATAAACAGGGTAGAGTTCTTCTTTCTAGTGTGTTTGTTTATTTTTGAAAATTTACATTTTCTTGTAGACTGCTGAGTCTACACATAGAAAATCATCTGTATAGTACTCATTTCCCATTCACTTAATTCCAGTGCAGGTCTATTAGTGACCAAAAAAGCACCATAAAACTAAAATCTGTAGCCATATTATTGCCTGCATGATGCTTGCTGATGGAATCAGCACCCCTTCTTGTGACACAGAACAATTGGAGAGGTGTTGAATTAATAACAAGTCATTTCTATGACATTAAACTATAGATGATGGTTCTTGTTCAAGATAAATATTTGAACATCAATATCAATCCTGTTCCTAAATACAATTTATTGTAAAGGTCAGATTTCTCAAAATGTTATGAGTGATGGATTTAAAAAATTACTTATTATGGTTTACAATCTTGCTATAAGTTATACTCTGTCCAAAGATATCAGATTCTGCAGTGTACTGATATACAATAGCAGATAATACAGGGTATTTCTATGTCTCTGTCCACTTTCTGCTGGTTATTCCTAATCAAAGTTAGGTAAGGAATTATGAGCTTTTTAATGTGATGTCAAATAGTCAAATTTCAAATGAAATTATTCCTACCATTTGTTTTGCCATTCCTTGTGCAGTAACTACTATGTCTGCTTTTTACTATGTGAACATAATATTAATGCACATTCACTGTTATTTGAGAGTTTAAAATATATTTTTGTACATAAGTACTTTATAAATAAATATGATATATTAGTTATAGTGTTCTGTATAATTACTAGATAATTGAAACTTCATCTACTTATTTTGATATGATATAAATGATTAAAGTAATCACTGTTGATTGGCATCAATAGAGAATGATTCCCGGAGAATGTAGGAATATTTCTGATGTATGTTCAAAATGATTGGAGATGAGAGAAAAGGGAGGTGCCGGCGTTGTGGTGCAGTGGGTTAACATCCTGGCCTGAAGCACCGGCATCCCATATGGGCGCCGGTTCTAGTCCCAGCTGCTCTTCTTTCGATCGAGCTCTCTGCTATGGCCTGGGATAGCAGTAGAAGATGGCCCAAGTCCCTGGGCCCCTGCACCCATGTGGGAGACCTGGAAGAAGCTCCTGGCTCCTGGATTTGGATCGGTGCAGCTCCGGCCGTTGCGGCCATCTGGGGAGTGAACCATCAGATGGAAGACCTGTCTCTCTCTTTCTCCTTCTTTCTCTCTCTCTCTGCCTCTCCTCTCTCTATGTAACTTTCAAAGAAAGAAAGAAAGAAAGAAAGAAAGAAAGAAAGAAAGAGAAAGAAAGAAAAGAGAGAAGACATTTGTGGACATTATTATATGGTTAGGAATGAACAAATTCTGTTGCAAAATGAGTGAATAAACAGCAGGTTAGAACGCAGGTTCCTGTTGTAAGACAGGGGACAACATAATTGACAAGGTGGTTTGCAACAGAATTGTAGAAGTTATAAAAAAGTTAGGTAAGATACAAATGCTCTCACAGTTTTTCCTGAAAACATTTATAAAAATGTATTGAATGGGAGCTTCATGATTTCTGCTTGACTTGAGCTTTGGCTAAAACAATAACTACTTGTTATTGTTTCATGTATTGATCAAGCTTATCGGGAAGATTTAATGAATATTCCTCATTTGGTTTTTTGATTTCTCATTTCAGAAGAACTTTAATTAATCCCTCCTTTACTGGAAGATAGGAATACCGTAAAAGAGTTGGCAGGGTGTTTTTTTTTTTTTTTTAGTCTGTTATGTTTTAACTTTTATTATTCATTCAAAAATATTTATTGAGATAAAATGTACATGTTACAAAATTTGTACACTTGAAGTATATTTTCTAATGATTTGATTATAATCACAAAGTTTTGAAACCACTGCCACTTGTCTATCTATTCTATCTCTACCCCCAAATCCTACATAGCCACCTATCTACTTTCTATGTCCACTAATTTGCCAGGTCTGGACTTTTCATATAAAAAGACTTTTTATATGAGGATGGGAACTTGGCATAGTGGTTAAGATGCTGCTTGGCGTGACCACATCCAATATTGGAGGGTTGGGTTTGGGTCCTAGCTATGCTCCTAATTCTAGCTTTCTACTAGTATGCATCCTGAGAGGTAGCAGGTGATGGCTCAAATAGTTTAATCCTTGCTACAAACGTAAGGGACTCAGATGGAGTTCTGGGCTCCTGGCTTCAGCCTGGCCCAGTCCTGGCTATTGCCTGCATTAGGGGAGTGGATCAACAGTTGGGAAATATCTTTCTACCTGTCTGTCTTTTTCCTTCTGTTACAAAACAAATAAATGTAAAATTTAAAAAGAGCCATATGACATTATTTCTTATAAAAAGAATCATATGAAATATGTGTATCTCTTAGAAATCATGAAATATTGCTTTCAAAGTTTTCTTTGTTCTAAAATATCACTGCTTCATCTTTCGTTATTGCAAAGTAATATTTCATTGTAGGTGTATAATGTTTTACTTATGCATTCATCAGTTGGTGGGTATTTGAGACATTTTTACTTTTTAGCCATTATAAGTGATGCTACTTGTATGTTTATGTGCAAGTTTTTGCTAGGCTATGAGTTTTCATTTGCTTGGGTAAATGTCTAGGAGTAGAACTACTGGATCATATATGAATTTTTGTATTTAATATATGGTTTCCTAGTGTGAATATTAATTTTATATTCTGATCAATACTGTATGAGATTCTAGTTCCTCCTTATCGGTGCCATTAATAGGAACTTTAATTTTTAAATTTATTTTTATAGTCATCCCAAGTGGATATGAAGAGATTTCACATTGTGGTTTTTATTTGTGTTTGAGAATCTCTTTTCATGTGCTCATGGGCATTCATATATGTTCTTTGGGATATTGTCTATTCAAGTAATTTGTCCCCTTTTAATTTGTGATTATTTATCTTTTTATTGTCCAGTCTCATAGTATCATTTGCTAAATAGTCTGTTTATTGCTCAACAAGTTGCCTTGGCACCCTTGCTGAAAATCAAATGGCCAGAGATGTATAGATAGATTTACTTGGGGAATCTCAATTATATTCAATAATCTATGTACTTTTCTTTATAAAAAGATTGATTTATTTATTTGAGATGCAGAGTTACAGACAGAGAGAGGGAGAAACAGATAGAAAGAGAGATAGAGATATCTTACATCTGCTGGTTCACTTCCCAAATGGCCACAATGGCTGAAGCTGGGTGGATCTGAAGCCAGGAGCCAGGAGCTGCCTCTGGGTCTCCCACATAGGTGCAGGAGCCCAAGAACTTAGGTCAGCTTCTCCTGCTTCCTGAGACATTAGCAGAGACATGAATCAGAAATAGAGCTGCTGGGACTTAAACCAGTGCTCATATGGAATGCCAGCACCACAGGCAGTGGCTTAAACTACTTTGGCACAGTGCTGGCCCCTATATGCCAATCTTTTGTGCTTTAATCATTTTACTATGGTTTTATGGAAAGTTAATATTTGGGGAATCTGAGTGAAGGATACATGGGTATGTGCTTTTATAGAAAATTCTTCTTTTTAAAATTTTATTTAAGATATACAAAATTCATGTATTTCTTATATACAGATTCAGGAGCATAGTGATACTTTCTACCCTCCCCTCCCTCCCTGCCGCACTTCCAAACTTCTTCCTCCTCTCTCTCCTATTCCATTTTATTTTTTTACAAAGATATATTTTCAGTTAACTTTATACTGCACTTAATCCTGCACTAAGTAAAGAAATCAACAAATTGTATTAAGAAAAAAAAAAAAAAAACAAAACACTGTTCCTCAACAGTTGAGACAAGGGCTGTAAACAATCATTGAATCTTAAAGTTTCAACTTCACTCCTATAGATTATGTTTTAGGTACACTATTAGTTACCGCAGATCAGGGAAAACATATGGTATTTGTCTTTTTGGGACTGGCTTATTTCACTGATTATAATGGTTTCCAGTTGCATCCATTTTGTTGCAAAAGACAGGATTTTTAAACTGCTGTATAGCATTCCATAGTGTATATTACTATAATTTCTTTACCCAATCTTCAGTTGATGGACATCTGGGTTGATTCTGTATCTTAGCTATTGTGATTTGAGATGCAATAAATATAGGGGTATAGGTCATGCTTTCATATGCCGATTTTTTTCTTTGGGTAGATTCCTATGAGTGGAATGGCTAGGTCATATGGGAGGTCTATATTCAGATTTTTGAGGTATCTCCATATTGTATTCACAGTGGCTGTACCAGTTTATTATATTCCCCAACAATGGATTAAGGTACTTCTTTCCCTACATTCTTGCCAGCATGTTGATTTCTGTAAGAGAGCCATTCTGAGTAAATTGAAACCTCATTGTAGTTATGATTTCCATTTCCCTGATGCCTAGTAATCCTGAGCATTTTGCCGTGTGTCTGTTGACCATTTGAATTTCCTCTTTAGAAAAATGCCCATTCAAGTCCTTGGGAAATTTCTTTTTTTTTCTTTTTTTTTTATGCTGAACAAACCTTATGTGATGATACAATTGAGAAAAAAAAAAAGATCTGGGAATATGATGAGTGAAAAGCTCAGATTCACAGTACTAGATAGTAAAGTATGGATGCTTCAAGTTTATGGTTTATACAGCTCATGACACTTTTGAGTAAAATGGGATTATGTAAGTAACTAAAATTGGTTCACTGATAACGGCATGCATCAAATGTTCAAAAGAATAGCAACTTAAAAAATGCAAATTCTGAACTCCTGGAGTATAGATGCACATCTTAATTGACTTTTGTATCTATCGCCCCCTAGCCAAGACCTGGTACATATATGTATGTATGTATCTATATTGATTGATTGATTGATTTGTATTTCATAAGTACAAGTTCCCACCATACCCACCCTCGAAGCCACACTCTCATCCCTGCTCCTCCCTTTCCCATTTCCAGTCCCATTCTCCACTAAGATTCATTTTCAATTAACTTTATACACAAAGGACCAATGCTATACTAAGTAAACATTTCAACAATTTGCACACAAAAAAGAAAAACTATTCCTCAATTGTCAAGACAAGGATTGTTCATGTCTTGCACTTAATACATTAAAACAAAATAAATATTTAAGAATAGGTTTTACAGTTAACTCATAATACAACTCATTGAGGACAGAGATCCTGCATAGGAGGTTAGGGCACAGTGACTCCTGTTGTTAATTTAACAACTAACACACTTATGTATGCTGTGAGTGGCCACCCGAGGCTCTTGACATGAGCTGCCTAGGCCATGGAAGCCTTTTGAGTCCACAAACTCTGTCAGTATTTAGAGAAGGCCATAAGAAAAGTAGTTCTTTCCTCCTTTCAGAGAAAAGTACATCCTTCTTTGATGGCTACTTCTTTCCACTGGCATTTCACCCACAAAGTTCCTTCATGTAGGACATATTTTTCCACAGTGCCTTGGCTTTCCATGCCTTAAATTTTACCATGGGCTTTGAAGCCAGACCAGAATGCCTTAAGAGCTGATTCTGAGGTCAGAGTGCTAGTAAGGCAATTGTCATTCTATGAGTCTGCTATATGGACTGCTTCCTATGTTGAAATATTCTCTCCTTTTTAATTCTTATATTATTACCAGACATTAATCATATTTATATGATAATTTTTACACTTAACCCTATCTATATGTTCATTTTAACACTTAATTCTATACATATGATCACTTCAACATTTAAGATGGTATTTTTACCATCCAGCCTAATGGGATTTGGGGTCCCGTGGCAAGTTTTTAAGCTATATCCTTAGAAGTCCAAAAGAATGTATGCAGAACTATACAACTTTACAGTTACAAACTTGTCCTCCCTCATTTATTCCCAGTCTTATTTTTTACTGAGAACTATTTTCAGTTCACTTTATACACATATGATTATGTTAAGTAAAGAGTACAACAATTAGTATGAAAAAAACTGTTCCTCAACAGTCAAGACAAGGGCTATTCAAGTCGTTGCTTCTCAGTGTCAATTTCACTTAACATTTCCTTTTTTGATGCTCAATTAGTTATCACAGATCAGGAAGAACATATGGTATTTGTCCTTTTGGGACTGGCTTTTTTCACTAAGTATGTTTTCCAGATTCATCCATTTTGTTGCAAATGACCAGGTTTCATTTTTTATCGCTATGTAGTATTCCCTAGTGTACATATCCCATAATTACTTTATCCAGTCTTCAGCTGACAGGCATTTAGGTTGATTCCATGTCTTAGCTATTGTGAATTGAACTGCAATAAACATGGGGTGGGGGAGAGTGTGCAGATAACTCTTATTTGCTGATTTCATTTCCCTTGGGTAAATTCCCAGGAGTGGGGTGGCTGGGTGATATAGTAGGTCTACATTAAGATTTCTGAAGTATCTCTGTACTGTCTTCCATAGTAGCTTTACCTTTTTTTATTTTTTGACAGGCAGAGTGGACAGTGAGAGAGAGAGACAGGGAGAAAGGTCTTCCTTTACTGTTGGTTCACCCTCCAATGGCCGCTGCCACCAGTGCACTGCAGCTGGCACACTGCGCTGATCCAAAGCCAGGAGCCAGGTGCTTCTCCTGGTCTCCCATGTGGGTGTAGGGCCCTAGGACTTGGACCATCCTCCACTGCACTCCCAGGCCACAGTAGAGAGCTGGACTGGAAGAGGGGCAACCAGGACAGAATCCGGCACCCTGAACGGGACTAGAACCCGGGGTGCCAGCACCACAGGTGGATTAGCCTATTAAGCCGTGGTGCCAGACCATAGTAGCTTTACCTTTTCACATTTTCACCAACAGTGGATTAGGGTATCTTTTTCCCCACATCCTCTCCAACATTTATTATTTTTTGATTTTTGAATGATAGCCATCTAACTGTGGGTAGGTGAAACTTCATTGTGGTTTTTGTTCTGAATTCCTCTGATGGCTAGTGATCCTGAGCACTTTTTCATGTGTTTGTTGACCATTTGGGTTTCCACATTTGAAAAATGTCTTTTTAATTCCATTGCCAATTCTTAACCAGATTGTTTATTTTGTTGTTATGAAGTTTCTTGATCTATTTATATATTCTGGTTACCAATCTTTTATTAGCTTTATAGTTTCCAAATATTTTCTCCCATTCTATTGCTGAAAGTGGGGTATTGAAGTTCCCCATTACTGTTGTATTTGAGTCTGTATCTTTAAATCCATTAATATTTCTTTTAAATAGCCAAGTGCCCTATAAGTAGGTGCATATGCATTATAATAGTCATACCTTCCTGTTGAATTGATCCCTTAATCATTATATAGTGTCCTTCTTTGTCTCTTTTAATAGTTTTTGTGTTAAAGTCTATTTTGCCTGGTATTAGGATGGCTACATCAGCTCATTTTTTGGTTTCTGTTAACAGGGATTATCTTTTCCATCTTATCACTTTCAGTCTACATGCCTCTGTTGATGAGATGCGCTTCTTGTAGGCAGCAAATAGATGGGTTTTCTTTTTTAATCCATTCAGCCAGTCTGTATCTTTTAACTGGAGGATTGAGACCATTTACATTCATGGTGACTATTGTTACAGAATGACTTTGCCCTACAGTACTTTGTACTTTTACTGAGCCATTTCCTGCATTTAACTTATTTTAAAGTGCTGTTCCTGTTTCTGTGGTTCTATGTGTAACACATCCTTGAGCATCTTTTGTAGGGCTAGGCATGAGTTACAAATTCTTTTTCAATTTGTTTGAAATGGAAGATCTTTATTTCTCCTTCATTCATAAATGAGTGCTTTGCAGGGTATAGTATTCTGGATTGAGTTTTTTTTTTTTTTTTTTCCCTCTTAGGTCTTGGAATATATCCCACCATTCTCTCCTTGCCTGTAGGGTTTCTGATGAGAAGTCTGCAGTGAGTCTAATTGCAGTTCCTCTGAATGTGATTTGGCATTTCTCTCATGCACATTTTAAGATCTTTTCTTTATGTTTTACTGTGGAGGGTTTTACTACAATGTGTCCTAGTGAAGATCTTTTCTGATCATGTCTATTGGGAGTTCTGTATACTTCCTATACTTGGATGTCTCTTTCTTTCTTCAGATTGGGGAAATTTTCTGTTATTATTTCATTAAGAAGGCCTTCTAATCCTTTATCTCTTACCATGTCTTCTGGAATTCATAGGACCCTATGTTGGGTCTTTTGATAGTAACTTGTGATTCTCCAACAGTGTTTTAGTTTTCTAATTTCTTCTTCTTTACTTTTGGTCTGACTGTAAAATTTCCACAAATTTGTATTCTAGTTCTTATATCCTTTCTTCTGTCTCACTTCTTCTGTTGTTAAGGCTTTCCACTGCATTTTTATTTGATATATTGAATTCTTCATTTCTAGTATATCATTCTGACTTATTTTTAATATCTCAATTTCATGGGAAAACCTTTCATTTAGTTTGTGAATTTGTTTCTGATTGCTTCTAAGTAATCTGATGATTGATTTTCTGAAGTCCGTCTCTGGCTTATCCTCAATCTCTTCATCTTCACCTTCTACTATTGAAGTGTTGTAGTGTTCCTTTAGGGAGTTCATAGTGTCTTCCTTGTTCTTATTTAGGGTTTTTCCTTTGTTTTTCTGCATTTGTGTATTTTTTGTCTGGTTGCTTTTCTCTTTGTTTTGTGCCTTTGTGGTTTACTGGGACATCTGTACTTTCAGTGAGTACCAAGAGGTGTGTGCTGGATGTGGCCTGTGTGCTCTGTTCAGTATGCCAGGGTGGAGCAATTATACAAGGTAAGGCTCTTGTTGGGCTTTGCAGCTTTCCATTGGTTAGTTCATTAGAGGAGGTTCATTTCTATTGGTGTGACCTGCCCTTTCCTCACAGTTGCAGGGCATCCCATTCTTAGTCCCTGGTGTGTGTTCACCCTGTTTAGCAAACTGCACCTCTAATCTGTAGAGACTTCCCTATGGTGGACAGTTCCCTCTGTTATAAGCTGCTATGGGTCTATGTGTTGTGAGCAGGTGTGCAGAGCCCTGCCTACTGGAGCCCAGCTCACTTCTCAATGGTGGTGGAGGTGGGTACGAATTCGGATATGAATTCCTACTTGAACCCAGCTCGCTTCTCAATGATGGTGGGAGTGGGTATGAGCTTCTGATAGTCAAGACTTCTCCTTGCTGCACAAATTGCATGGTGGGGGAGGAAATTCTTCTGAATTACTGTCGTCCTTGTTCCTGGTTGGGGAGTGCAGTGAGGTGACTCCTGCTATTGATGGGAGGCAAAGGCAGCAGTCTCCTGCTTGCATCTAAAAATGTAAACAACAAACAAAGTGGTTTCTCCTAGCTGACTGCAAGTCTGGCTGGGTGGAAGTGGGAGGCAGATGGGTAGGAAGGTGCCTGATCTCTCTATTTGTTCCTCTCTATTTTCTGTTTTTATCATGTGTAACTTCAAAAGCAGTTTACCAATCTCTCCCTTCCCCTGCTATCTGCAGCTTTATGGACCCGTGGATTCTTGTCTCACCTGGTCCACTGGGAGCTGGTCCTGACTTCCCCGGTCTGAACCTCTACCATTTCCCTTTCTTATTTTCTCTTTCAACATGGAGCTGCCCAGTATCTGCTGTTTTCTTGGATTTCTTGCTGTGAATTTCCCACAGGCTTATCTCAGGCGTTTATCTTCTCTCCTTTTTAATTATCGATTTTTCCCTGTGTGATTTGGATTGTCCTATCCCTATTCTGCCATCTTGGAAACCAAACATATTTGGGCTATTTCTTAATTGGATTTTGTTGTTGTTGTTGTTGAGTTTCATGATCTCTTTATAGATTTAGAATAAGTTGCATATTTTGCAAATATTTTCTCCCATTCTTTTTGTTGCCTCGTTACTTTGGTGGGTGTTTCTTTTACAATGCTGAAGAATCTCAGCTTCCAACTTATTATAAATAAGATTACTAAAAAATTGCAGATAAATGATGGTGCAAAACTGTTTCTTTAAAATGGTATTCTTTTTTCCTCTCCTATAACAATCTCCAGTTACACTGACAATGTATCATGTGTCACCCACTGTTTGAACAAATGTAAGTATTCATAGTTGGATTTTATAAGCTCATAATTGATGCAGCAAATAGTTATTATATAAATCCAGGAAGACTATGAAAATCCTAAAGTAGAAATTTATTTTATTTTATGTTTCTTTATGTTGAAATATCATATGGTTCTCTCATTCTTTCAAAACAAATATCCTATAATCAACCATAATTTCTTGTTTAAATCCATGCTGTATATAATCTTTGTACCAAAAAAACCTTACCCTTTATCTTAAGTTTCTCTGTGTGTTTCACTTTCTGTGCTGCAGTTCTCTCTCAGCAAAATTTACTTGAGTATACACATACCCTATTTTTCCTCTTCCATCTTATCCATTCGTCATGCCAATCATACTGTTCCCATCCAAATGGTCTTCATAGTGTTCCTGAAAGCTAACATCCTCCCTGAAGCTCTTCCTGTGAAATTCTGGAGGATAATTATATTCTCCAATAGTAAATAATTTCACATTTCTGAATATCAACAATTATAATGCGAAAATTTTATATAGCAAAGGTTTGCTCTCTCTCTCTCTCTCTCTCTCTCTCTGTATGTGTATATATATATATATATATACACACATATATCCATGTAACATCTCTGTAATTTTTAAACAAAAAAAGATTTATATATTTTTATTTTGTCTGACAAGCAAGAAAAATCTAGACTGCTGTGAGACATTTCACATGAGAAAAACATGGTGACAAAGTGTATTTCAGTTGTAAGGATGGCTTGTGCCCTATTCATTAAGTTACAAAACTTTTACAAATGTAGCTTATGATTTGTAAACCTGAAATAGTTGCTGCTACCCACGTTTGAAAACCAGTTTTTTTGGTTACTAACTACATGCTATAATGTAGTTACCATTGTATTTCTAGAATTTGGAAGCTTAAGCCATGAATTAGAGTGAATATTATTTTTAAAAACAGAGTAGATATTGATAAACTATCAATTAAAAATAGTTCGGTATATTTGTATAAGTGGAGAATTTCAGGTATTCATTTACAAGTTCTTATAGCATCTGCTAAGATTACTAACCCATTTAGTTATGTTGCTTTATACAGATGACTCATAATTCATTACTAGTGACAAAGTTTTATATTTTCTAATTAAAATAGTTTCAAATATAGTAAAATACATCTTCAAAATAGTATTTTGAAATATTGAGTCAAATGCTTAGAAATATTTTATTTTTAAAATATTTGCCAATATGCACCAGGTGCATAGGGAGATTACTGATGCCATAGACAGGAGTGTCAATTTGTAAAGTCAACAACAGGAGTCACTGTGCACTTACTCCTCATGTAGGATCTTTGTCCTTAATGTGCTGTACATTGAGACTTAATGTTATAATGAGTACTCAAACAGTATATTTCGCTTTGTGTTTCTATCGGGGTGCAAACTGTTGAAATCTTTACTTAATGTATACTAAACTGATCTTCTGTAAAAAAAAAAAAAGAAGAAATTATTAATTCCCAACTTGACTCTCGCTGGGATTAAACATGACAATAGGTCTGATCTGATTTCATCATCATTTAAAAAATCATCTATTATTTTTCACTTTATGTTTGTGTGGGAGCTAACTGTTGAAATCTTTACTTAATGTATGCTAAACTGATCTTCTGTATATAAAGAGAATCGAAAATGAATCCTCATGTGAATGGAAGGGGAGAGGGAGTGGGAAAGGGGAGGGATGCGGGTGGGAGAGATGTTATGGGGGGGAAGCCATTGTAATCCATAAGCCATACTTTGGAAATTTATATTCATTAAATAAAAGTTAAAAAAATATTTGCCAATAAACAATTATAAAAAACACTCAGAGAGAATGCACTAACCTTGAAAACCATGTTGATGAAATGATGACTTCTATTCACACATATGAAATGTGAAACTCTGGACGGACTTCACAGGTTTTATTTTGTGTAATTCAATCAGCAAGCTAAGTCAACTGCATGAATAAGTGTTTGATGTGTGAATTTATTCCATGGCCAACACACTGCCATATGGAAATAGAAGGGCTTGAGTGAAAAACTGCAATTTGTTATAAGAGATTGGACATGCCCACTGAGTGGCCATGCTTGACCCCCATTCAGAGGGTACAGAGCAGCCTAACACCACTGCAAGGGTGTGGTAAGGGTAAGTAGTTCAGCAGCAGACCTGCTTTGTGTGGGCCTTGGAAGTGTAGCTAAAACAGGCATTGGTAATAGCTGGTTCTATGTGACACTTGGTTGCTAAGCTTACCATCTGTGTTATGTTGTGAAAACATCTCAAATCTGAACAAATGGAAAATCAGAACTAATGTGATAACCCCCTGGAAGTAAAGTAAAGCACCTCCTGCAATCTTGTCATTTTGTATTTCATCATCAAGCAGGAGTTTTGTTTTGCTTTTAATCAGTCAGTAAATCATAGTTGATTTTCAATTTTTGTTCTCACTCCTAATTTCACTATGTATACAAGAAGCATTAAATTCTTTTTTAAAAAAAAAAAAGTGCAGTTGATTGTGGTCAGACTATTTAAACCTGTGTCTTTTCTTTCAACAAAATTTTTTATGTTTATAAAAGGTGAACACATTTTATATATTTTATGTATCAGATTTAGGAGCAAAGTGATACTTCCCATTCTACCTTCCTTCCCACCAAAATCCCACCTTCTCTCTTCCTCCCTTTTTTATTCTTGTATTTTAATTTTAATTAAATTTTGACAGAATCCATATGATATGTAGATAGAAGTCTAAGAACACAATAATATTCTCTTCTTCCCTCCCTCACATTCTCCTTCCTTCTACCTTTCTTTCAACACATTCTTTAAGTATAAAATACTGCATATAAAATAAAATGATTATAGATGTAATATCAGATTGCAGATCATTAGTATTTATTCAGAATGAAAATTTTGAATTTAAAATTCCTTCACTGAAAATTTCAGTCTGTTTATTAGTAATTGCCTATGTTGCTCCTTCCACCATCCCTTGGTAGTCATTTTCTCCTTTTTAATTCTATGAATTTGACTATTTTAGATATCTCATATGAGCGGGATAATGCCAGACTTGTGTGTTGTCACTTATTTCACTTAGTAAAATATCACATTTCTTCCATCCTGTTGCACAGCCTTCTTTCTGAAGGCTGAAGAATATTCTGTTGTATGTAGATGTCAGTCTTTTCTTCATTCATCCTCAATGGTAAATTAGATTACTTTTAATGTGAATAGTGTGGAAAAGAATGGCATTTTTAACTGAAATATAAAGACAATTCCAAAATTCAAATGGAACCACAAGTGACTGTGAATAACCTCATGAATCTTAAGAAAAAAGAAAGATGGAGATGTCACATTTCCTGATTTCAAAGTATATTACATGGCTGTAGTAATTAAGAGAGTACGATAGTACCACAAAGAAAGACATAGACAAATTTAACAGAAAGCAGACTGAGCATACAGCTACCCATCTAGTCAATTAATATTCAATAAGAATGGCAGAAATGCACAGTGGCATAATGATAAACTCTTGCACAAATAATGTAGGAAAACTGGAGCACTACATGGAAAAGAATGAACTTGTGGGGCTGGTGTTGTGGAGTAGTAGATAAAGCCACTTCTTCTGATGCCAGCATCACTGTGGACTCTGGTTCCAGTCCTGGCTGCTCCACTTTAGATCTAGCCCCCTGCTAGTACACCTGGGAAAGCAGTGGAAGGTGGTCCAAGTGCTTGGGACCCTGCACTCACATAGGAGACCTGAAAGAAACTCCTGGCTCTTGACTTCCACCTTGCCCAGCCCTGGATATTGTGGCCCGTTGGGGAGTTAACCAGCAGATGGAAGATTCTCTCTCATCTCTCTCTCTCTCTCTCTCTCTCTCGCTCTTGCTTCTTTCTCTGCAACTCTGCCATTCAAATAAATAACAAATCTTTAAAAAAGAATTACCTTGTACCCTTATTTATCATATATCATACTCAAAAATCATTCAAATGGCTTAAAGAATGAGCTTAGTATCTGAATCAGCAAAACTTCTGGAAGAACACATAGAAAAATTGTGCATACGTCTTGGTAATGATTTTATGGATATGACAAAAAAGACATCAAAACCAAAAATAAACAAATGAGACTACAGAAAACTAGAAAGATTCTGTACACCCAAACACTCAAGAAAGTCAAAAGGCAACAAGTAGGATGGAAGAAATAATTGCAGACCATGTGTCTGGATTATTAATTCCAAAAATACAAGGAATTTATATAAGTTAATAACAAAAATCTAATAACCTTATTAGAAAATGAACACAGGACATGAATAGAAATTCTCCTGTAAAACATATAAATGGAAAACAGGTATGTTTATATGCCCCTAATTACAGGGCACCTGGCTATTTAAAATAATTGTTAAGGGATTTAAAGGGAGATATAGACTCAAATACAATAGTTAATGGAGGACTTCAATACCCCACTTTCAGCAATGGACACATCAACCATGCAGAAAATCAGCAAGGAAACACAGAGTTAATCAACACCATAGACCAAATTGACCTAGCAGATATCTACAGAGCCTTCCACCATACAGCCACAGAGTACACATTTTTTTCTCCAGTTCATGGAACTTTCTCTAGGATTGACCATATGCTAGCCATAAAGTAAGTCTCAGCAAATTAAAAAATATCGAAATCATACCATGCATCTTCTCAGAGCACAATGCAACAACTCAAGAATCTCTACATCATATGCAAACATATGGAGAATGAAAAACATGTTGCTGAATGAACAGTAGGTCATAGAAAAAATCAAAAGAGAAATCAAAACATTTCTGGAAACAAATGAAGACAGCAATACAACATGCCAAAATTTCTGGGATACAGCAAAAGCAGTGTTAAGAGGAAAGTTTATAGCAATTGACTCCTACATCAAGAAACTGAAAAGGCACCAAATTAACGAACTATATATGTACCTCAAGGAACTAGAAAAATAACAGCAAACAAAACTCAAAATTAGTAGAAGAAAATAAATAATTAAAATTAGCAAAGATATCAACAATATTGAAACAAAAAATAATAATAACACCAAAGATCACCAAAATGAAAAGCTGTTTTTTTGAAAAAAAATAAATGAAATTGACACACCATTGGCCCACCTAACCAAACAGAGAGAGAAGACCTAAATCAATAAAATTAGAGATGAAAAAGGAAATGTAACAACAGAAACAACAGAAATAAAATGAATCAGCAGAAACGACTACAACGAGCTGTATGCCAACAGGTGGGAAACCTAGAAGAAATAGATAGATTCTTGACACATACAACCTACCTAAATTGAGTCATGAAGACATAGAAAACATAAACAGACCCATAACCAAGACAGAAATTGAATCAATAATAAAGACCCTCCCAAAAAAGAAAAGCCCAGGACTGGAAGGCTTCACTGCAGAATTCTATCAAGCATTTAAAGAAGAATTAACTACAATTCTTCTCAAAAAATTTAAAAAATTGCAAGGGAGGGAATCCTCCCAAATTCTTCTATGAAGCCAGTATCATCTTATTTCCTAAACCTGTAAAGATGAAACAGAAAAAGAGAACTACAGACCAATATCCCTGATGAACACAGATACAATAATCTTCAAAAAAATTCTGGCCAATTGAATTTAACAACACATCAGAGAGATCATTCACCCAGACAAAGTGGGATTTATCCCTGGAATGCAGGGATGGTTCAACATTTGCAAATAAATCAGTGTGATACATCACATTAACAAATTGAAGAACAAAAACCATATTATTATCTCAATAGATTCAGAGAAAGAGTTTGACAAAATACAACAACATTTCACAGTGAAAACTCTAAGCAAATTGGGTATAGAAGGGACATTCCTAAACACAATCAAAGCAATATATGACAAACCCACAGCCAGTATAATATTGAATGGGGAAAAGCTGCAAGAATTTCCACTGAGATCTGGTACCAGACAGGGATGCCCACTCTCATCAATACTATTCAATATAGTGGTGGAAGTTTTAGCCATAGTGATTAGCAAGAAAAATAAATCAAATGCTTACAAATTGAGAAGGAAGGAGTCAAATATATAGGGGATCCAAAAGACTCCAGAAAGAGACTATTGGAACTTGTGGAAGAGTTTGGTAAAGTAGCAGGATATGAAGTCAATACACAAAAATCAACACCCTTTGTATACACAGACAATGCCACGGCTGAGAAAGAACTTCTAAGATCAATCCCATTCATGATAGCCACAAAAACAATCAAATACCTTGGAATAAACATAACCAAGGATGTCAAAGATATCTATGATGAGAATTACAAAACATTAAAGAAAGAAATAGAAGAGGGTACCAAAAAATGGAAAAATCTTCCATGTTCATGGATTGGAAGAATTAATATCATCAAAATGTCCATTCTTCCAAAAGCAATTTACAAATCTAAATAACAAAGACATTCTTCTCAGATCTAGAAAAAATTATGCTGAAATTCATATGGAGGCACAAGAGACCTTGAATACCTAAAACAATCTTATGCAACAAAAACAAAGCTGAAGGCACCACAATACCAGATTTTAAGATGTATTACAAGGAAGTTATAATCAAAACAGCCTGGTACTAGTACAAAGATGGATATACCAATGGAACAGAATAGAAACCCCAGAAATCAATCCAAACATCTACAGCCAACTTACATTTGATCAAGGATCTAAAACCAATTCCTGGAGCAAGGACAGTCTATTCAATCCAACATCTACAAACAACATATTTGACCAAAGAGCTAAAGCCAACCCCTGGAAAAAGGACAGTCTCTTCAACAAATGGTGCTGTGAAAATTGGATTACCACATGCAGAAGTATGAAGCAAGACTCCTACATTACACCTTACACAAAAATCCACTCAACACGGATTAAATTTCTAAATCTATGACACCGGGGAAACACTGCAAGATATTGGCACAGGCAAAGATTTTATGGAAAAGACCTAGAGTCACAGGTAGTCAAAGACAAAATTAACAAATTGATTACTTCAAATGGATAATCTTCTGTATGGCAAAAGAAACAGTCATGAAAGTGAAGAGGCAACTGACAGTATGGGCGAAATTATCGCAAACTATGCAACTGATAAAGGATTAATAACCAGAATCTACAAAGAGATCAAGAAACTCCACAACAAAAAACCAAACAACCCAGTTAATATAAGGGAAAAATACATAAGCAGACATTTTTCTGAAGAGGAAATCCAAATGGCCAACAGACACATGAAAAATTGTTCAGGATCACTAGCTGTCAGGGACATGCAAATCAAAAGCACAATGAACTTTCTCCTCACCACAGTTAGAATGGCTCTCATACAGAAATCAAGAAACAACCAATGCTGCAGAGGATGTGAGGAAAAAGGTCCCCTAGTCCAGTGTTGGTGGGAATGTAAACTCGTAAAGCTACTATGGAAGACAGCATGGAGATATCTCAAAAAACTGAAGATAGACCTACCATATGACCCAGCCATCCTACTCTTGGGAATTTACCCAAGGGAAATGAAATCAGTAAACAAAAGAGCTATCTGCGCTTCTATGTTTATTGCAGCTCAATTCACAGTAGGTAAGACATGAAATCAACCTAAATGTCCATTGACCAAAGACTGGATAAAGAAATTATGGGATAGGTACTCTATGGAATACTACACAGGCATAAAATAGTGAAATCTAGTAATTTGCAACAAAATATATGAATTGGAAAATTTTGTAACTAGTGAAATAAGCCACTCCCAAAGGCACAAATACTGTATGTTCTCGTTGATCTGTGAGAACTAATAGTGAACCTAAATGAAAGCTGTAGAAGTGAAGTGAACACTTTGAGAAACAATGACTTGAATAGCCTTAATTTTGACTATAAAACAACAGTTTTTATTTTTTTTTTCTTTTCTCCATACTGTATGTTGAACTCTTAACAGAGTTAATCATATGTGTATAAAGTCAACTGAAAATAGATGACAGTAAAAAATAAGAGGGGAATAAGAGAGGGAGGAGGCAGTTTGTAATTGTAAAGCTGTATAGTTCTGGATACAGTCCTACAGACTTACTTCTAAGGGTACAGTTTAAAAACTTGCCATGGGACTCCAAATCCCATTAAAATTGGTGATAAAAATACCATCTTAATTGTTAGTGTTCATATTAAGTGTTAAAGTAAACATTTAGATAGGATTAAGTGTTAAAGAGATCATATAAATAGCATCAAGTGCCTCCTGATAATAATATAATGAAAAAGGAGAGAGTGTCCAACATGGGAAGCAGTTAACACAGCAGACTCACAGAATGACAATCATTTTAAGTAACAATATGACGTCATAATCAGCCCTTAAGGCATTCAGATGTGACTGAAAAGCCCATGAGAGAATTTCAAAAATGGAAAGCCAAGACGCTGTGGCGAAAAAAATATCCTACATGAAGGATCTCTGTGAGTGAAACCCCAGTGGAAAGAAGGGGCCATCAAAGAAGCATGAACTTTTCTCTGAAGGGAGGAGAGAACTTCTTGTTTGCTTATGGACTTGTTTAATACTGACGGAGTTTGTGGTCCCAAAAGCCTTCCATAGCCAAGGCAGCTCATGGCAAGAGCCTTGGGTGATCACGGCTGTCATAAGTAAGAATGTTAATTGTTAAATTAGCAACAGGAGTCACTGTGCACTTACTTCCCATGTAGGACCTCTGTCCTTAATGAGTTGTACTTTGGGAATTAACTCCAAAACCTGTTTTAAAATAGTACTTTTTACGCTGTGTCTTGAAATCTTTACTTAGTATAGAGTAGGTCTTCCATATATAAAGTTAATTAAAAATGAATAGTAATGAAGAATGGGATGTGAGAGAGAGTAGGAGGTGGGACGGGAGTTGGGGTGGGAGGATGAGAATTGGAGGAAGAAGCACTATATTCCTAAAGTCGTACTTATGAAATTTGCATTCATTAAATAAAAGCTTTTAAAAAAACAGGTATGTAAAGAAATTTCAGCACCAATAATCTTTACAGAAACTCAAATGACAGCAATAAGATAAAACCTCACACTTGTGAGGAAGGCTATTATCAAAAAAGCAAAACACAAGTGTTTATGAGAATATGGAGAAAGAGGATCCCTTGTGCAAGACTTGTGGAAATGCAAAATGATACAGCTACTTACGACAAATGTTTTGGAGGTTCCGTACTGATGCCATAAACAAGAGTGTCAATTTGTTAAGTCAACAACAGGAGTCACTGTGCACTTACTCCTCATGTAGGATCTTTGTCCTTAGTGTGTTGTACATTGAGATTTAATGCTATAACTAGTACTCAAACAGTATTTTTCACTTTATGTTTCTGTGTGGGAGCAAACTGTTGAAATCTTTACTTAATGTATGCTAAACTGATCTGTATATAAAGAGAATTGAAAATGAATCTTGATGTGAATGGAAGAGGAGAGGGAGTGGATAAGGGGAGGGTTGCGGGTTGGAGGGACATTATGGGGGGGAAGCCATTGTAATCCATATTCTGTACTTTGGAAATTTATATTCATTAAATAAAAGTTAAAAAAAAAGAAAATAAAGAAATGCTTGTGTATGTCAGTTTTCCTACAAATAGAGTGTTTTGTTTAGCTTTGCTTTAAATCTTACACAAGTTGTTAGGAATAAAATAGTACTATAATTTTAATGAGCTGTGGCTATTTTAAAATTTACTGTATATGAGTGAAATAGACACCTTTTCATTTTTTGAAAAAAATTAAAAATAGAATTACTGTAGGAGCAATCACCTCTACTTCTGGGTATTCCTCATTTTGGATTTGAAATTAGTCCCAAGAGATATCTGCATTGCCTCTTTTCTAGTTTAAAAGTTTATGCAGTCTATTTAGGTGTTTTTCATCTTGAACTGAAGTGATCTGAGCATGGTTTTCCCTAGAAGTTTTGAGAAAAACCCTGCAATGAATTAGCATTCTCCATTAAGTACAATCACCCTTTTTAAAAATAATTTGTTAAGAGAAAATGAAATTTTACTTATTTGCTGCTATTTTTATAAGTCTAAATAAGTTTTATTGTCATTTTGAATGATAAAGGTGCCAATATTATTCTGAAAAACTAGCAGTTGCTTTTTCTGGACATCTAGGTAAAATGATCCAGAAGTTAAAGATTTTAGTGTGACATTTACTGTACACCTTTCTCTTTTCTTAAACCTGCTGTTTCAGAAAGTTGAAATTGTAAGGTGCTTGGCAAAGTGATTTAGTCTGTATTTTAAAAAGTGAAAAGACCGAGATTAATTTTAGATTCTTGAAACAACCTTGAAGTGTGGAGTAGAAGATTCAATTAGTTTACAAAATTTCAGTGGCTTATTTGATACCTTTTCAATGATGAATCCAAAACAATGAAATATAAGCAATAGAACTTATTTTAAGTATTTAAAACAAATATTTGCCATGGTGGTACTACTTAATTATTGGATTTATTTCAGAACAAATGTCTATGGGTCCATCATAATCATTTATAATATTGTCATTAGTTTTGCTCTCACGAACTCTAAGATTGTGAACAAAATTTCCAACACTTCTCCTTATTTGCAGCAAACCTATAGCTATCAGTTAGATTTTCAAATCTTATGCTTTTGTCACTAACAAATAAAAGTGGAAAAGATTAGGCTAATAATAGTGTGGGTCATAATTTTGTGGTTAAAAATTTGATGATTTTATGCTCTCTGAAAAAGTACCAGAGAAAGCCTCCAAAGCCTTCAGCATTTACAAGAACATGGTATCAGAAACAATTTCCAATAAGGCCAATAATTGAAAAGTATCAATGATTATAATGATAGCATAGTTTGAAAACTTTTAAAAATTCTGTCCGTTTCTGTAACCAGGAGGAACCACATACCACTGACAAGTTAGAGTTCTCTATATAACTTCCTGATTGAGTTTTATCTCACTGAAAGATGATTTTATATATATATATGAAAGCTTATTCCTATTTTAGAAAATAATTTTTACACACACAAAGATGTGGTAGGGAAAGGCATCTCAAAAGAAAAGAAATGGAGCATGCACCATATCTTAATATAAGTGCTGATGTAAAAATCACATTTCTAATGACAGATTCAACCATTAATAAGTTGGAACATGTATTAGCTGATCTTGTAGTGCTTCTCTTTGGTGTCTTGATGAAGGTTGACATTTTTGACATTAAGGGTTAATTAGTTGCCACTCAGAATGAGGTCACAAATGGCTAATTGCACCTTCAGCTAGGTAATTACTGTCATGTATCAAATTCTCATTCCATGTAATTATAACAGAATCAGGTGCTCTGACTGCTCACCTAGGGATACGTTTGCCTTCCAAGTCCTCTCTGTGGGAATTCCAGAGTTTTACATAGGAGGTGAATTTACTTGCAATTTGACCTGATGACTAATTTGATATGCAGAAGCTTCCATGCCACCCTTTAAAATCATGGTCTAAGGATGTCATCCAGTTCCCATCTAATGTTTCTGGCTTCTCTGATTCTGTAATTTTGTTACTGTCAGCTCCTATATTATTGCTAAAGTTTAGCTATTCATTACATTTATCTGGCTTAATATAAATCTTCATCTTCTTTCTCCAAAATAATTGCTGAAGCTTAGCTTCTCATCAACATTTATACAAAATGACTGGATGCCACTTAAATAAGAAATCACAGGCAAGGCACAGGTATATGAAATAAAGATTTCTCCTCTGTGATTCTGTATGCATTGGGACTGACCAGTGCCTCATTGCATCACTGCTTAGATAAAAATGAAGTAGTTCAGGAATTTTATGAGAAGGAGGACACAATGCTAATGAATTTATGCCTCTCAGTACATCACTGGAATATACTCCTTGGGTAGACTGTGGAACACAATTTCCTAGTTATCAATGGACATGGTATATGTGATTAATTTAGCTGTTTCCGTACTCTCTAACCTGCTGCAGCAATCAATGTTAGTAGTTAGAAACATTAGGTTATTCCCTCATTAACAAAGCAATTTAAATACCCAAAAGAGCAATTGAAATCTGAAGTTCATATGCAGGCCAATGAAAAATTTTATTCTGGTTTGAAAAGAAAAAAAAAGTTTAGCTAAAGATAATAAATACCATACAACTAACAGAGAACTTGCAGCGAAGATTCATAAGTACACATCACATCCAAGATCATCACTTAATTGCTATCATAAGCTAATGATAATTTGAATGATTTTTAAGTTTTTTTTTAAAAGGTTTATTTTTATTTATTTGAAAGGCGGAATTACAGAGAGAGAGGTCTTCCATCTGCTGGTTCACTCCCCAAATGGCCACAACAGTCGGAGCTGAGCTGAGTCTATCCAAAGTCAGGAACCAGGAGCTTCTTCTGGGTCCCCCATGTGGGTGCAGGGGCCCAAGGACTTGGGCCATCTTCTACTGCTTTCCTAGGCTGTATCGGAGAACTGGATCAGAAGAGGAGCAGCCAGGATTAGAAACAGCGATCATATGGGATGCCAGCGCTTCAGGCTGTGGCTTTAACCTGCTGTACCACAGCACTGGCCCAGATTTTTAAGTTTTTTTTTTTAAAGATTCATTTATTTGGAAGTCAGAGTTACACACACACACACACACACAGAGAGAGAGAGAGAGAGAGAGAGAGAATGAATCTTCCATCCATTGGTTCACTTTCCAAGTGGCCAGGGCTGAACCAGGCTGAAGTCAGGAACCAGGATCTTCTTCTAGGTCTTCCACATGGGTGCCAGGGACCCAATCACTTGGACCATCTTCTGCTGTTTCCCAGGCCATTGGCAGGGAGCTGCATAGGAGGTGGAACAGCCAGGACTCAAACCAGCGCTCAAATAGAATGCTAGAATCACAGGCATCCTCTTTACCTGCTCTGCCACAGCGCCTGTCCAGTAAGTTGACAATTTTTAAAGGCTTCCCGAATCTTGTATGTTCAAGAGAAAAAGAAACAGAACATAAAGAGTAAATTATTCAATTATTTTAGTATGATTGTGAAAAGTACTCCAGAGCAGAGGCAAATGATAATAGACCACACAGTTGGGAAGGGAGAGTCAGTTTGGAAAAAATTCAGCTGGGAAGAGATGTCTTACCTTCAATCTGAAAGACTACTAGAAGAGGGTAGTTGGGTCAAAGTGGGAATAAATGTTCCACATATTTACAGAAGCCTGCTATAGCAACAAGCATTTGGAAAAGACTAAAATGGCAGGAGCCCAGTGAGCCAGGGGAAGAATGACAACAGGTAAAGCCAGTGAATTAGTAGGAATTGCATCCTTTAGTATTTGTAAACCTGGTAATAATTGGTGGGTAAAGATGAAATAGTTTCTAGAACAATGAAACAGTAAAATACTTCAAGATTCAGAGCTTCTTAAAATTCTAGAACATGTTAGAGCTATGAAAGGGTTGAATGGATCATATGATAATTATAAGATAAAATTAGTTTTATTATATTTTTAATTTTTAAAATTTTTACTTATTTTCATTTTATTTGAAGGAGAGAGGGACAGAAACAGAGAGTTATTTTTCACCTGGCTCAGTTCCCATATGCCCCAAAGAGCTGGAACTGGGTCAAGCTACATCCTGGAACTGCATGCAAGTCCCCCACATTAGTGGCAAGGACCCAACTTCCTGAGCCATCATCTTCTGCATCCCGGGGTGCCCACTACAAGGAAATTAGAGTCAGAAGTGAGCCCCAACACAAACCCAGGCACCCTGGTATGAGATTTGGGATTCTTAAACACTGCACCAAACACCTGCTCTAGTTGTATTTTTTTTTTGAAAAGTTATATTACCTTTGATTTTTTAGGGGACCTCTGAGACTGCAAAATTACAAAATGCCAATCCTCTCAAATAGTTGAAAATGCTCAGAAGGAAGTCATCTAAAATAGTGTCCAATAATGATGGCAAATCAAGGGTTAATAGATGCTTTTAATCTTTTTCCTTTAACATATAAATTTTACTAATAATGAAATTAACTTTTAAAGAATTGAATGTATTTTATTTTATTTATTTATTTGAGAGGCAAGGAAACAGAGTGACACAGATAGCTCCCATTTAGCCCATTTCTGAAATGCCTGTAGACAACAGGGCTGGGTTGGGCCAAAGACAAGACCTGGGAATTCATTCTGGGTCTCCCATGTAGATGGCAGGGACCCAACCTATTGAGCTGTCACCTGCTGCCTTCTATGATGTGCATTAACAGGAAGCTAGAATAATGACTAGAGCTGGAACCCAAATCTGGATTACTTTGATATGGGTTGTGGGTATCCCAATACCTGCCCCAATTAAACTTTCTTAGGATACGGTTCAGTAACTTTTAGTAAATTTATGGAATTTTGTAAGCACCACCAATGGTGTACAGTTGTACACCACTGCTATCAAGTAGAAAAGCGTCCTTGTGATGCTTACATTCTATAGCTGCTCTTGCAGGTCAAGGAAATCACTCATTGAGCTTCTCTCTGATTCTATTTATTTTTTGGAAATTTTTAAAACCTGAAATCATAAAACATGTGGTCTTTGTATGCCCAGGGTTTGGGGCTCAGGATAAGCAGATCCAGATTCGGACAGGATAGAGAACAACTCAGAACCATTTGGGGGTTAGTATTTCCTAACTGGTAGTGCCTGTGAGAAATACATGAGGAGCAACTGCCTGGCTCAGGTGGTGCTGGGAACCCAGAAGATATCCACCTTTGTGTCCGTGATGGTGGTCAGACACACACACACACCCCTACACGTATCCACACAACAACAGGTTTACACATAATAATGGCCCAGAGCCAAACTGTTTCATAACAAATGTGTGGGCAGCTAGCCAAGAAAGTGGATCTGTCGGTTACCGTGGCACTGGTTATCATAGAGGCACAGAGACACAGGGGCACAGAAATAAGAGGGCAACGGGCAAAGGCATGGGACATTGATAAATTCACCTTCCCAAGTTCAAATCTTCAGAAAGAATACAATATCTAGCAACTCTGATTTAGCACAATATCCTTTATGTTTATCCCTGCTGTTGCTTGCATCAGTATTTCACACTCTTTTATTGCTCAGTTTTATTCCAGTGTATTGGTAGATCACTGTTTTTCTGTTCACTCACCATTTGGCTTCCTTTTGGTTTTCAGCTATTAACAATAAGGCAACCATGTACCATATTTTATATTGTGCTTTCATATACAAGTCCTCATAAGGACAGATCTATAGTGCACTTTAATTAAAAGATAGTACCTCAGAAAGACGATTACTGAATGTTCTCCCTTACATGTGGGAGCTAAAATTTAAAAAATAACCAGAAAAAAAAGGAAAAAAATGTCTGTGAGTATCAGTATTACAGCAAATACAGTTTTATAAAACTTGGTTTAATACTTTGTGAAATGAATGGTTAAGAATGTTATATCACTATAGTTTTAATTACATCTGCTTGCTTCAAAATTTAGTGTATATGGATGAAATGGTTTTCTATTCAATTATAGTTTAATAACTGTTGTCTATATCCCCACGAAAATAGCTTCTTTTTGATTTTTATTTGTTAAACTTATTATTTGGTGAAGTAGTAAGTCTTTTTATGTAATGTAAATTTACAATATGTTATCTCAAAACCTAACCAAAAAAAAAAAAGGGGGAGAAGAAGAAAGAAGGGTGGGAGGCAGGTGGGGGAAGAAAGAAGGGAATTGTCATTATGTTCTTTATCTACAAATCACATTGAGTCTTTTAAAAACTAGCTAAAAAACTGAAATGATTTCTTTTTAAAAATTTAAAGATAATACACATGTCCATGAACTTTTTGAAGACCCCTCACATGTATTTCACTTACATAAGTAAGTGTTAGTGGACATGCTGTGCCCTGACATAAAACTATGCTTTGGGAAATTGATATTTGTCAGCTGAGGATAGCGCCAACACTCAGAGGACTGAGACTTCCCAATTGCAGTTTACAACATAGTGTGCACTTTCTTTTTTGAGGCCAACAAGAGCTATCTCTGAATTCTGCTAGAGTATCTCTGTTGTGAAGAATTACATGCAGTTAGATCCAGTCCACCTGGAACAGAGTATTGTAAGTTCATCTTAGTTGGAACATAAATTACATCTATAGAATTTTTTATAGAAACTCATAAACTCTATTTTAAATGACCAGGTTAGAGAAGTTGGTCCACGTGATCAGGCCATCGGGGTTTATTACTTGGTGTTTGTCTAGAAGAGAAACTAACTTCTCCTAGCTTCATGATAGGAGTCTGTTGTGAAACTTGGAGTATGGCACCCCTGTCCAACAAGTCAGGAATGTATACTTTTTTTTTTTATTTGACAGATAGAGTTACACAGTGAGAGAGAGAGACAGATTGGCCACTGTGGCTGGAACTATGCCGGTCCGAAGCCAGGAGCCAGCTGCTTCCCCCTGGTCTCCCATGCAGGTGTAGGGGCCCAGGGACTTGGGCCATCCTCCACTGCCCTCCCAGGCCACAGCAAAGAGATGGACTGGAAGTGGAGCAACTGGGACTAGAACCCAGCATCCATATGGGATGCCGGCACTGCAGGCGGAGGATTAGCCAAGTGAGCCAGGGCCCCGGCCCCAGGAATGTATACTTTCAGGATCTGGGATGTAAGAGAGCAATAGCTGTCATCCTGGATGCTTGCATTTCCAAGGGAAAGTCCTCAAGTCATGAGACAGTACCAAGTGGTAGAAGACTTACATCACTGAGGGGCAGGGAGATTTATTTATATGAAAATTCATAAGCAAGCTTTCTCAGGCAGGCATTTTAAGGGGTGGGGGTCAACTTAAGGACAAAACCTAAGCTTTTAGAAACCATGCTAGAGTTTTGTCAGGTTTCTTAGTGCAAGGGTTTGGAAAGAATCATTGCGTGTCAAGAATCTGTATAGTTTTAAGAGTTATCTGACCTGGGTATACAGGGATAGGAACAACTTCAAACAAAATGGTTGAAGAATTTTGCCTTTCTTACATGAAGCTCTGGCATCTTCGTGTATGTTAGTGTTTCTCAATGTATAGTTTGCCATTGTTTCACAGTTCTAAAATGAGAGTTTTTGACAATTTTATTGAGTTTTATAGTTTTTTATATGGTAGAGATTTTGCTGGCCTTTTTCATTTTATTATAGCCATAATGCCTCCTCTGATTACTTTTTGTCTTGAATAAAATAGTTTTTGAGGGAGAAAAATACTGTGTCTAACAATCAATCTAGTTTATTAAAAAGGGAAGTAGGCTAAGATTCAGATCACTCTTACCCTGTTAAATTAATGTATTTGGATCCTTGAGTAAATACCTTTATTTAAGGGCTCATTTTTCTTTTGGGCAAATAGTTTCATTATAGATACCTAAGATGTTTCTTGAAAAGTTAATTATGAATTAGAGAATGAAATTATATTACATTATATTATAAAAAACATCTTACAAATTCTATCATTGACCATGTTTTATAAAAGTTCAGAATTTTAAGGCAATAAATAAACTTAGTTTTATTTCTTCTACCATTATTCTACTTATTATGAAATAGCTGATATTTGCCTTTCTTTTTCAAACTAAATATCCTTGTTAGACATTGATCTCACTTTCCATCTGGGAAATAAACACAACTATACCTCAGTATTGTACAACATTTCATTTCACCCCTTGAAGAAAAATAGGGCTTATGGGAAATTTTTACTCAAGTGTTATAACAACTAAAAGGCTATGACTGAATATAAATTATATTAGAAATTTTCTTCAAATATTTTGTACCTGTCATACTCTGATCTTATAAAAAAAAACATTATTCTTTGTGACTTAACTTTCTCTTTCATACACTAAGAGTGATAACTGTTCATGTAGGTATGTTTTAGAATTGAAAGGAAAATTAATGTTGTAAAATTCACAAGAGTTATTAAATTTAACTCTGGGGAAATAGGAATATTTTGATTTCTGTTAAATTATTAAAATATGCCTTATACATATATAAAAGTGATAATTATAAAGCATTAAATATGAAAACTAACAAGCACACGTGCAAATTTATTTCATCAGATCCAGATTTAAAGAAAGAAAGCTTTAACAGATATTTGATAACATTTTTAACACAATCATCAGGGAATTAATGATAAAGTTATTGGTTACTGAGTGTGCTTTTTCCCTGATCATCTGAAGACTGGTCGTGTTTCATTGTAGTTTTTGAAGATGGACAGCATGCCAAAATCTGAGAGAGAATAGCATGAATTTACAGTGCATTATAAACATATATGTAATAGTATATATCGTGTTTAATAGGTATATAATGTGTAACATATATGTATGTATAACATATAATATGTAACACTAGAATGGTAAAAATCAACATTTATTGTACCCTCTCCATAATACTTCTCCATTCATTCCTGAAGTACCAGATTCTTCTGAACAATTTTCTTTCATGGGCACATAAAATACTCTCAAGACAAACAGACTACTGTGATCTTTTAAATGTGCCCAACAAAATTCATCTGTTGGAAATTCATTTGAAAAGCTGAGAGGCAGAGAACAGAGACACAGAAAAATATTAATATTCCATCTTCTGGCTACTCCTCAAATGCTCACAACAGCCATGCCTGGGCCAAGACAAACGCAGGAGTCCACAGCTCAGTCTGGGTGTCTCTCATGGATGGCAGGGACCCAAGTGCTTGAGCCATCATCTAGTGCTCCCAGTATGCACATCAGCAAGAAGCCGGAATCAGAAGATCCAGGACCTGAGTCTCTACACTGAGATGAGAGACATGAGTGTCTTTCCCAAATAGTATCTTAACTGAATGACCAAATGCCTCCCACCTCATGTCTTAGAAATTTGATCCCCAAAGCAACAATGTTGATCAGTGGAAGCTTTAAGAGCACTTGTCAATAGATAATTGTCATCATAAGAGTGAGGTTGTTATAAAAGCAAGTTTGGTCCTCTCACACGCTTACTCTCAAAACTTTCTCAGCACTTGATGCCTTCTGCCCTGTGATGACAGGGCAAGAAGGCCCTCTTTAGATGCAGCCTGTTCTCCTCAACAATCGTAAGCCAAATACTCCTCCCACTTACAAATCACCCAATCTGTAAAACTCTGATCTATTAGATGAAAACTAAGACATTCATCCATTCCTCAGCAGGATTTTTTCCCTTTTACTTGACAGAAACATAAACCAGATAAATATGGCATCCAGTTCCTTTTAGTCAGTGATTTGATAAAATTCTTCACACATAGGAAAGTGATTTCTTAGTGAGGCTTTTCGGGATGAGTGAAGATTAGATTGGCCACCATTCAGATTTTCTTCACAAACTGTTAACTTTTGTTGGCTTGCAAAGATTGCCATGTGGTTCTAGCCTCTCTTCAAAGATTAATTCAGTTGTGTTAAAAATTTATAAAGCTTAATTTTCACTGAATCCTCTGATAGTGTAAGAAAAATAAAAATGAACCAAGAGCAAATCTCCCTATTGTTCTTCTTTTATGCATATGAGGTCCTCAAAATGTTTGTGTGTAATTTTTACATGTTATTACACTAATGTAGCCATATGTATGTCAAGAAAGAAAAGTTCTAAATGCTATGTATGTGTCTTTCAAAAATATTTCTTGTAATATTAGTTTGAAAACTTTTATCATATTTTAGAGTTTACTATCTGTCTACAGTCCTGATACCATGGTAAACAAATATAAGCTTCAAAATATAGCCTTAGATGTATTACTGCATTAAAAAACACTAAAGACAGTTCTATATTGGAAACATAAGAAATGATGCTAACTGAGAAACAAGGCACGCTGATTTGTTGACACTATGAACTGTAATTAACCCTGGTCTACTTACTTGTTTACCTATTTAGGTCATTTAATAAGTTTTTGTTCTCTCCAATTAATTAATATTTATACTCTACTTAAATACTGGCTCAAAATAATATACTTCCATTTCACTGGAGCACTGACATAAAGGAATATGCAAATATGTAAACAAGAGTACAAAATCTACCATTATATATACCAATCTGACACTTGTTTAGGTAATTTACTTCTGCTTTTTTAGCATATTAAGTAATTATTTTCTGGAATAGAAACTACACTACACTGTTCCTGAAACCATGAGTAGGTGCTTTGAATTAGACAACAGTTTTTCATCAATAGGTTCCACTGATATAGCTTATTTGTTCCTTATAACATTATCATATTAGGAATTAAATGAGAAGACATAACAATGCCATGAAAGATGCAGATGTCATTTGTGAGTCCTGTTACATACAATGTTTAGCAAATTCTTAGTACTGGAACCCTTCAATTCTGGAGGTCACTTAGAGACTGCCTTGACATACAGCACTGTGATAAACAGAGGAGAGTGAGTTTGGGTCAAAATAACTTTTGTGGTTAATGCAAGGCAAGAACTACTCTTTCCTAAAATCATTAATTTCTATTTTGGCTTTATCATAATAAAAATATCCATCTGAGATTAGTAAAAAGAAGAAATTATTTAAGGAGATACAGATTTCCTAGACTTAGAAATATTCCCCCGGATATCAGTGTTTATAACTAAAAAATACCCTATGGTTTTGCTAATACACCCTAGACCTTCTGTGTGTCTCACAGTTCTTTTGTGAAAACAGTGGATGCAATTTTTTCAAAGATTTATTTATTTATTTGAAAGTAAAAGTTACATAGAGGGGAGGAGAGGCAGAGAGAGAGTTCTTCCATTCACTGGTTCACTCCCCAGTTGGCAGCAATAGCTGGAGCTGTGTTGAGCTGAAGCCAGGAGCCAGGAGCTTCTTCCAGGTCTCCCATGTGGGTGCAGTGGCCAAAGGACTTGGGCCATCTTCTATTGCTTTCCCAGGCCATAGCAGAGAGTTGGATTGGAAGTGGAGCAGCCGGGATTTGAACTGGCTCCCATATGGGATGTCAGAACTGCAGGTGGCAGCTTTACAGGCTATTCCACAGCGCCGGCCCCCTAGATAGGATTTTTACTGATGACACAATTTGTTTTTATCTCCTGTTTCAATAAATTATATAGACTTATATTGAATTAAATGAAATTTGAACCCGATTCTTTATTTGTTTTTAATCTAATGTATATTTATTTAACTATGTCACCAAATACATCAATATGTCATATAGATCATAATTAAGAGAAGAAATGAAAAGATTAAAACAACAATCAAATATACACAAATATACACAGACAGAGGCACATTCTAACACATCCCCATTTAGAGACAGGATTGTGATAAAAAGCCCCACATGCCCTTCTAACATCAAATTGTGGCAAAATAAAATATGTTAATGGACATAATGATGGAGCATTCAGGAAAACATTAAATCATTCTGATTTCCTAAGAAAGCAATAAAGAAATTATGTTTGAGTGACTTTCCAGAAATAGTTATTAAAGATTAAATTTGGATATTTTTCATGAAATCTTCTCTCTCTGCCAGTTATAGTTTTGACAAGGTCATTAGTGACATCCCATTTTGTCAATCTAGTGGTCAATGTTTTTAGTATCATCCAAATTCTCTTCTAGTAACATCAATTTCAAATAACTCTTCGTCCTTGAAATACTCTTGTCTATTTCTTTAATTAAAGATCCCCCAGTCATCCTCTCAACACTGAATACCCTTTCTTCACGTGGCCACCCTTCTCTGAAGATCCTATAGTTTGGCCACTAAATTTGGAAGGAATCCGGACTTCTTTCCTAGAAGCTATTTTTCTATCTATAATCTCCCCTGAAGCAATTTCATTTATTAAAAAGCTTTCAGTCATGATAATTCACAAATGTATATCTCCAGGGCTGATTTTTTTCTTTTTTTAAAAAAGATTTATTTAAGTTTTGCAGGTTTCATGTGTTTCATATATACAGATTTAAGAACATATTTACACTTTTCACCTACACTCTGTCCCGCCCAGGCTCCAACACTTCCCCCACCTCCCTCTCACATTCCCACTCTTAATTTTTACAAAGATCTATTGTCAATTTACTTTATGATCATATAGTTAATCCTACACTTACTCAAAGAGTTCAGCAAATAGTATGAAGAAAAAACAAAGAAAAACACTATTCCTCAATAGAAGAGACAAGCACTAGAAACAATCATCAAATCTCAAAAGGTCTATTTCACTCCAAAACATTACATTTCAGGTACTCTATTAGTTACATTGGAACAGGGAAAACATGGTATCTGTATTTTTTGGGCTGACTTATTTCACAAAGTATCATGGTTTCCAGTTGTATCCATCTTGTTGCAGAAGACAGGATTTCATTTTTTAACAGCTGCGTATTACTCCATAGTGTATATAAACCATAATTTCTTTATCCAGTCAACAGTTGATGGACATCTGGGTTGATTCTATATCTTAGCTATTGTGAATTTTGCTGCAATAAACATGGAGGTACAGAAAACTCTATCACATACTGATTTTTTTTTTTTTTTGGTTTGGATAAATTCCCAGGAGTGGAATGGCTGGATCATATAGTAGGTCTATATTCAGATTTCTGAGGTATCTTTATACTGTCTTCTGCAATGGCTGCACCAGTTTACATTCATACCAACAGTGCACCATGGTACTTTTTCCCACACATCCTTGCTAGCATTTGTCATTTGTTGATTTCTATATTAGAGCCATTCTTACTGGAGTGAGGTGAAAGCTCACTTTGGTTTTGAGTTGCATTTCTCTGATGGCTAGTGATCCAGAACATTTTCTTTTCTTTCTTTCTTTCTTGTTTTTGAAAGCTTTTATTTAATAAATATACATTTCATAGGTATAGCTTTTGGAACATAGCAGTTCTTCTCCCCATACCCGCCTTCCAATCTCCACTCCCATTCCACTTCCTACTCCCTCTCCCATCCCATTCTTCATTAAGATTCATTTTTAATTATCTTTATATACAGATGATCAACTCTATACTAAGTAAAGATTTCAACAGTTTGCACCCACAGAGACACACAAAGTATAAGATACTGTTTGAAGACAAGTTTTATCATTAATTCTCACAGTACAACTCACTAAGGACAGATGTCCTACATGGTGAGCAAGTACACAGTGTCTCCTGTTGCTGATTCAACAACTGACATTCTTATTTATGATGTCAGTGATCACCCAAGGCTCTTGTCATGAGCTGCCAAGGCGGTGGAAGCCTTTTGAGTCCACAAACTCCATCAGTATTTAGACAGGGCCATAATCAAAGTGGAAGTTCTCTCCTCTCTTCAGAGAAAGGTACCTCATTCTTTGATGGCCCTTTCTTTCCACTGGGATCTCATTCATAGAGATCTTTCATTTAGGTAATTTTTTGCCACAGTATTTTGGATTTCCATGCCTGAAATGCTCTCATGGGCTTTTTAGCCATATCCGATTGCCTTAAGGACTGATTCTGAGGCCAGATGCTGTTTAGGGTATTTGTCATTCTATGAGTCTGCTGTGTGACCTGCATCCTATGTTGGATCATTTGCTCCTTTTTAAATCTATTGTTATTAGCAGACATTAGTCTTATTTATTATGATCCATTTGACACTAAATCCTATCTTTATGATCAATTATTCACTGAAAATGATCACTTTAACTAGTAAGATGACATTGGTACCTGCCAACTTAATGGGATTTGGAAATCCATGGCAGGTTTTTAGCTTTACCTTTAAGGCTAAGGTTGTGGGAACCTGTGCCAAAATGTACATCTCCTCCCTCTCTTATTCCCACTCTTATTTTTTACAGGGATCAATTTTCAATTGGATTTAAACACCGAAGAATAGTTTTATGTTAAGTAAAGAGTTCAAACAATGGTATTAAGTAGAAAAAAGAAAATAGTAAAAATAATATACTAGCTGATTAATAAAAAAGGGAGAGAACGATCCAACATGGGAAGTGGGATACACAGCAGACCCATAGAATGGCAGATGTCCTAAACAGCACTCTGGCCTCAGAATCAGCCCTTAAGGCATGCGAATTTGGCTGAAAAGCCCATGAGAGCATTACAGGCATGGAAAGCCAAAACACTCTGGCAAAAAAAAAAAAAAAAAACAAAAACAAAAACAAAAAAAAAACAAAAACAAAAACAAACAACCCTACATGAAAGATCTCCGTGAGTGATATCCCAGTGAAAAGAACAGGTCATCAAAGAAGGAAGTACCTTTCTCTGAAGGGAGGAGAGAACTTCCACTTTGACTATGACCTTGTCTAAATATGATCAGAGTTGGTGAACTCAAAAGGCTTCCATGGAAGGCCTTGGCGACTCATGACAAGAGCCTAGGGTGACACAAGAGTGTCAATTTGTTAAGTCAACAACAGGAGTCACTGTGCACTTACCACTCATGTAGGATCTCTGTCCTTAGTGTGCTGTACATTGAGATTTAATGCTATAACTAGTACTCAAACAGTATTTTTCACTTTGTGTTTCTATGTGGGTGCAGACTGTTGAAATCTTTACTTAATATATGCTAAACTGATCTTGTGTATATAAAGAGAATTGAAAATGAATCTTGATGTGAATGGAAGGGGGGAGGGAGAGGGAAAGGGGAGGGTTGCGGGTGGGAGGGAAGTTATGGGGGGAGAGCTATTGTAATTCATAAGCTGTACTTCGGAAATTTATATTCATTAAATAAAAGTTAAAAAAAAATCTACATTGTTAAAACACTTCCCAGTAATTTTTACAGCTATTAAAATATCATGACTTTAAAAAAAAATAAATAAATAAACTAATAAGCTGTTCCTCAACAGTCAGAACAAGGCCTGATCAAGTTATTGCTTCTCATAGTGTCAGAGCATTTTTTTCAAGTGTCTGTGGGCCATTTGAATTTCTTCTCTTGAAAAATGCCTGTTTAAGTCCTGTGCCCATTTCTTAACTGGATTGTTTTGTTGTCGAATTTATTGATCTATTTATAGATTCTGGATGTTAACCATTTATCAGTTGCCTAGTTTGCAAATATTTTTTCCTATTCTGTCAGATGCCTCTTCACTTTGCAGAGTATTTCTTTTGCAGTGCAGAAACTTGTCAGTTTGATGTAATTCCTTTTCTTAATTTTGGCTTTGAAATCCTGTGCTTTGGGATATTTTCCGAGAACTCGTTGCCTATGCCAATGTCTTGTAAAGTTTTCCTAATTTTGTCTAGTAATTTAATAGTATTGGGTCATAGATTTAGGTCTTCAATCCTTTTTGAGTGGATTTTGGTGTAAGGTGTAAGGTAGGGGTCTAGTTTCATACTTTTGAATGTGGAGATCCAGTTTCCCCAGCACCATTGGTTAAAGAGACTCTTCTTGATCTAGGGATTGATTTTAGCTCATTTGTCAAAGATAAGTTGGTTGTAGATGAATGGATTGATTTCTGGAGTTTCTATATACTTCCATTTGTCTGTGTCTGTTTTTTGTGCTAGTACCATGCTGTTTCGATTATAACTGCCTTGTAGTATATGTTGAAATCAGATATTGTGATGCCTCTGATATTTTTTTTGGTGTTGCATATGATTTCTTTAGAATTTGAGGTTTCTTTTGTTTCCATATGAATTTTAATATAATTTTTGGTAATTCTGTGATGAATGTCATTGGTATTTTGATTGGGATCACATTGAATCTATAACTTGCTTTTGGTAGTATGGACATTTTTATGATGTTGATTCTTTCAATCCATGAACATGGAGGATTTTTCCATTTTTAATGTCTTCTTCTCTTTCTTTAGTGTTTTGTAATTTTCATTGTAGAGATTTTTGACATCCTTGGTTAAAGTTATTCCAAGTAGTTAATTTTTTTTGGAGCTATTATGAATGGGACTGATCTTAAAAGTTCTTTCTCAGCCATGACATTGTCTGTGTAAACAAAAGCTACTGATTTTTCCGTGTTGATTTTATATCCTGCCACTTTACCAAGCTCTTTTATGAATTCCAGTGATGTCTCTGTGGAGTCTTTTGGATCCCCTGTAGATAAAATCATGTCATCTGCAAATAAGTCTATTTTGATTTCTTTCTTTCCAATTTGTATCCCTCTGATTTATTTATTTATTTATTTATTTATTTATTTTGCCTAATGTCTCTGGCTAAAACTTACAAGAGTATATTAAATAACAATGATGAGAGTGGGCATCCTTGTCTAGTTCCAGATCTTAGGGGGAATGCTTCCAGATTTTGTGCATTCATTTGGATGCTGGCTGTGAGTTTTTCATAAATTGCCTTGATTATGTTGAGCAATGTTCCTTCTATGACCAATTTGCTTAAGGTTTTCACCATGAAAGCGTGTTGTATTTTAGCAAATGCTTTCTCTGCATCTATTGAGATAACCATATGGCTTTTGCTCTTCAGTTTGTTAATGTGATGTATCACATTTATTGACTTAGGGCTGATTTATTCCTGCCATTAGAATTGAATACAAATTTTATCTTCAAGGTTTTCATGTCCTGCCTTCCCACTTAATTCATGCCATTCTCTCCCTTATCTAATTATTCTTGTTTTCTTTCTCTTCCTAGAAAGAGGAAAGAGTTCTTACCTAGGTAAAAAAATTGTGTTTATTTTCTCATCTGCTACAAACACATTTCCTGGGATCTTAAATACCAGCTTAGGGAGAAAACTTCCCTGACATGCGCTTTATTTCTCTCTGATGATTTCTATCACAACATATGCTTTTATTCTTACATAACACACACACACACACACACACACAAATAGGGGTATATATGCAGAGTCACACACATGCAAAATAGAGTTGTGCAATATGTTGTTCTGTCAGACACGATATTAAATTCCACATAGAGGAGCATTAGCTGTGCCATACTCCATTCATCTTCAGTAACTTTCTTGCAGGATCATTAAATACATATTTGATGAATAAATATGTGAATGACTGATTCATGATTGATTAACAGAAGAATGGTGCAGTATTTAACACCGAGTGACCAAATGTATTTCTTAGGGAAAGAATTAGTGTGTTTTGGAAGATAATTGATTTTATATTAATGGGATAAATATATAAACATTCTTAAATGTTTGTAATACACCTGGAACTTAATGATGAAAATATGACTACAAGTGAGTATATATGGCAATAATTTACATAACAATGACAGAATACTAAAAATAGTTGAAATTTGCAAGAGAGAGAACAGAGAAAGAACAAATGTTCTGTTTGGGAGCACTCCTTCAGAGTGGATGGGAGTTAGGAGGCAGAAGTTTTACACTACTTAGTTATGTCTTCAATACTTTAGTCATTATCTTTTACTGTGTTTCTAGCATCAATTTCTTAGAATTCCTATTAAAAATTTGCTGCCAATTCTACTCTACTCTCATAACTCTTTCTTAGTCTCCATCCCTTTCCACAATATTCTGTGTGACTTTCAGTTTGCTGATCTCTTTTTAGCTGTTTCTGATCTAGTCTGATCTACTAGGAAATTTTATGGAAAATGCTTAAAGACCTGAGGCAAGCATAAATACTTGTCTTATTGTCATCATTTCTGTTGAACTTCTTTGCTGAGCATCTCTTTTAAACTTTAAGTGCCTGAAGTGTACACTTATTAGCTTTCTACATGAATCATTCTTTTTTTTTCTGTTACTGATGTTACTTGATTTTTCTTCTATATTGAGTACTATTCTTTATTAAATTTCCTTGTTTTGTATTATAATTCCTATATCTTCTTCTACTTACTTCAGCATTATAAGCATAGTTTTATTCTAAAGGCAGTTTGAGCACTCTGTTTCCTTAAATCCTAGGTGGAGTGAACCAAAGGTAACGCAGTATCCATCTTCTCTCATCCTTTTTGCCCTTTTGATAGAGGCACAAGCTTAACCACGAACATGACTGCCCAGAGAGAAGCCATAGATTTCAGCTTTCCTGTCAGTTAGGTCTAAGTCATGTAGCTGTTTGTTTCAGTCAGTGGGAAGTAATGAAAAGTGCTGTTTATTTTGAGATGTTTTCTGTAAAATAGTGTAGCCTGGAATCTAGATATAGTGGAAACTCATTTTTGACATATGAGTGCAAACACCTTAGTGAATGGTGGAAAAACAAGATGAAGGGGATCTGGGTCAGTGAACAACCATGAGGTGCAGAGGGACCCCAGCAAACTGGAACTCTGATTTATTACATGAGATAAATGCATTTGAATAGTATTAAAGCTTCCATATGCTAGATATTTTGTAATAGCAACTTCACTTTTGGCATATTAAATTAGAATTTTTCATCTGAAAGAGGGATTTATGGAAAATACAGCACGGATACAGAGGGCAAATAGTCGACAACTAGGAAGAAATAGAGTGGTTGGAAAGCTGGCAACTTTAGTCAAGCTATAGAAAAAATTATAACATTACCTCCAATAACTTTGAAGGCAGAACACATGCCAGGCAGAAAGCCTGCGTGGAGCTCTAGAGGGAAGTGGATAGAAATAACCAAAAGTTTTAGTGTCTCTGGCTTCCCCTTGCTGTTTTTACCAAAATATTATACAACAGAGATAAACTCAATCATAAATTAGGAAAATTAAAAACAGAAGTGGGAAGAAATAAAACATATTTTTTAACTCTCAGAGCTGGAAGATTCAAGCATTTATCTTTCCCAAATCCAATTGTTTAGCCTCTTTCTCAATGGCCTTTTATTTATATTTTTAAAGATTTATTTTTTATTTATTTGAAAGGCAGTTATACACACACACACACACACACAAAGAGAGAGAAAGAGGGAGAGAGGGAGAAAAAAAAAGAGTTTCTCCATCTGCTAGTTTACTCCCTAAATGGTCGCAATGGCCTGGGCTGGGCCAAACCAAAGCCAGGAGCTAGGAGCTTTTTCTGAGTCTCCCTTGTGGGTACAGGGGCCCAAGCACTTGGTCCATACTCTGCTACTTTCCCAGGCACATTAGCAAGGAGCTGGATCAGAAGTGGAGCAGCCAATAAACTAACCTGTGTTCATATGGATGCTGGCACTGCAGGCAGTGGTTTAAACTGCTATGCCACAACGACAGTCCCTATTTCTTTTTAATCAGTGCCCAAAGAGAATATATGTGTATGTATGTATGTGTTTGTGTGTATATGTAATATTTTTGGAGCGTAGGTTGTAATGTGATATTTCAAAACATGTAAATACTATAAATGATCAGATTAGGATAATTAGCATATCAGTTGTCAAAAATCTTATTACTTTGTGTTGTAAAGATTGAAATTCCTCTGTACTAGTTATTTTGAAATATACAATTGATTGTAAAAGAAGAGCCATGATATGGAATCAACTTAAGTGACTATCAATGTATGAATGGATAAAGAAGACATATGTATATATGTGTGCATGCATATGTATACACATATTAATATCCCATTATAATATACACATTATATCCTATTATATATACGTATATATATACACACAAATATATATATATATATATATATAATGGAATATTATTAAGCCTTAAAAAATAATCCATCAGCTTGGATGAGCCTAGATGTCACTGTGTTAACTAAAACAAGTCAGGCAGAGAAAGAAAATTACTGCCTGTTACCACTGATAAGTGAAAGCTGAAAAACTGGATGTCATGTGAGAGAGAGTACAATAGTGGTTACCGGAGGCTGCAGATGGTCGGATGGAGAAAGGTGTGAAGAGAGGATGATTAATGGGTACGGGAATACAGTTAGACAGACAAGCCATGTATTTTTTTTTTTTTGCTTTCAAACTTTTATTTAATGAATATAAATTTCCAAAGTACAGCTTATGGATTACAATGGCTTCCCCCCCCCCCACGACTTCCCTCCCACCCGAAACCTTCCCCTTTCCCACTCCCTCTCCCCTTCCATTCACATCAAGATTCATTTTCAATTCTCTTTATATACAGAAGATCAGTTTAGCGTATATTAAGTAAAGATTTCAACAGTTTGTTCCCACACAGAAACATAAAGTGAAAAATATTGTTTGAGTACTAGTTATAGCATTAAATCTCAATGTACGGCACACTAAGGACAGAGATCCTACATGAGGAGTAAGTGCACAGTGACTCCTGTTGTTGACTTTACAAATTGACACTCTTGTTTAATCAAATAAAGAAATCTGCTTTGCGAAACTCTGATTCAGTTGTTTCCCAAATGACTACCGTATTTTAGAACCAGATAGCCACCACTTCAAATGACAAAAGAGTGATAAACCATCTTAGAGAATTTTTCTGGTGATAAAAGAAACAAACCACAGTGGTCAAGGCTGTTATTATTTTATACCCTAAGAAAACCCCAATCCATCAACTGTGCTATGAAAGGAAAATATCTCTTCTAACCACAGAGTACTCAGTAACAGTGTTTCTGGGTCAGCCATTGAGAAACAACATGGCCATGATCTAGGATTCTAAGTGGATATAAGACAGGATTTCTTGCCTACAATGATTCTCTTTGGATTTGAAAGTATTGCATTTTTAGATTCTCTTCGTGGTCAAAACTTTGGCTTTACCTTTAAAAGTGTACTACATTTTAAATTCTGTCACTTGTGAAACCTATGCACTGTCTTTCTTAACACTTTAGTTTCTGAAATGTTTTAACATGTGTCTCTGGTTTTCCTCTTTGTGGGAGTCATCTAAAGTAGTCTTAGATACGTTTCAACTTTGCACCTTTATTATGAATTATTTCATTATTCAATAATTATATAATTTTTACATTGGTTTCTGTTTATGTTTTGCAACATGATATCTTGTAGGTTCCATGACTAGGCTATATAGTATTATGTCTGAAAATATCCTATTTTTTTTTTTAAGATTTATTTATTTGAGAGTCAGAGTTACAGGTAGAGAGAGAAAGAGAGAGAGAGAAAGAGAGGTCTCCATCCACTTGCTCATTCCCCAGATGGGAGCAATGGCTGGAGTTGGGCCGATCCAAAGCCATGAGCCAGCTTCTTCCAGGTCTCCCATGTGGATCCAGGGACCACTGTTTTCCCATGCCATTATCAAAGAGCTGGATTGGAAGAGGATCAGCTGGACATGAACCAGCACCCATGTGAGATGCTTGTGCCCCAGGCAGAAGCTTAACCTACTATGCCATAGTGCCTGCCCCCAAAATTTCCTATTTTAATATTTGTGTTAGTTTTAACCAATGGAAAATGAATTTTTAAATGCATGGCTATGGTTAACACAATCTTTTACTTACTAACTTTAAAGTAGGGAGTCACTTTCGATTTTCTGCCATTCTTGTAATTATAAAATTATACCAGCATTAAATTCTTGTAACTAGGATATTTAAGTACCCTTGTCAGAGTTAAGAGATGTGTGGTTATAATTCTCACTCATAAGTTTTTCAGCGTTTATTCTTTGCTTCTGGAATGTGAAAAGTTCTCCTTTTCTTCCATATCTTAAAATATTTCATCCAGCACTTGTACATGTCTGAGGTGGGAGGGGGATTTTTCCATCTGTTCAATCCACATTCCTGTCCATTAACTGAGAAAGAAATATACACTAAAAGTAAAGAGAATATAGTTCCAAATGTTCCAAATTTTTTTTAAAAAAAAGATCCAAAGGACTATTGAGAAAGAAGCATGACATGTTCTTTTACAAAATCAGTATAAATATATTTTAGAACATTAGAAAAACATGCGTTTGAAAGCTGGATCAATGATTGAAAACCCACATGCTAATCACAGCTTGGTGAAACTTTAATGCATGAAAGAAAATGATAAAAGTATCAGAGAGAAAGATGGATTACTGTAAAGGAATGAGAAATAAAATGTATCAGCAGCAATAGGTTCTATGGACATTCTAAATAACATCTAAACACTAAGGAAAATTAGCTTATAACCTGAAGTTGTTTCACTATAACTGCTATTCAAAGGTGAAGGTGAAATTAAAATTCCCTAAGATGTACAAAAATTCATAAAATTTACCAACTACAGATCTTAACCAGAAGAACTACTAAAATGTATTTCAAGAAAAAATAAACAAGAATGGATTAGTTCATCTAAGGTCAATAAATCACACTGGCAAGTTTTATCAAGTATAGATTTGAATACACACCTATATACATATAGTACTTTTATGATATCATAAGAAGGAAATAATATTTTGAAAGGGATAGTTTTGAAGTAAGAAAAAATTTTTGCATTACTTAGAAAATGATAATTACTGATTCACATAATTAATTATATGTATGAGAAAAATAAAACTAATTGCCTGTCTCATACCATGAAAAATGTTTCCTATAAAAATGGAAAAAGGAAAGCAATGAAAAACTTGTCATTTTCTATTCTGGAGCCATCTGATCCAGTTCTGTCTAGATTCACTCAGGGATATTATACCCTTATACCTGGCTTTGCCTTGCAGAAATAACTATGCTTATTATTTTAATTTTATATTCTAAAAATAATCCTACTATGTACTACACAGCTTATCAATATTTTTTCTTTAAAGATTTGGTTAAGATTTTTGTGGCAGTAGTCACAATAGTCACAAGGTCGTGAATGAACAAAAGCCTGAGTTATTACATCTGATGCTAGGCTTGTTGTGTTGTGTTATAAGACAGATAAGGATGCCTATCTCTGGATTTTCAAGGCCCTTTAAAATTCTATGACAATTGTCATTGAAAACCAAAATCATCTTCTTTCACTGTAAACCTGTCACTGAGAAAGAATAGAGCTTTTGACTTTACTACCTTAAGGTATAATGCCAAAGGGCTGTGTGTCTCTCTGTGAAGATACTAGGCAAGGAAGTAGTATTCTTTTATTGAAAATGGTAAGTTTTTTTATCTGAAGTGGGAATTCTATGCCTATCATTTAATGTACTTTGATTTGCACTAATTCAATGTGATGAAACTCCTTTGAGGTTGTGGCTGTGCCTGTAATAGTGTGGAAAAATCAACATAGGCCATAAAATTCCACCCATTCAATTTACATTAAAAGAGAAAAATCTGCAAGGCAACATTTTCTGTTGCATGTTTTATTGTGTTGAGGCCTTGACATTTTTAGTGGAGTTGTTATTAGTGTGAAGTTCTCAAAGACAGCTCCTTGAGTACGATTAAACAAAGATGGAATATATAATTTAGCCTTTCAATAAATTCTGATAAAAAATTAAAGTAAATAAAAGAAAAATAGGCAGATAATTTGATTTTAAAACCTATTATTTAGAAATGGAGAAACTGTATCACCTTTCAGTTTCTGAAGGGGTTGACTTCGAGAAGTCATCTAAATTTGTACTCTGAGAGGATTAAAACTATTATGTATATTTACCCTATTGTAGTATCCATATGTTTTATGTTTGATTATATATTTTGCATGTTGTTCTGCCTACCAAACAATTTTGTTTGAAATACTTGAAGCTTTTCATGTAAATAACTCTCTAAAACATGTTAAGAAATCTCAAAAACCAAGACATGTGGAGGAGATTTCCCTGTGATACCTCCAAAAAGTCTGATAAGGTTTTGGTTCTAAAACATTGCTAATGCTAGATCTACCTGTAAATCATGGGATAGGTATTTATTACATGTCTGGAGGAGAGTCTGTAACTATTAAGCTTTAAAATATACTGAAGTGCTCTTTATTTGAATCCTTATCCTCTAGGATGAGTGTTCATGTAATGAAGGCATACTCATGTATGTTACAGATATGTAGGCACTCACACATGTATATTTTATTACAATTCCTTTTATTTCTGCATAATTCTAATATTTTTTTAAAAAGTGTGTGTAATTTACTAGTATGTCAATTAATAATTACAGTCTCAGAATATAACAAAGTTTTGTTGTACTGTACTAGCAAAATATTCTACATATATATGATATGAGGAAAGACTATATAAATGGTGAATTTTTAAAAATTCATCAGTCATTTTATCCAATTTAGACTTAAGGTAATCAGTGCTTCTATTGGGTCAGATCGTCATTACCATCAAATTTTCAGAATCTATATGAAGGATAATTCATAACCTCTGGTTATGAAATGCCACCCCCAAACTTACTGTTTAGAAAATCTCAATAGCTAATTGATAGAGAGATCTTGACATTTTAACATTTTGATTCTTAATTCACTTCTATGTTGTCATTCACCTATTCGATTCCACATGCTGTCAATGTAATGTGCTATATGTATTTTTTCAAATAATTGGGTGCAACTTAGATTCACATATTATGGTATGACATAAAAGTAGAAAAGCAGTGGAAAATGAGAATTAACTAAAGCAGGAAAAGTTAGGACTGAGAGAGTAACAACACAATGTTTTATTCAGCTGCTAGAGAACAATATTGAACGTGATTCTCTGATACCTGGTAGCCAAAGGAAAGATGGATTTTTTAAAAACTCCATGGGGGGATTCAGTGTCAGTTAAACAAAACAATAGCAGTGACTCATGAGAGGAAAGCTTTATTTAACACTGAAATTTAAAGGAGTGACACTTGGGGTTTTTTTTAGAAAGGTAGTAATGGGTGTCAACCTTAAAATTAGCCTCAGAAAAATACCCTATAGATCAGTACAGCCACAAAACAGATCTACAGTATGTCACTTTTTCTAGGTCTCATTATATTGGCAGTGTATACATGGACCGTAATAACTCTGTTGAATAGTAATAGGACTCAATATTTGCAAAGGACTCATTGAAGATAGCATTTCAAAATATTTTGAACAAAACACATTATCTACCACTGTTGTCTACATATCTGCTCTTCCAAATAAGTTCCTCGTATTGAAACCATCGTGCTCACAATTAGTAATAACCCAATCATCTTCATGACATTATATTCTCCAAGGGTGTGGGTAAAAAATATAAGTTCAATGACTTGTAAGTTAACTGCAAATTGCATACTGAGAATGAAGGTACAAATTCCCAAAGGATTGTTTTCCCCAAGTATCATTGTTTCAGTATGCTGTGGTCTGGATAATCTGGTGTCCCTTCAAAGTTAATGTTGAAACTGAGTTCTCAAGGCAGCAACATTAACAGATATGGCCTCAAGGCCGGTGCTATGGCATAGTAGGCTAAGCCTCCACCTTTGGTGCCAGTATCGCATATGGGTGCTGGCTGCTTCTGTTCTGCTCCTACTCATTCCTTATGGCTTAGGAAATCAGCGGATGATGGCCCAAGTGTTTGGGCCCCTGCACTCACTTGGGAGACCTGGGGGAAGTTCCTGGCTTTGGATCTGCTCAACTCTGGCTGGTGTGGCCATTTGCAGAGTTAACCAGCAAATGGAAGATCTCTCTCTCTCTCTCTCTCTCTCTCTCTCTCTCTTTATCTGTGAACTACCTCTCAAATAAATAAAAGCTAAAAAAAAAAAAAAAAAAAAAAGAGGTGTGACGTTTGGGGGGCGGAGAGATGAGACCTGATGAGTAAGAATAGCTTGAAGAGAGTTTCCCTGGCCAGTCTTCCCTTCTGCAATGTGAGGATACAGCTTTGGAAAGGTGCAGCAAGGAGATTCTATCCCGGAAGCAAAGTTCTGCCCTCACCAGACAACAGTACTGTTATTATGTTGAACTTGGACTTCTCAGCCTCCTGAACAAGGAGAAATGAATTTCTATTGTTGATAAATATCCCCGTTGGTGGTATTTTATTATAGCTGTACAAATGCACTAAGATACATTCTCAGCAATAGCCATGATTCTTCTTTCTACAGCTATATCACCACCTATGGCATATGTGTCCCTGAGAGCAGCCTAGACAGTTTCTAAAGAAGTCAATAGAGAATAATACTTTCACATAGGCTCTGCTCTAAAGAACTTTTAACTAAGAATAAAATGTATGCCTTGATTTAACCATTACTGAGAATAACTTTATTTTAAAGAATTATTTTATTTTATTTGAAAGACAGAGATACAGAGAAAGGTAGTGCCAGAGAAAGGTCTTCCATTCCGCTGGTTCACTCCCCAACTGACCGCAACGTCCAGAGTTGATCTGATCCAAAGCCAGGAGCCAGGAGCTTCCTCCAGGTCTCCCACGTGGGTGCAGGTACCCAAGGACTTGGGCCATCATCTATTGCTTTCCCAGGCCATGGCAGAGAGTTGGATTGGAAGAGGAGTAGCCAGGAATCAATCGGGAGCCCATATGGGATGCCGGTGCTGCAGGCTGGGGCCTCAACCCACCAAAGTGCCACTCCCCCTTTTTTTTGCAAATAACTTTTAAGATTCTATTCCTCCATATACATTTGTTAAAAGATAAAATCATAAATAAGTGTAAATACTATTTTTGCCATTGTTATAGCTACTTCATTAATACACATTATTTCCATTATCCCCATAATATTTATTTAAAGAAAGCAAAATGTATATGAGTTTTAAATAGTTTATAACTTAATAAAAATTCAGTAATCTTTGTTGTAATTTACATGTAATTGCAAAATTGGAATTTAAAGAAATTTGTATCTGAATACCATTGACAAAATATGTGTGTCAGGCAGAATAATAACTCCCCTAAAATAGCTGTGCCTTAATCCCTCTCACCTATGAATATGTTTAGTTCTATCAAAAATGGGAAAGTATTTGAATCACCTGATACTAATTTGGAGGAATTTCCTGGATTATCACACTATAAATAGTAATCCAGTGGAAGAGTTTTTGAAAACACTAGAGAGTGGCATAACTGGTCAGAATGATGCCACATGAAAGACTCAACATACCATTGCTGCCTTGGAACATGGTAGAAAGAGATCATAGACCAAGAAATATGGGGAGTTTTCAGAAACTGGAAAAGACGAGGAAATATACTCTTTATGGAGCCTCCTGAAAAGAATACATTCCTACTGACACCTCGATTTTATTCCAGTTAGGACCTTGTTGTACTTCTAACCTTTACAAACACAAGATAATATCAAGGCACTTTAAATAGGACCTAGTGAATGAGTGGTGCTACTGAACTGAGACTGTGAAAAAAGAGACGGTGGGGGAGAGAACTCATGGAATTCACATGAGTACTCCCAGAGACGCTACAATTCGGTAACCTTGGCAGCCCAGTGGGAGACTGCAGGAGAATTTGAGCCCACACTGAGGGCAGAACAGATTCCCTGTGTGGTCCTTAGGAAAGAGCTTCTGATCTCTGGCTCCTGTGGTATATCATTCGCCTGATAACTAACATAGATGCAAAAATCCTCAATAAAATTCTGGCCAATAGAATGCAACAACACATCAGAAAGATCATCCACCCAGACCAAGTGGGATATATCCCTGGTATGCAGAGATGGTTCAATGTTCGCAAAACAATCAACGTGATACACCACATTAAAAGACTGCAGAAGAAAAACCATATTGTTATCTCAATAGATGCAGAGAAGTCATTTGATAAAATACAACACAATTTCATGATGAAAACTCTAAGCAAACTGGGTTTGGAAGGAACATTCCTCAATACAATCAAAGCAGTCTATGAAAAACCCACAGCCAACATCCTATTGAATGGGGAAAAGTTGGAAGCATTTCCACTGAGATCTGGTACCAGACAGGGATGCCCACTCTCACCACTGCTCTTCAATATAGTTCTGGAAGTTCTAGCCAGAGCTATTAGGCAAGAAAAAGAAATTAAAGGGATACAAATTGGGAAGGAAGAACTCAAACTATCCCTCTTTGCAGATGATATGATTCTTTATTTAGGGGACCCAAAGAACTCTACTAAGAGACTATTGGAACTCATAGAAGAGTTTGGCAAAGTAGCAGGATATAAAATCAATGCACAAAAATCAACAGCCTTTGTATACACAGGCAATGCCATGGCTGAGGAAGAACTTCTAAGATCAATCCCATTCACAATAGCTACAAAAACAATCAAATACCTTGGAATAAACTTAACCAAGGACGTTAAGGATCTCCACGATGAAAATTACAAAACCTTAAAGAAAGAAATAGAAGAAGATACCAAGAAATGGAAAAATCTTCCATGCTCATGGATTGGAAGAATCAATATCATCAAAATGTCCATTCTTCCTAAAGCAATTTACAGATTCAATGCAATCCCAATCAAGATACCGAAGACCTTCTTCTCAGATCTGGAAAAAATGATGTTGAAATTCATATGGAGGCACAGGAGACCTCCAATAGATAAAGCAATCTTGTACAACAAAAACAAAGCCGGAGGCATCACAATACCAGATTTCAGGACATACTACTGGGCAGTTGTTATCAAAACAGCATGGTACTGGTACAGAAACAGATGGCCTTGGCAGCTCATGACAAGAGCCCAGGGTGATTACTGAGGCCATAAACAAGAGTGTCAATTTGTTAAGTCAACAACAGGAGTCACTGTGCACTGACTCCTCATGTAGGATCTCTGTCCTTAGTGTGTTTAATGCTATAACTAGTACTCAAACAGTATTTTTCACTTTATGTTTCTGTGGGAGCAAACTGTTGAAATCTTTACTTAATGTATGCTAAACTGATCTTCTGTATATAAAGAGAATTGAAAATGAATCTTGATGTGAATGGAAGGGGAGAGGGAGTGGGAAAGGGGAAGGTTTCGGGTGGGAGGGAAGTCGTGGGGGGGGGAAGCCATTGTAATCCATATTCTGTACTTTGGAAATTTATATTCGTTAAATAAAAGTTTAAAAAAATGCAAACCAATAAAAAAAAGAAACAGATAGGTAGACCAATGGAACAGAATAGAAACACCAGAAATCAATCCAAACATCTACAGCCAACTTATATTGATCAAGGATCCAAAACCAATCCCTGGAGCAAGGACAGTCTATTCAATAAATGGTGCTGGGAAAACTGGATTTCCACATACAAAATCATGAAGCAAGACCCCTACCTTTCACCTTACACAAAAATTCACTCTACATGGATTAAAGACTTAAATCTATGACCTGACACCATCAAATTATTAGAGAGCATTGGAGAAACCCTGCAAGATATAGGTACTGGCAAAGACTTCCTAGAAAAGACCCTGGAGGCGCAGGCAGACAAAGCCAAAATTAACATTTGGCATTGCATCAAATTGAGAAGTTTCTGTACTGCAAAAGAAACAATCAGGAGAGTGAAGAGGCAACCAACAGAATGGGAAAAAAATTTGCAAACTATGCAACAGATACAGGGTTGATAACTAGAATCTACAAAGAAATCAAGAAACTCCACAACATCAGAACAAACAACCCACTTAAGAGATGGGCCAAGCACCTCAATAGACATTTTTCAAAAGAGGAAATCCAAATGGACAACAGACACAAGAAAAAATATTCAAGATCACTAGCAATCAGGGAAATGCAAATCAAAACCACAATGAGATTTTACCTCATCCTGGTTAGAATGGCTCACTTTCAGAAATCTACCAACAATAGATGCTGGAGAGGACGTGGGGAAAAAGGGACATTAACCCACTGTTGGTGGGAATGCAAACTGGTTAAGCCACTATGGAAGTCAGTCTGGAGATTCCTCAGAAACTTGAATATAACCCTACCATTCTACCCAGCCATCCCACTCCTTGGAATTTACCCAAAGGAAATTAAATTGGCAAACAAAAAAAGCTGTCTGCACCTTAATGTTTATTGCAGCTCAATTCACAATAGCTAAGACCTGGAACCAACCCAAATGCCCATCAACAGTAGACTGGATAAAGTAATTATGAGACATGTACTCTATAGAATACTATACAGCAGTCAAAAACAACGAAACCCGGTCATTTGCAACAAGATGGAGGAATCTGGAAAACATCATCCTGAGTGAATCAAGTCAGACCCAAAGGGACAAATATCCTATGTTCTCCCTGATCGGTGACAACTAACTGAGCACCAAAGGGTAAACCTGTTGAAGTGAAATGGACACTATGAGAAACAGTGACTTGATCAGCTCTTGTCCTGACTGTTGATGTACAATGTAATACTTTATCAATTTTAGTATTTTTTTTGTTCTAGTACTATTGGTTGAACTCTGTGATTAACACACAATTATTCTTAGGTGTTTAAATTTTAACTGAAAAGTGATCCCTGTTAGGAATTTGGAAACATTATGCTGTGTGAAATAAGCCAGTCCCAAATGGACAAATATCATATGTTCTCCCTGATCAGTGACAACTAACCAAGTGCCAAAAAGGAAACCTGTTGAAGTGAAATGAACACTATGAGAAATGCTAACTTGACAGCCCTTGCCCTGACTGTTGATGAACAACTTAATATGTTATCCCTCTTACTATTTTTTTGTTTGTTCTACTTAATACTTTTGGTTGAATACTGTAATCAATACACAGTTATTCTTAAGTGCTGAAACTTAACTGAAAAGTGATCGCTGTTAATTATAAAAGTGGGAATAAGAGAGGGAAGAGACATGCAATTCGGGACATGCTCAAGCTGACTTACCTCAAACGGTAGAGTTAGAAACATACCAGGGGATTCCAATTCAATCCCATCAAGGTGGCATGTACCAATGCCATCTCACTAGTCCCAGTGATCAATTTCTGTTCACAATTGATCATAATGATAGGACTAAGAGCCAAAGGGATCAGATAAACAAGACTAGTGTCTGCAAATACTAACTGATAGAATAAAAAAGGGAGAGAACAATCCAACATGGAAAGCGATATAACACAGCAGACTCATAGAATGGTAGATGTCCTAAACAGCACTCTGGCCTCATAATCAGCCCTTAAGGCATGCGGATCCGGCTGAAAAGCCCATGAGAGTATTTCTGGCATGGAAAGCCAAGACACTCTGGGGGAAAAAAAAAATGACCTAAATGAAAGCTCTTCACAAGTGAGATCTCAGTGGAAAGAACAGGTCATCAAAGAAGGAGGTACATTTCTCTGAAGGGAAGAGAGAACTTCCACTTTGACTATGACCTTGTCTAAATATGATCAGAGTCGGTGGACTCAAGAGCCTTCCATAGCCTGGCAACTCATGACAAGAGCCTAGGGTGATTACTGATGCCATAAACAAGAGTGTCAATTTGTTAAGTCAACAACAGGAGTCACTGTACACTTACTCCTCATGTAGGATCTCTGTCCTTAGTGTGCTGTACATTGAGATTTAATGCTATAACTATTATTCAAAAAGTATTTTTCACTTTGTGTTTCTATGTTAGGGTGCAAACTGTTGAAATCTTTACTTAATATATGCTAAACTGATCTTGTGTATATAAAGAGAATTGAAAATGAATCTTGATGTGAATGGAAGGGGAGAGGGATTGGGAAAGGGGAGGGTTGCGGATGGGAGGGAAGTCGTGGTGGGGGGGAAGCCATTGTAATCCATAAGCTGTACTTTGGAAATTTATATTCATTAAATAAAAGTTAAAAAAATAGCAAAAATGTCAGTTTCAGAATTGTTTATTTAATTATAATTGATAGCTTGAAAACAGAGGTGTTTTACTTAGATGTGAAAATAATCAATATTTTAGGGCCTTAATTCACTGGAGAAACCTTTCATGTTGAACCATTGTAAATATTTTGATCTTCACTTTACTGCTACGTAGCTCAAGGGTATTAATGCTTGCCCCTGATGACTTTTTGTAGCCAAAATGATAATTTACATCTTTCTAATGATTTTAAATGTGTCTATGAAAAAGTTGAGTGATTTGGTCTTAATAATGTGTCATTATATGGTAAAACTACAGAGACTCCAAAGAGACTTTATCTTATCTTCTTGTGCCATTATTCATTCCAAAATTTGCATGATAAAGAAAGTTATAAATGAAAAAAATAATAACCCTCTTGCATGCTGATAGCTGTAATAAAACAATCAGGAAAAAATAAGTCTGATAGAAGCAGAACATTAACAGTAAGAGGACAAACAGAGTGAGGGGATAATTGTTCATTCTTGTAGAGATAAATCAAATAAGGAAAGCAAATGAGCAGATGGAAAAAAATCCAGCAAACATACCAACAAAGCTTAAGTCCCAGATATGTGCTCTGCCTCCTTGGAGACAAATTATCATAACTTTCCTCCTAGATCTAAACGAAGGCATGATTTATCTGTGAAGTTGTTTTTCTCTCAGACAACCTTAGGAAAAAAAAAAACAAACTCTGCTTTTAATTCTCTCCTGTTGAACAAAAAGAGCTGACTGACTTTGTGTTTTTAACATTAAACTTAGAAAAATGTGCTGTTGACTTAAATGGATATGGTTATGACTTTAGATTTAACCTTTAGAGAGCAAATAAGAATAATATATTAAGTTTAAAACTCATCAGAATTGATAAATTTCATAATTCTAATCAGGAAAAAGTACATTTCAAATATTTTAAAAAACTTTCTCAGTTGACATCACTATATTGTAAATAATTCATGTAAAGGACTGGGATTCATATTGTGTTAAGGGATTGTTATAGACATTTACTCTACTCAGATAGGGATAGAAATAGCCCATTGCCTAGGCAGTTTATCTCTTTCTGTTCTTGAATTTAAGAGTAATCAAGCCATGAACTGGACTAGCGTGGTAAAGAAGAAATACAAATGTATGATTGGAAGAAGGCTGTGTGGACAGTTATGGGAACTAGAGGAAGAAGTTATGTGAGTCATCCCTCTCTTCTCTACTGCTGGGATTCTTAACTCATCCTTAACTTTTGACTGATTAACTTTAACAGCATCTTTAAACATACACACACACACACACACACATATATACACATATATATATATACATATTTATTTATTTGAACCTGTTACAGAAAGAGAGAGAGAGAGAGGAATAAAGAGAAAGAGATCTTTCGTTTGCTGGTTCACTCTCCAGATGGCCACAATGGCCAGGGCTGGGTCAGGCTGAAGCCCGGAGCCAAGAGCTTCATCTGGGTCCCCAACATGACTGGCAGGGGCCAAGCACTTGGGCCATCTTCTGATGCTTTTACATGGCCATTAGCAGGGACTTGGATCAGAAGTGGAGCAGCCTGGCCTCAATTGGCACCCTATGGGATGCCAGCATTGCAGGTAGTGGCTTTTCCTGCTATTCCACAACACCAGCCTTCAACAATTTCTATAATAATTCTTATAGCTCTGCTTTATATCTCCACAACCTGGTTTGCACATTTATTACAGATTCATTTTTTGAAGATGAATCTGAGTGCTTATTCTCCCTACTTAAGGTTCAGTGATGGCTCCCACCACACTCAAGTTCCACTCAACACCGTAGCATGGCCATCTGCACACCCTTAACAAATAATGTTTTCCTCTAGTTCCCATATCTGTGCACACAGCCTTCTTCCAATCACACATTTGTATTTCTTCTTTGCCACGCTATTCCGTGCAGTCACTCTCCACTAACACTTATTGAGTACACTCCCTAATAACTTCATACTTGTGTGTGTTCTTCTTGTTTGATGAATTCTCTTATTGTTTGACTATGACATTATATACTGTCAGTGTAGCGAGGAGTTCTGCAAATTCATTTCAGCCTCCAGATACAGGGCTTGGATAAATCCATGATGGCGATTAAATTTCAGGTAGAGCTGAAAAAGTCAGGCCTTGGTTGTCCAGTTTCATAGCTTTTTGTTCTCCAAAACTTACTGCACAAATTGTTTGGGCCCTGCCAAGCCCACATTCCCTTGCCTTTTCTGAAAACCTCCAAGTTGAGCCATTGCAGTCCAGAGATTGTGTAATACAATGTCTTGCTCCAACTCCATACAGTTAATCTTATCCAACATGGATCAGTGAACCCATAAAATTCCCCATTCCCTAATTTGTGATTGTCATTTATTGTGTTTTCCAGTTATTCACATTAAATAGGAAGATAAATAATGACTTCTCAGAATCAGTGTGAGGATTGGTAACACATGAAAAACAACTAACATAGTAGAGAGGTAGGTAAATGGGTTCCAACTTACATCTATTATTCTTACCTACAACACTTATGGTCTTGTCAGATGGGAAATTAAGTGTAGGGACTCTGCAAATTGTTAAAGTGTATACCAGTAGCTACACCTTTCTGATTTATGTGAATTCCTGTCACTCAAGTGAACAGTGTTGCAGGTGACAGACTGACAGAAACCATCAGAGTATTCCAGTACACATTCTTGGGATAAACACTATTCTAGTACACATTTGTGGATGTAGATTGCAAAAATTTCCCTAAATACTCAATTTAAAGCATTCAAATGAAATGCACACACAGAAGGGGGTCTATAAATCTTAAGATGCATACTATGGCAAAACTATGCATGAATTTCAAAAAATTTTTGCAAAAAAATTTGACCCAGCTCCTTAGTCCTTGATTCACAAAGAACAAAGATTTCTAAAAACTTAGGAAAAGGGAAGTCATTTTCTTATACTACCTGCATCTTGTTCACTTCCTTCTTATTTATATTCCAGGAACCTTCCTGGATTATATTTTCTCACCCTCAAGGACATAGAGTTAGCAGCCTCCAAGATGCAGAAGTGGGTCAAACTAAGATGAAGAAGATAAATTACAGTTCAAGGTCTATGAAAACCCTGGATCTCTTTCTTCAGGAAAGGAAAAAATTCATAAAACATAAAGCTAAACTGTAGAAGTAAATATCAGGAATCTGATAAGAAATATTGATGTAGCTTTAATTCTTGACTTATGTATAGTTTCTAGAGGCCTCAATGTGAAATGACATTTATACTGGATCTATTTTTATATAAACCAAAGGTATATAAAACTTGTAAGAGATATGCCATTTACTGTGATATTTAGGAAAACAACCAAGAAGAGAAAATAGACAGCAGGTACATTGAAAAAGATATTGTTTGAGAAACAGAAGTGTCTTTCACTTTCTCTTTAATTTTATTTGTTTTTGAATAATCAGAGTTCCAAAAGATATTCGGTGAACAGTCTCCCTGTCATTCTTGTCCCCAGTCGAATCCAGTCTGCAGAATTGGTCAGTGTTACTCATTTCTTTATTTTATTTTCATGGGATATTTTATGCTTATGTAAGTGAACATGCTTCTATTATTTTTATCTCTGCTTCTTTCACACAAATGGCATTTTATAATACTGTTTCTGCTCCTTGCTTTTTCACTTACCAAGAATCATTTCATAATATTACATGAAGTATTTTCTCCTTTTTAAAAATCTGTAGCATATGCCATCCATGAATGTATAATAATTTTAGCTACCCAGTAAATGAAAAAAATAAATGAATTTTCTCTCTAAACTTTCAACTCACATCTCATCAAAAGAGAAGGGCTAACTAACTTATGGATCATCCTAAGAGAGCCATTTTTGTGCCCAGTGTACCTGAGATCATCCATTCTCCAATGTCTTATTTTGGGGACAAGCAAGGATGCCATTTTCCCCTATACACCATGAATCACAAAAAGAGCTGTCATTTTGCATTGATCCTCTTAGCACTCCTTGTTCCTGTTCATAAGTAACAAAATTCAATGAGATGGTTTCTTGAAACCTCCCCAAATTCAAATGAGTTTTTTTTTGACAGGCAGATAGACAGTGAGAGATAAAGAGAGACAGAAAGAAAGGTCTTCCCTCCGTTGGTTCACTCCCCAAATGGCTGCAACGGCCAGCGCGCTGTACAGATCCAAAGCCAGGAGCCAGGTGCTTCCTCCTGGTCCCCCTTGCGGATGCAGGGCTCAAGCACTGCACTTGGGCCATCCTCCACTGCCTTCTCGGGTCACAGCAGAGAGCTGGACTGGAAGAGGAGCAACGGGCACTAGAACCCGGTGCCCCAACCGGGACTAGAACCTGGGGTGCTGGCGCTGCAGGCAGAGGAATAGCCAAGTGAGCTGTGCCGGCCCCCAAATTCAAATGAAATCTACTCCCAAGAATTGCTAGAATGCTTATTTTCTAAGTAGCTAATGGTAGTGCAGTTTCAGTAAGATATAGAGATTTTCCTTAAAATTTGCAATTGATTCAATTTTGAATTACAGAATGTACTTGAAATATGTTAATGATATTTATGTTTTGAAACTTTATCCCTAACTAAAAAAATCTGTTTAATTCAAAACACAAATATATATTTTTCTTTTCTCCTGATCCACAAGTTTCAAAAAAAAAAAAAAAAAAAGACTAACATGTTATCCATGGAAATGGAAATCTAAAGAGGCAACTCTTGGAAAAAGACTTTGGAGGAGTCCATTAATCCTTGATTATTTCTAAGTATCTTTTTAAATAAGTCCTTCAAATATTTGTACACTTATATTACATGAGGAAAATGAAGCTGCATCCTACATTATGAGCAAACTTCAATAGTAATTATAACTAATGTTTATTGAATATTTGACACATACCACATTGGTCTATGTGCTATTTTATGTAACATCTAGAAAAGCCTCAAGAGTGTCAATTATCATTATTATTTTATAGATAAGATTTTTTCCAGGATCACACAATTATTAAGTAACAGTAGGCAAGGGTGTATGAGGACAAAGAATTGCCAATTGCAGATCTATGCTGTTGACTTAAAACTATTGTTTCTTCTTATGTATATAAAAGTTTCCCTATTCTATTCCAATCTCGTGAATCAAAATTATTCTTACTACAAAGTGTGACTGATTATGCTGTTTTTCTTTCCAATCATGGTATTTCCCATTGAAATTAATTTAAACAAATATTCGAAGAGCAGATACTATGTGCAAGCTAATTTGCTGAATGTTTAGGAGATGTAGAATCAACATAATGACTAATAACTTTAAGAACTCATTATTGATCTGCTTTGCTGATTAATTCTACATGCTAATTAATCCTATTCACTTCATATTACTTCAACCATGTTTTTAGTCTGATATTATATAATTTAATAATACAGAATCGAAGGAGGAAGGAGATTTTTTTTAATGTATGAGAAGCAAATTACTCAAAATTTCAGAGTAATATCTAACTAGATATTTTCTTAAAATATATTAAGAAGAAGTATGTATGGGGAAAATAAGAGCCCTGGAAAAACTTCATGCTGACTAATAATCCACCTGAGTTCACACCTGTCTCAGTTCTATCAGTTGTGTTAGAAGTAGCCTCCCTTCAGTCCTGGATGTCTTCCCTACCTGCCACTGCTGGCACCAGAAACCCTGCAAGTAAACACTAAGTGGATTATGCTTTCATATTTTTTTCTCTAAATGATTCAGACCTGAGCTTTGGTTCAGAATTTAGTAAATACACAGACACTTCTGCATATTTCCCACCATCTATGCAAGTGAGCATGCTGGCCATATCTAAATCAAGTTCTAGCTCTGATTCATGCAAGTTGTATTTTCTAGGCAGGCAATAATTATCTCTTGTCCTTACTTAATTCATGTATAAAGTAAGTGAGGTGCACTGCTAGGTTCCCCAGTCTTTTTCTACTTCTAACTTATATAATCTGTCAAGAATTTCAAAGCACAGATGGATAAAGAAAGAGTTGACAATAGGTCTGCAATCAGGCTGAACACTGTTGGACAAAGAGCACAAAAGGAAAATTGGGTATGGGCTGGGAGGTTATAATTCTACTGTAAACACATTTTCCTTGCATGGTAAAATTATACAAGACTTCAGAGTTTCCATATATATATATATATGTGTGTGTGTGTGTGTGTGTGTGTGTGGATTTCAAAATTTTGTGGAAACATGAAATTAAATATATATTAACTTTATTTCTCAATATAACCTCCACAACTTTATGGTACTATTATAAGTGATAATACCAGTCATTTAGGACATCTCTAAAGATCTCAAGTTTCTAGAAATTTAACTGTGCCAGTGAGGTCTTTTATTGTTGACTGAAGAACAACGGATACCCTTTAAGGTTTTATTTTTTTCTTTTAATTTATGACACAAGAAGTCAAAATAAGCCAGATCAACACTATAAGAAGGATGCCTAAATATTTGCCGTCAGAGCCTGCACAAATTGCTCTTGCTTGCTAGGATGAATGTGGAGGAACTTTGGTGTCATGGAAAAGGAGTCCTTGGGAAGCTTTCTTGGATATTCTTCTGCTACAGCTTTGGCTGACTTTCTGAAAACACTGTCGTCATAAACAGATGCTATTGTTGTCTGGCCCTCCCCTTGCACATCCAGAAACTCTGTTATCATGACCTTTGCTCTGTACTGGTTTGCCCTCGTACTGATGGGACCATTTCCACTTCTTGGTTGCTGTTGTTTGCCTGTGATGAGGCCATGTTTCAATGAAGTACCTTAGAATGTTGATTCACTTATTTGAAATTTCAGTTGAATGCTCTGCTCTTGTTTGCAACCAGTCTGGGCATGAAAGTGTTGGATCCATCAAGCAGATAATGACTTTTTCAGTCAGAATTTTGTAAGCTTAACCAATTGAGATGTCTGTTTTTTTTGGTTATGGTTTCTAGGGTTAATTGTTAGATCTCTTCAATGAAGGCATAAGCAAGTTTAATTTCTTCCTCACAGATTGATGTGGATGGTCAACTCAAAATGAGCCATCCATATGCAACCTGCTGATTTCTTTGGAGCATTGTATAACATAAAGCATAAATTTGTCATAAAGAATCAATGATGTGACCATTCTTCCACCCAAGAATTAGTGTAAATTTGCTATTTGTTCTTGCTTCAATTTTAGCAGAATTCATGTTGCTCTGTAAGGACCCTATTCAAACTAATATCTAATCCTTCTTAGTGCTTCAAACTAGATCTTGTCAGACATGTTATAAAAAATTAGTATGAATTTATTTTGGTGGCAAAAAGTTTGTATCCCTTGGATAATTGTTCTGTAATAAACATTTTTCACAAATGTCTTGAATGCCCCTCTAATGCAGATTAGGTATGCCATAAAGTTACATGTAGCTAATGCATTGCTTTTTCCCAACTTCTCAATTGAAAATTAATCACTTTTAACAATAAAAATGAAGGTAAGTATAGTGAAAGGCTAAAATAACTTGGAAAGGAGGTAAATAGCACAGATTACATTGAGCTTCATCTTTAAAGAAAAAAAAAAGCATTTCAGAGTAAAGAAATAAGGAAAAGACATATTGGGAAAAAATGTAGGCCAAGATAATGTGTAAAATATATGCTATTTAAGACAAGTCAGGAAGTTCAGTGTATAGCAAGCTGTAGAGCAACTGATCAAGTCTCAGACGGAGCCAAAGCTGGAACTTGATAATGGAGTTGTGCTTTTTTTCTTTCCAAAGCAGTCATGTTGGAGACAGAGAATATGATCAGAGTTTTCACAGTTTTTTCAAAGAGAGCTCTCAGGTTATATAGTTTCTCCTTTCTCATGTACTATCTCCTAAAAAATTGTTTTTATCTGGAGGAACAATGAGACGCCCAAGAAGGTAACAGGGAGGGTGGAAAGCCAAAAAAAATAAGCTCTTTTTTTTTAAGATTTTTTTTTTACTTTTTTGAAAGGCAGAGTTACATAGAGAAACCAGGGGAGATAGAGAGCGAGAGATCTTTCATCCATTGGTTCACTCCCCAAATGGCCACAGCAGCCAAGACTGGGCCAGGCAGAAGCCAGGAGCCAGAAGCTTCTTTCAGGTCTCCCATGTGGATGCAGTGGTCCAAGCACTTGGGCTGTCCTTCACTGATTTCCCAGGTGCGTTAGCAGGGAAGTGGATTGGAAATGGAGCACCCAGGACACACTAACCTGCACCTATATCGGAAGTCAGGGCTGTAGGCTTTGGCTTTAACCTCCCGAGCCACAGCACCAGCCCCAGTAAGCACTTTCTCAAACCATTTATTCATTGGAGTTGTGACTTTGATCATGACCTTTCTAGGTGTATTGAAAGAGGAGTAAAAGATGACGAAGTTTTTAATGAATGGGGCAGTTTCACACATTATGATATTTCATCGTGTATTAGTGCTTATGGTGAGACAGCTAATTTATTTTAAAGAAAACCTTAGGAACCCCTCACATCGCACCATTTAGTTGATCACCTACTATATCCAACCTGAAAATGGACTCAATAATCTTTACATACCATTATCTGCAATTTAGGTTTTTAAAGCGTTGATCTTTGATCTTTTTAATTAATATGCTTCGTTGGAAATACAATGCTGATATTCGTTTAACGTTTTACCTTATTTGAATCTGGAAAGCTGAAAAAGGGCGGGTGACATGATATTGGTAGACAGTAAACCCTGTCATTTCTGCTTTAAGAACTCTCACATTTACTGGGGTGGCCTCACGGTCTCCAGTGATTCAAATCCTGCACACTCCATTTATGTGACATACTCCCACTGTTTTAAAAGAATCTCAAACACAGTTGTGACAGGTGGCCATGTAATTCAAACAAGCTGTGATAGTTCTCAGGTCAAACCAGGCAGACTTAACTTTCTCAGAGTCTCCTTTGACACAGATGTTGCTTTCTTTTTATTGCTTCAGCTGTACCTGTAAAAACTATTTTTGTTTATTTTCCACAAGTATACCTTGAGGCAATTGCAACAGGGAGGGTTAAATCTTTACTTCTCACTGTCAAATTTGATAGCTTGTAAAATACCTCTTTTTTTTTTTTTTTCTTGAAGTGACATTCAGACAAATCTATATCTTCTCTACCATGGAGTTAGGAACTTGATAGAGTGAACAGAGGTGACTAGCACTTTCTTGGTCAATCTGGATTACAATGCACAAGTATCAAATGGCATCTGAAACAGAATTTAAACAGTACTGACTAAAACATCCTTTATACACAGAGCAACACTCTTATTGTAAGAATCCTTATGAGAGCATTTAAATTTAAAGAAAGGGCAATCAGGATACAACAACAGACCTTGTTAATTAATAATTGGGAGAAAGAAATATTATTGTATTCCCCTATAGACTGTTTATTTGCTAAAGGGCCAAATGGTAATTTTTTTCTATGAATGGATTCTACAGAGTGAGGAGAAAGTTGACTGAGGGCATTTCAGGAGTTGGGTAGCCAGCCCATTCCAGTTTGCTCAGAACTTTCCCAGTTTTGGTACTGAAAGTCCCACTAGAAACCTCCTTGAGACCTACACAGAGTCAGTTGATCAGCCCTTCCTCTGTTCTTTTTCTGCCCTACTTTCACTCTTCTCACAGAGTTCCTAATGTTCTAATCAAAGAAAACTGTTCTAACCAATCAATAAGTCAGTATTTGATGGAATTGGATTTTGTTTTGGAGCTTGAGTTTAGAATATATTGAGATACCCATTTACCAAAGACTCTTTGAAGTCTGATGTGGAAACTATTTTTCAACCTTAGAAACTGAAACTGAAATCTGCAAATGAGTGACTTAGAGCACAAACTAATGAGTTTGTGAGAAGATAACTGCCAAATTGCTCAAGAGCAGGCTCCGAGGCTACTTAAGGAGAAATCCCTGTGAGTCCTCGCAGAACCGACTTATCAGGGCTTTGAAAAATGAAAGTCCCTAAAGTCAACCTTCCTGGACCTGGTACAGCGAAGCTTTATTTCTAGGCTGTGTGTGTGTGCAATTTTCTTAATGCTGGGCTCGAGGAAGGGTGTTCTGAAAATGGTTGGAAAGCACTGTGTCAGTGGACGAAGGCACGTAACCTTCCTAAATCCTACCTCCAGGTTGAAATTGACAGGAAAATCTGTGGAAAAGTTACCATTTTGTCTGGGGAGCCGCAATACTTCAGGAGAATATGAGAGTTTTTGGTATGAATTTACAGCACAGCAGCCGCCAGAGATGGATAACTTGGTAGGGGTTCAGTAAGTGCAGTTATTCTGAATTTTGAGGGTGCTAGAAAACTATAAGCAAGAAAAGCACAGATGTTGTTCCTTAGGTGACTTATGCTGACAAAATTTGCTTTTTTCATTCCCAGTGTCAAATCAGAGAAAGGGCATTTATTGTAGCGTGTGTCTGGGGAGGGGTTTGAGAATTGAAACGGCTCCAGAGTCAACATACTTGAAAGACTCCATTTTAGACTTGTCTGTTACAGTTCATTTAAAAGCATGGTTTGTTTCAAGATTAATAAGCCATATTAATGCTGTAGGGAGATGCTTTTGCATGTGTCAGGCAAATGTTTCCATGAAAACAAAACAGGAGATTAAAGTAAAATTCCTTTCCATATGTTTAAAGTAAAAAAATCAACCAAAGCAGTTGGTGCATTTATTTAGGGCTCCTTTCCTTTGCCATGGCAGGCTTTGGATTTAAACTCTTGGGCACTGAAATGAGGAGATGATTTTAAATAGGTAATTGCCAAAGTAATTGCTTGCCTCAATCAAAAGTACACAGACTGCTTCTGCTTTGCAGAAGGATCAGTAACAGACTCCAGGTTGGCTTATTTCCTTGCCTCTATCCCCTTTTAAAAATTTTCTACAAACTTCTATCTGAAAAGGACTGTCCTGCAGTTGGCAGGGTGAGATCGCACTATGATGCCAAGCAAGTTAATGTATAAGGTTGTAGTTGCGGAAGATGGTTCGGGAGCATTTGTATGTACCCTGGGACATGCTCTGGAGGGTGTTTTCCCCACCTAATGCCCCATTCCAGTTTATTTTCTGGTAACCTGATTTTAATTCTTGAAGTAAATTGTAGAAAACAAAAGGATGCTAGCCGGCGCCGTGGCTCACTTGGTTAATCCTCCACCTGCAGCACTGGCATCCCATAAGGGTGCTGGGTTCTGGTCCCAGTTGCTCCTCTTCCAGTCCAGCTCTCTGCTGTGGCCCGGGAGGGCAGTGGAGGATGGTCCAGGTGCTTGGGCCCTGCACCCAAAGCTGGCAGGTGGGATCTCAATCCAAGTTCCCCATGTGTGTGACAAGAGCCCAGCTGTTTAAGTCATCACTGGTTACCTCTCAGGGTCTGTACTGGCCAGAAGCTGGGGTTAGGAGTCAGAGCCAGATATTGAAAACCAGCATTTCATTGAGGGATGTGGGTATCCCAACTGCCTACATAATGCATGGACCAAATACCTGGCCCTATAATTTTTTGGGGTAAAAATTTTTGCTTGTAATTATGACAAATAAATTTTGTAAAAGCAATATAATCTCATAGTTTGAGATCATTAGTGGTTAATGCCAAGAACTACACGGGTTGTGACAAATATATCATACTTACTGATATAACATATTATTAACAGAGGAAGCTGGGATTGAGGTATAAGGGAATTCTGTATTACTTGACAACTTTTTTTTTGTAAACTTATAACTGTTAAAACACAAACACCTATGTGCAAATATATATAAAATTAAATATTTTTCTTATTGCTAAAAGAATTCAAATACACAGTCTTATAACTACTGTCATTTAATGTGTTTTATTTTGTTATTCCCACTAAAATTATTAGGTGTGAATAATTTATTATATCTGCTAACTTATTTTGGAAAATATTTTCACTTTTATCTGTTTGACTTATTTCACTTTCATGTTTTTCATTTTAAAATAAATTGGTTTTTTTGAATATTTATTTATTTATTTGAAAGAGAGAGAGAAAGAGAGGTAGATGTAAAGAGAAAGAGAGAGAGAGAGAGAGAGAGAGAGATCTCTAAGAGTTCTTTCATCCTCTGGTTCACTCCCTAATTGGCTGCAACAGTGGAGCTGTCCAGAACTGAAGCCAGGAGCCAGGAGCTTCTTCTGGGTCCCCCACATGGGTGCATGGGCCCAAGGAGTTGGGCCATCTTCTACTGCTTTCCCAGCAGTACTTATAATCACAAGCCTAACCCTTCAGTAAATAATGGATTCACTAAGTAGTAAGTAGAAAAAGCACTGTTTCTCAAGTGTATAGGCAAAGGCTAGAAACAATAATCAAATCTCAAAATATCAATTCCACTCATACGCATTGTATTTTTATAACATACCAGTAATTTGTTAGAAAATATAAAGAAGCAGTGCAAAAATTTTATGAATAATAGCACAAAAAGTATAAAATATTTTAAGATAAATGCACCAAGATATTCATAAAAACTATGTAAGAACAGGCAAACTATAAAATTTTCTTGGGAAAAGAAACCATTCTTTCAATAAATACATGCATTTTTGGTTAAATGTTTAGTAATGTTTTTTTTTTACCATCAAAAAGAACCTCAGCATTTGAAGTAAAGATACTGCATTTATTTCAGCATGGGTTAAGATGTTCTTTCAAAAATCAGAATAGAGTTGCTTGAGTCAGAAACAAGTTTTCATCTTAGTAAGAGTCCAGAGATGACACACCTAGGGATGTCAGATGGTTCTATCATCTTTAGCAGGTAGCTTCCAAATTATCTTCATTTTTAAAAAATTTTTTGTTAAGTCAGAAGGTTTCTAGGGAAAATAATCTTTAGAAAGATGTTCTGGAGTTTACACATCTGGCTACAGAGGAGTCTAGAGTATGGAGTTTGTAGCCATTTAAAAACAGGTGGCCTTTATATGCCTGGTAACAAACCAGCTCAAAACTAGTTGCTTAGCACAAAAAATATCATATTGTTTCTCAAATATTCAGCAGATCAGGAATTTAGGAAGTTTTTTAGGTATTTTTGGCTTAGCGTCTTTTTTGTGATTTATTTATTGGTTCATTTCTGAAATGGGTGCAACAGCTGGGGCTGGGCCAGGGAATTCCATCTAGGTCTCCCATGTGGGTGGCAGAGACTCAAGAACTGAACCATCCTCTGCTACACCCCCATTCCCTCCTGCCCTACACATATTAGCAGAAAGCTGAATCAGAACTGGAGCAGCTGAGATTGGAGCCAACGATAATATGGTGGCAGTCTAACCCACTGAGCCATGATGCCAGCCCCTAGGAATACCTTCTAACCTGGGGTTAGAAAGGATCTGAAAGTGGAATAGAACTGGAGGCTGGTGGAGCAGCTGGGTGTCTGGTCAGACATATCCTTTTACCGAGGGAGTATAAGCCTGTATAGCCAACACTCTGGAAGCCAACCCTCTCGAGAAGCAACTTCCTTTTTTCCCAGTCTTCCCTGGCTCCCGCTCCCATCTTTACAGGTTCTGCTTTGACCTTTATGCCTCACGACCAGTCTTTTAGGGGTTAATTGGGGGTCATGGAGGTTTGAAAACCAGATGGCTACTTCAGTGCAGCAACAGCCATTGGCTTCTGTGATTAGGCTCATTGCTTATTTGGCAATGCTCTTTAGATTCTCTTTGCTTGAGCCTACTTTGGACAATAATCCCATCTCCTGCTGTTTCCATGTAGAAGAAGTTGGAACTTCTGACTGCCTAGGCTTTAAATTTCTGGATAGTCAGTCAACCTAAATTCTAGACCATCAACAAGCAGAGACTTCCTTACCCCAGTTTGTTTCCTCTCTGTCTTCATTTATAAAACAGCCAATTTTGGCCTGAATGTCTCTTTCACAGTATATCACTAAAATAAATGGAAAATACCCACTGTCACTAGTATTTTACATTTTCTCAACCAGCTCACCTAACACGACAGCCATGGTAGGTAATGAGAGAAACCACAAACAAATGCTTTACATTGTCATAAAATGAATGATGAAATTTCAGGGCTATAATAGCTATCATTTTTCTAGGTTTTAAACTATTGCTAAGACATTCCTTCCTATTCTAGGTTTTCAGTCAGTGTTCCACTTTCCAGAATACAATTCTGTTTCTCAGGTGTGGGGATCAGATGATAAGATAAAATAGCCCATCACACTTCCATAAATATAATAGGTTGACTGAATCTTTCTCAATTATGTGTTCAAAAACGAATGTGGAGCTAGTGTTTGACTCAGATGGAGCTGCCAACTGGGATGCATATATATCACAGAGACTTGTTTGAACCCTGGCTCCACTTCTGATCAAACTTATGCCTTGTGTATATCCTGAGAGGTAGCCGGTGATAGCTCAGTGCTTAGGTCCATGCCACCTGTGTGGGAGACCCAGATTGGGTTCTGGACTCCTACATTTAATCTGGTCCATCCTCAATGATTGTGGGCATCTGAAGAGTAACTAATGGATGGAAGTTTCCCTCTCTATCTGTATCTCTCTCTCTCTCCCTCTGGCTCCCTCCCTCCCTCCCTTTCAAGTAAAAGTGAAAATAAACAAATAAAAAATGATTGATATAGGGCAACAGAGTTTCAGAAGACACTCAAAAGTTGCATCCATCATTCTACTCATTATCTTTGGCATTAATTTAGTCCCATTGGTATTGAAAATTGCCGGGCTAGGCAACCCACATGTAGTTAAAATTTTGGGTCCTCAATTAAAAAAAAAAAAAGAAGAGAAAAATAGGTAATAAGAGATGGTTACAGGTTTCTATGAAAGTTAGAGAGGGAGAGGGAGAGGGAGAAGGAGAGGGAGAGGGAGAGAGAGAGAGAGAGAGAGAGAGAGAGAGAGATCTTCTATCCCCTGGCTCACTTACTCCCCAAAGGGTCATAAAGCCAGGGTGGGGTCAGGCCACAGCCAGAAGCATGGAACTCCATCCAGGTCTCTCATGTGGGTGCAGGGTCTCAAGCACTTGAGCCATCTTCATCTGCTTTCCCAGGTGCATTAGAGGGAACTGTATTGGAAATAGAGCTGCTGGGACTCAAACCTGCACCTTAATGGGTTGCTGGCATTGCAGGCAGCAGCTCATCCTGTTGTGCCATTACACCATTTACAATGTATTCTTTTTATTGGTTTGGTTTTCAGTACTTAATCAAATCATTATAAAATTGATCTGGAGTAATAAACACAAGAAAAACATTACAGAATCCCTGAAATCAAAGAGTAATAGAGTTGTAAAGTATATTGGGAAAGGAATTTGTTCCAAGACATTTTAACAGGTAAAATAATTAAAAGAATATGTTGCTGATCCCATAATAGACTAATAATTTAAAGTAGGTAATACAGAGACCTGTGTCTCATTATTTCTAAAAACATGACATGATAAATATGACATTTCAAATTGGTAGGTAGATTCTTTAGTAAGTTATACTTTTTAGGAAAATTTTCATTAAAATAAAAAAAAACTGTAAAAGTTCTAGATGAAATGTAGTTGAATATCTGAATAATCATAGAACATGGATAAATTTTGTAAAGGTAATAACAAAGACAGAAGCCATAAAGACTAATGTTGGTAAAATGATTGACAAATTTTCTAAGTTAAAAAATCACCATAGGGGCTGGCGCTGTGGCACAGTAAGTAAATCATCCACCTGAGGCACTGACATCCCATGTGGGTGCCAGGTTGTGTCCCAGCTGATCCACTTCCAATCCAGTTCTCTGCTTATAGCCTGGAAAGCAGAAGATGATTGCCCAAATGGTTGGGCCTCTGCACCCACGTGGGAGACCAGAAGAAGCTCCTGGCTCCTGGCTTTGGATCTACCTGTCTCCAGCCTTTGTGGCCATATGCAGAGTGAACTAGAGGATGGAAGACCTCTCTATCTGTCTCTTTCACTCTGTGTATCTCTGCCTCTCAAATAAATAAATCTTTTTAAAAATCACCATAAATCTCATTAAAATTTAGATGGGAAATACATGTGATTTATATAATTATAAAATATGAAATCTTTACAGTGTATAGTTACTACAAATGAATGAGAAAAAACACTTCTATGGAATAATGGAATGTTGTGTAAATTTAAAGGAAAATATAAAATCTTACTAATTTTCAAAGAAAGAAGACAATGAAATTATTTTTTTGATTATCAAGAGATAAACAACTGAAATATTTAATTTTGGAAAGTTATAGTGAAATTAGTTTTAATTAATTTAATTAATTGTAACTAAGCTTAATTTTATGATTTTTATAGAATAACATGACAATATAATGTAAAAATCCCTAAAATATACAACTTTAGTGATTATTTAAGACATTTGGAACATTATGAAAATAAATTGTATACATTTATAACATGTTTATCAAGTTGCGCTCTGGATAGCAATACACTGAAGCTCTTAAGAGTCTTAAAAATCTGACATGGGACACATGCATATGATGAGATTTTTAGAAATATTTAAATGTATACTGTGTATGTACACACACAGATTTACTTACACAGAATTAAACTATTTAAACATTTTATATTCATTGTGTTGGAAAGGCAGAGAGGTAGAGAGACTAAGAGATCTTCCATTCACATGCCTGCAAAAGCTAGAGCTGGACCAGGCTGTAACTAGAACATCAGAACTCAGTATGGGCACAGACCCAGCTACTGAGCCATTATCTGATATCACTCAGCGTATGCATTAGCAGAAATCTGGATTGGAGATAGAGTCCCTGGTAGGCAAACCAGGCACTGTTATGAAATGAAAGTATCTCCAGTGACTTAACTACTGCGTCAAATACTTGCCCTATAACTTTTTTTTTTTAATAAAAGGATTTTGTGGGGCTAGCACTATGGCTTAGCAGGTAAGGCAGCTGCCTGTGGTGCTGACATCCTATTTGCATGTTGTTTGGAGTCCCAGCTGCTCCACTTCTAATCCAGTTCCCTGCTAATGCACCTGGGAAAGCAGCAGAAGACCACCTGAGTGCTGGGGCCCTCACCCCCATGTGGGAGATCTAGAGCTAGTTCCTGGATCCTGGCTCCTGGCTTCAGATTGGCCTAGTTCCGGCCATTGTGGCCATTTTAGGATGTAAGCTAGCAGATGGACCATCTCTGTCTTTCCCTGTAACTCTGCCTTTCAAATAAATAATATTTTTTAAAAAAGATTTTGTGTGATTTTAATACAGTTGTTTATTTGAAAGGCAGAATGACACAGAGAGAAAGAGAGAGAGAGAGAGAGAGAGAGAGCAGAGACACAGAGAAATGTTCTATCCTTTGATTTACTCCCCAAGTTGCTGCAAAAGCCAGGACTGTGCTAGGCCAAACTCAGGAGCCAGGGACTCTACCCAGATCTCTCACATGGGTGGAAGGGCCCGAGCAGTTGGACCATCATTTGCTGCCTTCCAGATACATTGGCAAAAAGATGGATTGGCAGCAGAGTAGCCTGTTCTTGAACCAACACTCTGATATGGAATACTGGCATCACAAGCAATGGCTTAACCTGCTGTGCTACAACACTGCCCGTCACATCCCAGGTCTTTTAAGTCACAACTGTACATCATGCATACTCATAACCATATAGTATATATTTTCCCTTAAGATAATAAATATTTGAGGACATTTATCAACTAGGAAAATAAATAATCAGATTCGTTGGCTCATGAAAATGGGTAGTCTTACGAATGAACTGTCTGTTGAAAATAATTAGCTATTTATAAATGAGAACTTTTTAAGGAGTTGAATGTTTTGAGATTTTACTTAATTGTGTTGTATTGATGAAATTTTATCTGAATAAGAATTTATTTTTAAAAACAGAATGAATGATACTCTTTAAATTCTGAAAGAAATCTTAAACATTCAGAAATATAATATGCTTTATATAAGTGCATATATGTTTATGAAGTTACTTCAAAAAGTTTGTACAAAAATAGAACTAAAAAACACGTTTCTTTGGGTACAATTTATTTTTTGGAATCTATGTGTGCTTTTTTTCATAAACCTTTTGGAAACTCCAAAGTTTCCTTTTGGAAACTCTGTATATTGAATACAGAGTACCCTTATTTTAAACTATAAGCCAACATAGCTTCTGTTATCCTTCAGTAACTTGGTTAAAATTAACCCATGCATTTTTATCCTACACTATCTATCTTCAAGTAGAAATGTGCAAGGTATGTTATCTAGCTAAATGAAAGCTTGATAAACTAATGTAACAAGCTTGAACATCAGAAATCCGCTAAACACTTTTATGTGACAATTGGCTCACAAATGTCTGGCTGGGCAGATGGTGTTGGTTTTAAAAGAAAGGCATAGTTTGCCTGGAGAATTTCAGAGAAATCTGGGCATCATTTTCAGAATCTGGTAAAGGAGAAAGGTGTCATTTCTTTGACAGCCCCAGCGGTTTCCCTGTTACTGTTTGCCTGACAGATGCCATGAACAGATTGATGTGTAAAGAAAGGCAAGGTACAAGAAAGTCATACATTAAAACTCATTAGCGAGAGTTAGACATGCTCTGCAGGGAACCACTCAGCGCATGTTTGATGTACAGAGAATGTTTAATATGGTTAATATATGTGCTTTTTAATGTGCTGAGACTAGATTTGCATTTGTGGCGCTTGTCTAAATGAGAAGTAAAACATTGTGACTCAATGATGAGTAGGTTTCCATGAATACGTAGCAGAAATGGGTCAATCTTAAATATAACTTTTGATATGAAATTCACTTTATAATTTCATTTATTTATCCTCTTTTCTCTTCTCCAGAATGTCTGGTCAGCTTGTGAAGATAAAATACTGTTTTTGCTCAGATTATCATGTCATTGCCTCAAGATATCATTTATGTATTTATTTGAGAGGGGGAGAATTAGAAGGTGGGGAGAGAGAGAGAGAGGAAGCTTCCCATCTGCTGGTTCACTCCCCAGATGCATGCCATGACCAGGGCTGGGTCAGTCCAGGAGCTAGAAGCTTCAATCCAAATCTCTCACATGAGTAGCAGGAACCAGTCATTTGATCCTGCATTGCTGCCTCCCACAGTGTGCATTAGCAGAAAGCTAGAGTCAAGTGTCAGAGCCAAATATTGAATGAAGGCACTATGGTATGGGATGCAGGCATCTTAACTGCTAAGCCCAATACCCACCCTGATCCACGATATTTTTAACAATATTTTATTTGCTGGGGAAAAATAAAGAAATTATTTAGTTGATATTAGTCAATCTGGAAAATGGTTTTTCAGATTGATAAATTTATAGATCTCTAGTACTTATACAGGGCTTGGATAAGTATTACATTTACAATGTGAATCAGGGTCTCAACATTTAAAGTGATAGTCCAGTGTCAATCATGATAAACAGTTAAAAATCTGGGGCTCTCCACTTAGAGCCAGTTTAATACTCCATAGTAATGATAATCACAAATGGTAGGTCAGCAAAAGTTCGTGAGACTATAGTCCAACAACCATGGAGGGAGAACTGGTAGACAAGCTGGAATACAGTTACCATACACAAAATGCCAATGCTAGTTTTTCTGAATGGCAGGAGGATATGTACCATTATTCACCAAAATTAAAAGGGAGAAAGAGAGATGAAAGAAAAAAAAAAAACTCTTGAAGCATTTTTACAAATTACAGAAATTAATCATCTATAATCTTAGATTTCTAAGGTGAATGTTAGTTAATAAATACAGAGCACAAAATGATCTTCATCTTCAACTTCCTTGGATTCTATTCTGAAGATTGTTATCCTTTGTAGAGAAGACGTAAGCTAAATTGAGCGCACTTATTTCTGCTTCTTCCCTGCCATCTTTAACATCACATCAATCTCTTTCAGCAGTGGGTGCATCCCTTCTTAGAAAACATTTCAAAATGCTGCTTCCTCCTTTGTGTATTCATGACAAACTGTCTCTTCTCCTCCCCAACCAAATATTGCTTCTGTGAGCTCTCCTTGTCAAAAGAGATTTCTAATTCCACATTCCACATGCTATGTTCTATAGATCCTCTTCTTCTTTTCTTAATTGCTCATGAGACTTCTTTACCAACTTCCCACTTGTCCAAAATATTTCCATTTCAGAGACTCATTACATCTAACTGTGACACTTGAAAATACATGATATCTTTTGTTTTTATTTATATTTTAAAGGATGTATTTATCTATTTGAAAGGCAGAGTAGAGAGAGAGAGAGAGAGAGAGACAGAGACAGAGACAGAGAGACAGAGAGGTCTTCCATCCACTGGTTCACTCCCAAAATGGCTGTAATGGCCTGAGCTGGGCTGATCCAAAGCCAGGAGCCAGGAGCTTCTTCTAGGTCTCCCACATGGATGCAGGGGCCCAAGAACTTGGGCCATTTTCCACTGTTTTCCCAGGAGCATTAGTGGGGAGCTGAAATGGAAATGAAGCAGTTGGGACAAGAACCAGAGTCCATAGGGGGTGCTGGTGTCACAGGCAGTGGCTTTACCATCTACACCACAATGCTGGCTCCTATATAATCTATTATTATTGACCACAGTCACCATGTTTCAGGAACATCTCCAGGATTTATGCCTGCTGTCTTGCTGAAACTTTGTGCCCCTTGATCATCATTTTATTAGTACAGTCTGGGTTTTACCACTTCAACTGTGCTTTGACTATTCCCTTAATCCTTATGGGATTTGGCAGTTGGCTAAATTCTACTCAATGCTGATGTGTATGATCTAAGAATCCAAGATTGCTTCACTTTCTTAATACTAACAGTGTTCATCATTACTCAACTTCATTCATCTGTTCTTATGTCTTCACCCTATATACTGTTATTTATTACAACTACTCTAATTTGAATTCATATATAACTAGCCATCAGGTCAATGCAAATGAAAACCACAATGAGGCATCACTGTACTCCTCTTAGAATGGCCTTTATACAAAAATTTGTTTTAAAAAAATAACAAATGTTGGAAAGGCTGTGGAGGAAAAATATTCTTTTTTTTTTATTTGAGAGGTAGAGTTACAGACAGTGAGAGGGAGAAACAGAGAAAGGTCTTCCTTCCACTGGTTTACTCCCCAAATGGCCGCAACAGCCAGAGCTGCACTGATCTGAAGCCAAAAGTCAGGTGCTTCTTCCTGGTCTCCTACAGGGGTGCAGGGGCCCAAGGACTTGGGCCATCTTCTACTGCTTTCCCAGGCCATAGCAGAGAGCTGGATTGGAAGAGGAGCAGTTGGGACTAGAACCAGCGCTCATATGGGATGCCAGCACCACAGCGCCAGCCCGGAAAAAATATTCTGATACACTGATGGCAAGGATACAAATTGGTCCATCCATTATGGAAATAATATGCAGATTCCTCAGAAAACTAAAAAAATAGATCTATCCTAGGACTCAGCTATCCCATTCCTAAGAATATATCCAAATCAAATGAAACCAGCACATGAAAGAGATACCTTTACTCCCATGTTTATGCACAATAGCAAAGATAAGAAATCAACCTGTATGTCCATCAACTGATGACTGAATAAAAAATATAGTGTATATAAATATGATAGGATATTAGTCATGAAAAAGAATGAAATTCTAACTTTTGCAACAAAATGGATTCTGGAGATCATTATGCTAAGTGAAATAAGCCAGATCCCAAAAGACAATCCCATGTTTTATCTTACTTGTGGAAATTAATATATAGAAAACATAAAATTATGTGGTTATCATGTGGTATTTAGTTAGAAATATTGCTTCACTGAATCATACCATTTATTTCTTTTTTTGCTTGTTTTTAAAAAAGATTTATTTATTTGAAAGTCTGTTACAGAGAGAGAGAAAGATATTACAGAGAGAGAGAGAGAGAGAGAGAGAGAGAGTTATCCTCCATGCACTGGTTCAACTCCACTGACGGCCACAATTGCAAGGGCTGGGCCAGGAAAAAGCTGTGAGTCTGGAACTCCATCTAGATCCCCAACAAGGGTGGCAGGGACCCAAGCACTCCAGCCATCCTCCGCTACCTTCCTGGGCACATTATTAGGTAGGTGGATCAGAAGTGGAGCAGCCGGGCCTCAAACCAGCACTCATATCTGGGATGCTGGTGTCACAGCTGGTGGCTTAACTCTGCACCATTATGTCCATTGTCTGATTTAACTTTTATAACAATCCTATGATATAGTGGCTGGTACTGTTTTATTATTCTTATTGTTTATGTGAGAAAGTGAGATATTATTATGTGAGAAAGTACAGAGAGGCTAAAGAATTTATCTAAGTCATACAGATGGGGACAGCTTGTGATGCAGTGAGATAAGCTGTTGCCTGCAATGACAGCCCATAGCAATGCCAGTTCTGCTCCACCTCCAATCCAGCTCCTTGCTGGTACACTTGGGAAAGCAGCAGAAGATGGTGCAAGTACCATTTAAATGGCAATCTATTCTTTCTTCCCCATATTAAAAATAAATGGAGAGGGGGAATAGTGAGGACCCTTGGGGTACAAGTAATACTTTGTTATTAATTTGGATGTTGGCTTTTATATCATAGAATAAGACACTGCCTAAAAAATGAATCCAACACAGTGAGGCAGGTGAGAGAATATAGATGTATTCTTATGATATCTTTGAACACCTGTATTCAAACACATTTAAAGAAAATGCTATTCTTAGACCAGTAGTTCTTCTTTTTTCTTTTTTTAAAAAGATTTCTTTATTTGAAAGGCAGAGTTACAGAGAGGCAGAGGCAGAGAGAGAGAGAGAGAGAGAGAGAGAGAGAGAGTTCTTCCACCCACTGGTTCACTCCCCAGATGGCCATAACAGCCAGAGCTGTGCCGATCCAAAGCCAGGAGCCAGGACCTTCCTCTGGGTCTCTCACCTGGGTGCAGGGGCCCAAGGCTTTGGGCCATCTTCTGTTGCTTTCCCAGGCCATAGCAGAGAGCTAGGTCGGAAGTGGAACAGCCAGGACTTGAATCAGTGCCCATAGGGATACCAGCACAATAGGCGGCAGCTTTACTTGCTACGCCACAGCGCTGGCCCCTAGATTAGTAGTTCTTAAAGTGCGTTTCCCCACCCCTGGGAACTTTGTGGAAAATTATCAGTCCACATTCTAGATCTACTGGATCAGAAACTCGAGAATGGAGCACATTCATTTTTATTTTAATCTGCTCTGTGTATATATGTATGTGTGTTTATATGTATCTGTATATATAGACATATATGCATATGTATGTGTGTGTGATTAAAAATGTAATGAAGTATCACTGCTTGTACTTTTCAAATATATGCACTATTGGATCCCTTATTTCTATCTGTTTCAATGAAAAGTTCTGACTAAATATAGCTATTGGACAAAAATAGAGTGGGTTGGCTAGTAACAGTTGATCAGCTTTGCAGACCCAAAGGAAAATGAGAATTTTTTTTTAGTGGCATCCAAACATATGGTTATGTGATTTCAAGAGGATACTTTTAAGCTGTCCAGTTTATGACTAGAAATATTAATGGTAAGGGTTTTCATGAAAGTTGCCTCAGAAAAATATGAACAAGGCAGTATTACCCTAGCTGAAGGTTCAGGAAGAAAATAGAGCCATAAGGAGTAATAAGTGGAGATATGAAGGTGAGTTCATAAGACAAGATGATAATAGCATTAATGAATGTAAGAGAATGAGGCATTAAAGAAGACAGGAGTCTGCCATAAGATATTTTTGTTTATTTTTTTGTGTATTGCAAGTTAATTGTTTTAAACATTTTATTGAAATACATAGCAAGAAATGCACATACGTTTACAGATAAATGAGTTTTCTGGCCTCTGAGCACACTCATAGACAACATTCAAATTAATAAAAAAAAGCATTACTTGTACCCCATGACTGCTCACTATTTTCCCTCTCCATTTATTTATTTATTTTTTAAAGATTTATTTATTTACTTATTTGAAAGGCAGAGTTACAGAGAGGTTGAGGCAGAGGCAGAGAGAGAGTGAGCTTCCATCCACTGGTTCACTTCCCAAATGACCACTACAGTTGGAGCTGGGCCTATCTGAAGCCAGGAGTCAGGAGCTTCTTCCGGGTCTCCCACATGGGTGCTGCGGCCCAAGGCCTTGGGACATCATCTACTGCTTTCCCAGGTCTTAGTGGAGAGCTGGATTGGACATTGAGCAGCCAGGACTTGAACCGGTGCCTATATGGGTTGCCTACACTGCAAGCAGAGGCTTTACCTGCTATGCTACAGTGCTGGCCCCTCCATTTATTTTTTATTATTTTTTTGCAGTCATTTTTCCCCCAACTTTTATTTAATAAATATAAATTTCCAAAGTACAACTCTTGGATTATAGTGGCTTTTCCCCCCATAACTTCCTTCCCATCTGCAACTATCCTATCTCCCACTCCCTGTCCCATCCCATTCTTCATCACCATTCATTTTCAATTATCTTTATATACAGAAGATCAACTTAGCATATACCACGTAAAGGTTTCAACAGACTGCACCCACACAGACACACAAAGTTTACAGTACTGTTTGAATAATAGTTTTACTGTTAATTCACATAGTGCAACACATTAAAGACAGAGATCCTACATGGGGAATAGGTACACTGTGACTCCCGTCGTTGATTTAGCAACTGAATGTAAGCGTGGGAATAAGAGAGGGAGGAGATGTACAGTTTGGCACATGCTCACTCGGACTTACCTCTAATGGTAGAGCTAGAAATGTGCCAGGGGATTCCAATTCAATCCCATCAAGGTGGCATGTACCAATGCCATCTTACTAATCAAAGTGATCAGTTTAAGTTCATAATTGATCATAATGATAGGATTAAGTGTCAAAGGGATCACAAAAACAAGACTAGTGTCTGCTAATAATAACTGATAGAATTAAAAAGGAGAGAATGATCCAACATAGGAAGCAGGATACACAGCAGACTCATAGAATGGCAGATGTCCAACCAGCACTCCATTTATTTTTTTAATATGGGAAAAGAAGAGTATGTTGTCATTTACATGATATGATTCAGTAAAGCAATATTTATAACTAAATACCGAATTATATGATAACCACATACTTTTTATACTCTAATATATCTTCATGATTAAAATATCCTTTTTAATGCATGCCATCTTTTCCCATAATTCTTTTGAGACTCCTGAGAAGTGAACTAGAAGGAAATTAGCCCAACAAGCTGAGTTCCATAACTTGGATTCAGAAAGGAGAGGATCCAAAAAGAATGGATTTTGGTTAATGTCTCTGTAGTTGGTTTGACATCTCTTTTCTGTGCTGTTAACATACTCCCACAGTGCTACTTCCTTCTGTCTCAGTAAAGAATCATACTGAGGATTTAACAAACAGGTGATGAAGCAGGTGTTTAGCTACTAAGATGCCAGTGTCTCACATTAAAGTTGCTGAGTTAGATACCTGGCTCTGATTCCTGACTCCAGCTTTTCACGAATGCAAAAGCTCATAGGCAACAGTGGGCTCAAGTAAGCAGGTTCCTGCCATGTATATCAAAGACTTAGATTGGCTCCTGGCTTCTGCTTTCCCCAGGCCCAGCTGTTAAGAGCATCTGGGGAGTGAACCATCACATGGGAGCACTCTCTCTTTCTGTCTCTCCCTGTCTCTTGATGTAGATGTGTGATAATACACGTATGTTTATGGTTTGCAGAATACATATATCAAAAAAGAAAGAGTATGGGAGAATGAGTGAGTAGAGATGTATATGCTAAATAGCAAAAAATATGTAATAAAATAAACTGAGACTGTTTTCTCCAGAGAGAGGAAATTGTTGGATCATGTGGTATGTCCTCACCTCCTTTATTTATGAGAAAAATGTTTCCTTTTCATAATGCTTATACCGTGAAAAGAGTTCTTATTTCCAGAGGGATTTTTATTCATCAAATTTTCCTTCATATTTTTCTATTTGCAACCCTCATTCTCTCACTCTAACAACTTTTAATAGGCCTATAAATTTAGTCAAATCTATTCAATTTACCATATGTGATTGTGTGTTTATGAGTTCAATCAGAAATCAGCTTACAGTGTACCAGTTAAAAAAAAAACTAAATGCCATGTAGATATTTACACAGCAGTAAATATTCATTTACTTCATCATTTTAAATGCTGAATACCATTTCACTCTATAAATTGCACCATAAATTATTTAAGCTTTTCCTACTTGCTGATAATTTAGGTTGTTTCCAATATTTTGTCACTATAAATGAACCCACAAATGACATGCACATTTATGCACATTTTCATATTTATATATTTAAATACATGGTATACAGTTCTAGATGTTGAATCACTGGGTCATAGGATATGTATTTTTAAATTCTTGATTACTTTCCTCTAGGACAACTGACTTTTTAACCTACAGATTGAGTGTTCATGGCCTTACCCAAGTGCCCACATAGAGTGTACCTTTCTTTTGATGTAAGCTCATGTGTTAGGTATAAATTATCCCTTTTGCATATCTTTGACATTGGTTGGTTAAAGCATTTTTCAAAAATCTTCTTACCATTTATATTCATACTTGGTCCTTTTTTTCCTAAGAGATTTTCCTAATAAAAGCTATTAGCATTTATTGAGGTTTGTCACACACTGGGATTGTTTTAGTTTTTCTCAAGTATTATTTCATTTAATCATTGCAATGACCTTATGAATATGTACTCTTTTTATTCAAATTTTATACAAGGTGATAGGTTAAATTGGTTTCCAAATTTTGTCCTCTACAATGCAAAGTCAGAAGTCAAAGCAAATATCTGCCTTAGACTGAAAGCCTATGACCATATTTTGTTGACCATTTTTAATTCCAAGTCCTTACCCACCACTACTGCCTATTCTCAGGCCTTCTTTACATCTCTCCTTGTGGCAATCTTTGATTCTTGTCATATAGTACTCAACATTATCATATAGAATAAGTCTGGGTAGACCTTGCTATAACAAATCTGATCCTAGTTCTCCTTTGGGTAAACTCCCCTCAATTGCTCCACATTCCTACCCAGAAAAACCCAAACTACTTACCATACCCCAGATTCTTCCATAGCCTGGCCACAGCTAGCTACCTCTCTTAGCTTTGTCATTGCGTGCAAACGCCTTCCCAGTTTTATTTATTCTATTCTCCAACATAATAAATTAACTTAATTTTAATGTTTTATAGACTTCCCTGCAAGTTCTTATACTTACTTTTGTATTAAATACCCCCATCCTTGCCCCACTCCACCAACCAATGCCAATACACACACACTCTAACAACATGCCCTTCATGCCAATAACCTGACCTCTAAAACTTAACTTGTACCATACACTCCTTCACTCCTCAAACCCAGTTTCTTTTTTGAACTCTACGATTTCGTATCTAATACATTTTCATTTAATAATTTATTACAATTTCATGATGTTTATGGTTTTGAATAACACCGATTCTGCCCTATTTATTCCACAACCTATCTGATTAGAATCATATCTTTACATATAAATGCTTTTGATGGATAAATAAAGCAATGGATATATTTTATAAGTTCAGTACCCAGTCTTCAAAAGTCCAAAAGATAGAACAAGTTAGTCACTTTGAGCTACCATTGAATTTATGCTTTTATATGTTTGCAATTCATGACCTGTCTTTCATTTAAAGCCATTTTAAAATAAATAATATAGTCATTTCTAAATAATCCAGTACTCCAAAATAACACAAACCAAAAGAATTCTTCAACCACCAAATTAAGCACAAACAGTAACACCAAAGTCACCTAGAAAAATTTGATTAATTATCAAGTGAGGCTACTTCACCTTGTATTCATTTCAGTTCATACTTAGAAAAGTTTAACATTTCAAAATATGTAATTTAAATTTCACTTTCAATCTCTAAGCCATAATAGTAAAGATGTACATTTATTTATCATAAATATTCTTAGTTTTTAGCAGAAAGTCTATTTTAAAATATTGATTGCAGAAATAATCATTTCACCTACTTACTTTTGCTATTTAAAATCCTTAAAGCATTTAAAAGATAAGATACAGCAAAACAGTTTTAGTAAAAACATGGAGACATTAAACTATTGAGCTATCCATGCATAATTTAGATAATTGCTTTTAGAAGATATCCTGTTTGATGAAAGTCTATAGAAAGGAAATTAAATACTGTGTACTTTTAGACCATTTTGTTTTCAAGAAATTGTGCCATGTTGTGATAATTTATAGAAAATTGTCAATACTAGGCCAACTTACCAGTGCTGCTGTGAAGAATCTATGAGATGCTTATGAAAATAGCACCATTTTTACTTCAGATTCCAGGAGAAATGTAATTACAAGTAGTCAAATTGCACATTAAGAGATACTTTGATTAATTTTAAATATGAATAGGAGCCACAGAAAGGTTTTATTTTCATGTTACAGGGTATCAAAATAGTTGGTCAAGGGAGGAAATGAATGAGAGGGAAGAAACAGGTGAGAGTATACAGGTGGAAGGGAGTGGAGCAATGTTTGTACACTGTAGATAGGATTAGTTAGTTAGCATATAGGTTAGTTTTGAGTGTTAAGGCAAATGTAAACAATTTAACAAAATCACTGAATTTACATCTATAGATGCACAATTCATTACACAAAACATGTGGGGCAAGATGCATGTGGGAATTTAGGATCTTTCAGATTTTGGCAATGCAACGTGGAAAATATGCTCTTTAACATATAATACATCAGTGGAAATGGGCAGCATCTTGTAATTAACTACATTATTATTTATTCATATCACATGGCTTCTGAAATATCATAGAATAAATAAAGACTGTAATTCTTCACTTATCATTTTGGTTTAGTTTTACCAGTGAAATTGGTTTGTGCTACTGAAATAAGAATTAAAAAATAATGACAAATTAGCCAATACCAAAACAAGCTTTCTTTGATAACCCCCAGCCCTCCCAATTCTCCAGCATCCAGGTTTGAGAACTGAGATATTATGGCCCTGCGGCTTAAAATCGGTTCCTTTTTGGGGAGACAAGATTCATACACCTGAAAAAAATCACAGGTTAAGTCACTATAATATATGATGCAGGACTTCAGTTCTTCAATTCAGGTATTAGGACAACAAAGGTAAACTGTTAAATCATTCCACATGCAAAAGGCAGTCAAAATAGAATCTTAAAACATCCCATTTTAGAGTGGAAGTTTGAGTCCTGACTGCTCTATTTGTGATCTAGCTCTCTCTAAGGTGCCTAGGAAGGAAACACACAATGGCCCAAGTGCTTGGGATGCTGCCACCCATGTTGGAGACCTCATGGAGTTCCTGGCTCCTGGCTTCAGCTTGGCTTAGCTCCAGCCATTGCAGCCAACTCTGGAGCCAACCAGAGAATGGAAAATCAATCTCTCCCTTTCTCTCTCTTTCTTCCCCTGCTCCCCTCCCCCAGTTCTGCCTTTCAAATCAATAAATGACAAATAATTAAATATTAAATACATTCTAAAAGGACAGTGAAAAGAGAAAAAAATTGCATGTAAGAGTGAGGAGGACTTTTTTGGGGGGGCCAGGAAATGTTCATAAAGACTAAGAAAAAAGCTACTTTTGCAATCGTACAAGTGATTACGGTTTAACAAAATAGGAGTAGGGGATTTTGATAGCTCCCTTCTCTGCCTACCAACAACTGAAATCTGTGAATGAGACTGATCCAGGTAAAGATGATGGCACTAGTATGTGATCCATGTTGGTAATGTGTCTCAGCTTCTTCAGGACCTCAGGCAGAGGTCTCCTCACTCTTACACACAATATTTTTTCTTTTGACTGTCCTTTTTAAATGTATTTCATATTTAATTATTTGTCATTTATTGATTTGAAAGGCAGAACTGGGGGAGGGGAGCATGGGGAGAAAGAGAGAGAAAGAGAGAGAGAGAATGATTTTCCATCCTCTGGTTGGCTCCAGAATTGGAGCCAAGCTGAAGCCAGGAGCCAGGAACTCCTTCGAGAGGTCTCCCACATGGGTGGCAGCGCCCCAAGCACTTGGGCCATTGTGTGCTTCTTTCCTAGACACCTATCTTTTCCTTGAGGGCCTCAGACAGCCTGACTGAGAAACTTCTGTTTGAGTTGAGTCTTGGCAAATGAGTTTTCCTTCACTTAGGCAACCTAAAGACTGTCAGTGTTTTGTTTTGTTTTGTTTTGTTTTTGTGCATGGGGTAGGAAGCAGTGAATGCAGACCTGGTTGCTGTTGCTTGTACTGAATGCTGGGGCCTCCCATGAAACAGCTGGGTCTGTTCTCAAATCAGATGAACAGACCAGCTAGGCAGTGCATCACTGCAGTCACAACTGTGAGGAGTCATTGAAGATGGCCGCTTTAGACTCCTTTCCAACACTTCCTCAGCGTGTGTTCTTACAGCTTACATTTGTCCCATTTATATTCACTTGCATTTCTCAGTACTCTTGCATAGAGTTAGAAGTAAGTGTGACTTAGAATCCATGAAAATGACTTGGAAAATTGTGTTAGGATTCCATTTAAAAAGTAACAGCCTTATAAAAAAAGATCCAAAAGTACTGTGATCAGGTGTGGATTTCTTTCCTCATAGAGTTATGACTCAGTTGGTAAATGATTGTGCCTCTGTCTCAGCTGTGTATGATGCAACCAGTCCTTGCTGATGAAATAGAGGAATTCAGAACAGGCAACAATTGCAGTTACAATATTTGACCAATCCAAAAGACAGAATAATAATGGAGGCAGTCATCTCTAAAGGTTGCCAAACAGCTGAGCCAAAGCAATGGAAGAAAAAATAAACTTTCAAAAACAAAACGAAATTGGCAATATGTCCACCTAAGAATAAAAGGCCCACTTGGGAGCAACTAGGGAGTCCAGTAGTACTGGTCTGATAGTTTGAGTAAAATAAAAACAACCAAACCGTCAAAAAAAAACTACTTCAAAGGAAGGAGAAGCAACCTTACACTTAACACTTACACTTAACCTTGCACTTGACTTCTGAGAGTACTTTGATTTTAATTGTTTTTTTTTTTTTTTTTTTTTTTTTTTGAGCCTGACATGGTATCATATCTGGTTAAGCCTTTGTCTGTGATGCCAACATTCCATATGGGCACTGGTTCGAGACCCAGCTGTTTCACTTCCAACCCAGCTTCCTGCTAATGCTCCTGGAAAAGTAGAAGAAGAAGTCCAAGTGCCTGGTCCCTGCACCCATGCGGGAGACCTGCAAGAAGCTCCTGACTCCTGGCATCAGCCTGGCCCAGCTCTGGTTGCTGTGACCATTTGGAGAGTGAATTAGTGGATGGAAGATATTGCTCTCTCTCTCTCTCTTGTTCTCACTCTCTCTTTCTCTCTGTCCCTCTGTTTTTCAAATAAATTTTCAAAAAATTATTTGAAAGGCAGAGTGAATGAGAGAGATGTGGAGAGAGAGAGATAGAGAGAGAGAGAGAGAGAGAGAGAGAGAGTGTTCAATCTGCTATTTAATCCCTCAGATAGCCACAATGCCTGGCGCTGGCCATGCTGAAGCCAGGAGCCCAAAAATCTATCCAGATTTTCTACATGGATGGCATGGACCCAAATACTTGAGCCATCTTCCACTGCCTTTCCATATGTATTAGCAGGGAGCTAGATTGAAAGTGGAGCCAGAGATCTGAAATGGGATGCAGGTATCTTAAACAGCAGCTTAATCAGCTGGCCTCATGGCACAAAAGGTTAAGTTGCTGCTTGCATCTCCACCAATTTCTAAGTGCCTGTTCAAATCTGGTTGCTCTGCTTCCTATCCAGCTTTCTGGTAATGCATATGGAAGGCAGCAGAAGACGACCCAAGTACTTGGGCCCCTTCAACCCATGTGGGAGGCCTGGAGGGAGTTCTTGGCTCCAGGCTTCCACATGGTCCAGAACTGGCTGTTGCTGATATTTGGGAGTAAACCAACCATGGATGGAAGATTTCTCTCTCTTTCTGCATAAAATGACACCCAAGACTGATTCCAAAATAATATATACACATTGCTCATTTTTCATGGATTGCATATTTCTAAATTTATCCACTTAATAAATTTTATTTGTAACCTCATAATCAATGCTGGTAGCATGTTTGTACTCATTCAAAAACATGTACAGAGGGGAAAATAATGAGTATCACCTGACATGCATATTGCCAGATAAAGTAGAGTGAGATGACAAACTGCCTTACTCTTTCAACCTAGCATAAACATATATTCTTTGGTGCCTATCAGGTAGCAAATTTCTTATTGTATTTGTGTGCTTTTTGGTGTTAGTTTCACTGCATAGGATAGTTCCCAAGCATAGTGCCAAAGTGGTGTCCAGTATTCCTGAGCCCAAGAAGCCTGTGATATGCTTTGGAAAGAAAATACATGTGTTAAGTTAGCTTTGTTCAGGTAGAAGCTACAGTGTTGTTGACCAGGAGGTCACTGTTTATGAGGCAGTGATAAATGTTTTAAAAAGGTGTCATGAAACAGAAACAATATAAAGTAAAATAATGTACTGACTTGTTGACAAAGGTATTCTGATCAGATGATTTTAGGAACTAAGCTTGCATTTCCCCTAGGAGCAAAGGCTTAATTCAGTGTTCGTGGCAACATTATAGCACATAATTACCTGAATAAAAAGAATCTACCATCCCACAATATTAAGATTTCAGAGATTTGAGGAGCTGTGTTAGCTGACCTGCTCCGCTATTCTCGGTGATGACACAAACTACTTATTCTAAAACAATAAATGCATGAGCTGCAAATAACAACTGAATTACTCAAAATATCAGATGGGTGAAGCATGTATGATCAACAATCTGTTTACTAGGCCACCGATCAGAATCTCAGATGGTTTTTTTGTCAGCATTCTGTAAGTGAGCCAACTAGCTTAGCAGGGCAAAACAGATGTCAGCTTTCCTTCTAATAGATCAAGAGTGCTTAATTGGAATAGCATAGTTCATCAGTAATAGCCTGCAAATAAAAAACACTGCATCAGAAAACCGGCTAACTCTCAAAATAATAGTGACTAAAAGAAATTATCAAGAGCCAATGGAAAAGTAAGAAATAGGTACTCAACACTTATCAAATAGGGAGCTGATATTTCAGCCCAGCAGTTAAGACACCCAAGTACCACATCAAAATGCCTAGGGTTAGCTTTTAACTACAGTTCCTGATTCCAGCTTTCCACCAAAACAGATCCTGGTAAGTAATGCTCATGGCATTGCCACAAACTCTTATGTGCCCTGTCTTTGTGTGCATTTGAGGAATGAACCAATAAATGTGAGCATTTCTCTCTCTCGCTCTGTCTCTTTCTTTGCTTCTCTTCCTCCCTCTCCCTCTCTCTCTGTTTCCCAAATAAATTAAAAATACTTTAAAATTTCATAAAAAATCACTACATGCCAGGAAGTTTGTGAAAACTTTGTAGCATCTAATTTGTAGTATCTTATGACCATTTTTTGATACTGGTATTATTATTTTATTATAGATAAAACAACAATAAAATGCTTACTTTGAACTAATAAAAGAGCACACATTAGTACCCATTATTGCCTGACTCCGAAGATCATGCGTCTTGAACTTAAAATTCTAAACTTTTTACTCTACTTGATTTTTTCTTACTTATTTGTTTGCAAAATTTTGAACCTTCTGTTAGAAATATGATTCAAGCCACATAGAAATTTGTATGATATTGTGACCTATATGAAGAGTTAATGTTAAGTAAAATAATTATTTCCCTATGGTAAGATGGTGTTACTTTACATAATATTTACTTTCATATTATGAAATTATATGTAATTTGGATATTATGTAATTTGGATTGCATATTTTTAAAATGTTGATTGACTTTAAATTCATTTACTTGAAAGGCAGAGAGAGAGAAAAAGAAAGACAGAGATCTGTCATTTAATGTTTTACTCTCCAAATGCCTCCATTAGCCAGGACTATGCCAGACTGAATCCAGGAGCCCAGAACTCCATTTAGGACTACCGTGTAGGTGGCAGGGTCCCAAGCTCTTGAGTGATCATCTGTTGCCTTCCAGGATGCATTGGTGGGAAGCTAGATCATAAGTGGCTTGTAATTTCCTTAAGAAAATAAAATCATAATTGTTAGTTAGATATTCATGGATTTGAAACTACAATTTAATTCAAAATACACTTCTGTTACAGTTATGTTAATTCTAGGTCATGAAGCATCATTCAGTATGTTTCTTTAGGGAACTGCATGTCAAGTTTCAAGTTGCTATAGCGAAAACCACTTACCTGAACTCACTGAATTCTTAACAACGCCTTCTCCAACCTGCTAGGTGATGGAAAAGGGGAATCTTTCACTTATAAGTTCTGTCAATAAATGCTGAGACCTGTCAAGGTTTCTGTAAAAGCCAAGATTTGGGGAGCAGATTGTGATTTAAAAGAGGTTGAATGTAAAGAGTATGAGAGCCTCATTTCCTACAGTGGACTAAGATGACTGCTCTAGTCATGGACCAGCAACTGATGGCTTGATAAACTATGTATTATGATATATGAGTAGGTCTTTGGTTACTGGAAAGTGTCGAGATGGTTTGTTGATAAATGTACATTATTTACCTCTTATTTGACTTTAGATCAATACCGCAATGCTTAAAAATCTCAACATCCCATAAGAATGTGTCCAGAATATTGACCTCAGTCTTAGAGTTAATCTCATAGAAAGATTAAGAGCTCTGATATCAAATAAGAAGCGATTTTGTACATAAAATTCCTGTTCTAGAAATTATTATATAATAGACCTATTTATTGCTATTCTTAATTACATTTATTTCAAACAAATTTAGTATTTTTAGATTAAACACACATGGAGAGCCAGTACATGAATAAATTATATGTATGAATATTTCTCATTTATGGAATTAAATCTGAAGAGTCAATATGTATGTGGATAAATTTCTATTATGTGTATGATTATTGAACATCAAATAAAAAATTACACGTGAAAAAGTTGGTGTGATAAGTAGGAAAGATTGTAAGCCTACCACCAAACAGTGTCATTGATGATTTGCTTCCTGACATTTGAATAGATTAAAAACGATATAAATTGAATGATCCTTCCAACCAATATTTAGCTTGAAATACAGACCAAAGTATCTGATGTATGATATTCCCATTAAGAGAATTACAACACAGTTCTTGTCTACAAGATAACAAAAGCTAGTTTCTAAAGATCTGAGGATGTTCCTCCTCCTGTTTTTTTTTTTTTTTTTTTTTTTTCCCTTTGGCTTGCCTTTTGAAAAAGTTAAGGTCATTCATTATTTAAAGGTGATAGTTGTCAGGGTTTAGTATTACAAAGAGCAGTTCAAGAACAGCCTTTCCGTGTTCATTTTTAAGCAAGGATACTTTTCTAAATCTCATATCATTTACAATTTTTTAACATTCCACTCAGGATTACACATTTTTTCTCAAATTTTGCATGTGGAGCTAACAGAAAACATTTTTAAAAGTAAAACTAAAATGTTACTCTCTAGTCTTTGACCCAAAATGGTATAGCTATTGGTTATTCCCCATAAAATGCTCACCAGCATGTAGCAATCAATGGACAGTGAGGGAAAAGTGAACTGAAGAATATTAGCTGCAACAAACTCATCCCAAAGCATTTAAATGTGTTTTATCATGGCAATCTCTTCTCAACTTTGTTAGTGTAAACAGATGTTAAAAAGCATTTAGTCTTAAATAGCTAACACCTTTGTTTATTTATTTCTGATTAGATAATCTCATATGATCTTGTAATATCCAGGAAAAGAATGTTTTTTTTTTCTGCAAAAGTACATTGATACATAGATTATTTAGATAAATATTATTTCCACACATTTCTCTCTCCAGTGTGGAAATAAAACCAATAATTATAGTACCATGGAAAGAGGTTAAAATAGAAGTACATATTAAATACAAAAGGATTATAGCTGTAAGATAGTCACAAAACACACCAAACACCGGAGTAAGGGGAAAAGGTTTATTGGGGAAAACCCAGCAGACTGGAGGGAAGGGGCAAAGAAGGGAAAAGAGAAAAAGAAGAGTGTAACAGAGAGAAGGAGAGAGAGAGAGGAGAGGAGCTAGCAAGGAGAGAAGAGAGAGACGAGAGAAGAGAGATCGAGCAGGAGAGAGCCACGTGTTCAGGAGCAAGTCCTTTTACAACTTTGCTGGAGGGTGGGCAGGGAACTAAGAGCAGTGAATCCCATTAGGGTGGGGGTGGAGCTTGACACCTGTGGTTGGGCCATGTGGCCACCTGACTTCCAGCAATGGCAGCAGGGGCTAGAGCCTAGGATGGTGTCGGGGTGTAAATCGCACCATAGATAAAGCTGCACCATTTTCCTAACAATAGGGAAGTATTATAAATTTTGAAAATTACAGCTCAGAGAGAGACATATGTCTTTTTAGCTTTAAGAAATGGATGTGAAATTCCCTATAAGCTGTTAATAGCTTTATTCCCAAATCCATTAATATAAAACTTTCGTTTGTTTTATTTTTAAGATTATTGTGCTCTCATGGGATATAAATTTAGTAGATGACTCTTCAGTTAGCTCCTTAAAACTCGACACACGAACTCTGCAAATATCAGCCTTGGCAAACAATTTAGGCGAAAATGTATGAGGTGATAGGATATGATGAAAATTCTAATTGCATTTTCTTATTGCAGAATTTCCCATCATTGACAATTCTGATCATAATCAGAACCAAATTATACCCAGTATCTCTCTGGTTTTGACTACAATTTCTTTTGTTTTGTTTCATAAGTAATTGTTATTCATTTGAAATATATTTAGTTCCACTGTAGACCTATGCCTAATCAACCCATGCCTGATTTACAATTAATATCATCTGTCATTTTCACTTTGGTTTCTGCAATGTTTTATTTTGTGGTGAGCATATACCATGTACATATGCTATTTGGGCAGCTGACTTTGAACTATATGCAAAGACATTGGCAAATGCTCTCCACCAAAATCAATTATCAAGGGGAATAACAATGGCAAAACAACTATTTCAGTATTGTATGAATTGATGAAACAAAACAAAACAAAACCAAAAAATTAAAAAAAAAAAACTGAGATGTATTTATACTTGAAAATCCACTGAACTTCATATGAGAACAATGGAAATCTGCCATTTTTGTTTTCAGCTGCATTCCTCCAGCAGTGCTAAAGTACTAGATACAGAGGTTCTATTAGAGTGAGTCACACTCAAAGACGGAAGCTGCCCTGCCTTAGTTGAAAGGCGGTCACTGATTTGGAGCAGTGGCAACAGCCACACCAGCAGCATTGCCTATGGCACTGACATCCAAAGGCTGGTGAGTAGGAAAGAACAAACTGCAAAGGTTGGAGTTTCTGTTGTGGGTGTGGCAAATATAGAACCTGTTCTCACAGGAAGCTCTGTAGATGTGTGGCAGAAATAGGAGAGAGCTTGGACTTGCTGTATCCTCTTGGCTGATCCTGAGGCTGTGTGCAGTCCAGTGAAAAGTGAAAACTGAGATAGACTTGCAATTAACCTGAATTACCTCTAGGTGTTTGAGTGAGACACACACAATCATTGACCAGTAAGCTCCAGAGAACCTGGACTGACTCCATCGCAATTAAAGGATTTTAGGAGTATATTATAAGCAATTGCATTCCAACAGAAAGGAAAACAGATCAAATGGACCAAAATATCAAAAAGTACAAATCACTAAAACTGACTCAAAATGATGTGGAGAATCTAAATATATCTCTAACAACTGAAGAGGCTGAATTAGTAACTACAATGTTTCACACAAAGACAAGGCCAGGATCACATGAATTTGCTGGTGACTAATATAAAATATTTTTAAAAGAAATAAGAGAACAACAACAGAAACCCCATGTGTTTAGAAAATCCAGGGAAGTACATGCACATACATTCAAAATACAAGAATAATAAATGAGTTTCCCAAGATCCTGGTATGCATGATTGATATATGAAAATCAGCTTATACTTTTGGCAATGAACTATAAAGACAAAATTAGGAAAATCCATTCCTAATTGAATAAAAACCTAACATTTTAGAAGAAACAAAAAGGAAAAAGATGAGAGGAAAATGTTTTCACTTTATAAACTATGAAACATTGTTGAGATACATTAACACAGATGTAAATAAATGGAGAGTTTTCCATATTCAAGCATTGGAAGACTCAATAACATCAAGATGTAATTGTGTTCGCAAATTGAATAAAAGTGCAACACAATCTTATAAAAATTCCAGCATACATTTCTTTTTTTAGTTACTGGCAAGGTGATACTGAAATTTAAGTATATAGTGTAATTAGAATAGCCAAAGCAATTTTCAAAAGGACAAAACTGGCAAATTTATACTGATTTCTTGATTTACTAACTGTGCTACTAGTCAAGACAGTTTGTATTTGCAGGAGAGACACATAAACAACTTAGAAAAGAGTGCCCAGATACAGACTCGCACAAATCTAGTCATCTGATTCTTGACAAATGTACAAGACAATGGGAAAAGGATAATCTTTTCTCCAAATGTCACTGCAACATCCGTATGCAAAATCTGAACTTAACACACACTTTACTCTTGCTAGAATTATCTGAAAATATACTATGGTACTCAGTGTAAAGCAATTTGTGAGAAAAAAAAATGTGACCTTGACTTAAGTCCTATCTTAGATATGACATCATGAGCAAGATTGATAAAAAAAAAAAAACAGAAAGAATAAAGCAGACATAATTATAATTTAAAAAACTGTACTTCAAAGCACACCATTAAGCATATGAAAATACATGTCACAAATGGAAAAAAAATGTGTATCATAAATATGATGAAGATGTATATCCAGAATATAGAAAGAAGTCTTACTGCCCACTTCTAAGAAAGAGAGACTATTTTTCTTATATTGGCAAAGGTTTTGGGAAATATTTCACAAAAGAAAATATGCAAATAACTAATAGAAGCATGAAAAGTTATTAGGAATTCATTTTAAGAACAAATTATTTTTCACTTTATATCTACTAGAAGCAGTAATCAAAAAAAAAAAAACAAAACTGATAGTAGTAAATGTTGACAAGGATGTGAGCAAAAGAAATCTCACACATTGCTGGTAAGAAAGTAAAATGTTTCAGTCACCCTGAAACTAGTTTAATAGTTTCTTAAAATGGTGAAAAATATATTTATCATATGATCCAGTAATTTCCCTAAGAGAAATAATTCATATCCCTGCACAAAATCTTGTGTGTGAATGTTCAAGGCACCATTATTCATAACAGTCACAAAGTGGCAGCAATCCAAATGCATATCCATAAACTGGTAGATGGATAAACAAATGCAAAATCCTGTACAGTAAATTACTTTTTTGATAATAAGAAGATTGAGCACTGATGTATGCTACAAAATGCATGTCTTAAAGATTGTTAGTGAAAGAACTCTTGCAAAAATACATTTTACTAATTGTTTTACAAGTTCAAAATGGCTAATGTATAGGTCATTATTGCCAGGGTTTAGGATTGTATATGGTTAGGGTCCAATAAGAATAGTAATTCCAGCTGGCGCCGAGGCTCACTAGGCTAATCCTCCGCCTTGCGGCGCCGGCACACTGGGTTCTAGTCCCGGTCGGGGCGCCGGATTCTGTCCCGGTTGCCCCTGTTCCAGGCCAGCTCTCGGCTGTGGCCAGGGAGTGCAGTGGAGGATGGCCCAGGTGCTTGGGCCCTGCACCCCATGGGAGACCGGGAAAAGCACCTGGCTCCTGCCATCGGATCAGCGCGGTGCGCCGGCCGCGGTGGCCATTGGAGGGTGAACCAACGGCAAAAGAAAGACCTTTCTCTCTATCTCTCTCTCTCACTGTCCACTCTGCCTGTAAAAAAAAAAAAAAAAAAAAAAGAAAGAAAGAAAGAAAGAATAGTAATTCCAAATAGGCAAGAGGGAATTCTTTTAGGTGAGAAATATTTTCTGAAGTTAGAGGGTCAGAATTGTTATCCAACTCTATGAATTTATTATTAATAATTAAATAGTACACTTACAAGATTTTATATTTAAATAATATCTCCTTTAACCAGTTAAAAAGCATCAACCTTGTTAAGAAAGGAGAAGACACATGAGGGTATAAGAAATACGAGCGCAGAATTTTCACAAACAATGTGTGTGTGTGTGTGTGTCTGTCTCATCCTTGAAATGGGAGAGCTTTCTCCACAATCCCTAGGCTAGATCATCTAACACACTTTTCCTCATCACCTCAACTTTCAACACACATTGTAAAGATAAGGATGAGACACACACACACACACACACACACACATGCACACATACTCACATGCACAGGAAGAGAGAGAGAGAGAGAGAGAGAGAGAGAGAGAGAGATATTTGTCAAGGGAAAACCAAAGCTTTTATTGTAGGTTTGGGTAACCCGCACAAGGTTCTTACTTTGTCACTTAAATGGATATTAGGATAGCCTGCATCTCCACATCTAATACATGCACATTCCCCCGCCTAACCCCCAAAAGCCTAGCAGTCAATATTCCCTATTGCCTACACAGTACTGTCAATGCTTCTCTTATAAGTGAAGGAATATAATGAAAAAAGATTTGTTCAAAACAGAAAACTTTGTCCTAGCAATGTTATGTACAATAAAGCTTATCAGGTGTTTTTTTTTTTTTTTTTTTTTTTTTTTTTTTTGGACAGGCAGAGTGGACAGTGAGAGAGAGAGACAGAGAGAAAGGTCTTTGTTTACTGTTGGTTCACCCCCCAAATGGCTGCTGCGGCTGGCGCACCGCGCTGATCAGAAGCCAGGAGCCAGGTGCTTCTCCTGGTCTCCCACACAGGTGCAGGGCCCAAGGACCTGGGCCATCCTCCACTGCACTCCCGGACCAGAGCAGAGAGCTGGACTGGAAGAGGGGCAACCAGGTCAGAATCCAGCGCCCGGACTGGGACTAGAACCCAGGGTGCTGGCGCAGTAGGTGGAGGATTAGCCTAGTGAGCCGTGGTGCCAGCCGAGAACAAGGGAGTTTCTGAAGGAAACACTAGCTAAGAAAATGGATGCCTGTTGTATATGTGGATTGAATTTCATCACATGAATCAGCTTCTTTTCGTTGGTATGGACATTGTAACTGACATAAAGGATCACCTATATTCCCACTTTTCAGGGCTAATAATCTTTTCTAGAAACTCAAAACAAAAAAACAACAAAAAGCAGATATCAGACTATATGTTATTTTTTAAATAAAACTAAAACTGAATATACTGTTTTTTCATCCAAATTCCATGCTAAAGCTTTATTTATGAATCACAGAAATTTTTCCTAACATGATGCCATAGTGACTAACAATTTGGAAGGTTTAGTCTATCATTGAGATCAAACACTTTTTGTGTGTGTGTCTTTGTCATTATTTGATCTTGTCATATAAGCAACACTGTGTTTTAGTCTAATTCTTTGAAAAACATCATAATCAGTGGAAATGATGATAATTAGATTTTAAAACAGCTGTTTTTCCTAACAAAGAGACTGTGGGCAGAGTCTCTGGTTGAAGCTGCCATTATTTGCAGGTGCACAGGGCTCCACACTTGTCACTGTATTATTATTCTAGACATCGATTGTATAGTAATGCGTTTTTCTGAAGCTATTTCTCTAAAGGCAAAATATGGAACATGTAACTATATGTGGCTTATTCAACTCATATTCAGTATATTTCAAATTGTACTGGTATTTACATGCCTATGATTACAAATAGCATAAATACTGTTGAAAGAAAATCATGAAAATATAAATGACTAGGTACCAACTACATAATCCTAGTTAAGACTTTAAAAAAATCTAAGTGGCATTTTATCAACTAGTTTTTGTTAGTAATTAACTTGCCTTTGCATAGTCTATAACACTGTGATATCCTTAAAGTCCTTGCATGTTTCTGAGTCTTGAAAGGGATGTTAAATCATGCTCCGTACACTTCCAATTAAGGTATTTTAGTACAGTATCTTGACATTCTATGCTTGGAGGCTGGCAATTGGGAATTCATAAGCCAAAGACAGGATGTTGATTATAGATGGTGTGGTGTGGTGTAGAGTGTCCAAAAAACCTGACTGAATTCAAAATATTTAAAAATTATGATTCGCCCCCACCAGAGCTAGAATTTGCTGTTGTTTTGAAGTATCTGAAATACTGGGATTGCTTTTCTACAACAGCCTGCAGCTAATTACCAGCTGACCTTCTGGAAACAGATTTGTACTTACTGGATCTCCACAAACCCCTCCCACTCCATGTCTTATACCTGACCTTTTCTCTGCTTTATGTTATTTTTTGCCCCCCTTAGCACTCAAATTAGCTACCCCTTACCAACTAAGCATTTGATTAATTGATTATCAAGTGATCCCTGAGTTATTTTTCTATAGCATGGACAAACTTCAGTACTGAGGTCTTTGTATTGATGATTCCATTTTATCTCTATCTTTAAATTTTTTGAAGATTTTATGTATTGGGCCTGGCACTGTGGCATAGTGTGTAAAGCCACTGCTTATGGAGTTGGCATCCCATATGGGTACTAGTTGTAGTCCTGGCTTCTCCATTTCCAGTCCAGCTCCCTGCTAATGGTCTGAGAAAGCACTGGAAAGTGACCTAAATACTTGGACACCTGCACCCATGTGGGATACCTGGAAGAAACTCTTGGCTTCGGATCATACCGGCTCTGGCTATTGCAACCATTTGGGGATTGAACCAGCAGGTGGTGGAAGATATCGCTCTTTCTCTCTCCCTGCCCCTCACTCTCACCTTCAATAAATAAATAAAATTGGTTTTATGTATTTATTTGAAAGGCAGGGTGATAGAGAGAGATGGGCACACACAAGAGTGACAGGAAGAGGGAAAGACAGAAAGAGAGAGAGTTCCTTCATCTGCTGGATCACTCCCCAAATGACCACAACAGCCAGAGTTGGGCTAGGCCAAAGCCAGGCCCCAGAATTCCATCTAGGTTTTCCACATGGGTGACAGGGCCCTAAGCACTTCAGTCATCATCTGCTGACTCCGAAGATGCATTAGCAGGAAGCTAGATTGAAAGTGGACGAGCCAGGTCTAGACCCCGCCCTCTCATATGGGATGTGGATATCTCAGTGGCAGCTTAACTCACTATATCACAATACCCACCCCTCTTTTTTTAATTAAAAAAAAAAATTGAGAATGCATTGTGGACATGCCTGATAACAAATTATATCATAAGTATTCTTAAGGTTTTCATAAATATGAACATATATAATACAAAGATATATAAAAACAAATATTTACTTTTTTGCAGTCTTTAGTATCATGATATCCTTAAAGTCTTTGAGTGCTTCTGGATCTTGAAAGGGATGTTAAGTCATGCTCTGAAATTAACATATGATAGAGTTATGTGCTTCATCACCAGAGAAGCCTCCACAAATATAATAACACACATTACCAGGGCTTACGCAAGCTCACTTCACTGTGTTCCATGGAGATGTTGATTGCCACGCAAAATCCTTTACCACAATTGCAAGGAGATAAGAAAGTATCCTTCTGAATATGACTTTATAGAATTGGAGTTTGCAAAGCCAACCTCAGGAATCAAGAGAATTGAGTTTGTTTTGTATGTACAACTCTTTTCTTTTACAAACAAATGAAACAAAATAATTAATATATAGTAATTCATCAAATTACATTTTCAAAATAGATTTTCCCAAAATAAGTGGAAAAATACAGTTATTTTCAGATTTAATTTTCTCTCTAGATGTAAAAATGATAATTTGAAATTAATTTTTATGGGGGAAACGATTGGTTAAAAAAATCATATAGATGTAGGCCAGAGTTAATTGTTTTAAAAGTGATACAAGGGCTGGCGCCATGGCTCAATAGGCTAATCCTCTGCCTGCGGCGCCGGAACACCAGGTTCTAGTCCCGGTCGGGGCACCGGATTCTGTCCCGGTTGCCCCTCTTCCAGGCCAGCTCTCTGTTATGGCCAGGGAGTGCAGTGGAGAATGGCCCAAGTACTTGGGCCCTGCACCCCATGGGAGACCAGGAGAAGTACCTGGCTCCTGCCATCGGATCAGCGCAGTGCTCCAGCTGCAGCGCGCCGGCCATGGCGGCCATTGGAGGGTGAACCAACGGCAAAGGAAGACCTTTCTCTCTGTCTCTCTCTCTCTCTCACTGTCCACTCTGCCTGTCAAAAACAAACAAACAAAAAAAAGTGATACAAGAGGGGTGAGCATTTGGCCTAGTGATTAGGACATCATGTCCCATATCAGAATAGCCAGGTTCAATACCCAGCTGTCCTCCAAATTGACGAATCCTACCAATGGATCCAATAGCTGGATCTCTGCAACCTCTGTGAGAGACCCACATTGAGTTCTCAGTTGCCAGCTTGGCCTGGTCTTTTAAGTCTCGCAATTATGGACACTTTGGAAGTGAACCAGCAGAAGGAAGCTCTGTCTCTTTGTCCCTTTCTCTCAAATACATTTTTAAAAACTGCTGGAAGATATCTGAGAAACACAACTAGCTCTTGGTTCAACATAAAAGAGCTTGGGGGAGTTACCCACACGTACATCCAGTGTTCAACTCTTTCAGCACATACCATTGCACAAGATTGGCAAATTTTTCTCTAGTTCTATGCTCAAATACAGACAGATATGATGTTTTTAGATATAGAGCCTCAAAATCCTACTATAGTTGGGGCTTAAAGAAGTATATGTAATGGAATTAATGTAGAAAAGGGGAGGAGAGAGAGGGAAATTTTTATCATTTTTCATAATGTGGTCCCATATCATTCAACCTGCATAGTAACAACCAGATAACAATAGTTTCAGCTGATATCTTTCACATGAAACAGGATGCTAAATTGACATTGTTCCTTTCCATAACTATGCTGGAGACACCCAAGGAATGGATGTCCCTTCTGGAAATCAGTGTCCCTGCTGTTGGTTATCTCCGCCAGTTCTCTCATTCCGGACATCTGCTTCAGGTTTCTTAGTGGACCGACTGCCACTTCTCTAGGTTTGCTGCTGCTTCACGTATGCCATTTTGCTTTAGTGCTAGACATAGCAATTCATTTTTTTTCCTCCCAGACACAAATAATGTGAAAGAAAATCATGGCTCATATAACATACTTTTGGCTTTTCTGGCAACTATTCAGTTCGTCTCATCATGAGAGTTAAATATAAGGAGCGAAGGAGAGAAATAAGTGGGATGATTACCATGGGGGATAAAAAGATTGGCAGAAATAAATCACTTATTACCATTTGAAATCTAAGTGCCTATTCTCGTTTTTCCTGGAACAGGTCTTAGCTCAACATTTCATGCAACACAAACCCCAGTGCCCAGCCCTACCAATATCACTCAGATTGAAATAATAACTTGTACTAGGCAAATCAGATTCTTACTTCTACAGTATGAGCTCAGAACCTGGATTTTCAACCCTGTTTTCATCCAATGAATGACTTAGAGTCTGTTTTTCATATTTGAATAATTTATAATCCATTTATCTTTCTTAAATCCAAATAAACACAACTGACACAGTGATCTAAAATTCTGTCACATTATAGGGAGAATACAATGCCATGTATAGTCTAGTTTACATGATATTCAAGTAAATCAGTTCTCAAGGTGCTGTTAATGAAGTTTTTAATGTTGATTTGAGCATTTAATAGACTGCTGAGAAATTTTATTTTTTTCTCTAAATTTTTTTCTCTCTACAATGAGACAGGGAGGTCATGCATTAGGAAGGGTGTTACAGAAAACACTTCATTAAAAGATTCATCTTGGGGCTGGTGTTGTGGTGTAGTGAGTTAAGGCACTGTCTGCAGTGCCAGCATCCCAGATCGGTGTCAGTTTGAGTCCCAGCTGCTGTACTTCGGATCAGCTCCCTGCTAATGATCTTGGGGCACAACAGAAGACAGCCCAAGTACCTAGGCCCCTACTACCATATGAGAGATACGGATGGACTTCCAGGCTCCTGGCTTCCACCTGCCCAGTCCTGGCCATTGTGGCCATCTGGCCTTCTGGAGAGTGTACCAGTAGGTAGAGAATATTTCTCTCTTCCTCTCTCCCTCTCTCCTCTCCCTCTTTCTGTTTCTTCCTCTATCCTTCCATTTCAAATAAATACACAAATCTTTTTACAAATTTTATCTTAGCAGATAATAGTCAAAGACCAGCATAGCTGATTTTCACTATAAGTATTTTAAGTAGAAATTCAAATCATTCATTCATAATGATATAGAAGCCAGCAACACTACTAGTGGTGAATCATTAAAATTTCTGTGAAATATCTTTGTGGGACTCAGCAATGGACACATATAGTCCACTGAGATCATAATAGTGAACTTTGCATCAAAAGGGATGAAATGGAGATCATTACACTTAGTGAAATAAGCCACACCCCCCAAAGACAAATATCATATATTTTCCCTGATTTGTGGTATCTAATATGATAGAATGCAAAAAATGTGATGTAGATGAGTGAAATTGACATCTTGAGATTTGATTATTGCTTTTGGCCTTTATACTGTGGAACAGTGGTCTTTCTACTTTTCCAAGGCTTTATTTAGTGGAGCTGGTGATTATAAAGTAAATTGAAAGTATGCTATCGCAAAAATTAAAGAAAAAGGAAGGAAGGAGGAGGAAGGGAGAGAAGAAGGAGGGTAAAAGCATCATTATGTTCTTAAATTTGCATTTGAAATACATGAAATCTGTTCTCTTTATGTAAATAATAAAGGTTTTATAAAGATAAAAATAAGTTTTTATTAAGTATAAAATGAACTTCCCATCTTGAGAGGCAATTATATGTGAATATATTTCCTACATTGTACACACACTATTCACTTTTCAGATAAGCAGCATACTGGCAAAGGTTTAACAGCATATCAGCTAGACATCTAAAATTTTGCTCAATCAGTGACAAATATGTTTCCTAATTTTCCTACTTGTGAACTCTTTCTGAGTTTAGGAGGTAATTTCAGGTAGTTCTTTGCAATTTATCAAGGACAGTATTGTATAGTTGTATTTGCTTAGAGTTTTATCTGTAGTACTCTATGGAGAATACTCAATTGCCTGGCAAAATTTTTAGATTTAGAATAAGATCCATGACTTCCAATATAAAAAATAATTTGGAATTCGACATCACATATTTCTCTGTATCAACAGTTGGCTGTGATATTTATCTTATTCTCAATATTGTTTTGATTTCATTGGGATATGTCTTTAGCATCATAGTTATTTTCAATTTCATTATTGGAAAAGGAAATGCTAGTGTTGCAGAATCTGCAAAGGAGACAAATCACTACCCAGAGCATTTGAATGTCAAACTAGACTGACAAAGAAAGACAGACTTCAAGACAGGAAATATCCATGTGGTGCCAGAGAGCAAAGGAAATCCTTCCACGGAAAGGAGGATGACAGTTGTTCAGGAAAGGCCGTTCATAAAACTTTGATGCCAGATGAATTCAAATGGAAGTTTTGTTGTTGTGTTATGAGAATTACATTTAAACTCCACTGGTTTTCACTCATTTCCATGTTTTGAGAATTATGAAATAATTTGCAATTGTCAAAGTTATTCATATTACACATTTTTTTTTTACCAACAGTGATTTTTGTTGAGGCTAGCAAGACTTAAGAATTACTATGAAGCAAAATTTGGGGAGACACAGCAGTTTTATAAGCCTATGCTGGTGAAATTGCACCTTAAAATATTCATGCATACTTTTAACCTTTCAGTATGTATGAACTCTGAAGTTAGTTAAACACTTTGGGGACTTTAATTTTATGCTATGTTGTGATTAAATTATGTTCCTAAGTGATTCTAGTTATGTAAAAAAGATATTAAAATAGAGTTATAGATAATTATGATGTTTTTCTAATTTTTTTAAAAATGGATTTTAAAAACGGATTTCATAGACAGAGATACAGAGAGAACTCTTATCATCTGGTCAGTTTCTCAGCTAACAGCTGAGGCTGGATAAAGAAGAAACCAGGAGACAGGAACTCAATCTATGTCTCCCATGTGGGTAATAGGGCCCTTAAATCATTTTCTGGTGCCTCCAAGGGTGTGCATTAACAGAAAGCTCTAATTGGGAGCAAGCCAAGACTCAAACCCTGCATTGTGATGTGAGATGTAGGTGTTATCTAACAGTATCTGAAAAGCTATGCTGAATGTCCATCCTCCATTTTGACTTTGGTAAATTCTATCCTGTCTTCTCACTGCCCCATGGAGTCTCTTCTCTGTTCTGTCAGTCCTCTGCTGTAAAATTGTTCAGTCCTCTGAAAATGTCATTCTTCTGTTGTTTTTCTGGTATCTTTCTATAGGCTGAGGCCAATGTGGCTTAAAATTACAAGTTATAAAATCAACATATAAAAAACAGAATTTTATTTAATACATTAATTATGAACTTGCCAAAAGAGAAATCAAGAAATAAATACATTCACAATAGCTACAACAATTCAAATATTTATGAAAAAGTTTAACCAAAGTAAAAGATCTCTATAATGAAAAGTATGAAACATGGATGAAAGAAATCAAGGATACAAAAAATGGAAAGCTCATGGATTGGAAGAATTAATATAATTAACATATCTATACTACCTAAAATAATCTACAGATTCAATGAAATCCCAATCAAAACACCAATGAAATTCTTTATAGAATTAGAAAATAAATTCTAAGATTTGTATGGAATCACAAAAGACCCACTATAGCCAAACCAATCCTAAGCAAAAAAAGAAAAGAAAGAAAGTAAGTAAGAAAGCAAGAAAAAAAAGTTAAATCAAGCTGGAACCATAGCAATACCTGACTTTAAAACATATTTCAAAGTTATAGTCATTATAACAACATGGTACTGGTATAAAATAGAAACATAGATCAATTGAACACAAGAAAGAGACCATAAATTAATCCATATACATACTGCCAGCTGATTTTTGGCAAAAATACCCAGAACATATGTTGGAGAAAAGGTAATCTTTTCAATAATTGATGGTGGCAAAACTGGATGTATATGCGTGGAAAAATGATAGTAGATCCTATCACTTACCATATAAACAGTCAACTCAAGATGGACTCAAGACTTAAATTTAGGACGTGGGACTATGAAGTTGCTGGAAAACTAGGTAGTGGTAATGAAGTAGGCAGACATACAGGCTAAAATTGTTAGATTTGTGAACTGGAAGACCACGCCTTTGCCTGGCCCCTGTGTGACCTCATGACCCCAGCTGATGCCTTTGCCATGCCCTGGGTAGCCTCATTCCCCTACCTGGCCACACCTGAGTGCCAACCAGCCAATCAGGTTAATTTACCACTCCCCTTTGGAAGTGGGTTAAAAGCCTGGGGCACAGTGTGTCCCAGGGGGTGGGGGGGTTGGGGGGGTGCTCTTCTTTCCTGGCCTCTTGCCAGGAAGGGGCTTGCTGTAGCCCTGCGTCTCCAGGGTGCATGGCCTTCGGGCCATGTGCTCTAGGCTTCCTGGCCCAGATACAGGCCTAGATGCTCTTCCACGTGGCTGGTTCCTGGTGCTTGGTATGAACCCCTATTTACCTCTCTCTCTTAAATAAAGCTCTCACTCTCCTATGCATCTTTCTCACTAAATAAAAGCTTAAAACATACCATGCTGCTTTTTTTATCTGTGCTGGTATTTAGAATTCTTCTCTAAATATTAGGCAAGAACCCTCTTGGGCTTATTAATTTTGGGGATTTAGTAATAAGCCCATGGTGAAATTGTAAGGCACCCCAAATTCCGGTAGCACATGTGGCACCCTGGATAGCATTTCTAGGGAACTTTAAGGGGCCACATTTCAGTTTAAATTTTAGGGGTCTTCTCTGATTTCAGTAACACTTTCAGACTGGTGTAGGTGATAACTTCCTGGATAAGACCTCCAAAACACAGGCAACAAAAGCAAAACGAGACAAATGGGAAAAATCAAACTTAACAGCTTCTGGACATGTAATAGAATGGAAAAAAAAAAAAAAAAACATTTGCAGGCTACTAATCTGACAAAGGATTAACATCCAGAACATGTTACCAATTAACAAAACTCAACAACAAAAAAGAACATTCCAGCTAAGAAATGGGCAAAGGACCTCAATAGAGGGTTCTTAAAAGAAGAAATGCAAATGGCCAACAAATGTATGTAAAATGCTCAATATAAGGAGCCATCAGGGAAATGCAAATCAAAACCACAATGAGGTTTCACTTCACCCCAATCAGAATGTCCGAAAGACAGAGAGTAATACTGGCAAAGATGTGAAGAAAAGGAAATTCATTTATACTGTTTTGAGAATGTAAATTAGCTCAGGCATTGTGGAAAACAGCACGGAGATTTCTTTAAAAGCTAGAAATAGACTTGCCATATGCCATATGATCCAGCAATCCCACTACTGAATATACATCCAAAACGACATGGACATATTATATAAATGAGGTGCCTCCCCTGGGGCGAGAAGACCAGCTCAGGTCAAAAAGGCTAAAATATCTGGCCTAACATCACATCTGGTAATGGAAATCCTGCTCATCGCCTCTCCTTGGCGACATAGCGTCCACATTCTTTCTGCTTCTCTGCAAACTATTGTGCCTTAACATCTTGTTTGTTCTGTCTCTAACAGAAGACAGCCATCTGGCTCCGGGTACTTCTAAGACACGGCTTCCAGCCTACCTCCGACAAGGTGACCCACCCTCTGGACCAAGCAGGACAACGCTTCCTGAGGCCACTCTCAAGCACCTTGGACAGATAGCAAGAGAAAAATACCCATATCCATCGCTACACTCACTTGTCAGCTCTGAAGTAGCTATAGAAGCCGGAACTCTGCCCATTTATCCCCATAAAAGAATTATGTTATTTTTTCTTGAGGGGGGATATGTTAGGTAGGAAGTCAGAAATTAAGCCTATGTGTGTATGAGAAAGGCCAGAAGACCAGCACCCACTGCGGAAGCTCCAGAAGCCCAGCATCTTGCACTTCAAAGTCCTGACCCTTCTACTCAATAATCTTCCAGGTGCAGCCTAGTATTGGCACCTCAAAGTCCCACCTGGAATTAACAGTAAAACTACTACTCAAACAGTACTCTAGACTTTGTGTGTCTGTGTGGGTGCAGTCTGTTGAAATCTTTACTTGGTATATACTAAGTTGATCTTCTGTATATAAAGATAATTGAAAATGAATCGTGATGATGAATGGGATGGGAGAGAGTGGGAGATTGGATGGTTGCGGGTGGGAGGGAGGTTATGGAAGGAAAAGCCGCTAAAATTCAAAAATTGTGCTTTGGAAATTTATATTTATTAAATAAAAGTTAAAAAACAAAACAAAACAAAACAAAGTCCTGCCCAGATCCTGATGACCATGCAGGGGGTCCTGCTCCATCTACCTGTCCTGATAACATCCTTCCTCTAAGGCGAGGTGATGCCAACCATGTTTCCCCTGTCTGATAACTTCAGGGGAAAAACTCAGAAAGGAATTTTTCATATTTACACCCAACAAGTCCTTTGTTCAGGAGGAGAAGAAGGAGAGGGGGAGGGAAAAAGCAGGAAGGTAAGATCCATCCCCTTAAAAGCGCCAGCCTATATGTGAACTATGCATTCTCTCTCAGGTTCTGTCTGGAAGGCGCCCAACCATTCTTACGGATGTCCCCACCCTAATAAACCTTACTATTTTGCTTTCCACTGCAAAAAAATAAATAAAAATAAATAAAGTGCATGCATCACCATATTCATAGAAGCACTGTTCATAAAGCCAAAATATGGAATCAAACAAACTGTCCAAAATCAGATGAATGGATATATATGTACATTGGAATATTATTCAACTGCAAAAGAATGAACTTCTATCATTTTCATCAAAATGGTTGTAACTGGAGGGCATCATGTTGAGTGAAATAAACTGGACACAGAAAGATAAGTTCTGCATGTTCTACCTTATATATAGGAACTAAAATTAAAGAAAATAAAAAATAAAGAATTGCCTATATGTATATTTTACTGCAATCATGGTGTTTTGTCCAACTTTATTTTGAATATTTATTGGGAAAAATTTTAGGAGTTATTTACTACTATAGATTTGTAGATCTGACTATCTTGAAGATTTCTGTATGTCGGTGAAGTTGCCATATTTTTATTTGATTATTTATGGCCTTTTTCTGTGTTCTGCTGACAGAGTTTTTTCTTTTTCTTTTCTTTTTTTTTTTTTTTTTGATTGTTGAACTCTTTATTTAGTGGGGTCTTAAGCCTTTTTTCTGTAATGTTAATTGAAAATATATGAAAAATATTTTTAAAAATTTTTAAAAAAGGTTGTTTGAAGGGAGAAACTCAAAGTCTGGTAATTAATTCAGAATAGAAATGGGGATGGCAATAGAGAAGTGAATGAACAGTTGGGAGCATACTTGGTTTTTGTTTGAATGGAGAATCCATTGGCCATAGCAAATAATTTCTGGATAAAATTTACTAAATATGGAAAGATATAGGGGCCAGCGCTGTTGCACAGCGGGTTAACGCCCTGGCCAGAAGAGCCAGCATCCCATATGGGCACTGGTTTGAAAGCAGGCTGCTCCACTTCCTATCCAGCTCTCTGCTATGGCCTGAGAAAGCAGTAGAAGATGGCCCAAGTCCTTGGGCCCCTGCACCTATATGGGAGACCCCGAAGAAGTTCCTGGGTCCTGGCTTCAGATTGGAGCAGCTCTGGCCTTTGCGGCCAATTGGGGAGTGAACCAGCAGATGGAAGACCTCTCTCTCTCTCTCTCTCTCTCTCTCTCTCTCTCTGCGTAATTCTGACTTTCAAATAAATAAATAAAATCTTTAAAAAAAAGAAAGATATAAACAATACATTTTCTTTGTGTATGTAGAGTGATCATAAAATAGGAACACAATTTGGGGAAAGAAAATATTTTGAGAAAATGTGATCTTTTTTATATTTTTGCCTTTCAAATGCCACTTATACATTTAGATTAAGTTATTTGGCTAATAATTCAAATTTATATTATTTATGTTTTTTCAAAGTTATTTTATTGTTTCCTAAAGTAAGACATTGAATTACTCTGGCAATCTACTATAAAACTTAATCTCTTAGATCAAATTATTGTTTTCTAATAGTCTATAGGTCAGCTATGTTGTTTTACTGCTTTGTGCTAGGCTCAACTGGTATCTGATTCTGAAGGGTTCACATGTGTGCTTTTACTTAACTATCAGGTGAACTAGAAAATAGATTTTTTTTAGCATGATCTTCATGTCTGACATTCAGTCATCCTCAGAAGTGACAGAAATAACTTACCCATGTACTCAGCACTCAGCAGGCTAAGCTGTACTTGTTCTTATGGTAGCTGAACAGAGTAGCAACAAATTAAGCACAAATGTGAAAGGCCCCTTGAAGACCTTCATCTGGCAAATTACTGTTGAGATACTCTGTTAGATAAAAAGGATCACAAGTCCAGCACTGACATAAGGAATGACACTATAGAATCTACCTCTTGCTGAAAAAATGACAAAACCACCTTGCACATTGTGCTGTATGGGGAAAGATGGAGAATAGACGCCATTATTGTGACTCAAGGATCATGGTTTTCAAATGAATATTTAATGATTCAGCTACTTAATATTTCAAAATAAGCCTAAATGCATGAGCATTGAGGTACCTGATTTAACTTGCCCCTTGGGACATATGCATCCCACATCAGAATGCTGGTTCAAATCTGGCTGCTTTGCTTCCAACCTGTTTTCCTGCCAATGCATCCTGTGGGTGGTAGCAGATGATGACCTAAGTTCTTGGCCTCCCGCACACCATGTGGGAGACCCAGATAGAGTTCCTGACTTCTGGTTTGTGGTCATTTAGGGAGTGAACCCGTGGACAGAAGATCTTTCTCTCTCTCTCTCTTTTTAGAACTCTTACTTTGAAGTAGATGAAAATAAATAAATAAACATTTTAAAAGCCTAGTATATAATCCTACCCTTTAAGGAAAAATTATCTAGCTATTTAATCATGTGTATGAAATTTTCAGAACATAGAAAGCTTCTTAAAGGCCACATATAATTATTTGATGAGAGCCATGTGATAAAGTAATTATATAATTATGCATCAATTACTCAACAGAGAACATGATTAACTTTTAAAACTCAGAATTGATCACCTTTTTTTTTAAGAAATCTTTTTTACTGAAACAAAGCTAACATTCAGTATTCCTTTCAATGATGTTGCAGTTTAATTTTAACTACAACAAAAACGACAGGAAATGTATCAAATACTGTTAGTGAGTACAACAGATGAATGATTAAGGATGAGCCCAACTAGTTGTCAAAGGTGAGCAGGACCATTCATGAAAGTATATGTGCTCCAAATGGGCACAGAGAGCACCCTAAGAAAATGCATGATTTAAAAAAAAAAAGTACTAAAAACTGAGTAAATCCAGAAAAAAGAAATAATTTGTATTCATTCAATGCATGATGAAGATTTGTATACATGTAAAGTCCAAGAGACACATTTTTGAGAGTGAAAGCTTATTGATAATAATCAGAGTGAAGAGGACATTGATTCCCGGGGATCTTCTAGGTAAACTGGGACATAGAGTGAGCCCAACATAGAATGGCGGATGTCCTAAACAGCACTCTGGCCTCAGAATCAGCCCTAAAGGCATTCCGATCTGGCTGAAAAGCCCATGAGAGTATTTCAGGCATGGAAAGCCAAGACACTCTGGCCAAAAAAAAAAAAAAAAAAAAAAAAAAAACCCTAAATGAAAGATCTCTGTGAGTGAGATCCCAGTGGAAAGAACAGGTCTTCAAAGAAGGAGGTACCTTTCTCTGAAGGGAGGAGAGAACCTCCACTTTGACTATGACCTTGTCTAAACAAGATAAGAGTCGGTGAACTCAAAAGGCTTCCATAGCCTTGGAAACTCATGACTGGTGCATAGGGAGATTACTGATGCCATAAACAGGAGTGTCAATTTGTAAAGTCAACAACAGGAGTCACTGTGGACTTGCTCCTCATGTAGGATCTCTGTCCTTAATGTGCTGTACATTGAGACTTAATGCTATAATGAGTACTCAAACAGTGTATTTCGCTTTGTGTTTCTATGGGGGTGCAAACTGTTGAAATCTTTACTTAATGTATACTAAACTGATCTTCTGTAAAAAAAAAAAAAAAAAAAAAAAGAAATTATTAATTCCCAACTTGACTCTCACTGGGGTTAAACATGACAATAGGTCTGATCTGATTTCATCATCATTTAAAAAATCATCTATTATTTTTCACTGTATGTTTCTGTGTGGGAGCAAACTGTTGAAATCTTTACTTAATGTATGCTAAACTGATCTTCTGTAGATAAAGAGAATCGAAAATGAATCCTCATGTGAATGGAAGGGGAGAGGGAGTGGGAAAGGGGAGGGATGCGGGTGGGAGAGATGTTATGGGGGGGAAGCCATTGTAATCCATAAGCCGTACTTTGGAAATTTATATTCATTAAATAAAAGTTAAAAAAATGTGCAAAAAAAATTTAAAAAATTAAAAAAAATTGTAAGGGTGGTAATGGTCACTAGTTATGGTCTGTGGGAATGTACAAGACTTGGACTTTTTTTAACAAAGAGATCATAGAAAAGTTGAGAATTTCTGCTTATGGAAGGTACTTACCACTGATACGGGACTCTGCTAGTGTTGGATACCTGATTTCAGAGAAGTGAACTCTAGTTACTCAAAGTAGATGGACTCCAAATGCTGAATGCATCTCTAGAGAGCTAAATTTTTGTTTACTTTAAAATAATCCAGAAAAAAATGTCCATTACACCTTAAGAAGCATCCAGAACAAAAATGTGGACTAGCTGTGAGATCTGAATATATAATAATTGTCATTCTAAAAGCTGAAATGTTCATCTCCATAATAATCATGCACCTGTGAAGGCAGTTGCACAGAGAATTCATAGCAGCCTTAGCAGATGCTCTCTGCCAGGAGTATTCCTTGAGCAAGCATCTGTGGTCTTGCTTTTCTTTTCTTTTCTTTTAATATTCTTGATGGCCCTTTCTGATCACAAACTTTTTCTTTAGGTTATTGGGAAGATCAAACAGAAAATGAATTTTCAATTCCAAGAATGTTTGTCTGCTCCATGCATTCCGCGTTGATTGTATAGTTTGGTTTTTAATGTTAATTTTCAATTGTCCAAGTTCAGGGGGTTGGGCATTGGAAACACTTCCCTATTTGAGCCAACACACACAAGTAATTGTGAGCTATAATCCCCCCCCACACACACATGAACACACACAGAGTAGTATGAGTAGAAGTAAGAGCCACTGAATGTAGCCTCTATCATTATCCTTTCCTTATTCCCGCCTCTATTTCTTCAAGATGAGGACTCTGGAGAATGGGCCAAAAACGTTACAGAAAACCTACAAAGCTACAGCACTACTTTGAGAAGTGATCACAAAAGAAAATGAGAAGGGTCAAGTGTTTTTCCTAGGTTAAAATAAAAATTAAACTGAGATATGTAGACTCCATGATAACAAGAATTTTTCTCTGTTGTTTAGTATTGCTGTCCTATGTGCCTAAAAGAGTACTACCTGGTATGTATTCAATATTTGTTGAAATTGTTATTAATTGATTAATACTGCATTTAGTTGTATCACATTTTAGAATAATAGCAAAGTGGAACATGTGAGAAGAATATAAGGACAACAAAGGTAGATGTTCTGTTTTAAGAAAGTGTTACATATAACTTAAAAATAGAAAACATTCTATGGAGCAACATAAACAGTGTCTTCAAATATTTAAAGACAGAAAAAATGTGTCCACTATAAGTGGGCTTTTCAGCCACCCTACAGAATAATGATTGGAAGTTCCAGGAGACTAGTTTTCATAAGGAAAAATTAATTTGTATCCATGTATTAATTTCTGTTGATGAGTAACATTTTATCACAATAAGAAGAATATATGGCTTTTTGTGTGTGTGGCTTTCTTTAAGACTATCTCCCAACATTTTACATGTGAAAATTAGATTTACTTAGCCTTTAAATTCTTTTTCATTGTTAAGGGGTCAGTATATCTCCCCACTGTAGTTCATGATTCAAAGTCTTTTTCTAAAACAAGAAATTGGATTCCTTTTATTTTATTAAAATCATTAGTAAAACCTAAAGGGAAGATTGAGTATAAAGACATTAAAAATAGTTAATATGTTTGTAATAACTTTCCAATAGAAGTTCAATTATATCTGTATGGTTTTCCAAGGAATATGTCTTCATATTTTATTTGAAAATATTATTTGATCAGCCCTTATATGTGGTGTAATAACATGAGAGTAATCAATAATAGAATTGAGATCATGTTGTAAAATCTGTGTATCTTTATTTATCTGACAGACAAAGCAACACAGTGACAGACTGACTTTCCACTCATTGTTTTATTTTTTTAACTTTAAAAAAAAATTAAAGATTTATTTATTTATTTGAAAGAGTTACAAAGAAAGAGAAGGACAGGCAGAGAGAAGGAGAGAGTTTCTCCATCCACTGGTTCACTCCCTAATTGGCCACAACAGCCAGAGCTGTGTGGATCCGAAGCCAAGAGCCAAGAGCTTCTTCCAAGTCTCCCACGCAGGTACAGGGTCCCAAAGACTTGGGCCATCTTCTAATGTTTTACCAGGGCACAGCAGAGAGCTGGATCCGAAGTAGAGCAGCCAGGTCTCGAAAAAGCCCATATGGGATGCCGGCACTGCAGGCAGCAGCTTTACCCAGTATGCCACAGCACCAGCCCCCAACTCATTGTTTTACTTCCTAAATGTCTGTAATAGCTGGGGTTAAGCCAGATAAAATCCAAGAATTGAAAACGCAGTTGAGATCTCCCACAATGAGATCAGTTCAGGGATTCATGGTCTTGAACCATCATCTCCTGCTGCCTCCCAGGGTGCGTATCTGCAGGAAGCTGCATGGGAATTGAAGGAGGGACTGGAACCCAGGCACTCCATTGGGGGAAGTGAACTTCCCAAGTAGCATCTTGAGCATTGCACCAAATGCCTACCTCTGATGTTCAAATTTAAAAGCAAATAAATTCAGCTAGGATTTGAGACAAGACATAGTACTAAAAGTCACATACATTTAACAAGGCTGAATATTTAGCAAGCATGATAATAGGCACGACTAAGCTACAGCAAGCAAGACAGGTAAGAATACAGAGCTGTCAAATAGGCACTGACTGAAAAGGAGAACCGCTCAAGGTAAGCAGTGACTCATTAGCAGATTAATTCACAGTCATCTTCCTATTGTTTCTAAAATATTTTAGCAACATTTCGATTCATATTCTCTTTTGAAGAACATACTTACTATGTAAGATCTGGGGCAATTAATTTGAAAGTTGAGTAGACACTTTTCTTTTGGTAAACTCATAACTATGCCCCGAACCTAGGTTTAAAGACTCAAGCTTGAATTAAAAAAGGATGAGGAAAAACATTTGAAGCATATTTGAGATTAAAATGACTTCTAGATAGCCAAGGAAAGTCAGTAGGAAGGCAAGTAAATGTAGAGTTTGGTGCTGGGGAAAAGGGGATATACTTGTGTTAGCTAAAAGCTTGCATAAGAGTCTCTGCCCATGGGATTTTCCAGAAAAACTGAAGTGGCTAAGATTCAAGATGAGGAACTCTAACACTTAATTCAGGCAGAGTTATCTAAAACTGAACAAATCAGTTGCATACATCCATTGAAGCTGTAGACAGTGTTTCTTATCACACTTTTATTTTGGCCTTGGAATGGAAAATGGGGCCTTGAGGAAATGTGATAGGGAAAAAGTTGTGGGGAGATATAGACCTGATTAAGTCTCCATAGAACATAAGGGTGTAAAAATTTTCAAAATATCTTAAAAATTAAGAAAGATTTTGTCTTATGAAAACTACTTAAAATGTGTTTAATCTTCTTAAAAATTAGATGGAAGTACACTAATAAAAATCATTTGTATTTGAAACTCATTAACATTATAATAGAAACCCATTGCATTATAATAGAACATTCAGAATACCTAGACTAATCTTCATAAGTCCGGTACAAGGAAGACTGGTTATGTAAGTTTTTTTCAGAAAAGAAATAATTGATAATCCAAATGTTGTTAGTGGGGCTAGGCATTTGGTATAGTGGTTGAGTCCCATTGAGATCCTAAGATCCATTATGACTCCCAAGTCCCGTGTTGGTTTGGTTCTGGGTTTGGCTTTCATTATCTGGCTCCCAAGTCCAGCCTTCTCTTAATGCAGTATCGACAGCTCAAGTGGTTGGGTTTCTATTATTTGTGTTGGAGACAAGAATTGAATTCCAAGCTCCCAGCTTTGGTCTGGCCCAGCCCTGGATACTGTGGGCATTTGGTGAGTAAAGCAACAGATGGGAGCTCTCCCTCTTCCTCTCTGCCTCTCAAATAAACATTTTTTTAAAAATTATGATTTATACTAGCCTATCAATGTCAGTATTTAGATTATGTTTTTGGTATATTTGATTCTAAAATTGATAAATTTATACTTCAAACCAGTACTTGTCAGATTTCAGTAATATTTAGATCCACTTAAAAGAGAAAAATATTTCTGAAGACTCCTAGTATAGAATTAAATTAGCATTTAGATGAAGTTACTTAAAATACTAAATAATAGCTACAAATTTTTATAAATTTCTTGATCTTTAAAAATGAAACAATATGTTTTTTGAATTTTATAAATCAACTACAAATAAAACTAAAACAAAAATATTCAAATTAACAATACTGTTGTGACACACTATTTTTAAAATGAACCAAAGTCACTGCAGTGTGAATTCTGTATTGACAGCTGTAGACCAGCATTGGAATTAGTCTGCATAAGTTAGTGTTTGCAGCAGTGACAAGAGACTAAATCTCAGTGGCTTAATATAAATTTCTAATGCACACTCTGTGTCAGTTGTCCCTCTGGAGGAGGTTTCACCATCTCAATTCAGAGTCTGCATGTTGGTAATAACTGGATACATAACTGAAGTTATATGCAGAGCAATTTTTCTTGCCTCCTCTTGAAATGAAATGTTGATCCAAGCTTGTCATGTGGCCCTATCTTACTGTAAGAAGATTGGGAAATGTGAACAATTGTGTGTCCCAGAAGGACAGGATTTCAGACATTGGTGAATACAAGTAACAACTATCACAGTTCCAAAATGGAAATCTTGTATTTTAAAATCCTTAAGATTATAAATTGTCATGAACAAAACCATCAAGTTTTATTTCAATTATTTGTTCATTATAAAACACAAATATAAAATTGGATATAAATGAATGTTAGTACTTTGATATTAGAACTACAGATAGTAAGAATTGCCTCTCAATTTATTGAAACCTAAATAATGATTATAGTAGGCACACTCTTGGCCCCAACAAGATTATAAATACAACTGCAAGTGTGGGTCATGAACTCCTAAATGAGATTCGATTAATAAATGTTCATTGAAAATATTAAGAATAAGAAATTTTTATTATCAAAATAAAGCTCAAAATAAAACATTGTAGACAAGTCATGGCCACCTGTGAGAATCTATTATCAACCTCACAGGTCAAGAAAAAAATGGATCCAGCTATTCTGTCTGTAGAGCACAGTATCACATGAAAGGAAATGTATGTAAAGCTTCAAGTACAAGACCATTCTAGAGCAGTGTGACACTGAAAAGCTTCACAAGCAGGAAGGGCTTACACTCAGCCTTGAAAAAATGATAGAACTGCAATAGGGATAAAGGAGGGGAGAAGTGGATTCTCAAAAGGCTGAGCGCCATAAATAGGAGTAGGGTCAGAGCACAGCAAGCTTGTTAATGGGTTGAGAAGGTGAACCCATTTGCAACAAAGGATTTGGTTTCAAGAGTGTCTTATAATTCCCTTTAAGAGAAAACAGAAAAAAAATTCTGAGTGAAAAGCTGTAACTTTTGAAAATGGTGTTTTTGAACAAATCAGTAAATTTTTTATTAAGACAATGTGAATTATGATTCTTACATAATAAATAGTTATGTTATACAAGGTAATGAATCAGGTACATTGGAAACGTTATCTATTTTCATGCTAACATGAACCCTGAAAGACAATCCTATCCTTGTTTAATAGATAAGGGGATCTTTGCTTAATGTATACTAAACTGATCTTCTGTATATATAGAAAATTGAAAATGAATCTTGATATGAATGGAAGGGGAGAGAGAGAGTGAAAGGGGAGGGTTGCGGGTGGGAGGAAAGTCATCGGGGAGGGGGGAGCCAAGTAGTCCATAAGCTGTACTTTGGAAATCTATATTCATTAAATAAAAGTTAAAAAAAATAGATAAGGGGATCTCAGAAATGTTGGGTACCTTGTCTATTTTCAAAAACAATGTCTTGAAAGAAGACATTTAAATCCATTTCAACAGCAAAATTAAAATTCATTCTATTACATAGTGCTAAGTGAAACAGGGATACATATGTTTTGCACTGTGTTCAGCAAACTATGTTTATTACTACATTTTTAACAATGATATAATCATTATCTGAGGCAAATATCTGTTTCTTTAACAAGATTAGCCATATAAAGTTTGCAAGTAATCATGTTGATACTAATAAAGTATTTTTATGATCATCAGAAAATACAGTAAACTATAAAAGTGGGAAACATAACACTAGAAATTAGCATATGGTAAATAACTACACTGTCACCCATTGAGCCATGTGCCATTTTCATCAGAATTAAATTATAGAAATAAAACTATAATCTGTGATTTCTTAATGCATTTATAATCCTATACTTTTTGAATGTCCCCAAGACGCAAATCAAAATTTTTCAGTGTGGATGAGGAAATGGACACTCACTTACACACTTATGTAACTTGGCTTCTAGGCCAAGCATCTTGGGATATTAAGATGCAGCCACTTTTTTTCCAGTTCTTTTCTGTTAGGTTCTATGGGATACTGTAGCAGCTTCAGTATCTTCTACAAATGGTCTTAGACCTTCCAGGTAGGTATCAGGAACAATCAACATGGAAATACTAGCTAGCAGGAATGAGACTTTGGCACTAAACTGGGAAATAATGAGAGTCTTTTTTAAGTAAACTGGAATCCAGTTTTATAGACAACACCATTGCATAACCTTGTTTGAAATGTGGGGTATAGATAATAATTGTCAGGTAAAGAATAAGTCCAATATAATTTCAGTGTAGGATGGATTTAATTTGAATATTTCAAGGGAGCCAGAGATGATAAATCACTTACATTACCCATCCTTGTCATTTATTTAGGAATATATTAGTGTATTGTGGGTGAAGATGAAGGGTCAGAATAAAGCACTTAGCCATTTTCTCCCTTTAAGTTAAATGGCAGAATATAATGCTATCTACTTGAAGATATGTGAATCTGGGTGACTCTAAGATGTTGCTGGTTTTTATAAGGTATGTAGTAATTACATGTTCAAGTAACTACAGAAGAGGAAAAGGAATGAACAAATGAAAAGCTAGTGATTATCATTGTTCAAAAGGGATTGCTCTTCCTTGAATCTAGTGAGAGCTTACTTGGTAGATGAGATATATCTTCAGAAAGATATTGGTTTATATGCATGTATTAACTGAAACCATATGTAGAGTAGTATCATTCAAAACACATATCATACAATATTTTGTTGATTATTTTCTAAACATGGGGCATTGGTCCTAGAAGACACACTAGTACTTTTCACATTGTTTTAAGGATAAAGCCTCGAATTGGTGATATCAGCAACCAGGCAAAAACTTGTCTCTTTAACCTCAGCTGATAGAGCTCTCCAAAAGTGCTTACAGATTTCTGACAGCCTGGTAATCTCTGATGCACTTATTGCAAAGTCTCCAAATAACAACCTAGCATAGCAATTAGGAACAGGGACCCTGGAATTGGGTTAGAATCCTCCCTTAGCAATTTATTAACTAGGTAATACACTTATCTTCACTGTGCCTCATTTGCCTCATCTTGAAAGTCGGTGTAATCATAATACCTTACTCATAGTGTTGTTATGAGAATTCAAGAAATTAAATATAAAGTAATTGGAAATGTACCTGGCTATAACCTATGCTTAATCAAATAATGTTAATTATAAACATAAAATAAAATAAATAAAAATCACACGAAGAAATAGGCCATTAGGGCAGCCTGTACTACCAGTAAATAGTGATAACAGAAAGTCGTGGAATAAGCAGGGTGGCAAAAGACGAGTGAAAACACATTATCTTCTGTTGTTGGAGCAGGAGTAGGGCATAGAATTGAGAATGTTTGTGGAGGGGTGAATAGACCTAAAAGGAAGTGTGAACCTGAGGATAAGGAAGGCAAACCCCAGAAAGGTAGCAGAGGTTGAGATCAATGGTGCGGGTAATATAATTGGCTTTACATAGAAGCAGGGACAGATCAATGATGTAGATTATTTTGTGTTCTGTTACCTTTATCCTGTATTTCTACTTGGAAACCACGAGCTTTATGGGGTGTCACAACAGTAATATTGATAGAAAGGTGCCTTGTATCACTGATTTTTACAAATGTTCCCTACTTTGTATGCTATTAACTTGATGTTTAATCTATATACCTGCTGTTCTGTGTGCTAGGAATGTCTTTCCTCTAAACTTCATCATTCCCACAAAGATTTCTCAGTTAACTAACTACCCATCCATTGAAACAACTTCTAATTCTAGGAAACAACTTTCACATTTAGAGAAAGATAGTGAATATGTTTAAGTGAGTCTTGCTTGCTTGGAATTACTTTCATCCGCTCAGTGCTATGTCATCATTCCATTCCCACTGCTTGCCTGTGGTGTCCTAAGAAAACAAAAATACTACTAGATAAGTGACTATGGCCATTTAATTTACATCCCAGATAACAACATAGTTTACATAGTTTCATGAGTTATATGAAGGTACCTCAAAAAGTACATAAAGGGCCGGTGCCACGGGTCAATAGGCTAATCCTCCTCCTGCGGCGCCGGCACACCGGGTTCTAGTCCCGGTTGGGGCACCGGATTCTGTCCCAGGTGCCCTTCTTCCAGGCCAGCTCTCTGCTATGGCCCAGGAGTACAGTGGAGGATGGCCCAAGTCCTTGGGCCCTGCACCCACATAGGAGACCAGGAGAAGCACCTGGCTCCTGGCTTCGGATCAGCGCGGTGTGCTGGCTGCAGCACGCCAGCCGTGGCTGCCATTGGAGGGTGAACTCTCTCTCTCACTGTCCACTCTGCCTGTCAAAGAAAAAAAAAGTACATAAAGGACAGGCATTTGGCCCAGTGGTTAAGACAACAATGTCAAAGTACCTAGGCTTGATGCCTGGCTATGGCTCCTGTTAATGGGTTCCTCCTGCTAATGCAAACCCTGGGAGGCAGTGGTGATAGTTCTTGTCATCTATGTGGGAAACCTGAATTGGGTTCCTGGCTTCTGGCTTTGGCCCCTGCCCAGCCCTGGTGCATTTGGGGAATTAACCAGCTGATGGGAGTGCTCTCCCTTTCCCCTGACCCCTGTGCAAATAAATTTTAAAATATTGTGGGAATATACAATTAATTTTTTTTGGTACAAAACATCCAGAAATCCATACATATTTTTCCATGAATTTTGTAGGATCCTTTCATATGTGAATTTTTGCTTATTTGATAACACTGATGATCAGTCATTTTCAGGTAGGAAAACTCGTTTAAAAAAAAAAAAAGGTTTTATTTATTTATTTGAGAGGTAGAGTTACAGACAGTGAGAGAGAGTGAGACAGAGAGAAAGGTCTTTCTTCCACTGGTTCACTCTCCAAATGGCTGCAACAGCCAGAGCTGGGCCGATCCAAAGCCAGGAACCAGGAGCTTCTTCCAGGTCTCCCATGTGGGTGCAGGGGCCAAAGGATTTGGGCCATCTTCTACTGCTTTCCCAGGGCATAGCAAGAGAGCTGGATGGGAAGAGGAGCAGCCGGACTAGAATCGGCACCCATATGGGATGCCAGCGCTGCAGGCGGAGGATTAATTTACTGCGCTACGGCGCTGGGCCCCCAGGAAAATTCTTACAACATTAATCAGGTGAAATAATCTTGCACAGATATTATGATGCTGATTGAGAGACCCAGACCCACATCAAGTAGCAACTCGCTTCTGATTCCAGATTCCTGCTAATGTGTGCTTCGGAAAGTGTAGGAAATTGGCTCAAATAGTTGTGTCCTTGCCCCCATGTGGGAGAGCTGGATTTAATCTTGGCACCCAACTGTGGCCTGACTGATCCCAAGGCATTTGGGCAATGAACCAGTAGATGGGAGCTAGTACTCTTGCTCTCTCTCTCTCCCTCTCTTTTTCTCTCTCTCCCTCCCAAATAAACAAATTATGTTTCTGGCACTGTAGCATAGCTGGTAAAGCCGCCACCTGCAGTGCTGCCGTCCCATATGGGCGCCAATTCAAGTCCTGGCTGCTCCACTTCTGATCCAGCTCTCTGCTATGGCTAGGGAAAGCAGTGGAAGATGGCCCAAGTCCTTGGGCCCCTCTACCCACATGGGAGACCCGGAGGAAGCTCCTGGCTCCTGGCTTCAAATCGGCGCAGCTCTGGCCATTGCAGCCAATTGGGGAGTGAACAAGAGGATGGAAGACCTCTCTCTCTCTCTCTCTCTTTCTTTCTCTCTGCCTCTCCTTCTCTCTCTGTGTGTAACTCTGCCTTTCAAATAAATAAATAAATCTTTAAAAATATGTTTAAAAATCTATCTTAAAAAATCAGGACACAGGAAGAGGATAATATTGTCAGAACATCTAGACATTCTGTAAAAGAAATCCTAGTTTAACTGGTTTCTAGTATGTGCTATTTGAACTGATTATAAACATGATCTGATATTCTGATTCTGAAATCAAAAGATAATCTGGCTTTAGAATCATCAAGTAAAACCATGGTAAATTTGGTTTATTCTCCTTATATATAGCGAAGAATATGACCCTGAGGGCATACCCATGTTTTTGAAATAATACATTTTTAGCTCCAGAAAAACTTTCCAGTCATATATATGTATTTATTTTTTCACATGTTTTTGTATCTGTTTTTCTTTTATTTTCAGGAAGATAGGAAAATGAGTTTGAAAAACAACTCCCAATCTACTATCAAAGAGAAACTCAAGAGTTTAGCTTTGACGATGCCATTAAGCCTGCAAGAGAGAGTGGGTAAAGCCATGTTCTGCTTTGTGACTTTAACCATTACTAATCATCAAAACACTGTGAGAAATTATTTCAAGATCAAAGCAAAACATAGAAACTTCAAAGACAGATGGAGAGCTCCGTGCTGAAAAAGCAGGGTCCTCTTAATGTAACCCCATTAGAAGATTGTTGGAAATCCAGTAAACAAGACCTGGATCTGAAATAGACCTCCATAAGAACATCTGAAGCAATCTAGCAAGTCTGTAAGTACTTCAAAATCACTTTCTGCTCCATCCCATATGTGAAATCCCAGTAGGCTTTGTAAATCGAATAAACTCTCTTTAGTCCCCTGAATAGTATAAGAGCATGCAGATAATTATATTTTGAAAACAATGTTAATTTGATACATCTCAGACAAATGGGGGAAGAATGGTTACTCTACAGTGGTAGAATTCAAGAAAGTGACTTACTTAAGATCAAAGGTCCTTCTGCCTAAGATTAACATTTTTTTTGAAATTTTACCCATGCCTAATCCATTTCATGTTGCGCACATCCCATTAACCAGTCCTCATAACCATAAATATAAGTTGTTTAGTGTCTTTTCATTATGACATCAGTTGATAGCAACATCAAATACATATTATATTTGATAACAAATAATTTCAGAATGTTAACACTCTTACCGTATCTAACATTCCCTTTGGAATAAATTCCCTGTGTCTCATTTTACTACTCATTCAATAATTCCAGGGCATCTCAAGAATGGAGATATGGGGCCTGCATTGTGTCCCTATAGGTTAAATTGTACCTGTTATGCTAGCATCCCATATGAGCATTGATTTGAGTCCCTCCTTACCAGCTTCTGATTCAGCTCCGTGGTATTGTACTTGGAAAAACAGCAGAATATAACTCAAATGCTTAAGCCCCTGCTCTCCAAATGAGAGACATAGATGGAGTTCCAGCCCGCTGGCTTTGGCCTGGCCTAGCCTTAGCTGTTGTAGCCATCTGGGGATTGGGGAATGAGCCAACAGTTAGAAGATAGCTAGCTCGCTCTCTCTCCCTCTCTCCCTCTCTCTCTCTTTCCCCCTCTCTCTCCATATCTCCCTCCCTATCTTCCTCTCCCTGTAACTCTGCCTTTCAAATAAAGACATTTTTTTAAAAAAAGAAAGAAAATGGAGATCATTTGGTTTACCAAAAGCTTATGTTAAAAATCAACTTTATAAAACGCAGAGTGAAAACAATAAATATTATATTTTGGGGGATATAATTGTTATTTTATATATGTTATATTTTATTTCTGTAGTCTGTATTTCTGTATGATTTATAGTAAACATATATAAACATTTTCAGTCTTTCCATATATCCATTTTTATACAGCAGAATACATAAGGCACTTCAATAATTCATGAAAAGATTATTAAAAATGAGTATATTGCTACAGATTCTTGAATCCATACATAGTGTTTTTAATAATGTACATTTTCCATGTCTTCTGAGACCCCTTGCATGCATGGATAAGCTTATAGCCAACATTTTCCCAGAACTTACATTTTCCTTAAAATTTTTGAAGGCATCTTTGTATTTTATCCAGTTTGTATTTATTTATATGTTGTTATAAAATTATGATTTGAGAGTAAATGTTAGCCGGGATTATGCCAGAACTTAATTAATTACACCAGTATCATTGGATATTAGGGTAATTTTAATTTATAACTGGTATAAAGAAATATTTTAATACATGTGTATTTTCCAACTACTGAAATTTCAAAATATATACTCAAATGCAATATTACTGGACCAAATGATACAAGTTGTATTTGAACAAGGTGTACATCAAGCAATAGTGTCCAAGGAAATTTAAATTTTATCCTAAGTCACTTAGAAAAGTGCCTAGTTTATGTATATTTAACATGGATTAGTGAGGCCTAATGATATGTGCTTCTTTTGTGAAATTTGAATAATGAAAACTTATCTAATCTAGTGACTCATCATTCTAGTTCAGCTGTCTTTATTAGGAACATAATAAGTATGTGACTGAGGGATCCTAAAGCTTCAGTGTCTGCTTTGGTTCAATAGAAATGAATGCACACAAAGCAAAACTATAGGTAAAATGGATAAGTTGGCAAATGAAAAGTGACAGTATTACTTGAGCATAAAATATGTAGCACATTTTAACCACACTTCAGCATTAAGAAAGACAAACTGTTTATTCCATCTAAAATGTATAATTTCAAAGTCAATGAGATGGTAAACTTGCTCATTTATATGCAAAGTTTTTATTGCAATAATTGCATGTAAACAATTTCATAGTTATTTTGTTGTCAATAGTGCTTTATTATTTTGTTCTGAGCCTCAGCTAGAGGAAATTATTTAAAACGATTTCTGAGTCCACTGAGTTTCTTCCTTCTCCGATATAGTGCTCCTGTCGGTTTATCACCTCTTTATTTCCATAGAGGTATGGAAAGATTGAAAAGAAAGAAGCAGGCAAACATATTCTCTGACAATTGACTACAGGAGAATTTGGCAATAAATCTCCGCTCAAAATGTGAAATAATCTATTTGAATAAGTTTATTTGTGACTAAACTAGTTTCTTTCAGAAAACCACAAACATTTTGCTGCTAATATTACGATTCACATTTTACTCACCAAGAGGGATCAGAGAGGTGTTAAAAAAAAAGAATAGATTTATTTGAGCTTAGAAAAGCATACTGAAATCAGAGGAACCTTGAACAATGAATAGTCACCCCTATCAAAATTGTTGAAAACATTTATCAGTGAATGACAGCTTCCTAGATAATGAAGGATGGGAGCATTTAGTTGCTTAAATATACATAGGAATGCTACCAAGAAAATAAAATATGTGCTAAAAATATATGGTCATCCAAATCCAGCCTACATCAACATTTCCAGTCTCATCTTAACCAAAGTCCATACTCTTTTCTGCATTAAAGTGAAAATTATCTTTACCTGAGTAAACCATCAACTATTTTCCTTTCACAACTTACCTGTTAAAATATAGTTATAAATATTGACTCATTGAATCAGACCATGTAAAGGACAACATACCCTTCTTTTTCCACATTATGACCATTGCCATGAATCTCTCACATCATGATATTAATATTTGTTTTCAAGAAAAGATAGTATCTGTTATATATATATATGTGGTTGTATAGCATATCTACATTTGAACCGTATGTGACAGCTGTTAAAAATTGTTAGATTTTAAAAATAAAAAATAAAAAAACTATCAAAATATCCCTCTTCTAATTCTTGTTTAAAGGAATTCTCATAATGCAAAAGAGAAATTCCCTCAAACCAAATTATGCAATTTATCATTTTTTCTTTTATTTTTTTAAAAATTAGTTTTAGTTATTAAAAGATTCAGTGTGATTTGTAGACACAATTCTAAGAACATAATGATATTTCTTTTCTCCTTCCCCCTTCTTTCCTTCCACCTCCCTTCCTTCTCTTTTTCTGTCTTATTTTTAAATTTTTGAGATAGCATATTTTAAAATTACATTACAATAAAATAGCTTAAGACTTCACTGAATAAGAAGATTAACAAATAAAAAGCAAAAAGACCCTAGTTTAGTGGAAATGTAGACAATGGCTATAAACAATAATTGAATGGAAAAATAACCATTTCACCCATATATACTAAATTTTAAAATAATACTTGATCATTAAAACTATCATTCTTAACCACTGGTGTCACAAAGGTATACAGCAAAATTTTATAAAACTGTATTTGCAGCAGTACTGATACACACAGACATTTCTATCTTTTTCCTTTTTTATTTGTTATATTTTATCTCCTACACATAAGGGAGAATATGCAGTATTTGTCTTTCTGGGTCCAGCTTATTTCACTAATGTGATGTACTCCAGCTGTATCCATTTTGCTGCAAATGACAGAATTTTATTCTTTTTTATAGGCGAATGATATTCCATTTGGATACATTCCGCCATTTTTTTATCTGTTCATCTGATAATGGATACCTTGAACAGTACTGCTATAAACATGGTGATGCTGGTATCTCTTTGATACATTATTTTCAAGTCTTTTGGATATACCTATTAGTGGGATAGCTGGACCATATGGCAAGTCTATTTCTAGTTTTTTAAAGAAATCTCCACACTGTTTTCCAAAATGACTACAATAATTTATAGCCCCATCAATAGCGTGTAAGTGTTCCCTTTAGTCTATATCCTGGCCAGTACATGTTATACTCTATGTTTTGGATTTTAGGCATTCTGACATGAGGGCAGGTGATATCACACTGTGGTTTTTATTTGCATTTCCCCGATGGCTAGAGATGTTGAGCATTTTTTCATATTTTTGTTAGCCATTTGTATTTCTTTTTTTAAGAACTGTCTGTTGGCCGGCGCCGCAGCTCAATAGGCTAATCCTCTGCCTTGCGGCGCCAGCACACCGGGTTCTAGTCCTGGTCAGGGCACTGGATTCTGTCCCGGTTGCCCCTCTTCCAGGCCAGCTCTCTGCTGTGGCCAGGGAGTGCAGTGGAGGATGGCCCAAGTGCTTGGGCCCTGCACCCGATGGGAGACCAGGAGAAGCACCTGGCTCCTGCCTTCGGATCAGCGTGGTGCGCTGGCTGCGGTGGCCGTTGGAGGGTGAACCAACGGCAAAGGAAGACCTTTCTCTCTGTCTCTCTCTCTCACTGTCCACTCTGCCTGTCAAAAAAAGAAAAAAAAAAAAAGAACTGTCTGTTGAAGTTCTTTGCCCATTTCTCAACTGGATTGGTTTTTTCATTGTTGTTGAGTTTTTTAAGTTGCTGATATATTTGGGATATTAATCCTTTGACAGATAGATAGTCTGCAAATATTTTTTCCTATTCTGTTGGATGTTTCTTCACTCTATTTATCATTTCCTTTGCTGTACAAAAGCTTCGGAGTTTGAGATTATCCCATTTGTATAGTTTTCTTTTGATGCTTGCTCTTTGTGGACCTTATCCAAGAAGTTGTCCCCTACATCAATGTCTAGGAGTGTTTCCCAGCCATTTTCCTCCAGCAAATTCATAGTCTTGGATCTTAAATTTAAATTTTTGATCCATCTTGTATTGATTTTTGTAAATGGGGAGAGATATGGAGCTAATTTAATTCTTCTACATGTATACATCCAGTTTTCCAGCCCCATTTGTTGAAGGGGTTATTCTTATTCCATTGTATCGTCTGACCATTTTGTCAAAGATCACTTTGTTTTCTGTGTGTGGATTAATTTTTGGGCTTTCTATTTTATTCCACTGATCTGTGTATCTGCATTTATGCTAGTACCATGCTATTTTAATTGCTTTAGCTTTGTAGTATTCGTTGAAGTCAGATATTGTTATGCCTCAGCTTTATTTTTTTTTTGTTTGTTTAGGATTGCTTTGGATATTCTGGTCTTTTCTGATTCCATATGATTTAAGATTGTTTTTTCTAATTCTGTAAAGAATATCATTGCTATTTTGATAGGGATTGCATTGAATCCATACTTTACTTTAAGTAGTACATACATTTCAATGATATGAATTATTCTGATCCATGAGCAAGGAATATCTTTCCATTTTTTGTATTCTTGATGATTTTTATCAATATCTGATAGTTTTCATTATAGAAATTTTGTACTTTTTTGGTTAAATTAATTCCTAATATTTGATTTTTTATGGCTATTGGAAATGAGATTTCTTTCTGTGAGTTTATCATTAGCATACAAAAAAGCTCCTGTTTTTTGTATGTTAATTTTGTAACCCACAACTTTACTGAATTGGCTTATTAATTTTAACAGGTTTTTTAGTGGAGTGCTTAGGTTTTTCCATGTACAATGTTGTAGAGTCTTTGTACAAAACGTTCTCAGCAAACCCCCTCTGTGCTCAAGCAGCACTTTCTGCTTCAAGCCTACATAGCAGTAGTTCCACTTATTGCTCCTCCAATATGATGGGGGGAACATTTTTTTAAACAATCAAAGTAGCTGAAGTTTGTATTAAGGTTACAGTCTCTCAAATAGCTAAAATTTTAAGAAGAATGTGATAAGGCAGATGAACTACAAACTAGTATCTCAAGATTTGTAAGTAATGGAAGTAGATTCAGTTCAATTCACCAAATATTTTATTTTTAACAGATGAACAACTTTAATGTTTTGGGGGGAAATCAAAGAAGGAAAATCTTGTTGCAAAGAATCCGCCAGTCTGAGTCCCTTTCCTGATTTGTTTCTTGGCTCCTGTGTTAGAAAGGGAGCTGCACAAGTTAGGCAGCTGGGGTCAGGGTGGTTGGCACCGGCACTGCAAATACCACTGTCTCAGGACTGCTGGCCCAGCCACTTGTGAGGTCCCCAAATCCCAAGGACACCCTGGCCGTGAAGGAGTTAAGACTCTGCTTGGGATATCTACATCCCACATCAAAGTGCCTGGGTTCTAGTCCCAGTGCCACTGTCCATCCCAGCTTCCTGCTAATGCATGCTCGGGAGGCACAAGGTGATGGCCCAAATACCTGGATCCCTTCTATCCATGTGGGAGATATGGATGGAGTTCTTGGCTCCTAGCTTTACCTGGCCCAATCACCTGTGGTTGTAGGCATTTGGGGTGTGAACCAATAGATGGAAGCTCATTCTCACTCTGCCTTTAAATAATTTTTTAATGTCCTTTACCTTGGACAAGACTCCACACAAACTGGTACCCCTGAAAAAGTGGAGATTTTCTGCTCAGGACAACACCAGCTACAGGGGTCTCCTCAGTGACCAGAAAACCCTTAGCCCCACCCACGATGAGGGCAAGGCTCACAGGACACCACTGCTCTGGGAGGATATCTTTTAAGTAGCTATTAACATCAACATCGTGGTTTTATGATAGATGTGAAGTAGGCAGGCATACAGGCTAAAATTGATTAGATTTGTGAGCTGGAAGACCACGCCTTCGCCATGCCCCTGTGTGACCTCATCCCCCTACCTGGCCACACCTGGGTGCCTACCAGCCAATCAGGTTAATTGACCACTTCCCTTTGGAAGTGGGTTAAAATCCTGGGACACAGTGTGTCCAGCCCGTCTCTTCGGCCCTGGCCTCTTGCCAGGAAGGGGCTTGCTGTAGCCCTGCACCTCTAGGGTGCATGGCCTCCAGGCCACGTGCCCTAGGCTTCCAGGCCTAGATGCTCTGCCTTGTGGCTGGTTCCTGGTGCTTGGTATGAATCCCTATTCACCTCTCTCTCATAAATAAAGCTCTCACTCTCCTCTGCATCTTTCTCACTAAATAAAAGCCTAAAATGTACCATGCTGCCTCATTTATCTGTGCCGGTATTTAGAACTCTTCTCTGAATATTAGGCAAGAACCCTCTCAGGCTTATTAATCTTGGGGATTTACTAATAAGCCCATGGTGAAATCGTATGGCACCCCACATTCTGGTAGCACATGTGGCACCCCAGATAGCACTTCTGGAGAACTTTAAAGGGCCACATTTCAGTGTAGATTTTAGGGGGTCATGTCCGATTTCAGATGTAGTGTAAAGAAAGAAAGGCAGGACAAAGAAGAGGGAAGGTATGAACTCAAAGCAAAACACAAGTTTATTCAAGGGAATAGACCTGAGAGGGGCCCACTACCAACAGGCCCAGAGGATGAACACCTGGCAGATGGCAGCTCTCCCTCACACTGGGACTAATATAGCTTAAGGCAGCTGAAGGTCTAGAGTGGAGTGCATTAGGTGGACCTGTGCTGGTTTGTACAGGCCTTTTTGGGTGCAGGCCTTTCAAACTTGGTGTCTGCTCTCAATCAAGCAGACAAGATTCCTAACTGAGACATCTGGGAGACATAATAGGGGAGGCATCTCAAGAATGCAGAGGGTGCCAGTGAGCTGGTTGAGGAAGATGACTGGGGCTGTGTTCCCCATAGAGCAGAGACTGGGGTCTGCTTCCAATCACGTAGGCAGGAGACTGAAATAAATCTAAAACTTTTGTCCTTGCTCCATTATCTACTCTTACAAAGATAAATATGTAGATGTTAAATATTCTACCTTAATGAACAACATTTTAGATTGACTATACAGTATTTTCCATATGAGGTTACTTCAACAAGTTTGTGGAAAATTGAATTGAAATATAGATTTATTTTGGGGCAAAAACATTTTGAAATTCATACATAAGCTTTCATAATGTGCATTGTCCATGAACATTTTGAAGATCATCTTTCATTTCCATTGATTCCAATTTTTTGCAGTAAAAATAAGCTCATGGTTCAATTTCATTCTTCACAAACTTGTTAAACTGCTCCAATAGTTAAATTACAAGTTTTAAATATGGTAACCTCAGATAATGGAGCAATTCTATGGTAAAGGAGAAGGAGAATAAGTACTGTTTTTTTGATAGGAGAAGTAATATCATGTTGTTCCTGACAGTAACTAACATATAAGTTTGTTGTGTATGCAACACAGGGAGAAGAAAGATCTAGAATAACTAAATAGACTTAACAATATCTAGATGCATATCTTTCTGCCAGGAGATTACCTGTAATATAACCATATTTCAGACACAATAGTATGTATGTATTTATAGTGCTTATACATTTTGCCATGTTAAAACCTTATAACAGGCCAGCACCATGGCTCACTAGGCTAATCCTCCGCCTTGCGGCGCCGGAACACCAGGTTCTAGTCCCGGTCGGGGCACCGGATTCTGTCCCGGTTGTCCCTCTTCCAGGCCAGCTCTCGGCTGTGGCCAGGGAGTGCAGTGGAGGATGGCCCAGGTGCTTGGGCCCTGCACCCCATGGGAGACCAGGAGAAGTACCTGGCTCCTGCCATCGGATCAGCACGGTGCGCTGGCCGCAGCGCGCGGGCCACGGTGGCCATTGGAGGGTGAACCAACGGCAAAGGAAGACCTTTCTCTCTGTCTCTCTCTCTCACTGTCTACTCTGCCTGTCAAAAAATTAAAAAAAAAAAAACCTTATAGGAAATAGCTGTGTTCTCTTTAAAAATCTCATTTTTAAATATATTCTCAATTATAGTCTTTACCTGTTGGGAACATCTGTTGACTATATGACTACAAGTAGTCACTAAACATGATTTAAGCTTCAAAATGCATTTCCTAAAAAATCATCTGATAGCTTTGCTGTTAAAAAATCATTGTGGAATCGCAGCTCCAAACTTACAAGCAATGGGAAATCCTTTAAGAGCAGCTATATTTTCAAGTTTTAACTGAAATTGGTTTCATCCATTCTAATTAGGAAGAATTAACAGATGTGTTAAAGATTGACTTGTGTTTCAAAGTCTTAGAGATAATAGAAAGTGAAGTTATACCTAAATTGTTTTAATACCAGAGATAGACAAAGACCAGAGTAATTGCTTTGTAACAAGTGGTCTCTAAATAAGTCAATGAAACATTTTTATCTGTGTTAACTAGGGAATTTTATATATTTAAATATATTGCGATTAAAAATAAAGGAATAAAAAAGAGCTGGGCAAATGTTTAAGTTGAATTTAAAATTTGGCAAGGAATTGAACTTAAATCCTCAGAGAAATACATTTATTTAAATGTAAAATATAGCATTTGAAAGGCACGTTCCCCAGTGGCAGTATCTTAATTCCAGAGATGGCATTCAGGCCTTCAGAGCCACAGCTCTCAGAGCTCTGCAACAGGCACAAATGATCTTACATGAATAGGAACTTTTTTCTTTCAGTTACTACAGCTGAATATTTCTGAAATAGAGGATTCAGGCCTTTCACTTCACCATGGAAATCATCACATAAATGAGATAGTGAGTGAAAATTTCAGCTCATATATAGCAAGAAATTATGTCATTTACAATGATAGTACAATTTGCTTCATGTACATTTTTTCTATCTTGATTTAAATTTTCAAAAAGAATCTGGTAGTTGTGATATTTTAACTCTTTTTTCAAGAAAAAGTCTGTAGGAACATCCTTTCAAATGTGCAGTTAAAACAAGATTTGAAATGATTTAAAATGGTACTAAGCCGAGATATCAAAGTACTGGTATGTTTAAGTGAGCACCAGCATTTCTCTGCTAAATTCCAGTCACCTCGCACTTGGACAAAAATCATTCTGTGCCAAATCCCTCACCATTAAAATAATAATAAAAATAAATAATGACAATAGTGATAATTGATATTGTTATTCATAATATCTTTAAGTGCCACTACTTTGAAGGTTATCTCAAGCAATACATTAGACATAAAATATCAAAATTGGGTTCGAATCCCAGCTACTCAGCTTCCAATTCTGCTTCCTGCAAACATGTATGGGAAGGTGTATAAGATGACACAAGTGCTTTGGTCCTTGTCACACATGTGGGAGATCCAGATGGAGTTCAGCCTGGCCTTGGCCCAGTTCCCAACATTGCAGCTATTTGGGGTGTGGATTTTAAATGTACTCAGCCATTGCTTGCTCAATTAAGTATTTTCAGCCTTCCTGAGAATTCTGGAAATTCATAAGATAGGAAAATCCGAGGCCAGGTCTTACTCAAGTCACAAACCTCCATTTTATAGATCACTTGCATCTTGACTTCCTCTTATGTACAACAAAAATATACAATAATTTGCCACAGAACTCTGCAGACATTTACCCGAGAGATGATCTGTCTAACAGGTGGCATCAATTTTGGCCACAACAGAGCAAGAATAATGTAAAATCAGGTGAAGTACTTGTGCCTTACGATTTCCCTATGCAGTCAACTCTCTATGGTCCTTCACTGAGGTGAATTGCGTGTTTGACTTGTCTGAGATTATGTTTCTGGGAAAACTGACATTTTTTTTTTTTTCATTTTTTTAACTTTTATTTAATGAATATAAATTTCCAAAGTACAGCTTATGGATTACAATGGCTTCCCCCCCATAACGTCCCTCCCACCCGCAACCCTCCCCTTATCCACTCCCTCTCCCCTTCCATTCACATCAAGATTCATTTTCAATTCTCTTATATACAGAAGATCAGTTTAGCATACATTAAGTAAAGATTTCAACAGTTTGCTCCCACACAGAAACATAAAGTGAAAAATACTGTTTGAGTACTAGTTATAGCATTAAATCTCAATGTAGAGCACACTAAGGACAAAGATCCTACATGAGGAGTAAGTGCACAGTGACTCCTGTTGTTGACTTAACAAATTGACACTCTTGTTTATGGCCTCAGTAATCACCCTAGGCTCTTGTCATGAGCTGCCAAGGCTATGGAAGCCCCCTGAGTTCACCAACTCTGATCATATTTAGACAAGGCCATGGTCAAAGTGGAAATTCTCTCCTCCCTTCAGAGAAAGGTACCTCCTTCTTTGATGACCCATTCTTTCCACTGGGATCTCACGTGCAGAGATCTTTCATTTAGGTTTTTTTTTCCCCCAGAGTGTCTTGGCTTTCCATGCCTGAAATACTCTCATGGGCATTTCAGCCGGATCCGCATGCCTTAAGGGCTGATTATGAGGTCAGAGTGCTGTTAGGACATTTGCCATTCTATGGGTCTGCTGTGTATCTCACTTCCCATGTTGGATCATTCTCTCCCTTTTTGATTCTATCAGCTAGTATTTGCAGACACTATTCTTGTTTATGTGATCCCTTTGGTTCTTAGTCCTATCATCATGATCAATTGTGAACAGAAATTGATCACTGGGACTAGTGAGATGGCATTGGTACATGCCACCTTGATGGGATTGAATTCAAATCCCCTGGTATGTTTCTAACTCTACTGTTTGAGGTAAGTCAGCTTGAGCATGTCCCGAATTGCACATCTCTTCCCTCTCTTATTCCCACTCTTATATTTAACAGCGATCACTTTTCAGTTAAGTTTCAGCACTTAAGAAGATTTGTGTATTGATTACAGTATTCAACCAAAAGTAAAAACTTAACCTCAGTGAAAGACAATGTTTATATTAACAACATTATAATTTTTCAAAGAAAAACTACACATGAGAATTTAAAATTTGATAAAATTAAAAGATACTGCACATCAACCTAAGGAACATCAAGTTATATTCAGAAACAAAAAGTAACAGCATTTCAGTAGCATATTGTATTGCAAAAGCTTTTGAATATTTTTAGCATCGAAAGATTTCCTACTGTGATGTTAACATTCTCCTTTGCCGTTGCACTGATATTGTAAAAACATATAATATACTCATGGAACCAAAACTAAGTTGTGCTTATAGTCTTGTTTTTTAGAGCAAATTAATATATAAATATGTTTATGACTAAGAAAGTTGTAGCTTTTATTTGGCAGGAATAAATGCATGTCTTGAAATAAAACTTGATTTGACTTTCAATATTTGTTATTATGCAGATACTGTTCAATTCAACTAACTTTCCATTTCATTTAGAAGTCTATTGAGGCTGTTGCTCCGGCTCACTAGGCTAATCCTCCGCCTTGCAGCGCCGGCACACCGGGTTCTAGTCCCGGTCAGGGCGCCGGATTCTGTCCCGGTTGCCCCTCTTCCAGGCCAGCTCTCTGCTGCGGCCCGGGAGTACAGTGGAGGATGGCCCAAGTGCTTGGCCCTGCACCCCATGGGAGACCAGGAGAAGTACCTGGCTCCTGCTATCGGATCAGCGCGGTGTGCCGGCTGCAGCGTGCTGGCTGCGGCGGCCATTGGAGGGTGAACCAACAGCAAAGGAAGACCTTTCTCTCTCTGTCTCTCTCTCTCTCTCTCTCACTGTCCATTCTGCCTGTCCAAAAAAAAAAAAAATAAGTCTATTGAAAAGACAGTAGGAAATCAACTTCAATAGTCATAGATTTCTTTAAATTTGGAGACCCATTAACACTTGTGCGTAATGTACTAACAACTTTCTTGATAACCTTAAAAGGGATGGAGACTATATCCAAAATGGTTTCCATGTATCTTTGTGCAACATTCTTTATGCTTAAGGACACACTGAAAATACCACTAAGGAAAGCTCATAACAGCTATTTTACAATATCAGCCATCATTCCTATCAGGGAGATACAGTATGGCTATTCAGCCTTGTCTGGTATGGGTTTCAATAGGTCAGTGATTTTGCTGAGCTCTAGTAAGAGAACTCATATCTTTGTCTAATTCAGAAGACAATTCATAGTCAGGAAATAGAACCACTGTAATAATAAAAATTATTCAGAGCCATTCAAAGATGTCCAGAATTTTCAAACACGCTCAGTGTAGCTACACAGTTCATTACAAAATACAAAGTTCATTACTGCAAAGTGCCTTAGGTCATCAAAGAAAAGTAACTAAAACAGATGAGGGTATTTAATTCTATGTCAGTGGGTTCCCCCTTCCTAGACTTAATGATTACAACTTAATTTATTTTTATATGCTGGCTTCCATGGGTAGGTTATTTTGGACAACAGTGTTTGGCTGCTAAGAATGTACCAAAGCCACTGGGAACTTTTCCTTCTCAATTGTTCAGCAAATTTAGATGCAGAGAGACCATGCATAATTATACATATGTGATCAACTATGTCAAAGACAGAAAACAACTATGGTCTCTCTAGTTTGCGTCTAGTACTTTGGTCGTACTATCTTGTCACTAATTAGAGAAGACTCCTACAGGTGAGCTGTTACCACATATTCAATATTCATTAGGTTGTCAGACCCAAACTATTGACCCACCACAAGCTGTAATACTATCTTATGATGCAGCGCAAGTCAACTTGGAGACATCGTACTAAATCTACTGCAGTACAGACACCTTACAAAATATATATGTCTATAATAAGTGAGCTGCATTTTCCGGTTCTTGGGAAGAGGACATAACAAGAAGCCATATAACAAAGTGATTGTGTGAGTGGAGACTGACAGCAGAGTACAATTCCCAGATCTCTAATTACCACTTCTTGCCATGAGGCCCTGGGCAAGTTATTTACACTCTTTGTGTCTCAATTTCTTTGTTCAAAAGATGGATATGTGGAACAGATGATTAATGTTTGCAAAGTATTTAGAGTAATGCCCATCATATAATAAATGGTACTAAAGTCTTTGCAAAATAAATAAGATGGCTCTTAAAAATAGAAATACACGAGACAACACACATGCACATAGACATGACTATATAGCAATCATTATTTGTTGCTAGGGAGGATTCTAAGTAAAGCTTCTTAAGGGATCTGTGAGAGCTTTTGTGCAAAGCAGGGAATCACTCTGCCTCTACAGTCAATAATGTTCAAGAGTGTATCATCGTTCTCAGTTCTGCATCGTACTACAGTTAGTCTGCTTTGACACTTCCTGCACCAGGCTCCTCTGTAGTGATCTATTTAGGGTCTTCCCAGAAGATTTATTAAGTCGTTCTGAATGTGTCTGCTTCCCTCATGGGTAAGGCCAGGCATACCAAACATAAAACACCTGTGTTCTCAAGTTAGCACCAATTCTGTTTCTTTTTTTTTTAACTTTTATTTAATGAATATAAATTTCCAAAGTACAGCTTATGGATTACAATGGCTCCCCTCCCCCCATAACTTCCCTCCCACCTGCAACCCTCCCCTTTCCTGCTCCCTCTCCCTTTCCATTCACATCAAGATTCATTTTCAATTCTCTTTATATACAGAAGATCAGTTTAGCATATATTAAGTAAAGATTTCAACAGTTTGCACCCACATAGAAACACAAAGTGAAAAATACTGTTTGAGTACTAGTTATAGCATTAAATCACACTGTACAGCACATTAAGGACAGAGATCCTACATGAGGAGTTAAGTGCACAGTGACTCCTGTTGTTGACTTAACAAATTGACTCTCTTGTTTATGGCATCAGTAATCACCCTAGGCTCTTGTCATGAGTTGCAGCTCAATTCAAAATAGCTAATGCCCATCAACAGTAGACTGGATAAAGAAATTATGGGACATGTACTCTATAGAATACTATACAGCAGTCAAAAACAACGAAACCCGGTCATTTGCAACAAGTTGGAGGAATCTGGAAAATATCATGCTGAGTGAATTAAGCCAGTCCCAAAGGGACAAATATATGTTCTCCCTGATCAGCGACAACTAACTGAGCACCAAAGGGGAAACCTGTTGAAGTGAAATGGACACTATGAGAAACAGTGACTTGATCAGCTCTTGTCCTGACTGTTGATATACAATGTAATACTTTATCCATTTTAGTATTTTTTTTTTGTTCTAGTACTATTGGTTGAACTCTGTAATTAACTCACAATTTTTCTTAGGTGTTTAAATTTTAACTGAAAAGTGATCCCTGTCAGGAATTTGGAAAACATTATGCTGAGTGAAATAAGCCAATCCCAAAGGGACAAATACCACTTGTTCTCCCTGATCAGTGACAACTAACCGAGCACCAAAAAGGAAACCTATTAAAGTGAAATGAACACTATGAGAAACGGTGACATGATCAGCCCTTGCCCTGACTGTTGATGAACAACTTAATATGTTACCCCTCTTAGCATTTTTTTGTTTGTTCTACTTAATACTTTTGGTTGAATACTGTAATCAATACACAGTTATTCTTGAGTGTTGAAACTTAACTGAAAAGAGATCCCTGTTAAATATAAGAGTGGGAATCAGAGAGGGAAGAGATGTACAATTTGGGACATGCTCAAGTTGACTTGCCCCAAATGATAGAGTTAGAAACATACCAGGGGATTCCAATTCAATCCTATCAAGATGGCATGTACCAATGCCATCTCACTAGTCCCAGTGATCAATTTCTGTTCACAATTGATCATAATGATAGGACTAAGAGCCAAAGGGATCACATAAACAAGACTAGTGTCTGCAAATACTAATTGATAGAATAAAAAAGGGAGAGAACGAGCCAACATGGGAAGCGAGATACACAGCAGACTCATAGAATGGTAGATGTTCTAAACAGCACTCTGGACTCAGAATCAGCCCTTAAGGCATGCGGATCCGGCTGAAAAGCCCGTGAGAGTATTTCAGGCATGGAAAGCCAAGACACTCTGGCAAAAAAAAAAAAAACCTAAATGAAAGATCTCCATGAGTGAGATCCCAGTGGAAACAACAGGTCATCAAAGAAGGAGGAACCTTTCTCTGAATGGAGGAGAGAACTTCCACTCTGACTAAGACCTTGTCTAAATATGATCAGAGTCGGTGAACTCAAAAGGCTTCCATAGCCTTGGCAATTCTGTTTCTTTAGCCAACTCAAGGTTTCGTTTATTATTTATAACATTCTGAATGTGTTGGGACCTAATTATTTCTGAAAGTACTTCATCCAACACTCCATGTCATGTCAGTTGCAGCTGGCTGGAATCTTATCTATTCTTAGATTCGAATTTGAAGCAGGAGATTCTCAGTGGAAAGCCCTCACCTCCTGAACATGCTCCCCTTAGTCATCTATCAAAATGCTAATATGAAAGTGTTTAGGTCATGATTTATGATGCCCTCACTCTTCTCAAATTTGATTAATTTTGGTCAGTTTTTTCTAGGAGAAAAATTGTGTATTTAATATCAATTACCATCATTAAATTGCAAAAATGTTAACACATTGCACACTAATTTATGTTGAAGCATATGATGTAAAAGTATAACATAAATAATCAAAATAATGATTACAAGTAATAAAAGTGGTGTATATTTCAGATACATTTTAAACTCAGTTCAGCAAGATTTTCCCAGGGCAATGTTAAAAATGTGCTTGGAGGACAACGCAACATCAGGAATGTGTGAGCTTTTTATGAATGTAGGTCTTGAACCCAATGCAGACTCACTAAATTAGAATCTCTGGAGGTAATACCTGGAAATTAATGTTTTAACAAATACCACAGGTAATTTCAATGTACACCAATGTTTAATAATGTTTGATTCCAAAATACTGAAAATTATTTTTCCAGCTTCTTTATTTTTTCAGCTTTCAGGAAGCTACTGGCCAGGCTGGTGTGACTGGCAGATAGACAGAACTTCAGTTCACATCTGTGTATTGATTTATTATCCTGACTGCCTGCCAATCATACTGTTGGTCTCTTGCTAGAATCTGAGGATACCATGGGGACCAAAGGTGCAGGTTTTGCTTAGGGTTTGACTTGAAACACCAAAACGGCTGCCAGAAAAATTGATAAGTCAGGGATTTTTCTTGGCAGCTAACACAACATACTCCAGAGAGTACTGTCGGCCCACATTCAATCTTTTTATTTTCTTTTATTTTTTTTTTATTTATTTATTTATTTATTTTTTTTTGACAGGCAGAGTTAGACAATGAGAGAGAGAGACAGAGAGAAAGGTCTTCCTTTTTCCGTTGGTTCACCCCCCAAGTGGCCAATCTGAAGCCAGGAGCCAGGTGCTTCCTCCTGGTCTCCCATGTGGGTGCAGGGCCCAAGCACTTGGGCCATCCTCCACTGCCTTCCCGGGCGACAGCCGAGAGCTGGCCTGGAAGAGGGGCAACCGGGACAGAATCCGGCGCCCCGACCAGGACTAGAACCCCGGGGTGACAGCGCCACAGGATGAGGATTAGCCTAGTGAGCCACTGCGCCAGCCCCACATTCAATCTTAAAAGAACACCACTTCATTTTCATCTTACTGCCTGACTTGACTTGTATGAAACTTGCCAGGTCTATGCCTTAGAAAACTCTGGTGACTCACACAAGTCAGGTGCCTTCCCCCAGTATAAATCTCTATCTGATTAAGAAGTAGTGCTGCTTCTGTGACTTTTCCACTTTTGTAGTCTTTGATGCCTCCATTTTCTGTTCCCTCCATGCAGCTATTTTTTAAGGATTGTTCTCATTTCCTTTCTTCCTTTACTTTCCTTGCCAAGTAGAATCAATCTCTCTCTATAGTTTCAATGAACACCATATTCATGATGCTTCAATTTTATCTTTAGCTCCAATTTTTCAATCTATGCCTGTTTTCTCATTGCTGTTGACATTTTCACTTCCATGCCCAGTTACAGTTCAAATTCTGAAAATCTGCAATGGACACATTTCTTTATCCTTAAAAATAAAATAAAATAGAATAGAATAAAATGTAAGAAATCTGGTCTTTTCCATCAATAGTATCTCCATCCTCATGGTGCCACAGTTTAGAAGTATTAATCTGTTTTAACTTCTACTTTTGTCCCAATTTCATCACCACATTGACTTACTGCTATCTATTCAATATTCTATATAGAAATTTCAGGTATGCTTGGACCTTTCAAACAGAGAAAGTACTTCACTTTAAAGGGGTAACACAATATGGCAACGGTAAGCAGGACTTCAACATGACAAACACAAACACTATTGTGTTTTTTCCCTCCTCAAAGCTTCCATATATAGTTTTCTCCACCTCCCTGACCAGTCTCCACAAAGATGAACTGCAGAGTGGGATATATGTGCCACAAGTTACTGATTTTTGCCTTTCTCAGAAAGCAGAGTATTTTTATTTACTTCCTCAACTTACCCCTAACCCCGACACCCTTCTGGGGATGCATTACTTAATGACATTTAGTGAAATGATTTTACTTCAGATCTACATGATAGATTTTTGTGATTTTGTTTTTCCAAAATTGAGTAGTGGGAGAAGCAAGTAAAAAATAAATGGCTTCTGAGTTTACTATTTGGTTGACTGGTTTGATAATGATGTGACCAAGTGAATTGAATATGGGAAGAAGACAGAAAAAGAGGGAAATGACTATTAATTTAGTTGAAAATGTTAGCCTTGGGGTTCTTCTGGAATGTTCAGCTTATTAGAATTGCAGATAAACAAATATAAAGATTGAGAGAGGATTGGGGTGCCTACTTTGCAAGGTATTGTCCTTGAGGCAAAGGGTAAAAACAAGTAAATAATCAAATTCATGTTACCCCTATATAATGAAGCATTTATTATTTCAAAAATCAAGTCAAAAATAAATATATATTCAGAGATGTGATAGATCACATGATACACTGGCATTTAAAACTGCTTAATTCTCTGAAGTTGGATGAGCTGACAGAAATCCAAAAGAGTTGAGCAGGCATGGAAGAGTACACATATATCCTTATACTCATTAGAGGGATTTGGACCTCAGGAGAAAAACAAAACAAAAAAAAACAAAAACAAAAAAAAAAAAAACATGAGAAAGCATTGAAAACATTTATCTTATTTTATTTTTCTATTCTCTGAAAATGTCATGATCCCTGTGCATTTTACTCTTTATTTCTATCTTTCCACATCAATAACATCTTTTTCCACCAAGGTGTTTTGATGAAATTTTCCAATCATCAACAGAAAAGGGGCATTCTTATTAACTCAAGTCCTGTGTGACAGGAGTTGTTGGCAAATATGACGCTTGAGATGTAGCAGCAAGTCAGTCTTCCATTGAGATTTCAAAATATGATTTCAAAGTTCACAGTAAAGAACATAAATTGCGATTAGATTGGGAATGCAATTAATTATACAGACATTGACAGATTGACCATTAGTTGGGCATATCAGTTTGAGGTATAATAAGCTAAACTATAAAATCATAAGCATTTCAAATCAAAAATCATTCATAGCAGGTAATGCATTTAACCCAGTCATTAAGATACCCTATACCAACGTGCCTGAGTTCTAGTCCTGGATTTGCTTCTAATTCAAGCTTGCTGCTAATGTGCATTCTGTGAGACAGAAAGTGATGGCACAAGTGGTTGGGTCCCTGCCAACCATGTGGGAGACCAGGATTGAGTTTCCATCTCCAGGCTTTGACCTGGCCCAGTCCTGGGTGTGCAAGGATTTCATAAGTGAGCCAGTGCATGGGAGTCAATTCTCTCTCTCTCTTCCTTTCTCTCTGTGTGCCTTTCAGTGCATCTCAGATTACAAAAATAAATAAGATGTTAAAAATCTTTCAAAGGAATAAAAGCAATAACCACAATATTGTCTTCAGGAACTATACACATGTAAATGTAATCATTTTAGCAAACATAAACTGAGTGTCCAGTATGTTTTAGCAATTTAAACAATTTATATGAATCTCTCATGATAGGTGCTATGATTATTTCAATTTTATAGATTAAACAAACAAAATCCTGTGACAAAAAAATGATCTATTTTTCTATAAGTTCAACTAGTTTGAAAGCAATTAGTCTGGAATTTGAAACAGAGCTGCCTGGATTTTCTTTTTCCTTGTTTACATATACAATATTACTGCATGTAACAATATAAACAATGACTGTCTTTACATATGTATTTATATACACACATATATTCATTTATTTGAGAGTTAGACAGAGGGACAGAGAGATCTCTCATCTCCTGCTTCACTTCTCAAATATCCACAGAAGCCAGATCTAGACTAGGCCAAAGCTGAGAATTGGGAACTGAATCTGGGTCTTCCACAAGAGTGGCAATGACCCAACCACTTGAGCCATCACCTCTACCTTCCATTGTCTGCACTGACAGGAAGCTGGGATTGCCAGCAAAAGTTGGGAATCAAACCTAAGTGCTCCAAGCGATGTGGGTGTCAAGTCCAGGTAAAAAACTTGTCCCTTAATATTTATGTATAAATAATAAAAAATATTAAAATTTAAAATCATGGGGTTAGCACTCTGGCATAGGTTGTTAAACTGCCACCTGCAGCACTGGCATCCTATGTGAATGCCCATTCAAGACTTGGCTACTCCACTTCCAAACCAGTTCCCTACTAATGCATCTGGGAAAGATGCCCAGTGGAGGATGGCCCAAGTCCTTGGGCCTCTGCACCCACATGGGAGAATAGAAGAAGCTCTAGGCTCCTAGCTTTGGCCTAGCTAAGCCCCGGCCATTGCGGCCCTTTGGCAAGTGAACCAATGGATCAAAGATCTCTCTCTTTGTCTCTATTTCTCTTCTCTCTGTAACTCTGCCTTTAAAATAAATAAAAAAATAAATTTTAACAAATTAGAATCACTATAAATTTAAATAATAGGGCTTAAATTTTTTAGTTTAGACATCAAAAATTGTTTTATATTTATGTGTGCAAGGATTTATATGACCTAAAAGATGATTATAGGTTGAGAACATAGAACACTATTTTTATCTTCATATACAGTTACAACTGTCTTTCAATTTTAAGTACGAAATAATACCTTATCTCAGAAAATAACTCTTGGTGTTCAAGGACACACATTATTATGTCATATTGTCTACAATTTTAGATTGATTTCCTGTCATTACATTGTTGACTTTGTTTATAATCAGTTGCATGAGTTTATAAGTTTGACAGCTGCCTGATTTGGTCTGGTGGATAAAAGAGCATTCTTATAAAACTATGCTTCAATGAAAAAGAAAATGCTACAGTCAACATTTTTTTAAAAGATTTATTTATTTATTTGAATGTCAGAGCCACAGTGAGAATGGGAAAGACAGAAAGATCCTCCATTCACTGGTTCATTTGCAGATGGCCACAACAGATGGGACTGGGCCAGGCTGAAGCTGAAGACAGGATCTGGGAGCCTCCTCCGAGTCTCCCAGGCAAGTAGCAAGAGTCCAAGTACTTGGGCCATCCTCCACTGACCTTGCCAGGCCATTAACAGAGAACCGGATTGAAAGTGGAGCAGCCAGGACACCAACTGGCGCCCAAATGGCGCCCACTGCAGGCGACAGCTTCACCCACTATGCCACAATGCTGACCCTCGTAATAAACTTTTCATATCAACAGCTGTAAGAATCCTAAAGTACCATGATTGAAATAGCCATATTATTCAAGCATTAGATATACTTTCATTTATAATTTATGTAAATAATTAAAGCAGATGAATCAAAAAAGCTACAGTCAGAGCCCTGAAGGGAAGGAATTTCTTTTGCTACCTTGTTACTAAATCTGAAAATTCTCTCAAAGATGATATAATATATTTTAAACACTGGCTTGTACATGTGCTATAAATCTATTTAGCTGGGGCCAGTACTGTGGCATAGCAGGTAAAGCCACTGTCTACAGTGACAACATCCCATATGGGTGCCAGTTGGAGTCCCTGCTGCTACACTACCAATTCAGTTCCCTGCTAATGTGCCTAGGAAAGCAGCAGAAGAAGGCCCAAGTATTTGGGCCCCTACACCCACGTGGGAGACCCAGAAGAAGCTCCTGGCTCCTGGCTTCAGATTGGCCTAGCCACAGCCATTTAAGGAGTAAACCAGCAGATGGAAGATCTCTCTCACTTGCTCTCTCTCTCTCTCTGTGTTTCAAATAAATAAATAAATATTAAAAAACTGTACATCGTTATATTTATGAATATTTATCTAGGGTGGAAATTTTTTATAGTATCAAAAAGGAGAAAAGGAATTTTATATTTTAACTATAGTTAATTTTATCAATTCCATTTTTTCAGATAATAATTGCTGCTATTAAATCAAAGTTTCTCTTTACATGTATTAATTAATTTAACACTCACAATGACCTTATGAAATAGATGCCACTGTAATTTATTGTATAATGAGGAGACTAACATGCAGAGGGCCCAGGCAAATGTCCCTAGAATTGTATGTTTACTTAATAGATTAGTTGAAATCCGTGTATGTGGTGTTAACTGCATGAGATATTTTAACTATGTTAAACTAAAAACACATTTTATACATATGCATGGGTATATGTGGATTTATTTAAATATGTACATGTGTATATGCATATATGCATGCATGTGTATAAATATAGAGATAGATATACATATTTTCCCAGGAGATAATGGAAACTTGCTGCAGAGGGGCTAATACATATTTGTTACAAAACAGGAATTCCTTTTTTAATCAATAAACACATATTTCTATGTAGCAATAATTTTATCATCTTCTAGAATATTAGCTCATTCATGCTGCTAAAATATTACCTAAAACTGGGTATTTTATAAAGGACAGAGATTTCTTACATTCCTGGAGGTCAGGAAGTAGATCCACAGCACTGGCATTTGTTGTCTGGTAAGGACCTTCCTGCTGCCCTCATGTGGGCAGAGGAGACAAAAAGGATGTTTGCCAAGTTCTCACATAGCTGAAGAGCCCCAAAACAGAGCACTCTCTCTTCAGTTTCACCCTGTTAAAATAGTGCCAATCGTATTAATAAAGTCAGAGCCTTTGTGACTTAATCATCTCCCAAAGGCCTCATTTCCTAATGATGTCACCTTGTGGACTGTTTTGACATGTATTTTGGAGGGGGCATCATGACTCAAACCACAGCCTGTTTTATAGCTAAGCTGTTTTCCTACGGTGAAAGAATACTAATAAATTATAATAAGTGAAAGATTCTGTAAAGGTAGACATATTCTTTTGTTTGTTTCTGTCCAGAGGCTAATTTTGTTCTTGGTAAGGGTAAATACACACAAGTTTGTGGGTGAAAGTTAACTTCAACGACTGGGATTTTGTTGAGTGACAACAGAGACAGAGACCTTTACATGTTATTGCTTTCATTTTGTCTCATTTTATTTTTGTAGTAAGCACTTTTAACTTTCATGTGTAAAACAAAGAAAAAATAAATGGTGAAAGTTCTAGACAGAACCTGTGGAGTGGTGCCACAGGTGTCAGTTTTATTTTACAGATTATGATATGAAAACCAAAAGATGAAATGAAAATGAGGTGAATTGCTCAAGACCATCTTCCTGGGAAGTCCATATTCTTCACAATAAACTTGCAGAGTTAAAAAAAAAAAAAGAAGCAAAAGAAAAGAATAAAAGAAAGAAATTTAGACTTCGAAATTTCACCTTGGACATTAGCTGCAGAACTTGTTTCCAAGTTTTGCAAACCTATGATACCACCAGAATTTCTGCCTTAGATTTTTAAAAGTCCGAACTCCATTGTACTCAAACCTATCCTACGTGTGTGGCCCATAGGTAGAATTTCGTTGCTGTTGAATTTGAATGAATGAAGCAGAATAGTTTTATTTATCTTTATGGCAACAGTTATTTCCCGTGGAAATACACTTACAGATCTCTTGATTTTTTCCTTAGAAAAGGAAAAGGGTACCCATTAGCTTGTTACTCCCAACCCAAACAAACCATTTTAATCATCATCCAGCAAGACACTTTAAAAACAAGTGGGGGTGAATAGCGGTCTCCTTATTTGGTGCCACAAGAAGGATTATTCTGAATATCCAAATCAGTAAAATATGTCAGAGTATTATTTCCTTTTTATTAATTTTCTCTCTTCCCACCTCTTTTTTACTCACTGTTTATCACCATTGCTTCTCTATAAGACTGAGTATGGAAATAAAGTTTTTAATAAAGAAATGGAGATGAACATGAAGCATAAAATATTCCAGCTCCTTTCCCTATACTCATATAGTCTTGGCATTGACAGTAGCTGTGAGTGTCTTAAGGGGTATGTCATAGTAATTCCCTCAATGTGACTTAATGTGAAAACAGTGTTGCCCTCTTAAATAATTGCACATGGAAGGGAAGCAACTGTAATTTAAATAAACAGGAAAGAACCCTATCTGTTAATAACGATCTTTAAGAAACACTTTAGCAGCCATGGAAATTACTGCCTTAAAACTAAGCAGTTTCATATATTGTGTAAGAAAATTTATATTATACTATTTTTAAAGCTACTTAAGCCTGCTAATTTTCCTTTAATTATCTTACTCTTTCAATATCCATTATCTTTGTATACCTAGGTTTTATGCTTAAAGAATCGAACTATAGCCATAAAAATAGAAACACATTTTTAGTAACTATGGCCACACTAAAAATACATTTGGATCTATAAGACTTCACAAATTCAGGGCTGTTTCTCAATATGAAATGTCTTGAATTTCCAACAATTGAGCAAGAGAATAATTTTGCATTGCTTTTCTAATTAAAGTGCAGAAAGTTAATAGCTTTGGACATCCCTGCAAAATGAATAAATGTGCACCCCTGCCTTGACATTTCCTCCAGCATTGATTTGAAAACACTAAATGTATTTTATTTTGTGGAACCAGAGCATAAAAATGCACCCAGTAATTGTTTTCCATTGATATTCCCTCAGTGAGTTTGCATTTGTAGGATAAGAATTGGCATTTATAATTTAGAGCCAGTCAAATTATAGAATTTGTAGACTGAAGCTCTTTATTTTTATTAGTATAACCTTGCAGAGTGATGAGATGATTTTATACAGCCTATTCATTTATCTCTTATTTCAAAATTGATTAAATAACAACAACTTTCCCTTTAGAATAGAAAAGGAGAATATTCCTGGCTATTCCTTTTAAAATCGATTTCTTAGAAAAGTTATCTTGACACTGTACGATGAGACTACCACTAAAAAATAAACTTTACATTAAATATTTTAGCAGAGGACAGTCTAAATGCCAGGGTTCAGGTCTGGTCAGCAAGAGGGCTCCCTGAGATTTGTGGTGAACTTAGGAACCTTTGTCTTCACATAGGTGTTGGAAACATGAATAATGCCCTCATCATTGATTATATGCCATGAGGAAAAAAGTCAGGGTAGTGTGTGTGTGGCTGTACGGTGAAGCCGTGGCACGGGTCAAACTGTGGATAAATGAACTATCAGTTTGGCAGTCATGCACTCCTTCTTTCTGTGGTCTACAGTATGGATCAACCCTGAGGAATGCTGAAATCAGAGAATTTCACACTGCATTCATCTATCACAATTTCCCATCAATTATATTTCATCACCAATTTAAAAATAATATGGATGGCGTTCATGCTTAAAGAAAATAAAAGTCATAAAAGGCCAACCCAAAGCAGTGTATGGAAATTGGTTAAGAATAATTCCACAAGCTTTGTTTTGATGCCCAAGTTGTTGATCACTTAAGGTGTTCTGAATTCTCTTTTTTCTTTTATCTTTCTGTGGGAATCAAATAAGTTGGACCACAAAAGTTGGGACTGAAACAACTACTCCAGTCAATAAATAAACAGAAAATATGGAGATTAAAATATTATAAGATGAGAATTGGTGGACTTCTCTCTATTGATTATAAGATCTATAAGGAATTTTCTTAGTCTTCGTTCTGGACCCTTTTTAGGCTGAGATCAGACAAGATACTCTCAGCACACTATGTAGTAAATTTATTACTTTGCATTTGCTTCTTCTCTTCTCTATCTGGCTCTGTTATTGTCATCACCATCTATTTGTACAATCCAGGAGAGTTGATTGTTGCTCTTCATCTTGTATTACTTTTGCCTCACTTTCTTTCATACCCATTGGGAAAAAAAAGTCCATTTGTGATAAACCTCCAACTTTCTTTCTTCTTATTTGTTGCTATTATTGTGCACTGTGTTCTCACTGTCTGCATCACAGACACACAGTCATCCCCAAACACATGGAGAAAAATAACAGCCAGCCAAAAGGATGATGAGGGGTTTGCATTGTCTTGCAACCGGTTAAGCTGCCTCTTGGAATGTCCACATCTTATTTTAGAGTACCTGATTGGAGTGCTGCCTCTCCTTCAATCCAGCTTCCTGATAATGCATATCTAGGAAGCAGAAGATGCTGACTTAAATGCTTTGTTTCCTGACACCCATGTGGGAGACTCATGGAATTCTTGGCTCTTGGATTTGGTCTGGCCCTGCCCTGGGTGCTGCAGGCATTCCCCTCCCCCCACTCCCGTGTGTGTGTGTGTGTGTGTGTGTGTGTGTGTGTGTGTGGCTGTCTCTCCTATCCTGTCTTTCAAATAGATAAATAAACTTTTAAAGAAAACATAATGAGATAATGGCTCTTATCAAGATAAACCTTTACGAGGATAACCGTTTGATCAGAGTGGATAGAAGAGACATGAAGCAAGGAGACAAATTAGTAAACGTGCTTATTTGTCAGAGAATCCCTTTCACAACTTGAAATTTATTTAGGTCAATATATGGATGACTTTTATTTGTTTAATGTAATAATTGACGAAGAATATTTTTATAAGACTTGTGGTTAAGGTTATTTAAGATAGGGAATTTTCTAGAGTCTAATCACTGTCATCACCAAAGTCCCTTGGAGGACATGGTTCCTAGGAAGACAAGGTTTATTGGCATACACAGAGGGCTGATAAGGATGTCTCACAGCCACCAACAAATCTGTTCATTTGAATAAATATAATAACAATGAGTATGAGTTAACCACTGAGTACGCTCTCTAAGTGTACATAGAATAGAGGTTTTAAACTCTTCAGATCAATATTTTTGGCTATAATCATGGAAGCCAAAGAAAAATGAAAATATTGTCCAAAAACTACATAAAAGGAAAATTGAGGAATTCATTCATCAATGTAACAGATAATGCACTCACTGAAGCACAACCTTAATATTGTGTCTGTCCTGGGCATGTAAAAATATTTATTCTCTGTGTCAAAATTCAAATTTTAGTAATTAAAAAATGTGATGGGTGCAACATACTCTTAATTCAAGTGAAAAATACTAAATTTCATAAAGGTGTGTATTAGTTCAAACAAAGTGTTTTACCAGTTAAAGAAAAAAAAAAACTAATCCTAATTAATGATATTTTTTTTATTATTCCTTACATGGCCCTTAGCTACAACAAATTAGAAAACACCCAGTAAAATAGTGGAAGATTATAAAGTTATCTCTGATCATTTAATTTTTCTGAAATTTTTCAAGCATGTACAATTATTCATACGTGAAATGTTGTATATGTTAAAATTTTCAATGGATGATAAAAAACACATGAGACTGAAAAGAATTTCAACCTAGAATCCAGAGAAACTGAATTTTCTTCTTTCATTAACTGGTCAGGTCATGGGTGGCAGCCCCTCCATATCATTTTTTTTTCATCTGGATATGGTGACTACCTAGAAAACTCTTCACCTGAATCACTAATTCTTCAAGTTTTAGCATCAGCATCACCTTCTTGATTAAATCTTATTGTTAAACTTCTAATTGCCTATAAATTTCCTTTGAAGTATTTAATATCACTTCAATTTAAATATGTAATTATTTTGTCATCTATTTACTTGATGAATCATAATTTTCACATGAAAGTAGATTAAATTATATTTTATATCATTGGATATAGTAATTTTTCAGTTAGGGATTAAAATCCATGGTAGAAAACTCAAGAATCTAACAGTCTGAATATAGACAGCATAAAGTTTAGAAACTAGGTATCTGGAGACTGTCTGCCCTTATTAAAATGGTTAAAATGGAAGGGATAGGTGTGTGGTGATAGTTAAGACACTACTTAGGACATCCACATTATATATCTGGGTGATTATGCCAATTTTATGTTCCTCCTAATGAGCACCTTTAGAGGTAGCAATGACGGCTCAAGTATGTAGGTCCCCACCGTCCATGTAGGACATCTAGATTGAGTCCTTGAATCCTGGCATCAATCTTGCCCAACCTCAGGTGTTGTAAACTTGGGGAGTGTACCAGTGGATAAGAGATCTCTGTCTATGTGTCTGATTCTCTTCCCCCCATCCCCACCTTCCAAATAAACAAAGTTATTAAAATTTTAAGAACACCATTCAAGCCAAATAAAACTCTGTGAACTACAGTCTATGACTTATAGCTTCTAAGAATAGGTGAAATATCCAAGGAACAGTAGAACAAAAGAAAGCAGTAGGAGCTAATAGAATATATTTAATTAGAAAAATTACTTAAATTTCTTTGTAACACATTTCTTACTACCCTCCACTGAGTCATCACTTCTTTTTTCAATAATGTCAGTCCTTCCCCCAAAGAAACATCCTTGATGGACTCAACCTATGTGATTATCTCAAAGGATTCTCATTTCCATCAGTAACTGTGTACAAATGATCCTTCAATTAAAATAAAATTAATAGGTTAAAATGCATTGAGAAAATAATTATACAAAGTTATCACCTTCTTACAAAATAATTTGTTGTAGATCACCAAGGAATCTCTTTAAATAATGAGCTCTCTTTATGTATTTAAATATACAGTTATATTTTTAGATGGAACTATTAAAAAGTCTGTTTCCTTTCAAAGTGAGAATGAGTTGCTTGGATAAAAAAATCATGGCTCTCAAGGAAATGGAACTGTGCTTTTATTTCTTCAACTTCAAATTATAGACACACATATGGACTACACGTTGTGGATGCTCAATAAATATTGATCCAAATTGCAATACGATAAACCTCAGTTTTGACTGCTCTTCAATCAAAAAAATTAAATAACATGAAATATAAATTAAAGCTATGAATAGGAAACTAACACTGGAAAATTACTTATCAAAAGAAAACATAAAAAAAAGAAAACTTAAACCTAAGCCAAAAGAAAGTAGTCCTTCTATGTGCTTAACTAAATAACCTCTTGATTTCATTGTACAAATTAAAAAAGAATACAAAACTTTAAAGTCTGGATGTGTAACATTCTTTTCCAAGTTAAGGATATGCATTACAATATTAGATTTCCATTAATTTCTATAGGTAAAGCACTCATTTCTACCTTACATAATTAAAATGACTAGAGAAATGTATTGATTTAGAATAAATGCTTTTTTTAAACATCTTGATCCATTATGTAGAAATGAATGTGTGAATAGTACCTGTTCCTTGTGTATATTAGAAGAAATATGCATTCAATAGTAATCTTATGCATGGAAAAAATAAATAATTTAGCTTAATCTTTTGCAGAATTTAGAGAATTTTTCTTTTTTTTAAAAGAAACAACTTCTTTTTTTAAGATTTATTTATTTATTTGAAAGTCAGAGTTATATAGAGAGAGGAGAGGCAGAGAGACAGAGAGGTCTTCCCCTGATGGTTCACTCCCCAATTGGCCACAACAACTGGAGCTGCGCTGATCAGAAGCCAGGAGCTTCTTCTGGGTCTCCCACATGGGTGCAGGGGCCCAGGGACTTGGGCCATCTTCTGCTGCTTTCCCAGGCCACAGCAGAGAGCTGACTCAGAATTGGAGCATCTGGGTCTCAAACTGGCCCCCATATGGGATGCCGGCGCTTCAGGCCAGGGCATTAACCTGCTGCACCACAGTGCTGGCCCCTAGAGACTTTTTCATAATTTATGATGTCATAAATACAGTTATAATCAAAATAATCTCTGCCATTTGCAAATACAAAATAAGAAATTCTGAAAATCATTAACCAATATAATGAAATTGCTTTTTAGTGAGGGAATATTCTTGAAGATTAGAATAAAGTAGAAGAACAAAATAAGGCACAAACACTAAATTTCAAATTGTGTGTTTAAATTTTGAAACCTTTAAACTTTGTAAGTAATTTCTTGTGTATTTGTGTACTTTCAGGTTACTTGTGTAGTTTGAAAGGGAAACAGTAATGATTTCTTTCTTGAGTCCAGCTCTTCCTGCAGCTCCTGCCCTACTTCTTTACACTCTTTTTCCAATCTTTTGGAGTGTACCAAAAGAGTATACTTTTGGAATGTACTAAAAGACAACTCTTGGCATAACGGGAAATTCAAGATTACTTGAATAAAAATAAATATTATAACTTTTCCCTAAATGTCAGGTTAAATATAGCAGGAAGTGAAAAATAACAGGAATATTAATTTCTTCACCTTGTTTTCAATGGCAATGGATATTATTTACATTATAAACATGATTCTTCCAGGAATAGACTTCTACATAGTATTTTTCAAAAATGTTGATCTTAATTTATTGGACAAATAAGTACTAAGCAAAAATCCTTCTTAAAAGGTTTCTTTTTTAAAAAAATCATTTATTTATTTATTTGAAAGGCAGAGTAACAGAGAGAGAGGGAGAGGAGAGAGAAGGAAATATTTTCCATCTACTGGTTCACTATCCAAATAGCCACAAAATCCAGGGCAGGTGCACGAAGAAGCCAGGAGTCCAGAGCTCCATCCAGGGCTCTCATGGGTGGCAGAGCCCCAGCACTTGTGCCATTTTCTGCAGCCATCCGAGGAGCACCAACAGGTAGTTGGATAAGAAGCAGAGCAGTACTGGAAACCATGCTCTGATATGGGGTGTTGGCATCACAGGTGGCATCCTAGTCTTCTGTACCATAACAGCACCAAAAATGCTGTTTAAAAAAAGAGTTGCAGCCCCAAATGCTTGAAAATTATATCTCTTAAAAATAGTTGCTTTCACTAGTGAACTATTCCATAATCTAGTTTTTTAAAGCTTAATTTTCTCAAATACATATCATTAAACAAATACTCAGTGATTTTGATAGAAACTGAGATTTAAAGAGTTTCAAGATTATAATCCCTTAACTATTAATACATTTTAAAAAATAAGTCAGTGAGGACAAAGAGGAGTTGATAGTGACAACAAACTTTCCTTATCAAGGAAATTCTGCAGAAACAAAGGAAGGAGAAGGAGTGGGAAAGACAGAACAAACTAAGTAAAAGAAAGAAGTCATTGTAAATAGTATTCAGACAAAAATATAGATTCTATCTTCTCTTTTGTTTATTTACTACCCTGTCTTCTTCACATATCCATTCTTCTGTATTGGGCAATGAGAATAATATTGCATTTAATTGATAGAAATATTACTGTTGTCTGTTTCTTCATCCCTCTCTCTTTCTCTTATCTACCTCTATTTTCTTTTTTGATATCACATAGTTGCTTTTTAATGATCCCACCTATGTATATTGTGGTTATAAAACACTCTTTAATTTTTTTTTCAATACAGACTTTACCATTAATAGAAAATCTAAATGAATGTGATTACTAAATCAAAAAGAGTAAAACATTTTTTCAGTTTGATACTACTATTCTTGATTTCCAATTATCTGAAAAAATATTGTTAATGTAATTATGATAACTGGTATGCTGAAGTGGAAGCAGCATTTTTGTTATATTCTGATGATATGCAACGTGAACTTTTAGTACTCTAAACTGGTACAAGCTAATTTTACTTGAAGAAACACTCTTCTCCCTCTCCTCCACCCAAAGCAAACCAAAAGAAAAAACAATATTTAAAAAACAAGATTGGAAGGAGACTCACAATATTCAAACATAAATAAATATGCTTTAAGAAAATGGAAAAAAATCAACATTTTTCTAGTACTCCCAGTATACCTGAGATGTCAGAATAATAACGTGCTTTCCTATGAGACTAGGCACATGTTGATTGTCTCTGAAGACTTCATCAGGAATGTTGTTAGCCCAAAGCCCAAGCATCTTTCACAGGGACTGATATTCAATACCACTGTGTTTTTCTGTTCACACTAAATTGTGATAATTGTGCTGCAGAAAAGGAGACCATATTGAGAATTTTCATCTCATGTTTGTTTAAAGCTAGAGCAAGTTTCCTCTCTGAACACATGAACATGCTTTCTAAGAGGTGTGGTGTGCCAGTCACAGCCAGAGTCAACTTGCTTCAAGCATCCCCTTTGCCAAAAGTTAATTACGACATTCAAGAAGAACTTATATTCCTTGTGTTTCCAGGAAGAAATGATCTAAAGTCAATCATTGTCGTATTCTGGAATGAAGTCCAACAATATATCTATGCTAACTTTGTTAGTATAATATTGACTATTATGAGTGTTACTACAGAGACACACAAAGTTTCTCTATGGAGTTGTAGCTCCATTTTGCATCTTTCTGCTCTAAACTGTCTTCCGTGAACTCTCTGTAGCAGATCTCCCCAGCAATGCCATAGTTAATTGGTTTCTCCCCATTAAAAATCATGCTCTCATTGACTGTAATTATATAATCTCAAATTATATAATTATATAATCTCAAAATAATTAATGGGTGAATAATTATTTAATCCACTGATTAAGGTTCCTGCACCACACAACAAAATGCCTGAATTCAATTCCCAGCTCAGGTTCCTGACTATAGCTTCCTGTCAGTGCAGACTCTGGGAAGCAGTATTGATGACTTAAGTAATTGAGTTCCTGTCACCCATGTGGGAGACCTGGCCTGTGTTCCTGGTTTCTGTCTCCAACCACAGTCCGGCTTGGCCACAGGCATTTGTGGAGTGAACCAGTGGATAGGAACTCCTCTCTCACTCTCTCTTCTTCTAACAAAAAGTTTTAATTTGGAAATATAGGCACTATATAAGATACATTCTTACAGAGTGGAGCCCATCTGGAATCTACCAAATTATATAACATTTGTGAGCCAATGAATTGAAAACTATGTTCAGGCATGTTGTCAGTTGTTACTCTTACTTAACAGTAGACCAGAATATTTTTCTACTTTCTTTCTTAATCTCATCATTTAAGATAGAATCTTCATTAACCTCTATTCAGATAACTGCTCATCTCAAAATTTGTTGGATTATTTTTAATTCTGATTCCTTCCTCTCTCAGAGGGGACCATGACAGTTTTCATTTTCTTTTTGTAATCTTTTAAATTTTTAAAAGATTTTATTTATTTGAGAGACAGTTACAGACAGGGAGAGGGAGAGTCAAAGAAGACAGTGTCTTCCATACACTGATCCACTCCACAAATGGCCTCAATTGCTGGAACTGAGCAGATCCGAAGCCAGTAGCCAGGAGCTTTCTCCAGGTCTTTCATGTGGGTGCAGGGGCCCAAGCACTTGGGCCATCTTCTACTGCTTTCTTAGGCTATAAGCAGAGTTTGATTGGAAGAGGAGCAGCCAGGACATGACCCAGTTCATATGGTATGGAGGTCCTGTAGGTGGAGGGTTAGCCTGCTATACCATGCTGCCAACCCCCCTCACCTTTTTAAGATTTATTTATTTATTTGAAAGCCAGATTTACAGCAAGGGAGAGACACAGAGGGAGAGCTCTGCAATCCACTGGTTCATTTCCCAGATGGCTGCAACAGCTGGGGCTGAGCCAGGCCAAACCCAGGAGCCAGGAGCTTCTTTCAGGTCTTCCTAGAGGGTAGCAGGGGTCTAAACACTTGGGTCATCTTTGCTGTTTTTCTCAGGCCATTAACAAGAAACTGGATCAGAAGTGGGGTAGCTGGGACATGAACTGATGCTCATATGGGATTCTGGTGTCACAGGCAGTGATTTTACCCACTATGCCACCACACTGGCCTCCCTGACTGTTTTCTTATTGTTGTATTTAACGCAATAGTTGAAAGATAATATGTAACAATAAATGGCTGCTGAATGGTCAAATGCTACTTTTGTAGAGAAATACTTTTATTTTGGTTAATAAAGCTATGTTTTGATATGGGGAAGAGAAACATATAACTCAAAGATTTGCTTAGGGAACAAGACAAAATTGAAGTTAATTGACAGTCACAGCCTGTGAAGTTAACAGAAGAAATCAGCACCTACAAATGAATTAATAACCAGTATAAACAGAAACATCAATTATCAACCTTTTAATGACTAATTAATATTTGCTCTTTTGAGGAAAACAAAAATTAGTCTTTGGAAACTCTCAAGCACTCAAATGGCATATTAATAGTTTATAATTTTAACTCAAATGTAGTGTGTATTTGTCTTTGAGGTCCCCGATGGAATAACTTCATTGTTTCCTGTACCTTGATTTTCTGCTAACGATATTGTTTTTTCTTCATGTCATGTCGACTCACCTATTTCCATACAGAAAGCAACTAACCAGTGTCTGCTGCTATATTCCCAGTGTCACTCAATCCTGGGCAGTATTATTGCAATCCCTTTCTCTACCTCAGTCACTGTGAAAGGCATTAGTTGTAAAGTATTGTTGAGTTGACAGGTCTGGAGTTGCTGCTGACACTGTAGAAAGAAACTTCCCAAAAGGTTAAAACCTACATTTTATCAAAGAAAACAGCAATGAAAGATTTGAACTATTGTGTCTTGAATTATGGCTGGCTGAGATACTCTACTGAATCACTTAATCCTTTTAATACCCGCCTATTTTAGCTTTTATATAAGCATGTGCTCATACAAAGCCTGCATCAAACTCCAAATCCAGGAACTATTAGAACTGCTTGTAAGACTGATGGGCTGTGCTGGGAGCTGTGAAAAGATTGAGAAAATGAGACAATCAGTATCACTGGAACCCGGGAGGCCTAAGCACTTAGTTACACAGACTCTTTGCCTTCCTGCTTCTAACTTACTGGATTTCTTCTAATACCAAACTGTTACTAATACCTAAAAACAAAATGGTGTCTGGAAAGCAGATATGTTGATGTAATTATTTTTGTTAAACTGCTAGGTCTATTGATTGAGACTATCATAGGACAAATACTATAGTGGCTGTTGTGCCACATGACTTTGAAATCAATTACATTTGAGTTCGTGTCTCATGTGACAAATCTAATGGAAAAGATTGATCTGTTTAGTGCCAGGTTAGTACTTACTATTAAGATTTGGTCCTGTTATGCTCTGAGTAGGATAAATGAGAAAGAAATCATTCTTGTATTGCTTTCCTCTCAAGCCGTAGGCTGTATGAAATGTTCCCAGGACTCTCCCACCCCATTGTCATCATGGAGAGAGGTAGATGAAACCCAGAGGTGAAAGCATTGATTCATGGAAACAAGAAACATTCTTCGTACTGAATAAAAGTTTAGAAAATAACCTAAGGACAATGCAAAAATAACGTTTAAAGCAAATATAATGTTTAAAAATGTTTATCTACAGCAAAACAGCATGTTGTTTATGTTCAATGTGTATGTATAAACACTATTCTCGATCATATTTCACAGTTCTGGGGGAAAACAAATATGAAACAATTATACAACTTAAATGTGAACATTTTGGTCCAAAACACACACAAAGCACACACACACACATACACCCCAAAAAGAAAATAAAAACCCCATGAATGTATATTGTTAGAGACCCAAGGATAATTATTATAAAAAACTGATTAGGCTGAGAAATGTTGCTGAAATACCAAATATTTCATGCTTTTCTCTATATAGTTGAGCACAGATTTAAATCTAGAATTATGAAAATTAACATTGGCATGTGAAGTTGTCAGCCCACATGTAGATAAATAAATTCATTGGATAATCTGTTTTTTAAGTAAAGGACTGTATCCCAGTATAGAAATGTGCTTCTGCTACTGAGAAATATACACCTCTTCCCTCAAAGGTGTTATTGCTTTGTCAGTGGACACCTTCTAAAATTTACAAATAGGTGTAGGTGTTTGTTGTGGTGGTTAAAGATACTGATTGGGATGTTCACATCCCATATCATAGTCCTCCACTACTTCTGACCCAGCTTCCTGCCAGATGCACAGTGTTGGGTTACCAGATGACTCAGGTACCTGAGTCTCTGCCTTCCAAGTTGGAGACACAGATTGTGTTCTGGGCTCCTGGCTTCAACCTGGACCCAGACCTGGCAAGCATGTGGCGAGTGAATCAGCAGACAGAAGAACTCTCTCTGTCTGTCACTATTTCTCTCCTGCTCTCTCTCTATAACTATGACTTTCAAGTAAAGTGAGAAAATACTTTTTAAAAATTCATAAATAATATATCATTAAAGAATTGTGTTTTAAATGTTTTTTCTTTCATTTCTTGTATGTTATAATGATTGACGACTATTATCTTAGTTTTGTCATGTTACTATTGATGCTTCCCATGATAACCCACTGCTTAAATCTTAAAAGGTTTTAAAATCATGAATGATAGTTTTGTCCTTTTTGGTTATTTTTGTATTTCACTAAAAATGTTTTATGTAGATAGGAATTCCCATATTTAATCCACCTTATTTAGGGAATTATATCACCTTATTTAGAGAAGAGTATGTCTCTGTGAAAATTACCAAACATTTATATATAGAGAAAAATATTAAGATGTTGTTTGTGTGAATAAGATAAAGATGTGTACAACAGGCATGTGATGAGTTTATTGTCTGCTGTAATTTCTTCCAACACACATGAGGGTACTTCTAATAGTTAATGAAGAAATGTAAAATACTTAAGTGCCTGCCCACCCATGAGTGGATAAAGAAATTGTGGCACATATACAAAATACAAATTATTCAGCCATAAAAAGATGAAATCTCTTCATTTGCAACATGGATGGAACTGGAGGTTGTTACAATAAGTGAAATAAGCCAAGCACAGAAAGACAATATATGATCTTACTCTTATGTAGACTCTTGAAAAATAAGTGGTCTCATAGAAGTTAAGAATGTAGTGGTAGTTACAGAGACTGGGGAGGAAGTAGAGAGGGAAAGAAGGGGAAAGTTTCATTGATGAGTATTAGAATATAGATACATAGGAATAGGTGTTATGGGGTTCTTTGACATTGTAAAGTGACTGTAGATACTTTAATATATTGTATATTTCTCTATTAAAAACTAGAAGATTGGATTTGCAATGACTGTGCATTATATGATAACGAATCATCAAAAAGATACCCCCAGATATGAAGAATTTTTATGTCTATTTAAATATTTTTTTAAAAATGAAAAAACTAATGGAGATGGAATTAAAAGATAAGTTTGTTTAGGAGAAACAATTTGAATTCCTGGCCTAATTTTTCATAGTTCACATCTTCCATGAATATTTTGAACATCATTTGTAGTTAGTAAAAACCCTTGATTAAATGAAGGAGAATAAAAATATCAAGTATAAATGCTTGTAAGCCATTCCTTTATGGGTAAGCCAAGGAGACATTCCCGACTAATATTTAAGAGTGGGCATCAAACTGCACCTGCAAAATGAAAACTTTGTTACTTAGAAAGGGTTGTATATTGGGTGATGCAAATACAACTTAAATGTTCATTAGGAATCCATGAGCCATAAAAAGTCAAAGAGCCACAAATGATTCATTCTGGAATGAACATAGACATTACTCTATGAGGAAAAATATGGAAACATTAGGTGAAAGTGAGTAGTCGTAACCAGTTAACCCACGATGAATACAGGTTTACCTGCAAATGAAATGTGACAATGAGAAGCCTTTCCTCCAGTGTTCCAGAAAAGATAAAAATGAAATAATCTTCCTTCAACTTAAGTGCTACCTACTCACAGTTATACTAGGTAATAGAAGTACTATTGAGATTTATTATTCTCCATAAGATAGTATCAAACTAGATGACCATTTAAGCATGGAAATGATATATTCAGAGAGATTATTTTTAAGTGCCAATGGTTTTTCAAAATGAAATATATTTTCTGAAATATATTTTAAATATAAAGTGCTCCATGTTTTAATGCCATCACACACAAAAATAAATAGATATAATTGAAACAGAGGCTTGTGAGTAATCTCTCTGATATATAGTAGGTGCTGTTTGCATAATCTGAAATGTGTTGACTGGTGGTGTTCTCCACTCTTTTGTTCTGCCTTCCCAACCTCAAGGCACACTAATCTCTCCTCCATGATAGATGAGTTTGCATTCCTGGTTATTCCCCCAAAATATGCAACTTATAAGAATTGATTGAACTGATCCCTGACAACTGAATATCCTAATAGGTGAAATATTAATTGAAAGTGAAAGAATTATAACAATTAAAGGCAATTTCTGTGCACACATTTGTGTTTATGAGACACAGAGAGAGAGACAAATGGAAATGGAGAAAGTATACTCTTTTCATCTGTGTTTTAGGGAAATTTCTACAAAAGCTTTTTATGCTAGTGTGACAGAATTCACGTACTCGCTGCTTTCTGAGTTATTGGACCAGACTAGAGTGGAAATGATTAAAGTCTGCTCCTGTTTCCAGTGAAAACAGATATTATTGAAATGCTAGGACAGACCTTTCTCTCTTTACGTCTTTATAGTTCTTGTGATCAAACAGAAGACTTGCTTTTGGTCCACATTTGAATTTTAAAGACTCTAAGAATCATGATTCTGTTATACCAGATGTCACAAGTCCCTTTAGAAATTGTCCAAATGGACCCTTTAACACATCGAACTGATGCTGCCATGGCTAAGACATCTGGAAATATACTTAGTTGCTAGGAAGAAGGGCTTTCTCAGTTTGATATGGTTGTTCATCTCTGGAGAATCTTAAAGCAGGATAGGTAATATCCATCTGTGCTATTTCGGATGTGGTTTCTTTCATGTAAAAGAAATGACCCATAATTCAAGCTCTGGACTCAAAAGGCTATTAACATAGCATTGCTTGATAGTAATGATGGTGTTTACAACTTTTGCAATTGCATTAAAAATAACAAGTTTGGCTCTGATCTCTGCAAAATCCCTTCATTCCTTCATTCACTTTCATCAGTGACAACCTAATCTACCTAGTCTCTCAAATTCAAAATCCTGATGTCATGGTTGATGCATTTCTCCTCAAAATTCACCACATTTCTCAAAATGTCACTGGAGCCTTTAACTTTCTTTCCATCTCTATCATTACCTTTGTTTGTGCTCTAATCCCTTTACACAGATTTATTAAACTATCACTGTTCTTGTGGACCCAAATTTCTACCTCCTGTATGGATGCAAACATTCTGAACTTTCTGAAATGCACTTCCAGTCAAGACATTGTCTTAGCAAGTTATGAGTGAGGACCCCTGATAACTGGCTGTGAAGGCCATCCCACCTTTCCCAATCTAGAATAGGGGTTTTTAATCTCCTTTTGTTTCTCTGTCCCCTTTCATCCCAGCTCCCTAGTCACTCAGAAGCATTACTAATTGATCTCTAAACCACTCTAACCTGTATCATTGTTATGTGTCTCCGACTTTTCGAAAGTTTTTCATTCTACCCTGAACAGTTTTTTTGTGTGTGCTAATAAAAATAGCCTTTGATGAACCAGGATTTGGATCGGTCTGGAGAAGGTAACAGAGTTCCGGTCACAAAGAAACTCTTAAACCATATTAAGGAAACTTTCTTTGTGACTTCATATTGAGGGACTTTGGAAAGCAGAGGATTTGAGTGGTCGGGGGAAGGATATACAATATGATTTATATTTTAAACCAGGATCACTGTGTAGGAGAACATGGTTAGGAGAGGAACAGTTCAGGGAAACCACTGAGGGATGCTTTGGATTAAAGGAGGAGGTGAGCTGATGGAAGGAATCAGGAAGCAGGAATGGAGCAAAGTGGCTGCATTGCAGAGGTTTCGAGAAGACTGGGGCTGCCGCCTCCTTCTTGTGCCACTCCTGTCGCTCTTGTGCCCTCTCGGTGCAGACCTCGTACCCCGTTCAGGAAGTGGCTGCCAAGGAGACGCCAGTGATCATCACGGCTGATGCAAAGCCCAAGGACAGAGTCAAGACAGAACAACGATCATATTCATTTGAAGGTGGCAAAGCAGGATGGTTCTGTGGTGCAGTTTAAGATTTAGAGGCATACACCACTTAGTAAACTAATGAAAACCTATTGTGAATGACAGGATTTGTCAATGAGGCAGATCAGATTCATAACAGATGAGCAGCCAATCAATGAATCAGACATACCTGCAAGCTGGAAATGGAGGAAGAAGATACACTTGATGTGTTCCAGCCCCAGAGAGGCGGTGTCTACTAACATGGGAACCTGCTGCTTTGCTCCAGAGCTCTCTTCTCGCAGACCAACTACTTATTCTCAATTAGAAAACTAGTTTGGTTCCATCATGTCTTTACTGTCACAGCATAGTTTTCTCCATTCTTTCATTTTCCCTTCCCCATTACTTTATTCTACATAAAGTCACTGGTGTATGTACACGAGCATCTTGCATTTTTTCCGCTCCCTCTCTCTTTTTACTAAATAGCCAATGGTATGTATTGATTCACATCCATTGGAAATGGAATGGAGAAAATACTGGTTCTATGAAAATATCCCCTTTCTCTCTTAGTGGTATGCTCATTCAGCTCTTTGTGTGATTCCAAAAGGATAAGTTACACATCAGGGAAATATAATCAGTTAAAATAAGATTTTGGGATAGACCTAGTAAATTCAATCTAAATAGCAAAGCTCACTCTGTCACATACAGGTTTCCCAAAGTTTCCTATGTCAGGGTGAATAATATAAACTTTTAAATGAATTTGAACCATGGTAGTGATGGATACTCGTAAATTCCTTCTAATTCCAAACTTGGCATTGTTCAGAATATTTTGTGAGAGATTGTTCATACTGGGATGTTTCTTCCCTAACATACACAGAAGTGTATACAGATTTTTTTCTCTCTATAGAAGCACATAATTGTTCTACAGTGATCATAATTTTATAGTAATATTGCTGACAGTTGAAAAGTATCTGACAGGTGGAGGAAGGTGGTCAGCTCTTTGAGTTATACAGAGAATTTAGGGATGGTTGGCAATTAACTTAATGTCTCAATTTCAAACACTTTACGTGCAATAGGAGGATATTCATATCTTCTTCAGATGCTCAAATGAAAATTTAGTAAAATGAATGTGACAATGCTTTATTCACAAAAAAATTACCAAATACCATGCTCTGCTGAAAATTGTGAATGGTCCTATAGTTCGTAAAATCTGTCATCAATGACAGTCATGAGAACAGTGAGCTGAATATTGTGACAAAGTTGATATTTTCTTTTCTACAAAATTAAACTTCTGATTAGATGAATCTCAAAGAAAATTTTTAACTCAATCAAAAATCGTGAAACATCAAAAAAACAAACATTAGATCATAGGAAAACAACTTTGAAAGTATTTTTTCATGGCAAAGCGCCTTTTAAGAGAAAAATTACAGTGCTTTTGAAAATAGATAAGCATTTATTTTTATAGAATGTGAATTGTTTTATTGTCAGTAATTTGCAATTTTCTTAAAAGGTAGTGTTTATAATGGTGCCTAAAGGTGCTTTTTCCTTTAATTTAAATTGTCATTTTTTATTTCTTCCACTTACAGAATATTTTCTACTTATTTTTGTTCAGTCATTCACTGTCTATATGTAGTGTGTTTTGGACATTGTTATATTTGTATGAGCCATGTTAAATGCATTGAAAAGGCAGATTTGTTTTAACTGATAAATCAGTATGAAATTGGGATCATTTTAAGATGCTATTAATGACATTGTGAGAATTTATTACCATCTTTCCAAAGCACAGATTTCCACTATTATTATTAACAATCCTTTCATTTTTCCAGTCTCATGGGTTTTGGCTTCATCTATGATTCTTTACCCACTATTTCTTTCCTTCCTGTATTACCAGGGGTCACATCTTTTCTAGCACTATGCATTCAGCCAACATCATTCAGTAACATAGAAACTGAAATCCTGGGAGGTTGTGACACATTATGGTTTAGAAAGAGACTGTATCATACTGAAACTGCCTTTCCAGTTGTTACCAATGAGAACTACTATCTGTACTTACAATCTAGACTTCTCATCTTCTTTATGTTGTCTAGTATAGTCCATTTTACATGTCACCACCAAAAAACCATCTTAAAAGCACATGTATTGTTGTAGTTGAATAGTAAACATCACAAAAGGATGCTTACTATTTAGTAAATAAGCCCATGTATGTGAGCATAGAATTCGAAAACTTCTGTACCCTTATCTCACTATGCTTTACAGGTCTGATCCCATCTTTTCAGTAATATCTCTCTATGCTCAAGTGTACCTTGACAACTTGACATTACCTGTCCTTTCCCATCTCTGGAGTGCTATGCCTTTTTCCTGAAATGCTCCTGTACTTCATATTGAACTGTCAAAATCTACCAATACATTACTATCAGCACAGAGTCTTATTCTTCAATTACATTCTCTAATTTTCGTAAATCTTTTCATAACGCTTTGTGTCTCTTTCATTGTAATGAATAGCTTTTTCTTTTAATGGTATTTACATGTGCTTTTGTTATAGCCTGTTATCCAGTGACTCACAAAGTATTAGAGTCCTGACTATTTCAGTATTCCACTGACTCATGCTTTGTATTATGATTATAATGTTTCTTCATTGACTTTTCAGCAGCATTTGTTTTCCCTCCAATGAGTCCTTGCAAGTCTTATTTTAGATTGCCCCTTTTCCTCACTGCTTTTTGTGTATTCATAATATATTGCAAGTTGGAAAAGGATTGAGCAGAGCTCAGAAATAAGTCTATAGAAATACTGCTTATCTATCCAGAGTGTCTGAAGTATGCATCTTGACAAAGAAAGCAAAAATCATATGAATTGTAGAATCAAATATGAGGCACCTTTCACATGGGACCTGGCTGACAAATTTAAAAAGAGCTGCATAACATTGAAACTAAAAAATCACTAACTGAAAATGAGAGATGGGACCTGATCAGCATCAGATGACAATTATTTGTATGTAGGTTCTAAGACTGCACTAAGGACATTCAGCAAGTCTCATTGTTAAAGGCCCCTGCAGCTAAACACCAAAGGTCAGTGCCGGAAGATGGAAAAATCACTCATCTAGAAGGAGATCAACACAGAACCCTGAACACCTCAGCCTCACTCTGCCTGCTCAAAATCATCTTAAATGTCCTCTGAACATCTGAAATACTAATTTAAATATAAGGGTGTATATAAATTGCAAACAATTTATACCCATCACTAAGACTCGGCTTGAAGATAAGTTCTAATCTCTGTTTCTGAAGACATCGGCAAAAGTGATAACTAGTAATACCTTAGGGAAATCTCTGACCTGATTCTCGTCAAAGCTTTCTTTCTCTATCTTTGTGGTTATGGGATATGCTGGCCCTACTCTGTGTTTCACATCATTCTACAGTTCACACTAATTTGTAGTGAATGTTGTGTGAAGAGCACAGAATTCACACATTCTCTGTCTGTATCCAACATAAATCAGGTTCAAAAGAAGCTTTTCATTAATCCATGTCTGTAAGAGTTGCTTCTATGCCTGTTTGCTTGTGCAAAACCTGTAAGAAAACAAGAAATGATTCTTTTGATCCAACCCCAGTATTTTTTCTCTCTCTCTCACTGTGTGTGTGTATATATATATAAATCACATATATGTCAGAATTTTTGTTATTAGTCAAACTTAGTTGGATGCTACATGCAAAAATATTTCTCACCTAATGGGAGCCCTTCATCCCACAGTTACATCCTGTAACTCATGAGTAAATGTAGGCTCAGAGGATTCAGCTGTGGATTAAATTGCATACTGCCTCTTAGTCCTTCACTGTTTGTTCCATCATTATAATTGAGGACCATGTACAAGTATAACTAACTGTTCTCTGTATTAATGCAGCTCTCTCAGTAGCCATGTCTTACATGAGAATGATCCTTTCCTTTGAAAGTGCTAAATTCAACTTTCTATTAGATAGGAATGTTACATTTGGATGGCAGAGATCTAAAGAACTTCACTGAATGATGTTCTCCATCATTTTGAAAAATATCAAGCGTGTTCAGCATTCAGGAAGGAGCAATAAAGAATTGTAGACATGCTCATAATGGGAAACTGAGTCATGGATTTTTTTGTTTTATTTTCCTACCATATTTCACATCTTTCAACTCAAAAGCTCCAAATTGTCTGAATTTTTTGAAAGTCTTTTTCACAGGAACATCTAGTAGATGAATCCTTGGTGTAGAACATTGTCCTTTCTTTGTTTAACCTGGAAACTCTTATATTAAGCTTTTGACAATATTTATTTTGACAAATGGACTGCTGAATAAGAATTTAAAAGTTAAAGGTTTCTACCAATCCTAGTTAATTGTTGATATTATTTAACTATCTGCTTCCTTAAGTATATTTGTGGAAATCATAAGCAGAACTTCTGTATTAAGTATATTTTCACATTTCAAATGATCCTTGTCATTTATGCCATTCATGCTGTTTTTCTCAGGTTTTATACCATTTAATCTGTCAAACAAAGAATTGGTGGGTGGTTATTAAGTTATTTACAGGAAAAGTGAGGCAAATAAGGATTAATGAAAGACACTAAACTGACATCACTAAAAGGAACTTGAGAAGTTTAATCACTGAAATGGTTTTAATAGCCATCAACTTCATACAATGTTACAGCTTATCATGCAATAAATATAATTAATTGTACTCTTCCATGTTTTAAAACTTCCTAGTGAAAATATTAACGAGATATTTAAAGCTGTATATTATCTTATGCTGCTCATTCTTTCAAATATAGTTTGTGCAAGAAACTAATATTTTCAATAGTGGTTGGATAGGATGGCCATGAAATTTATCATGCAACACAAGGCACTATTAGGGATGTAAGGGGATACTATTAATATTATTGTGGAATAACTAGGATACAACAGAGTCTCCCAAGAAATCCATAACTAATCAGTATCCTAAGATTGTGCCAACTAATCAAAGCAGGAAAGATAACAATTCTTCTCTTTGAAGATTTCTTTGTCATTCCTCAACTCCCTTTGACTTCTTACAGGATAAAAAAGCAACAGGAAAAAAAAGGAGAATAAGGTTTAGAAACTAAAATTTATATTCATTACTTGATACCCCCCCAAAATAGTAAGGGGTGATATTACTCAAGTTATCTTTGTTTCCACTCCCACTTTGAACTGCACTATCTTGTCTAAATTGCATCATACTGAAATCGTTTAATACATTAGATTCTAATTCCCTTGAGCAAAGCTGTCTAAAACATTAGTCACTAGCTGAATTGGCTTTTTAAAAATGTGGCTTTTTAACAAAGATTTATTTTATTTATTTGAAAGGCAAATTTAGAGAGAGAGAGAGAGAAATGGAGAAACAGAGAGGTCTTCCATCCACTGGTTCACTCCCCAAATTACCACAATGGCTGGGGCTGGACCAGGCCAAAGTCAGGAGACAGAGCTTACTCTGGGTATTCCACATGGGCACAGGGCCCAAGATCCCGGGCCATTTTCCTCTGCTTTCCCAGGCTCATTAGCAAAGAGCTGGACCAGAAGTAGAGCAGTGGGGACTCTAACCAGCTGTGTCTATATGGGATGCCAGCACTGCAGGTGGCATCTCCACCCACTATGCCACAGTGTGGGCCCCACCATGTGGCTTTTTAAATGTTAACCTGAACTTGTTAATGCTAACGTTTAAATTTGAATTCCTTAGTTACACTAGCTGCATTTAAGTGTTGAATAGTCCCTGTAGCTAATGGCTGTTAGTGCAGACTAGATTTCCTTCATTGCAAAAATCACTATTGAACATTAGGAGGGTGAAAATTATCATTTCCTGCTTAGACACCAAAAAACTAAGATACTTTCTCTTTGTAGTCCTCAAATCTACTTTCCTATTAGTAGCCTAAAGAAATCTATCAACAGGAAAAATTGGTCAGTTCACTTACATATTTTGAATCATTTAACAGTGTCCTGTGGCTTGCTTACTTCCTGTATCATCCCACTCAACTGTTCTCAACCTTATTGAACTATTTTCTCTTCCGCTTTCTATCCCCACACGGTCGGTCTTGCTCTGTTTCTTGTATGTGTCACAATTAATTCCTCCTTTAGCCCTTTGGCTGTATTGTTTGGGCTTGCCCTCCTCAGTGGCAATTATGAGAACAGTAAGCTCACCACTGTGACAAACTTGACACAGTCACTAGGTGTGTCCCTTCTACAGATCAGCTCAAGCATCACATCCCAGGGTCTCCACAAGCATCTCTGACAGATTACATTTCCCATGGTCCTTTAAATTTTGATTTCTACCACAGTGGCTTCCGTAGAGCAGGCTTTTGTGAGACACAGAAATGACTCCAGTTCTTGAGTTGGCACTACTACTGTTACTATAAAAAGCTATAGGACCTTATATAGAACCAAATTGATCAGAACACTAAAATCAGTCTCCAGAGGGCATCAATTTCCCCCTGTCTCATGTTTCTATTTTATTTGAACTAGAATTTCGTAATAGGTGAATTATATAAGTAGATGTGAAATGGAAATCTGAGCTTCTACTTCTAGAATGTTAATAGTTAATATAACACATACTAATTGCTCCAGGGAGATTATTGTGAAATGTCCATTTCCTTAAAGCTGAAATGCAGTTCTGGTTCAAGAAAGCAAATTCTTTTTGGATTATTTGATCTTCTAACAAAAAAAATATTTCTATGTTCCTCCTCAGGGCTTCTGTCATGCCAGCATTTTAATATGCTTGACATTTTTGACTTTATAGTTAATGTCTAAAAGAAATTGTAAATTAAATTTAAATGTTTAATGGTGTTCAAGTTCATAATTATATATTTTATTTACAGGTGACTTAAAATATTTTTCAGCAGGATTTCAATGATCAGCTTAATGACTCATCAATGTGTTTTATGTCAGACTGTATTGGCTATCAAACTCTACTCTTCAAAGGGTAAAAATCTAATATTAATTAAAATAATGTGACCAACACTTAGTTGAAAAATACTTACGCTTAACTTCTTTAGAATGAAGGCACAACAGAAGCAAATTACAACTGCCTAGATATAATTGAACTTGTAAAGGATATTGTGTTTTCCTTCCTAAATGTTTATTAACTTTTTTTCAATAACAGAACTTCTCACTCATGATGTAAGTATGTAGAATCCCTAAATACATACACATGGTTATGAAATTTCTTTATTAGAAATACGTTGCTTTCTCTCCTTCCTCTTTTGCTGTCCTGCTGCTTTCTTACTCTCTTAGGTTTGATGTGCATAAACAAGAAGCTCTTCTTTGTTTCTCTCTTTAGTGTCATCAGCAGCTAATGTCACCTTAAGAGTTCTTCTGGGCCTTGGAGAATGTGTAATAATGATAATGATAATAGCTTCCATTTGTTGAGAACTTACTAAGCACTTTGCACCTACTTTCACAAAAAACACAAGGGGGCATATATCATTCTGTCTCTGAGAAGAGGCAACTGAACCTCCCAGAGATTAAAAAATCTAATAAAAAATTAAAATAATGTGACCAACACTTGGTTGCACTTAACTTCTTTAGAATGAAGGCCTTAAATTAAGTGGCTGGTTCAAAGTCACATTTTTTATAAGGGATAAAGATTGGAATCTAGGTAGTCTTAATTCCAATTCCACATTCCAAGATACTAGACTATGCTGTCTGGTAGAACTACCTATTCTCACCATAATTTGGTGAAGGGAATTCAACATCTACATTGTGTCTGGTTTCACTTATGACTAAGCTATGTTAGCATAAAACCACTATTAATAGGTTTTAGTAGGGCCACTTTCCTAACAGTTACTAAGCAATGCATCATCAGAAAGTGTTTTTGGCAAAAGTCTGTAATTTGTAATCTTTATGTCCAAGCAATGACCCTTACTTCAGTTTATTGGGGTTACATGCGCTAGTTTGAGTCATGGATCTATTACTCACCATCAAAACCCTCAAGAGGGTATGCTACCTCAGTTATGCCATCTATAAAATAGAGATGATAATTGTACTTTCCCTTATAGACCATAATAAAGATTAAATGTTAAAAGTTCTTTGAAAAGTGTCTGGCATATAATATTACCTACTACTATTTTGCTATTATCTTGGTTTCATAAAAATTCTCATATGAACTCCTCAGAAGTAAAATAAGAATACAACTGTTATCCAAAAGAATTATAAATAATATAATAGTTCTAATAACATGACTTAATTTTTTCTTAGGTTCATACTAAACTTCAGACAATATGCTATCATTTAGCTATCAGAATACTAAATAAATACTAAATACAGAATACTAAATATCATTTAGGATCTGGACATGAAGCCCATCTCTTTCATGGGCTTGGAAAGTTTTGATGACAAGGATCTCCAGGGAGCAATTGATGGTGTATAGAACACACTAGTCCAAAATATGCCATCTTGACTTTTGAGAGACTAGAAAGAGCAGGAACATTACAAATCATACCACCTAGGAAGGATTTTCTTATTTATTTATTTATTTGACAGATAGAGTTAGACAGTGAGAGAGAGAGACAGAGAGAAAGGTCTTCCATTGCCGTTGGTTCACCCCCCAAATGACCGCTATGGCTGGAACTATGCCCATCCGAAGCCAGGAGCCCGGTGCTTCCTCCTGGTCTCCCATGCTGGTGCAGGAACCCAAGCACCTGGGCCATCCTCCTCTGCTCTCCTGGGCCACAGCAGAGAGCTGGACTGGAAGAGGGGCAACCGGGACTAGAACCTGGTGTCCATATGGGATGCCGGTGCCACAGTCAGAGGATTAACCAAGTGAGCCACGGCACCGGCCCCACCACCTAGGAAGGATTTTCTAACCTTACCCTGAAGCAGGTGATAAGACACTTGCATGAGTAATGCTCTTCTTAGCAGTGAACATCCTTATTCTGCATATGAAGATCATCATGAAGAATATAAACAAATAGGCTTTTCTAGGTGCACTTCAGATTATTGCCATTATATGTTTGTTCAATCATGTATCTCCAAAACTGTCTACTCATCATCAAACCTAGCATGAACATACACAAATTTAACCTTTTGTTATTCATTTCCTGTAAAGACTTCATGCCACATAGAGGTTATGAGGAAATCTGTATCAATTCCTTTTGTTCCTCTGACTTTTGTTTTAGGAACCTCAGTTATAAATCTATGATAGTTTTTTTTTAAAAGATATTTTTCATCTCCTACACCATCAGATAGGAGTATGCTGAATATACAGTTTCCCAAATCCTTTCCAGGCTGACAGTGAAACCTGATTATCTGCATTTTAACATGATCCCTATGTGATATTGATTATATCCAAGCCTGGGAACTCCTAGATATCAGAAATACTTCAAGGGAGTTCAATTAACAGAGGGAAGCCGGTGGTGGAACAGCTAGATAAGCAGAGTTTTGGAGCTGTAAAGACTGTAAAGGTAAGAAATAGGGTCAGTCGGAGAAGAGAAGTTTAGCTACCAGGCCACACACCTGTAGGGCTAGCCAAGAATTTCAGCTTCTGGAAGATGCTTATAAATCTCTACTGGTAAGTCTCTGGCACGTGTCTGGAGCAGGAGTGCTACCCAAATGGTCTTCTAGCTCAAGAAGTAGAGCCCTAGGGTTAGAAAACATTATTTCCCCCACATAGGAAAGAGTGAGAGAGGAAGGGAGAGAGAAGACAGGGAGGGAGGCAGAGAGAGAGAGAGAGAGAGAGAGAGAGAGAGAGGCCAATTAACCTTATATATAGCAATTCTCAAAGAGCTAGTACCTCAATTTTATACTCATCAAACGCCTTCAGAAGAAAGCTGACTTTGAGTATCCTTGGCAAAATGTGTTAAAAGGAAACAAATGGCAACAAAAAATACTCCCACCTCCAAAATAAAGCAATATCATGAAGGCTTCTCACATTTTGCTCAAATGCTCAATTTCTTGGTTCCATCCCTCATGATTAGAATGATAGAGCTCTAGAGTCAAATGGAAGCTCAGAAATAATCATAAGTAACCTAGGGTTTTCTGGAGTAAGGACAGTGGCCTAACTACATTAAGTACCTTTGTTTCTAACCATGCATCTATGTATTTTTACTTAAAACAATGGCATTTTTCCCGAGGATAACATTCTTTAGTTTTTGTGACCCCTCTCTGAATTTTTCTTTGGGAAAAGAGACAAAGAGCAAACATGTCTTCATAAAACATTCTTATTTACATCCCATGAAGTCAGTCTTCTTTCACTAACTCATCTTTATGTGTAGATTTAGTCTTGACTATTTGTCTTTTCCAGATGTGTCTGAGGATACAGTTCTTCCTCTTAGTTTCTTATCCCAAGTCAGTCATTTCCCACAGCTTCTCTGCCTCTTCATTTGTGCCCCTCGGAGAGCTCATTTGTTTTGAACGTGTTACCTTTCCTCTTTTTCTTTCCACTATTTTTAATGTCTGTGTCCAATCAGCTAGTGTAAAAACATCTGTCATTGCATAAAGCATTAAACATGAAGGTAGTTTTCACTTATACCCATTTTGCCCACTCATTCTTCCTCAAAGCCATCTCTGTGCATATAATCTGATGCTTAAGGACTTGCAAGATTCATAATGACCTCTTGTGCTTGGACATCCTATTTATTCACAAGATGCTTTCAGCATGGCCGTATAAAATAGGCAAATAGCTCACTCCAGAACCACTTCTCACAATTTAGCTTCACCTTTTGCTCCCTGTCTGAATTCAGAAGAGGTCAATTTTTTTCCCATTTGCCCTCTCTTCTGGCCACAGGTCTCCAAGTTTAAAATATGTACTCTAGCTCTGCTGCCATCATTTAAGTCGTAAAAATTCACACATCTTCTAGTTAGTCTCTGTGCTGGTCTGTTACAAAGAAAGATTTTGTAGAAAGTGATTTTTCTAGTAGATATGTGCTAAGATTTTTAGTAACTGTTTTAAGCAAATGCCTTTTGATTCCATTTTCTCAGCAAATCATATGCTGCCCAATTTTGAAAGCCTTATAAAATGTTAAAGAATCAATTTATATGTATAAACCATTTTATAAAAGTTAGTAATCAGGTAGAATCCAGAAAATATTTTAGTTAATTGTGATTTGAAATTTTTTAAATGAGCAGAGATTCTTATATCTACTTTGTAATAGAGGATGTGGAGGAAATTATTTCTATTTTGTTAAGGAAGCTGGTAAGTGGTTTGTTCATGACAATATAACCAGCAAATTGTAAAGTAAAACTAGAACCCAGGGATTCTGGCTTCTGATCATATCAGAGCATATCATAACACTAATCACATAGGATGTGTAAAATTTACCCAGATGCAATATAATGTGCTTGTACTTCTATCTCGCTACATTTTGTTAAAAGTGCACCAGAACTGGGTAAGATAAGTGTCTGAGATGCTCACTACACTCACTCTTAAATCTCACTATGCTTTTGCATATGCTCTTAAAAAAGAACTTGGTGTATAGAAGAAATATTTGGACTGGGCTCTGAAACACAGGTAACAGCCCATTAGTTATTAACAGAAGAAATAGTATTACAGACAGAAAAAAACACGATGTTCCAAGGCACTACTCAGAAAAGCATTATCAACAGGCAGAGTAGGAGTCTGCATTAAAATCATACAGTGATTCGGCAAGTCACATGGCATAATATAGCCACAGAAGGATCCAATTTCGAGATTTATCCTATGGGTTTTTGAAAATAGTACTGCTGTAGGAGTAGATAACTGATTTTCCAGTGATGCTTTTAGTATTTTGTCTTGGAAATACCAAAATAAGTCATTTATTTTGGTATCTACAAAGGCTCCCAGTTGTAGAAGGCTTTATAAATTATGAAAAAATTTGGCCGGTGCTGCGGCTCACTAGGCTAATCCTCTGCCTTGCGGCGCCGGCACACTGGGTTCTAGTTCCGGTCGGGGCGCCGGATTCTGTCCCAGTTGCCCCTTTTCCAGGCCAGCTCTCTGCTGTGGCCAGGGAGTGCAGTGGAGGATGGCCCAAGTATTTGGGCCCTGCACCCCAAGGGAGACCAGGAGAAGCACCTGGCTCCTGCCATTGGATCAGCGCTGTGCGCCGGCCACGGCGGCCATTGGAGGGTGAACCAATGGCAAAGGAAGACCTTTCTCTCTGTCTCTCTCTCTCACTGTCCACTCTGCCTGTCAAAATAAATAAATAAATAAATAAATAATGAAAAAATCCATATAACTAATGTTATCAGGTCCTTACCAGAATCCTACTATATATATTACTCTTAGGGTTTACTCTGAGGTTTTCAGAGGGTGGACTTGAAAATTTAATATATCAAATTATGTAAAATCACTTAAGTGATTTATCTCAGAGATGGATCTGAAAAATATAGATTGGGACCCTTTGTATAGTACTCTGTAAAATAAGCCAGCTTGGGATCCTTCTTGACTAAAAATTCTGGAGGGTAATAGATAAACAAAAGCAAATCAGAAAAAGAAACCAACTGTAGCCCAACTTTAGACAGGTCATGGTTTGTCTTTGCTAACCTAAGATTGTTAATCTTTAAAAACAATAGTACTTGTGGATATTCTTCTGCTGTCGTTTCCGTTGATGTTTAGGACTTTAAGATTTTAAGACTTTCCTTTCTGTTTTGTTCTATGGATACCTAATCACATCAGAACTGTTTTTCAACTAACGTCTTATCAATCAAATAAATAAAGCAATGGTAATCATCTCTACATCACAGGACTTTTTACTGAGGTGCCTCTTACATGAAATAAAAGCCCAAGTCCAATGGTGGGCAAGTACTCTTAAATAATTGCAAAGTGTCTTCCAACATTCTGAACATAAATGAAAAGAAAGGGCATTTTTTGGTATGCAAGATTCATGAAATTACTGGCAGCTTCAAATTATGCTCCTTGAAAAAGTTTCTCAACCTCTATCATAATTGCCTCAGGGGTTTTACTCACTTGATAGAGCCATTGTTGGAATTGTATGATATAACATGTGAAAATTCTCAGAATGATGCATGGCACACAATAAATGTGGACCACATTTCTTCCTGTCATTCATTTTGCATGATATTTTTTGAATAATATACCAGAATTTGCTATTACTTCCCTGCCCCCCTCAATTGATCTTGAATCACACATGCTAAATGGGGCGGAAGTTTCAAAGGTACATAATACCACCAATTATTCTGTATGAGCAAATAATATGTGGTCACTGAACTGATCCCTTGGAAGTGGACACAGTATGGTTTTAATCCTAAATGGACCATAATTCTCTTGCCCCCAGTAGAAATGAGATAGTGCTAAGTGTGCTGGTATGTGTTCAATGACTCTCTGATGAATCTAATTATATTAATCACCATCCTTTTCAGCCTCCAGATATGCAAACAGATGCAGGGAGGCACACCATATGAGATTTTTGGCTTTACTCTCTTATTAATCTCTTTCTATTCTCTTTGTCATTTTTTCCACTCACCTTTTAGCTTTACGGGACTGAAATTGCAAATTCAGCTGCTTTTGAACAGGTGGACTTGTGGTGGATTCCTGGAGCATGTGGTTAATGGGGTCCTTTTTGGGGGAATGTTTAGATTTGTCTAAAAGAGAGATTGCTGCAGCTTTCACTACAGCTGCTTCTCTTCTCTCTGTAACTCCGTACACCTCAGGAAGAAGCAGTAGGGAGGAATAACAAATTATTTTATGTTCTGCATCTTGAACAGCAAGATTTTATTACAAAGTAGATGAACTCTTTCCTTCTCCATCCCACTTGAAATTTTAAAAATATGTAATTCAACCTAGTATTTTAACCACATATGAGATACAATTTTTCATCAAAATTTCTACAACATAGCATCATCATCTAGAACTAAGCCATCCTTTACTACTACTGCTAATCTAGCAATAATAGTGGTAGTAACACTAACAAATAAAGGTGAGATGTGTGGAGCCAATAGAGGGATGTAACTGGGTGAGTCCTGATGAGTCTTCCTACTCAACACCTTCTGTCCATCATGAAAAGAATAAAAACCATTAAAATCACAGCATTTTCTTTCATTCTATTTGTATCTTAACAGACAGTTAAAAGACAGGGTCATCTCCAGGAAGGACCACTTTTCTTTTAAAGACCTATTTATTTGAAAGAAAGAATGAGCAGAGAGAGAGAGGAGGGAGAGAGAGAGAAGGAGAGAGAGATCTACCTGCTGGCTCACTTTCCAAATGACTGCAACAACCATGGCTAGCCCAGGCTGAAGCCAAGAGCCAGGGACTCCATCCAGATCTTACACATGGGTGGCAAGACTTCAAATATTTTAGCTATCACTGCTAATTCCCAGAAAAAGTATTAGGGAGCTGGATTGGAAGCAGAATAGCCAAGACTCAAATCAGAGTTCCGTGATGGGACACAGGCATCCAAATCAGTGGCTTAATGTGTTGCAATTATAATCCTTGACTTAGGAAGGACCATTTTAAAGAAAGTTATAGAGAATGTTAGAACCTAAATTTGACCTTAAAATGTAATGATCCCAAGCCAATTTGCTTCCAAGTCTGTAATCCTAGTTCAAGCCACTAGCATGTCACATCAGAATTGTTCCCTTAGCCTTGTAACTGGAGACTGTCCCTTGCATTTTAACCTGTGTCCCTGCCTGAATCCCTGTTCTTCTTTCTGTACTGAAAACAAAATCTTGTTTTCTAACATGAAAATTTGATCAGGACAGTTGTCACTTAAATCTGTCCAATGCCTTTTAATATCTCTGGGTCTTAAAGTTTAGACTTTACTGTGTGCACTTGGTTTAATAAGTCCAATAAGGTATAACCATGTTAAGTCTATAGTAGATCTCATTCCTTCACTGTGTTTGTTTTCTGTAATCTAACTCTATTGAAAACTTAATGCATAGATTCTAAGACACATTTTTTTTCACATTCCAGATATCTTGGTGAATTTCACAGTGATACAATTTAGTGTTTTTCCTTTATAGTGGTTTGCAAAATTATTCTGCATTTTATATCTGATATAAACCTAAATTTTAAAGATGCAATTATTTTAATTTCCTTGAATATACCAACTTGTTTTAAATTTTTGCCCTTGGCCTAGGTAGGCAGACTTCCAGCACATCTACCATGTTACCATTCTGCTCATGGAATGCTCCTTTGTTTTTATTGTTTCAACTTCATAGAACTTAATTTTATAGTTTTCAACCAATATTTTTATGAGTCCAAAATATATTTATGTTTCCCATATTTAAAGAAATATTCTTTAACAAAAATGATTCATAGGAAAATTCTCAAGTTGCAATCCAAATACAGCTGCTAGATTGCCAGAGTCACTTTTATAAAAACTGAAAAAGGTGTCCAATGTCAAGAAAGGCATGTGTTCCTTGGAGATTGCTGCCTGAAAGAGCTGTAGCCCAGTGCCTTCTGGATGTTAGCAGTTCTCCGTCACTGTATGCCTGTGTAGAATGTGTTTTCACAGTGGCTTTCATATTTACCCTCTACCCTCTCATGTAGTTTGTGATAGTATTAAAGAACATTATGGAGAAATAAAGAAATTGAGAAAGATGATAAAATTAGGATATGCCACTGCATACAAAACATCAATAAATAACTAAATTGAGGTGATATTAATTTAGTAGACCATTTTAAATATTTTAAAATATAAAATAAGCATTTTTACTTAAACATCATGACACTGCAATTTTAGTTATATTCTAGGCTTGAATATTTGGGTTGAGATGTGCAGCAGATCCTTTAATATTCTGTTGAAGTATTGCAAAGTGGTGGCTTTGTAGGGCCTTATCATGTATGGACATAGACAGATAAAAGACTTGACATGGCCAACAAGATGATAGCAAATCCATGCCAACGAAAGGTCCAAATTCTGCTTGTGTGTTGTTTATACATTTTTTAGTGTTTTTTAAATTTTTGTAAAGATTTTCATGTATTTATTTGAGAAGTAGAGATACAGAGAGAGAGAGGGAGAGACAGAGAGAAAGATCTTCCATCCGCTGGTTCACTCCCCAAATAGCCACAAAACTGTGGAGCTGGGCTGATCTAAAACCAGAAGCCAAGGGATTCCTGCAGATCTCCCACAGGGATGCAGGGGCCCAGCCACTTGGGCCATCTTCTACTGTTTTCCTGGGGTCATGGCAGAGAGCTGGATCAGAAGAGGAGCAGCCAGAACATGAACCAGTACCCATGTGGGATGCTAGCCACTATACATATATTTTAATTTTCTATATCCCGTAGTAATTTCACATTTTAAAATCTTTGGGGTATGTGTTTTAATGCAACAAGTTAATCCATTGCTTAGGTGCCTGCATTCCATTTGGGGATGCCTCGTTTGAGTCCCAGCTACTCCACTTCCAATCTACCATCATGCTAATGTACCTGTGAAGGCAGACAGTGAAGGCTTGGATCCTGCCACCCACACAGAAGAGCTGGATGAAGTTCCAGGCTTCTATCTTTGACCTGGCTATTGTGGGCATTTGGGGAGTAAACAAATAGATAGAAGATTTTTCTTTCTACCCACTCTCCTTTCTGTCATACTCTCTTTCAAGTAAATAAGTAAATAAATACTTCTTTCAAACCATGAAAATTTGGGCTGGCACTAAAGTGTAGTGAGTAAAGCTGCCACCTACAGTGCATGCATCGCATATGCATATGTTTGGAGTCTCAGCTGTATCACTTCCAACCCAACTCCCTGATAATGCACCTGGGAAAGCAGCAGAAGATGACCCAGGTCTTTAGGCCCCTGCACCAAGAAAAATCCAGAAGAAGCTCCTGACTATGGAAGGGCCCAGCTCTGGCTGTAGCAGCCATCTGGGGAGTGAACCAATGAATGGAAGATCTCTTCTTCTTCCTTCTTCTTCCTTTTCCTTCTTTTCTCACTCTCTAAATCTGTCTTTAAGATAAATAAATAAATCTTTTAAAAAATTATGAAAACTTTGCTAATTCTTATGGATCACAAGAGGTTAATACATAAATCTGCCTTTGATATGCAAACTAACCCATGCAGAGCCCTAACTTCTCTATCTGGACAACACACCCCAGGGAGAATTAATCTGCCTTAATCTGAGTCTAGGTGGCAGGCAACTAGGACCACCCCTATAGTTAAAACCTGCCAAAATTGTTCGAACTAGCCTACCCTAAACTGCTAATTGTGACCTGTGCTTCCTATGGAAAGCTCAATATATGCTGCAGCCTTGACTTTCCTCTTGCTCCTCCCTTTGCCTCCTTGCCTCTGGTTTCTAGACCAGAGAGAATAATAAACTTTGTTTCCCTGAGCCTCTCCTCTGTTCCCCTCAGGGCCTGACTGACCATCAAGGAACACACAGCAGCTTGTATGGTGGGGCTCGTTGTTCTGTGCCATTGCTTTTCTTCATGAGATGACTGTGCCTCCAGTAGAGCTGATGTGCTGAGCACAGTGAGAGACACGTGAGTAGTCTGGGACTCAACCCAGCATAGATTAGCCAAACTTCAGTCTGCGTATAAATGTGTGAACAGGAAATAAATGCTTATTTTTGTAAGTGAACAAGTTCTAGGGTGACATGTTTTGCAGAATTATTGTGGAATAGCAGCTGACTAGTACCATGTAAACTATCATTTAATGAGGGAAAAAAGGCTGGCTAGAGATGTTGCTCAGAGCACGTGAAATTGGAATGAGTTGCTGGGGAAGTAAATCAAACCATCTCTAATATTTGCCATCAGCCAAGTGACTCTAACTACTTTTGCTTATATATTTGTCTTTTGATTGCCTTAATTGGGCTGATAGCCCTTTCTCCATTTTCCACAGAAACCTGAATTCTTCTATGCATCTATCATCAAATTGCACAGTAGTTGTTTACCTACGCTAGTGGATCAGATCTTGTATACCTGGAAAGTAGGAACAATATGTATTGCTGGCATTCAGCATGATGGTTGACACATAACAGAATCTAAAAATAATTAACTGAGCTAAGTGTATATCTCAACTCAGTTTGTGTCTAAAAAAAAGTAGGAGCCTGTACAAGATCTTTATTTTTATAGTCTCAATATCCCTTTGTGTCAATGAGAAGGTTGCTGTAAATAATTTTGGAGATTCTAATTCTATAAAACAATTTCAAGTACCAAAATTAAAAATTAAGTATTTGTTCCACTATAAATTTGCATAAATTCATGTTAACTTCAATAAATATTTATTCACCAACATTTTCATAAAAAGATAAAAAATAAAACAGTAGGGTCACAAAAATAAGATTAATAGCTTTATGTTTAAATATTTAAACTATTATACTGACTTACGTGCACACACACACATTTCCACTATTTTATTACATTCCTTTTCTTTTTTTTTCAAAGGTTTATTCACTTGAAATTCAGAGTTACAGAAAGAGGAAGATCCAGAGAAAGAGGTTCACTCCCTAAATGGCCCCAGAGGCATGGCACAGCCCTGGCTGGAGCCAACCACTTCATCCTGGTTTCCCACATGAGTGGCAGGAGCCCATCTTTCACAGCTTTTCCCAGGCCATCAGCAGGGAACTGAATCAGAAATGGAGCAACCAGGACATAAATCAATGCCCATATGGGATGCTGGTATTTCGGGAGGCAGCTTACCCAATGCACCATACTACTGGCTGTTACATTCATTTTCTTGATGAATATTTATGTAATTAGTATTTCATTCCACAGATTTTTTTATCTTATATTTTATTTATATCATGTTATAAGTTTAAGTAGAATGTTTAGTTATTGAATTTCAACATTTAAAAAAAAACTAACACAAAAATCATACATTTTTATGGGTTACCACATGATGTTTCATTACAAGTGTACATTGTGCACTGTACAACTTAAAAATTATTAGAGCTTTAGCCGGCGCCGTGGCTCAATAGGCTAATCCTCCACCTTGCAGCGCCGGCACACCGGGTTCTAGTCCCGGTCGGGGTGCCGGATTCTGTCCCGGTTGCTCCTCTTCCAGTCCAGCTCTCTGCTGTGGCCCAGGACCCTGCACCCACGTGGGAGACCAGGAGAAGCACCTGGCTCTTGGCTTCAGATCAGCGCCGGCGGCAGCAGCCATTGGAGGGTAAACCAATGGTAAAAGGAAGACATTTCTCCCTGTCTCTCTCTTTCACTGTCCACTCTGCCTGTAATAAAAAAAAAAAAAAATTATTAGAGCTTTTAAATTATAGAATTTTCTAGGTGGGAAATTTGTGAAGTGATTTGAATGGCACTAGGGAGGCCTGGAATCTGTACTGAAGCATTTAGGTTTTCTGATACAGTTGAGTTCTGGCTCAACTCTCACAGCTCTCTGCTAATATGTACCCTGGGAGGCAGCAGGTAGCGTCCCAAGTACTTGGGTCCCCTCCCATTCATGTGGGAGATGTGGGTTGAATTCCCAGCTCCAGGCTTTGGTATAGCCTAATCCAAACTGTTGCTAGTATTTGAGGACTAAATCACTCTCACTTTCATTCTCTACCTCTGAAATAAATAATTTGTAAATTAAATAATTAAAGTATGGATTTTTCTAATTGTAGCTTTAACTGTACTCCATTAGTCTTGGTGTATAATTTTCAATATTTTTATTTATTTAGTCATGCTTATCTTTATTCACTTAACACATTAAGTGTGTTGGTGTGTTCAGCATTGTTGCAAGCAGTGGAATTACAGATGTGTGCAAAAGAGATAAAACCCTGTCTTAACAGAATTCTTAGTAGTTTATAGTCTGAGGTATATATTGAACAAGAAGACCAGGGCTTCCACTGAGAAACAATATTTCACTTTTCTTTCAAATTCTTAAACAAAATTTACTTAACCTCTCATTTGTCAGTTTGAACAAAGACATCCCTATGTGCTAATGAGGCTTTTCCTGGGTTCTCACAGCACAGGTTCTAAGAATCAGGTTCTCTTCCTAAGGGCCCCCCACAAAGTTGTTTGCCACTAACTTCAGCTGGACTCTCATGGCAGTTTATGTTTTCAAAGTAGTACACTTGACTCTGGAGTTTAGGAAAATGGTCATTTGACTGTCTTCTTCAAGAACAATGGATGGATACTTTCTTTTCTTTATATTTGTGTAACTGGAGAAATCTATCAGACTACTTTCACAAAAGCGAATTTAAGTCATTATTTGGAGAATAACTGCCTGCGATTTTAAAATGGCAGTCTTCTGCAAGCTTTTCCTATTATTTCCAAATGAAAAAAAAAATACTTCAAAATCAAAAACTACCCAAAAACCAAAAAAAAAAAAAAAAAAAAAAAAAAAAAAAAAAAAAAAAAAAAAAACCAAAAACAAAAACAAAACCTTAGTTGGCTTAGTTGGACAGCTAGATAGATAAGATACTACATATGATACTAAGATTTTAGTTTTGAACCTATTCACTTTGAAATATATAGATTTTGGGCGGCACTGTGGCACAGCTGGTTAAAGCCCTGGCCTGAGGCACTGGCATCCCATATGGGCACCGGTTCTAGTCTGGCTGCTCCACTTCTGATTCAGCTCTTTGCTGTGGCCTGGGAAAGCAGTGGAAGATGGCCCAAGTCCTTGGGCCCTGCACCCATATGGGAGACCTGAAGGAAGCTCCTGGCTCCTGGCTTCTGATTGGCGCAGCTCTGGCCATTGCAGCCATCTGGGGAATGAACCAGCAGAGGAAGACCTCTCTCTCTGTCCCTACCTCTCTCTGTAACTCTGCCTTTCAAATAAATAATAAAAATAAATCTTTTTTTAAAAAAGAAATATATAGATGTTTTTCTTTGAAAATTATTTTCTTTGCTTTCGCTTTAAACTGTATCTCACTATGGAAAGCAAAAATTTGGTTTATGGATAATTATCAATAGAGTGCTGCAGATGCTTGGAAATTTGCAGATCAAGTGAAATAATAAATAGCCACATGTAAATTTGAAAGTAAAGTAGAAATTGCAGAGACTAGATGGGTAGATCATCATTTATGAGCCCTCCTCACAGAGGTGACCAATTGACCCTCTCATCTCCTGGGAGCCTGCTTCAAGTCCTTTGCTTTATAGATAAAAGCTCTTCTTAATGATCCAGGAAAAATTCTGCTAGAAGCTCCCTGGAATCTCATTGGTCTGAGCTATTTATTAAGATGGAACCATCTTAGAGCAGCTGGGCACATCCCAGCATTTGGTGTGTCCCAAATTGTCCAGTGGGAGCAAAGAAGGATCCTGAACAAAACCAATATTCCGTGAGTAAATACAAGGGAGAAGAATGGTTCCTGAAGAGATAATGTGCACCTCTGCTACCAGATTTCAGTATAAACATGACTACCAGCATCCAGAGGAACACCCATTTCTCTCTAGCTTAGATTCCTATTTATCCCTTTATACCAATTTTCATTATCCAATATATCTTAACTTTCGTTTATATAGTTTTATATTTGATGTCTCGGTTTGTTAAATGTAAACTCCTTAAACACAAGGATAATTTCTAGTTTATTACTTTTTATTGAACAATTTATCTTTTCTAGATCTAGAACAGAAGAAGTAATAACAAAAGCAAACAGAAAGTTATCAACAAAAATTATCTCCATTGGAATAGCTTTTGGACCTAGCACTTCAGATGCTCAACATTCCATATTGGAGTATCTGGGTTCCAGTCCTAGTTGTGCTTCTAATTCCAGCTTCCCTCTGATGAACACTTGGGGAGGTTAGAAGTAATGGCTGTGCTTGGGTCCTTGCCACACAAATGGGAGACTGAGTTGAATTCTGGGCTCTCAGCTTGGCCTGAGTCAACCCCTGACATTGCAGACATCTGTGAGAGAGACCCAGCAAAATAGAACTCTCCAATGTCTGTCAGTATCTCTCTTTCTGTGTCTTACTTTCCCTGAATGTATGTATCTCATGTCTGTCTTTCATGCTAAAAAGAAAAAAAAAAGTAGTCCCATAAATGAATTTGAGAGTAAGTTAACCAATTAATTTAATAAATTGTGCCATCTAAACATTGACTGGGCTTGTATAACAAGCAAGTTAGGCTTGTACTCTTTGATTCAACATATGATAAGCCAAAGTATGCACTGCATTATAATAATGCATATGAAATATATGTAATTTTAGAAGAAAATGTTTTCTTTAGTTAAATACATCACTAAACACTACATGGGGGAAGTCTTTTAATATTTTGGGCATTAAAGAATGCAAATAAAAGCCTTGACATATCATTATACACTCACTAGACTAGCCAAATACACAAAAAATTCCAAAACCAAGTACCATCAAGTACATGGAGCAATCTGTCACTTCACACATTATGGGTGGGAATGTAAAATTGTACGACCACTGTGAGAGCCACCTGGAATTTTCCTAGAAAACCGTATTTACATTTATCCTATAAACTACCAATCCAGCTGCCAGTTATTTACCTGAGATAAATGAAAATATATTCAAGGATATTAGTAGCACTTTAATTTACAATAGCCTTAAATGGGAAACAAACCTGATATTGATGGAACAAGGGCGTAAGCCTCAGCCATTTAGTAGGTTGCCTGAACATAAATCAAATTCCCTGGATGACTTCATTACCCCTGCATCCCTTCAGGAGACCAGATCAGTCTCACACCCCATACTCTTCCCCACCTGACCCTCGACCCTCTGCATTCTTTTCTATGTTTGAAAGTCTGGGAAAAATCTGAAAAACCTGTAGGAAGGAACTCACCTCCACCTACTGGCCACCCAGCTGGGACCCTTAGCCCATCCCAAGCTATATAAGACCCAGACTGCTGGAGGACTGGGCCCTCTGCTATGTGTTACATCTCCGCACGCTGGCACTTGGCCACCTCTGTGGTCTTGAATAAATTTATTTTGGCTGTGAATTCCTATCCTGTCTCTTCTCTGTTATGCTCCCCTTCTCCTTACAGATATTAGCAATTAGAGGGAGACAGACTATGGTATATCCATGCATTGCAAATTATTCAGCACTGACCATTTAGAAAAACGGTCATTTAAATGTTTTACCAAAGAACAATGGTACAGGAATAGTCAACAAAATGAATGTACTTAAAGTGTGTATATAGTGTGATTCAATTTGCATGAAATTCTTGAGCCAGATGATTGAGTAGAAAGACCCTGAGACATTTTCAAGAGTACCATGTAATACTTTGTTTCCCCCAAGCTTCAGATTGCAAGTGTTTCAGGTTTTGTGTGACTCATGATTCTGTTGCAACTTCTCAGTGCTGCCAGTGTATCACAAAAGCAGCCCCAGACGCCATGCACAGAAGTTTTTTTGTTTATTGGTTTTGAGTTTCTTAGTAGTAAGCATGCTAGTCAGTTTTAATGAAGAGAATACACCAGATAGACCAGGTTAGTATCTCAGTTAAGAACTGAGAGTATCCAGATTAAAGTTTTATGGGTATGGGTATGGGTATGGGTATGAGTTCTTTGTTTTTCCTTCCCACTCCCTCTCTGGGTAGAGAGCTTTCGGGTGTGGAATTCCTGGAATTCCTCCTAGAACTTAGTAATGGACCTAATATTCCCTTGGTGCATGTGGGAAAGATGCTCCTTACCTGCCACTGGAATGACTTGGTACCCACCTAAAAATCTCGTCGAACAAACACAAGACTTTTGACATATAAATGCTGGTCTGCTTCCAAGGCTCATATCTGTATTTCTTTTCTCATTCCATCACCCATTTTTCTTAAAAAATTCCCAATTTTTTTGGCTCTTACACACATTGGCTAATATGTACTATCTTAACATTCCCCCTTCAAGAGATATAACCCATAATCCATAAATGCTGGACTCTACTTATATAGGTATATGTGCAACAACATTTGGGATAAAGTATACTGATTTTTAAATTTAATTTAAAATGTACTTTAAAATTGAATAACAGATTAATAGTGAGATGGACAGAAGGATATATATGTGACTAAGCAATTGAGTAGAATTTTAATGGAAGAATTTATGTAGTAAGTGAAAGAATATTCACTTTGAAATTCTTTCAGTTTTCTAATTTATGTAATTTTTAATAATAAAATTTGGGTAAATGGGCTTGAAGAAACTGATCTGGAAGCAAGTGTAGGTAGTGATCAGAACTGGTCACAGTTCGGGCTGTAGTATTGGCAGCATCATGCAGTGTACAGATTTTTGTGTTGGAGGGGAGGCCAAGTGTTTTAGCTTTCTGTTTCAGTTTTGTCCTTGTGTGAGGACCTTCAATTCTCTGTGTCTCAGTTTCTACATCCACACTTAACAAGAAATACAATAAATATTTGTGGACTTAATGGTTAATATATTAATACATAATTTGAAACAATGAATTAGATGATTTTCAAGTCTCTGTCTTCTCTCATTTGAATAATAATATTTATTAATTGTATATCAAGCCACACATTTATACCACTATTTGAAATATTTAGCAATGTATAATTATTTAAAGTATAATAACATCATATAAAATTTTAATTGGAGAGCTAATGTTTTTGTTTATAGATGATTAACTTTCAGAATCAGACCTCCTGAGAAGTCACACAGTATAAGTCAGCTTGATAAGAGAGTCAGAGTCAAATATAGAAACAAAATAACTCTATTCTCAATGCTTTCTCCAAAATTTAAAATGTGTAAATAAGTGTACATATGTTTCCTAAAGTTTAAAGTTTGGAGCTAATAGTAGATACTTTGAAAGATTGTTTCATTCAATATGATACATTTTTGTGCTGTACTACAAGCATCCTGATTACTAGTTGGAGTATAAGTTTCACTTCTACAGGTTTCCTTTTTGGTGCTCAGTTGTCACAGATCAGGGAGAACATATGATATCTGTCCCTTTGGGACTGGCTTATTTCACTCGGCATGATGTTTTCCAGATTCCTCCATTTTGTCGCAAATGACCAGATTTCATTTTTTTACTACTGTGTAGTATTCCATAGAGTACATAGCCCATATTTCTTTATACAGTTTCCTGTTGACGAGCATTTAGGTTGATTCCATATCTTAGCTATTGCAAATTGAGCTGAAATAAACATGGAGATGCAGATAGCTCTTTTATTTGATGATTTCATTTCCCTTTGGTAAATTCCAAGGAGTGGGATGGCTAGGTTGTGTGGTAGGGCTATATTCAGATTTCTGAGATATCTCCAAACTGTCTTCCATATTGGCTTTACCAGTTTGCCTTCCCACCAACAATGGATTAGGGTACCTTTTCCCCACATCCTTGCCAGCATTTTTTGTTTGTTGATTTTTGTATGAAAGCCATTCTAACCTGGGTGAGGTGAAACCTCATTGTGGTTTGGATTTGCATTTTCCTAATGTCTAGTGATCCTAAACATTTTTTTCATGTGTCTGTTGGCCATTTGGATTTCCTCTTTTGAAAAATGTTTAAGTCCTTTGCACATCTCTCCAAATCCCATAAGTTGGGTGATACTAATGCCATCTTACTAGTTAAGGTGATCATTTTAAGTGTATAACTGATCATAAAGCTAGGAATAAGTGTCAAAGAGATCACATAAATAAAACCAAGTTTCTGCTAACAACAATAGATAGAATTAAAAGGAAGAGAATGATGTATCATGGGAAGCAGGCCACACAACAGATTCATAGAATGAGAAATGCTCTAAATAGTACCCTGGCTTCAGAATCAGCACTTAAGGCATTCAGATCTGGCTGAAAAGCCCATGAGAGCATTTCAGGCATGGAAAGCTAAGACACTGTGGCAAAAAAATGACCTACATGAAAAATTTGTGAGTTCACAGTAGAAAGAAGGGGCCACCTCTGAAGGTAGAGAGAACTTCCACTTTGCTTATGGCTCTGTATAAATACTGACAGAGTTTGTGGTCTCAGAAGGCTTCCATAGCCTTGGCAGCCCATGACAAGAGCCTCTTGTGATCACTGACATCATAAATAAGAATGTCAATTGTTAAATCAACAACAGGAATCATTGTGTGCTTGCTCTCATGGAGGACCTCTGTCCTTAATGAGTTGTACTATGAGAATTAATGGTAAAACTAGTCTTCAAACAGTACTTTATATTTTGTGTGTCTGTGTGGGTTCAAACTATTGAAATCTTTACTTAGTATAGAGTTGATCTTCGGTATATAAAGATAATTAAAAATGAATCTTGGTGGAAGATAGAGTCAGGGTCCCCTCAAACTGCATCTTACACAATGGGAGAGGGTGGAAGGGTGTTGAACAGGCCATCCAAATTGCCTTAGTCAACATTTCATAGTTTACAATAAATCTCTAGGAATCTTACATATATTTTGTAGATAAAAGGGTTTTCAGAGATACTTCTCGAGATGGTACTCCAAGATGGTGGAATAGGGAGGGAGCTCACTGATAGTCTAGGAAAAGATAGTTTAATAAAAGTGGAGATAGTGTAGTCTCAGGGAAAAAATGGCAGAGGAATCTCTTCCAGATTTAGAGGGACACGGTGGATCTACGTGGAAGGTACAGGTACCCACGGCTCGGGACAGCTGCTGAGAGTCTCCTCCGCACCAGTGCTGGAAAAAGAGGTGAGGTGAAACTACAGTAACCTGAGACACTGTCAGAAAAGCAGCAGAAAGAGCCTAGAGGGAATGAGGCTTGAAGTCCCGTGGGGGAAAGTACACCAACCTAACAAGAGGAGAGAAATAAAATAAAAGGGATGGTATGGACATGATTATCTCTCTCCACTCACCTTACAAAGGTGTGTGAGAGAATAGAGCAGGCGCCATATTGGACATCTGTAACAGCTGCACCAGCTCAGGGCTGTGCCCGCCCTCAGCCAAGCAGAAAAACCTGACTCTGGTGGGGAGTAATAACAGGAGACTAAGACCTAGTGAATGTATGGAGCTTATGAACTGGGACTGTGAAAAAAAAATAAAAAAACTGAGGGTGTCTGGGAGAACTCATGATGTGGCTGAGAAGGGAGTAGTCTCGGTGGGAGACACCACAGACTCAGGCGGTTTTGGCAGGAATCTGAGCTTTCACTGAAGACTGCACAGATCATTTGTGTGGTCCTTGGGACAGAGCAGAGGAATATTATAACCACTGGGGCTAGCACTCAGGCACTGATCACAATTGAGGAGAAGAACTCAGCTGAGTGGAAGTACTTCCCTTCTGAATAAAAAAAAAAAGAGAGAAAGAGAGAGAAGATTTACCACACTAAACCTGGGTGTATCTCCTTTGGCACACCCTTAACCCTGAAGAACTGAATAGAACTCTCTGGCCACACCCACCACAAGCCTCTAGAGATTCACCAAAGCAGACAGTCCACTTAATCTAGAGTTATAGTACAACAAGAAAAGCTGCCACAGGAAAAAAAAAAAAAAACACCAAAGAATAACTACACAATGCCAAACAATAAACACAACAATTGAGGAAACAAGAATAAGGAAGACAACATGATACTTCCAAAACAACATGATACTCCAATACAAGATTATGAAGAGGATGAGATAGAAGAAATGGAACTCAAAAAATTTATGATACGAACATTTAGAAGTAATCAAAAACAAATTCATGAACTACTGAAATTATGCAGGGCATGACAGAAAATCTCTCTCACAAAAATGAAAACTTAAGGAGGAATCAAATTAAATGAGGAATTCAGTAGAACATGAAATTGAGATATTGAAGAGAAATCAAAATGAAATGAAGAATTCAATATATCATATGACAAACACATTAGAGAATCTTAAAAACAGAATGAGGGAAGCAGAAGAGAGAATATTGGACTTAGAAGACAGAGAACAATAAAGTATACAGTCAAACCAAAGAAAAGAAGAGGAAATTAGAAATCTAAAAAATATTGTTGGGAATCTACAGGATACTCTTAAAAAAAAACATTCATGTTTGAGGAGTTCCTGAAGGCATGGAGAGATTTAAGGGATTAGAAGGCCTTTTTAGTGAGATAGTAGCAGAAAACTTTCCGAGTTTGGAGAAAGACAGAGACATCTAAGTACAGGAAGCACATAGAACTCCAAACAAACATGACTGGAAGAGATCCTTGCCACGACATATTGTAATCCACAGTGAAACATAAAGAAAATATTCTAAAATGTGCAAGAGAGAAATGTCAGATTACTCTCAAAGGATTTCCAATCAGACTCACAACAGACTTCTCATCAGAAACCCTACAGACTAGGAGGATATGGCAAAATATAGCCCAAGTACTAAGAAAAAAAAAAAACTGCCATCCCAGAATATTATATCCTGCAAAGCTCTCATTTGTGAATGAAGGAGAAATAAAGACCTTTCATAGCAAACAGAAATTGAAAGAATTTGTCGCCACTTGTCCAGCCCTGCAAAAGATGCTTAAAGATCTGTTACACACAGAAACAAAGAAACACAGCCATCAATACGAAAGAAGGTAAAGGAAGAAAATCTCTCCGTAAAAGATCACAGGACATTCAGAGTATATATTTGAAATATCTTGGAAAAATGGCAGGGCAAAGTAACTATTTATCAATAGTCACATTGAATGTAAATGGCCTCAATTCTCTAGTTAAAAGACACAGACTGGCTGAATGGATTAAAGAACAAAACTCATCTATTTGCCTGCGCCGTGGCTCAATAGGCTAATCCTCCGCCTTGCAGCACTGGCACACAAGGTTCTAGTCCTGGCCAGGGCACCGGATTCTGTCCCGGTTGCCCCTCTTCCAGGCCAGCTCTCTGCTGTGGCCAGGGAGTGCAGTGGAGGATGGCCCAAATGCTTGGGCCCTGCACCCCATGGGAGATCAGGAGAAGCACCTGGCTCCTGCCTTCGGATCAGTGTGGTGCACCAGCTGCAGCGCGCTGGCCGTGGCAGCCATTGGAGGGTGAACCAACGGCAAAGGAAGACCTTTCTCTCTGTCTCTCTCTCTCTCACTGTCCACTCTGACTGTCAAATAAAAAAAAACTCATCTATTTGCTGCTAACAAGAAACATATCTTTCCAACAAAGATGCATGCAGACTGAAAGTGAAAGGTTGGAAAAAGATATTCCATGCCAATAGAAACCAAAAAAAGAGCTGGTATAGCCATCTTAATATCAGACAAAATAAACAATAACACAAAAACTGTTAAGAGAGACAAAGAGGAGCATTATATAAGTGATCAATTCAACAGGAAGATGTAACTATTATAAACGTATATGCACCTAATTACAGAGAAACAGGTTATTTAGAAGACATGTTAAGGAAATAAAGGGAGACATAGACCCTAATACAGTAGTATTGGGGGCTTCAATAATGCACTTTCAGAAATAGACAGATCAATCAGACAGAAGATTAATAAGGAAACAGCAAATTTAATCGACACTATAGACCAAATGGATCTAACAGATATCTACAGAACCTTTCATCCGACACTTGAAGAATACACATTCTTCTCAACAGTATATGGAATCTATTCTAGGACTGACCACAAACTAGGCCATACAGCAAGTCTCAGCAAATTCAAAAGATACAAAATCATACCATATATCTTCTAGGACCACAATGGAGTGAAGTTGGAAATTAGCAACTCAGGAATCACTAGAGCATATGCAAACACATGGAGACTAAACAAAATGCTCCTGAATAAACAGTAGGTCATAAAAGAAATCAAAATAGAAATCAAAAACGTTCTGGAAATAAATGAAGATAACAATACAATATATCAAAACTTATGGGATACATCAAAACCAGTGTTAAGAGGAAAGTTTATAGCAATAGGTGCTTATATCAAGAAATTGGAAAGGCACCAAACAAATGAGCTATCAATGCATCTCAAGGATCTAGAAAAACTGCAGCAAACCACACCCAAAACTAGTAGGAGAAGAGAAATAATTAAAATTAGAGACTAAATCAACAGAATTAAACCAAAAAAATTACAAAATATCAGCAAAATGAAGAGCCAGGTTTTTGAAAAAATAAACAAAATTGACACACCATTGGCCCAACTATTTAAAAAAAAGGAGAGAAAAGACCCAAATCAATAAAATCAGACTTGAAAAAGGGAATGTAACAAAAAACCACAGAAATAAAGTCATCAGAAATTACCTCAAAGAGTTGTATGCCAATCAACTGGGAAATCTATCAGAAATAGATCGATTCCTGTACACATACAACCTACTTAAATTAAACCATGAAGACATAGAAAACCTAAACAGACCCATAACCAAGTCAGAAATTGAATCAATAATAAAGGACTTCCAAAAAAGAAAAGCCCAGAACCAGATGGATTCACTGCTGAATTCTACCAGACATTTAAAGAAGAACTAATTCCAATTCTTCTCAAACTATTCAGAACAATTGATAGAGAGGGAATCCTCCTAAATTCTTTCTATGAAGCCAGCTTCACCTTAATCCCTAAACCTGAAAAAGATGTTGCAGAGAAAGAGAATTACAGACCAATTTCCCTGATAAACATGGAAAAAAAATCCTCAATAGAATTCTGGCCAAGAAAATGCAACAACACATCAGAAAGATCATCCTCCCAGACCAAGGTGGACTTATCCCTGGTATGCAGGGATGCTCCAATGTTTGCAAATCAATCAATTTGATATACCACATTAACAAACTGCAGAAGAAAAACCATATGATTACCTCAATAGACACAGAGAAAGAATTTGATAAAATACAACACCCTTTCATGATGAAAATTCTAAGCAAATTGGGTATAGAAGGACCATTCCTCAATACAATCAAAGCAATTTATGAAAAAATCACGGCCAGCATCCTTTTGAATGGGGAAAAATTGGAAGCATTTCCACTGAGATCTGGTACCAGACAGGGATGCCCACTCTCACCACTGCTATTCAATATAGTTCTGGAAGTTTTAGCCAGAGCCATCAGGCAAGAAAAAGAAATTAAGGGATACAAATTGGGAAGGAAGAAGTAAAACTGTCCCTCTTTGCAGATGATATGATTCTTTATTTAGGGGATCCAAAGAACTCTACTAAGAGACTATTAGAACTCATAGAAGAGTTCGGCAAAGTAGCAGGATATAAAATCAATGCACAAAAATCAACAGCCTTTGTATACACAGGCAATGCCACGGCTGAGAAAGAACTTCTAAGATCAATCCCTTTCATAAGAGCTACCAAAAAAAAAAAAAAAATCAAATACCTTGGAATAAACTTAACCAAGGATGTCAAAGATCTCTATGCTGAGAATTAAAAAATCTTCAGGAAAGAAATAAAAGAGGATACCAAAAAATGCAAAATTCTTGTATGCTCATGGATTGGAGAATCAATATCATCAAAATGTCCATTCTCCCAAAATCAATTTATAGATTCAATGTGATACGAATCACATTGGAGGGCAGAGTCACTATAATCCAATAGATGTACTGTGGAAATTTATATTTATTAAATAAAATTTGAAAACATGAATCTTAATGAAGAATGGGATGGGAGAGGGAGTAGGAGGTGGACGGGAGTAGGGGTGGTAGGGCAGGTATGGAGGGAAGAACTGCTATATTCTAAAATCTGTACATATGAAATTTATATTTATCAAATAAAAGCTTTCTAAAGAGAAAGAAAGTGGCTTAGGAAGTATTTAGTAAAGATCAGGTTGGGATATTTTAATGTGTATATATTCACTAAAGTCTTATTAAGGCTTCTCCAAAAAATAGAGCTAGATCATCATACTAGATTACATATTATAAGAATAGCAAAGATGCTGCCAGCGCCGCGGCTCACTAGGCTAATTCTCTGCCTTGTGGCTCCGACACACCGGGTTCTAGTCCCGGTTGGGGCGCCGGATTCTGTCCCGGTTGCCCCTCTTCCAGGCCAGCTCTCTGCTGTGGCCAGAGAATGCAGTGGAGGATGGCCCAAGTCCTTGGGCCCTGCACCCCATGGGAGACCAGGAGAAGTACCTGGCTCCTGCCATCGGATCAGCGCAGTGCACCAGCCACGGCGGCCATTGGAGGGTGAACCAACGGCAAAAGGAAGACCTTTCTCTCTGTCTCTCTCTCAATGTCCACTCTGCCTGTCAAAAAAAAAAAAAAAAAAAAGAATAGCAAAGATGAGGAAAACTATGGTATTTTTTTTTATCTTTTATTTAATGAATATAAATTTCCAAAGTACGACTCATGGATTACAATGGCTTCCCCCCCCCCATACCATCCCTCCCACCCGCAACCCTCCCTTTTCCCACTCCCTCTCCCCTTCCATTCACATCAAGATTCATTTTCGATTATCTTAATATACAGAAGATCAGCTTAGTATACCTTAAGTAAGGATTTCAACAGTTTGCTCCCACACAGAAACATAAAGTGAAAAATAATAGATGATTTTTTTTAAATGATGATGAAATCAGAGCAGACCTATTGTCATGTTTAATCCCAGTGAGAGTCAAGTTGGGAATTGATAATTTCCTTTTTTTTTTTTTTTTTTTTTTTTTTTTACAGAAGATCAGTTTAGTGTACATTAAGTAAAGATTTCAATTGTTTGCACCCCCATAGAAACACAAAGTGAAATCTACTGTTTGAGTACTCGTTATAGCATTAAGCCTCAATGTACAGCACATTAAGGACAGAGATCCTACATGAGGAGTAAGCGCACAGTGACTCCTGTTGTTGACTTTACAAATTGACACTCCTGTCTATGGCATCAGTAATCTCCCTATGCACCAGTCATGAGTTTCCAAAGCTATGGAAGCCCCTTGAGTTCTCCGACTCTTATCTTATTTAGACACGGTTGTAGTCAAAGTGGAGGTTCTCTCCTCCCTTCAGAGAAAGGCACCTCCCTCTTTGAAGACCTGTTCTTTCCACTGGGATCTCACTCACAGAGATCTTTTTGCCAGAGTGTCTTGGCTTTCCATGCCTGAAATACTCTCATGGGCTTTTCAGCCAGATCCAAGTGCCTTTAGGGCTGATTCTGAGGCCAGAGTGCTATTTAGGACATCCGCCATTCTATGAGTCTGCTGAGTATCTCGCTTCCCATGTTGGATCACTCTCCCCTTTATTTATTCTATCGGTTAGTGTTAGCAGATACTAGACTTGTTTATGTGCTCCCTTTGACTCTTAGTCCTTTCATTATGATCAATTGTGAACTGAAATTGATCACTTGGAATAGTGAGATGGCATTGGCACATGCCACCTTGATGGGATTGAACTGGAATTCCCTGGTATGTTTCCAACTCTACCAATTGGGGCAAGTCAGCCCGAGCATGCCCCAAATTATACATCTCTTCCCTCCCTTATTCCCACTCTTATGTTTAACAGGGATCACATTTCAGTTAATTTTCAACACTTAAGAATAACTGTGTGATAATTACAGAATAAAACCAGTCATATTAAGTAGAACAGACAAAAAAAAATACTAAGAGGGATAATGTATTAAGTTGTCCATTAGCAGTCAGGGCTATGCTGATCAAGTCACCATTTCTCATAGTGTCCATTTCATTTCAGGAGGTTTCCTTTTTGGTGTTCAGTCAGTTGTCACCGATCAGGGAGAACATATGGTATTTGTCCCTTTGGGACTGGCTTACTTCACTCAGCATGATGTGTTCCAGATTCCTCCATTTTGTTGCAAATGACTGGATTTCATTTTTTCTTACTGCGGTATAGTATTCTAAAGAATACATATCCCATAATTTCTTTATCCAGTCTACCGTTGATGGGCATGTAGGTTGGTTCCAGGTCTTGGCTATTGTGAATTGTGCTGAAATAAACATTAGGCTGCAGACCGCTTTTTTGTTTGTCAATTTAAACTCCTTTGGGTAAATTCCAAGGAGTGGGATGGCTGGGTCTAACGGTAGGGTTATATTCAGGTTTCTGAGGAATCTCCAGACTGATTTCCATAGTGGCTTGACCAGTTTGCATTCCCACCAACAGTGGGTTAGTGTCCCTTTTTCCCCACATCCTCGCCAGCATCTGTTGTTGGTAGATTTCTGAATGTGAGCCATTCTAACCGGGGTGAGGTGAAACCTCATTGTGGTTTTGATTTGCATTTCCCTGATTGCTAGTGACCTTGAACATTTTTTCATGTGCCTGTTGGCCATTTGGATTTCCTCTTTTGAAAAATGTCCATTGAAGTCCTTGGCCCATCTCTTAAGTGGGTTGTTGGTTTTGTTTTTGTGGAGTTTCTTGATCTCTTTGTAGATTCTGGTTATTAACCCTTTATCTGTTGCATAATTTGCAAATATTTTTTCCCATTCTGTCGGTTGTCTCTTCACTCTCCTGACTGTTTCTTTTGCAGTACAGAAACTTCTCAATTTGATTCAATCCCAATAGTTGATTTTGGCTTTGACTGCCTGTGCCTCCCGGGTCTTTTCCAGAAATTCTTTGCCTGTGCCAATATCTTGAAGGGTTTCTCCAATGTTCTCTAATAACTTAATGTGTCAGGAGGTAGATTTAGGTCTTTAATCCACGTTGAGTGGTTTTTTGTGTAAGGTGTAAGGTAGGGGTCTTGCTTCATGCTTCTGCACGTGGAAATCCAGTTTTCCCAGCACCATTTATTGAATAGACTGTCCTTGCTCCAGGAATTAGTTTTAGATCCTTGATCAAATATAAGTTGGCTGTAGATGTTTGGATTGATTTCTGGTGTTTCAATTCTGTTCCATTGGTCTATCCATCTGTTTCTGTACCAGTACCATGCTGTTTTGATTACAACTGCCCTGTATATGTCCTGAAATCTGGTATTGTGATGCTTCCGGCTTTGTTTTTGTTGTACAAGATTGCTTTAGCTATTCGTGGTCTCTTGTGCCTCCATATGAATTTCAGCATCATTTTTTCTAGATCTGCGAAGAATGTCTTTGGTATCTTGATTGGGATTGCATTGAATCTATAAATTGCTTTTGGGAGAATGGACATTTTGATGATGTGGATTCTTCCAATCCATGAGCATGGAAGATTTTTCCATTTTTTGGTATCCTCTTCTATTTCTTTCTTTAAGGTTTTGTAATTCTCATCGTAGAGATCTTTAACGTCCTTGCTTAAGTTTATTCCAAGGTCTTTGATTGTTTTTGTAGCTATTGTGAATGGGATTGATCTTAGCAGTTCTTTCTCAGTCATGGCATTGCTTGTGTATACAAAGGCTGTTGATTTTTGTGCATTGATTTTATATCCTGCCACTTTGCCAAACTCCTCTATGAGTTCCAATAGTCTCTTAGTAGAGTTCTTTGGATCCTCTAAGTACAGAATCATATCGTCTGCAAAGAGGGATAGTTTGACTTCTTCCTTCTTGATTTGTATTCCTTTGATTTCTTTTTCTTGTCTGATGGCTCTGGCTAAAACTTCCAGAACTATGTTAAATAGCAGTGGTGAGAGTGGGCATCCCTGCCTGGTGCCAGATTTCAGTGGAAATGCTTCCAACTTTTCCCCATTCAATAGGATGCTGGCTGTGGGTTTTTTTTATAAATTGTTTTGATTATATTGAGGAATGTTCCTTCTATACCCAATGCTTAGAGTTTTCATCATGAACGGGTGTTGTATTTTATCAAATGCTTTCTCGGCATCAATTGAGATAATCATATGGTTTTTCTTTTGCAGTCTGTTAATGTGGTGAATCACATTGATTGATTTGCGAATGTTGAACCATCCCTGCATACCAGGGATGAATCCCACTTGGTCTGGGTGGATGATTTTCCTGATGTGTTGTTGTACTCTATTGGCCAGAATTTTATTGAGGATTTTTGCATCTATGTTCATCAGGGATATTGGTCTGTAATTTTCTTTCAGTGCTGTATCTTTCTCTGGCTTAGGGATTAAGGTGATTCTGGCTTCATAGAAAGAATTTGGGAGGATTCCCTCTTTTTCGATTGTTCTGAATAGTTTGAGAAGAAATGGGATTAGTTCTTCTTTAAATGTCTGGTAGAATTCAGCAGTGAATCCATCTGGTCCTGGGCTTTTCTTTGTTGGGAGGGCCTTTATTACTGTTTCAATTTCTGTTTCAGTTATGGGTCTATTTAGGTTTTCGATGTCTTCCTGGTTCAATTTTGGTAGATTGCATGTGTCCAGGAATGTATCCATTTCTGATAGGTTTCCCTGTTTGCTGGCATACAGGTCCTTGTAGTAATTTCTGATGATTCTTTTTATTTCTGTGGTGTCTGTTGTTACGTTTCCTTTTTCATCTCTGATTTTATTGATTTGGGTCTTTTCTCTTCTTTTTTTAGTTAGTTGGGCCAATGGGGTGTCAATTTTTTTTATTTTTTCAAAAAACCAGCTTCTCGCTTGGCTGATTTTTTGTAATGTTTTTTTTGGATTCAATCCTGTTAATTTCTTCTCTGGTTTTAATTATTTCTCTTCTCCTACTAGATTTGGGTTTGGTTTGCTGCAGTTTTTCTAGGTCCTTGAGGTGCGCTGAAACCTCATTTATTTGGTACCTTTCCAATTTCTTGATATAGGCACCTATTGCTATAAATTTGCCTCTCAATACTGCTTTTGCTGTATCCCATAAGTTTTGATATGTTGTGTTGTTGTCTTCATTTACTTCCAGAAAGTTTTTGATTTCTCTTTTGATCTTGAATGACCCAGTGTTCATTCAGGAGCATGTTGTTCAGTCTCCATGTGTTTGCATACTTTCTGGGGTTTCCTGAGTTGCTAATTTCCAGCTTCATTCCGCTGTGGTCTGAGAATCTGCATGGTATGATTCTAATTCTTTTAAATTTGCTGAGACTTGCTTTATGGCCTAGTATGTGATCAATCCTAGAGAAGGTTCCATGCACTGCTGAGAAGAATGTGAAGTCTGTAGACGTAGGGTTGAAAGTTCTGTAGATATCTGTTAGATCCATTTGGGCAATAGTGTCAATTAAATCTGCTGTTTCCTTGTTGATCTTCTGTCCGGATGATCTGTCTATTTCTGAGAGTGTGGTATTGAAGTCCCCCAGTACTATTGTATTGGAATCTAAATCTCCCTTTAAGTCCCTTAACATCTCTTTTAAATAGACCGGTGCCCTGTAATTAGGTGCATATACATTTATAATAGTTACATCTTCCTGTTGAATTGAACCCTTAATCATTATATAGTGTCCCTCTTTGTCTCTCTTAACAGTTTTTGTATTAAAGTTTATTTTGTCTGATATTAATATGGCTACACCTGCTTTTTTTTGGTTTCTGTTGGCATGGAATATCTTTTTCCAACCTTTCACTTTCAGTCTGCATGCCTCTTTGTTAGAGAGATGTGTTTCTTGTAAGCAACAAATAGTTGGGTTGTGTTCTGTGAGCCAGTCAGCCAAACGGTGTCTTTTAACTGAAGAATTCAGACCATTAATATTCAATGTGACTATTGATACATAGTGACTTTGCCCTGCCATTTTCCCGGAAATATTTTCTAGTATATGCTTTGAGCTTCCCATGCTCTTTTACTGGTAGGTGTTCTTCCTTTCCCTTCTTTCATATTGATGGCCGTGTTTCTGTGTTTCTGAGTGTAGCACATCTTTAAGTATCTTTTGCAGGGCCGGACGAGTGGCCACAAAGTCTTTCAATTTCTGTTTGCTATGAGAGGTCTTTATTTCACCTTCATTCACAAATGAGAGCTTGGCAGGATATAATATTCTGGGCTGGCAATTTTTCTCTCTTAGCACCTGTGCTATGTCTCGCCATTCCCTCCTAGCCTGTAGGGTTTCTGATGAGAAGTCTGCTGTGAGTCTGATTGGAGATCCTCTGAGAGTAATCTGATGTTTCTCTCTTGCACATTTTAGGATCTTTTCTTTATGTTTCACTGTGGTAAGTTTAATTACCACGTGTCGTGGTGAGGATCTCTTTTGGTCATGTTTATTGGGGATTCTATGAGCTTCCTGTACTAGGATATCTCTGTCCTTCTCCAAACCTGGAAAGTTCTCTGCTAGTATCTCACTAAAAAGGCCTTCCAATCCTTTCTCTCTCTCCATGCCTTCAGGAACTCCTAGAACTCGAATGTTGGTTTTTTTAATAGTATCCTGTAGATTCCCAACAATATTTTTTAGATTTCTAATTTCCTCTTCTTTTCTTTGGTTTGACTGTATGTTTTCCTGTGCTCTATCTTCTAAGTCCGATATTCTCTCTTCTGCTTCACCCATTCTGTTTTTAAGGCTTTCTAATGTGTTTGTCATTTGATCTACTGAGCTCTTCATTTCATTTTGATTTCTCTTCACTATAACACTTTCCTGTTCTACTAGTTTCTGAGTTTCATTTTGACTCTTCCTTAAAATTTCATTTTCACGAGAGAGATTTTCAATCTTGTCCATTAAGGATTTCTGTAGTTCAAGGATTTGCTTTTGAAAACTTCTAAATGTTCTTATCATAAATTTTTTGAAATCCGTATCTTGCATTTCTTCTATCTCATCATCTTCATACTCTTGGCTTGGGGTGTTTTGCTTATTTGGAGGTATCATAGTGTCATCGTTGATCTTGCTCCCTCTATTTCTGTGTTTGTTACTCTGCATAGTTAATTCTTCTTGCGCCACTGTGCGTTTTTTTTTGTTTTTGTTTTTGTTTTTATACTGTGTCCCTGTTAAGTGGACTGCCTGCTGTTGGAGGAGCCTTGGAGGCTTGAGATGGGTGCGGCCTGAGAGCTCTGCCTGGTTCTTCCTGGTTAAGGGTGTGCAAAGGTGACACCCTCAGGTTATGCGTGGTAAATCTCTCTCTTTTTATTTATTTATGTATTTTATTTATTCAGGGAGTAAGTAACACTGCATGGCAAGGCTGTGCAGAATTGATGGTATTTCCCTTCCAGTCTTTGGCTCCTCTGGACTCCCACTGGGTTGCCTAGGCTACTGAATTGTAGTGACTCAGTTCCTCAGCTCTCCCCCATTGATATGTAAATCCAGAGAGGAGGCCTGCTCTTTGTCTCTTGGGAATTCTTCAAACCTTGCAGCCTTGTAACCTTTGCAAGGTTAGGGGGAAGAGAAACCCCGAAGCTTTTTTTTTTCCTTCTTTCCGGTAGTGAGTTTGCTGCACTTTCCGGCCCCCCTCTAGATTCTGACCCCCGTTTCCCCACCAATGTCTCGGGTTATTGAGCTCACCTCCCCTTCCAGCGCGGATGTGTGGACTCGGAGCCCTGAGCGTCCCAAGTCTCCCCGCTGTTGTCTGTGTGGCATGGCATTTTGTTTTGTTACATGTATAGGGAGGTATTTAAAAAGTTCATGGAAATGCACAATATGAAAAATCTATATATTCATTTAAATTTTATCTTGTACCAAAAGAAGCTCATCTTTAATTTAATTTTCCATGAATTTTTTGAAGTACCTTCATATTCCTGTTTTAATATAGGAGAAGTTATATTACACAGAAAGAGCTATGTCATGCTGTAGCTTACAGGTTTTGGAAAGAAGTACACTGTTTTTCTGCGCTCAATCAGATTGTCTCTGTATGATTAAGTTACTGTACAAAGTAATGTCTCCTGAAAAAATGTAATGTGGTTTATAGTTGATATATTTACTAATTATATTAATGATAGTGATATTTCTGGGTAATCTGATTCAGAGTCAAACCTCAGAATAGGACATTGCTGATTTATTTCAGCATTTATTGGTGTCACCACTGTTAAGAAATTGTTGTATTCGTCATCTTCATCATCACATACCTGCTTTTCTTGGTTTATTATAATCTGGGAACCTTAGTCCTTTCAGAAAAAAAGACTTAGAGGGTATAATTTTCTAATGGAAAATGAAAATTACATAGTGATTATTCAGAACATTATTACATAGAAGCACTCAGGATATACATGGGGTTGTAATAAGAAAAAATGATAAAATAATTACATTAATATCTAAATTCTAAAATAAGTTGGGATGTTAAATGTTTTAAAATGAACAGAAATGTACCCAGATAAGCAAGAATGGACAACATCGCACACTTTGTTGGAACAGAGTGAATTGTTCATTCATTTTTAATATAGACATTTGCCTGTGTTACATATTCAGAAACCCAGAATCTTACATTCTTCTATATTCTGCCCCTCCCCCCACATACTGTACAGTTGGTGATGATAGACTACCTGGCCCTTGTAATGTGGATGAGAACAGAACACTTCACATGGTACATAGCAGGTATCTGTAGGTCCCTAACTGATGCCTCCTCTGCTGCTTTCCCTTAATTGGATTTGCAGTTTTTGAGATGTTAAAAACTGTCACTCAAAGTGGTAATTGCTCCCAAACTCAGTGGTCTTCCCCAGCTTGTAATACAACCATACTTGCAAAGCTAGTTAGCTAGCAGGGAGTTCGGTAGCTAGTTGGCTGAATGGATATAAGGGAAAGTCCAGAACCGACTGCCCCATGAAAACATGCAACCTTGCTTGACCTCACCTTGACCTACCCCTGATTCGGATGCTGTGTGGTGAACAGCTGCATGTGGGCTCAGTCACATCCTGGGAACATGGCATTTCACCCCAAGCAGAACAGTGAGTGTGTTCATTTTATCCCCCACCCCCCCACCTTTCTTTGACCCTGTTCTGGCCCATGCAAAAGTACAGCCTGAAAGAGGAATTTATATTCTTGAGGGCAGCCTTCAACTAATGGGGCCTGTGGGCTGGTGGATAAATGCTCTAACCTTCTGTCCTTCAGAAGACAAAAAGACAAGGGATGGATTAGATTTTCTTTGCTTTTTACTAGCACCATAATTTGAAAGTTCCACAAGGCAGTGAAAAACACATACAAAAGGATAGATTATACTCATATATCCACAGTAAGGTGGCAAGGGCATTTTATTCACCTGAAAATTAGTAGCATGCTATATATTACTAGGAAGAATAGTGCCAAGAGATAAAGTTGATGGATATCATTTCCTTACTCAGTTTAGTGCACAGCAGGCAAAGTGGTATTCTTTTTTTTTTTTTTTTTTTAATGGAGACAGAAATAGAAAACCACAGGCAGGAGAGAGACAAACATATGGAAGGAAAGGCCAAAGTAAGGATATCGCAAAGAGTGGTAAGGCACAAACTACTTGACAGTTATATCTGGAGTGAAATAGAAACATCTATGATAGTTTAAACAAAAATAACTTCCTCATTAGCTCTACATTTGAGAATTCCAATAGTATTAGTTTGGAGGTAGATTTTCTTTGCATTTTCACCCTTGAAAATGGAAATGTGATGCTGTTTTACTTCTCTATATAAGCGTATAAGATGTATCCTCAGCTCCAACAGTGCATTAGCCAAGTTACACTAGGTCCTCAATAAATGTATGCTAAATAATGAATGAATGATGTTCAGAGGCCATGAGTGAGATGCTGTGTTAATTGGTTAGTCCTTTAAAATGGCCAAAACATTTGCCCAGATCTATTTATTAATTATATCTATCCCAAGTGAATGATATTACATGGATTTTGCTTTAGCTTTGTCTCCCTGACAACTGAATTCAAATGAGAAATTTTTGCTCGGGGGCCAGGGAATGACATAATTATAATAAATTTGCCATAATTATTCATTAAATGAATAAAACACTTGCATTTTAATACACATCTCCTTCTAAGTATCTGTTCAGTGTTAGATTAAACAGAACCAAGTTACCGGTCTTCGTGTTGGTACAAATATGAAACTTGGCATGGCTTCAAAAGTGTGAGTATTGCTTAAAATTTCAATAAATTATAAAAGTTCCTTTTATTTTGTTAAATGAAGTATCTGCTATAGTTTATGCATTTAGTTAGGCGTTGGGATATACAGGTGAATAAGACACAGTCTCTGTCATGGTGTGGTGGACACTGTCATGCCTTATGGCTATGCAACATCTGAGTCTCCTTTGTATATTTGGCTGTATTTCACAATGCAGATCTTTAAAGGAATAAGAAATCGTTCCCTGTCATAGAAGGTTAACATGACAAATTCCTGCCTCCTCAGGCTTGTAACAGAGACTCAGATACATGGTCTAGTTTCTGGCAATCAGTGACATTGGTGATAGTTTTGATACAGAAGCTGACATCAGGAAAATAGCACCATGGATCTCTCTTCCTAGTGGCAAACAGCAGTAACAAATTTTGCGGGATCAATGTCTCATGCAGTAATAGCAGCTTCTAATTGCTAAGGAAGAGCGCCGATAGCTTCCTGACCAGAGGAATTCTAGACATGGTTTTGTTAGTTGAGTCTTATTCCATAAATCTCATTTATCAGATTCCAAATTGCTCTGATTGATTCATCCAGTTATAGAGTATTTTGTAAAATACCCTTCTTTTCTTCTATGATCCAAAATTAAATTACTGTTTACAACTGAGATTAATATGCAAACACACATGCAAACATTTCCTCAATATAGTACCAGAAAAGAGACACATGCCTATTAATATATCCTCAATAATATTAATAATTTCATGGAAGATAGCCCACCCTTAATGACAGGAAAAACAATATGTACTGAATATTTACTATGTGTCCAGTATTAAGTTTATTACAATTTGTCACAGTTACTTGGCTATGAATTAGAGAGCTACAAACTTTGTTTTGTCTATGCTAAGGCATATTTTATAATTAAAATAATAACATTCACATAGCATACACAATGCAGTTCCTGGCACATGATGAATATTCAACAAATGCTTTATGTATATATTAGATGGCTTTCAAAGTAGTTTTTGTTGACTTTACAGAGAAAATAATGATGACAGATATGTAGCTTGGGACAAAGTAAAGTTAGTATCTAGTAGCATACTATGAAAATGATGAAATTAGTCTGGCATTAATAAAAAGACCATATAAAGACATAAGTTAGTTTATAATTAAAAATGAATCTCATATAAATAATCTTATTTTTTGTGTCTTCTTTTAATGCAGAAATATTTTATTCAGTTTATTACATATAAATTATTTTAAAACAACACCATTCCTTGACCTCTTTCCTGAACTTAGACTCATATATACAACAGATTGTTTATCTCACCCCATCTGGTTAGTAAGCCCCCTCTATTGGTTTCTGAGGATTGGATGACAAACAACAGAAATGATTGCCTCACAGTTTGGATCAAGGTTTTGAAAGGGTTAGTTCCTCTTGCAGGTTGTAAAGGAAAGTTTGTTCCATGACTCTTTCCTGGTTTTATGAGGTTTGCCTGCAATATTTGCCATTACTTCACTTTGAAATGCATCTCCCTAATCTCTGCCTTCATCTTTACATGGCATTCTCCCTGTGTATGTCTAGATCCAAACATCAATCCACAGTTGTTCTTTTTTAAATAAGAACTGAATTACACAGCATTAGGACTCTCCTTGATAATCTCATTTTTTAAAAATAAACTTTTTAATATGAAGTTTTAAATTTACAAAGCAAAAATTGTGACATGGTAGGATTATCTGCTAATATCTTATTTCCAAATAAGGCCACATTCACGTCTTTTGCTGGGTTTGATATCATTCAACTTACAATAGTGCCTCAACCCTAATATACCCCAATGCAAATACTGGGCTTCCTGTCTCCCTCTCCTATGTCTTACCTCTCACCAGTCTGCCATTCTTATTGTTTGCTCTTTCTTAGATAAATGGCGCCTTCATTGTTTTATTTTCTTAAGGCACTGGTACAGAAAGCCGATATAGTGTCTGTGTAAAATACATTGAGTTTGGAGCCAGAGAGTCTTGATTTGAGTTCTTTCTCTTCAAATTATAAGCCATATAGTATTGGTAGTTTACTTGATTACTGCCTGTCTCAGTTTTCTCATCTATGAAATAGAGATAACAATAATATTAACTCACAAGAGTCTAATGTATTAACCAGTTAGTAAGTTGTACATAGGAAGTCAGTGATTCTTTCAAATGTAGAATTACCTCTAGAACTATCTGCATTATCTATGCAGCATGGGGTGATAGTCTCTGTCTCCCACAAAATTAATTAAATCTTATGCATTATATATATATATATATATACACACACATAATATATAATGTATATATTTATAATGGGAAAATATGAAAATTGAATTTCTTCCTAAATGGTTGTGAAGAAAAATTACAGAGAATCAGGTAAAACCAAATAATACCTATTAGGAGAATAAAGTGCAATGCTCAATACTGTAAGTAATCTAGGTTTATTTAAATCAAAAAAGGTCATTTTTCAAGTTTATGCAAAATAAGTCCCATTATTTGAAGCTGAAAAAAGATTCATCCTATAAAATCAGAGAAAAAGTCTTTGCAGGGAATGTAGACTCTGAAATAATATTTGAAATTTCTTTTAAAAATGATAATTTTGTGTGCCAGCGCTGCAGCTCAATAGGCTAATTCTTCACCTGCAGCGCCAGCACCCAGGGTTCTAGTCCTGGTTGGGGCACCGAATTCTGTCCCTGTTGCTCCTCTTCCAGTCCAGCTTTCTGCTGTGGTCCGGGATGGCAGTGGAGGATGGCCCAAGTGCTTGGGCCGAAGCGGCCATTGAGGGGTGAACCAATGGAAAAAGGAAGACCTTTCTCTCTGTCTCTCTCACTGTCCCCTCTGCCTGTCAAAAAAATGATAATTTTGCTTTTTAAATACTCATCTATGGCTTTATGTATTCATATGTGTATGAAAAATCAGGATTTTGCATTCTTAATAGACTAAAGGCACTGAGCATTGTAATAAACAGGTAAAGAATGAATCACATCTTGCTAATAGTGGGGATGTCAACTCAACATCTGGACCACACAGCAGTGACAAGTCTTAAAAATAAAATGCAAGATTCTATTATAATTTTTAAATATGGAAAGAGATTATCAAGTCTCTATTTTATATAAAGCTGTCTTCTCTCTTTAAGAAGTTCTAGGACTTATTTAAAAACTGCATTTATAGTCTCATCTTTTCTGAGTAATCACAGTACAAACTGGGCGCTATAACTTATACCTAGCAAGTCTCATGCAGACAAAGGGGAGGAAGCTTACTCAAAGCCAGGTGGAATTATTGCTCAAAGCATGAATAGAAATCTCAAGGTTTCTTGTTGGTCAGTTCTAGTTTTTAGTCCCAACCTTAGACACTTCATGTTTATGAAGTTATTACATAACAAATACAAAATCTGTTAATATATGCAAATTAGAGCAGAGTTTTGATTATGTCAAAAAACATGATTAATTCCAATGAAAGTATTTACTGACTTTCATTACTTCAAATTTTGTAACTTTCTATTTAAGGTATGGTAGCAGTTGACAATAATACTTATTTTTATTTTAAATCTACCCAGTAAACTACTTCTTTCTCTGTGTCTACATATTTTAAAGTGTTGGGTGAAAGATTTATTTATTTTTTATTTTATTTAAGTTATGAAGTTTCATATAGTTCATATATACAGATTTAGGAAGCCCCACTTTGGGTGAAAGATTTATATCAGATTAGGAGAATATATTTTTCTACAAGTTTTATATGAAATAACTTGTACACTCTGCCTTTCAAGTCTGTCACTTAAAACATAAAATACCATGAGGGAAACCTGGCTTGATTTCCAAGCTCTAGGCTTCCATCCTGTCTAGCCCTGGTCAATGGGGGCATTTGGGTAGTGAATCTGTGGATGAGAAATACCTCTTTCTCTTTTTATTCTCTCAAATAAATAAACAAGTACTTTTCAAAATTATTAGACAGGATGATACTAAAAAACCAACATAAAATAAAATGCAAACATTTGGGAACCTTAATAGTCACTTTACCAAATTCAAAATGACCTTGCCGTATATGGAAGAATACTAGTCAATGACTCAAAACCATTCCCCTGTATTAACTGTCTGAATAACGGGAGTTAGATTCCCTCTGGATTTTCCTTTTAGGACTATGAGAAAAGAGATGAATGAACTATCCCTTGTTGGAGATTCTAAGTACTGTCAGTGGAATGTCTAGGCCCTAGTATATGGTCCATGAGCTTGATGTTGTTTTGGCGGGATGTGTAAAAATTTCTTCATCTTTCTTTCTACTTCAGGCTTATCTAGAATCACACAGCCTAGGTCCTATCTTGGGAAGCCAAATATGAAGTGCTACTATGGTGTGTAGCCAGTTTCCATTTTATTTTGAAGGAAACTATTTTAGTGGCAACTGATGCGTCTAAAAATTTTTTTTATATATAGGGGAACTGAAAGACTCCTCCACTAGGAGACTATTGGAACTCATAAAAGAGTTTGGTAAATTGTCAGGATAGAAAATTTGCACACAAAAATCAATATCCTTTGTAGACACAGACAAAGTCATGGCTGAGAAAGAACAGTAAGATTAATCTCATTCACAATAGCTACAGAAAAAAATCAATATCATGGAATACATTTAACCAAAGAGGTGAAAGATCTCTATGATGAAAATTAAAAACATTTAAGAAAGAAATAGAAAATGACACAAAAAATGAAAATAAATCTTCCATTTTCATGGATGGTGAAAATTAAGATCATCAAAATCTCCTTACTATTAAAGGAATTTACAAATTCAATGCAACCCCAATCAAAATAACAATGACATTCTCAAAACTTACAAAAAATGATGTTAAAATTTGTATGGAAACACCTGAATAGCTAAAGCAGTGTTAAACAGAAACAAAGCCAGAGGCATCACAATACCAGATTTCAATACATACTACAGGGCAGTTATAATCAAAATAGCCTGGTACTAGTACAAAAATAAACATGTAGATCAATGGAATAGAATAGAATCCCCAGAAATCAATCCAAACATCTACAATCAACTAATCTTTGACAAAGGATCTAAAAACAATCTCTGGAGAAAGCACAGTCTTTTCAATAAATGGTGCTGGGAAAATTGGATCACCACATGCAGAAGTATGAAACAAGACCCCCACTTTACACTTCACACAAAATCCAATCAAAATGGATCAAAGCCCTAATTCTACAACCTGATACCATTAAATTACTAGAGAACATTGGAGAAACCCTTCAAGACATTAGCATAGGGAAAGACTTCTTGGAAAAGACCCCAGCAGCATAGGCAATCAATCCAAAGTTGTCAAATAGAGAAATGTCTGCACTGAAAAAGAAACACTTAAGAAAATGAAGAGGAAACCAACAGAATGGGAGACAATATTTGCAAACTATGCAACTGATAAAGGATTAGTATCTGGAATCTATAAGAGCTTAAAAAATCAAAACAAAATAAACAATCCAGTTAAGAAATGGGCAAAGGACTTGAACAGGCATTTTTCAAAAGAGGAAATTCAAATGGCCAAAAGACACATGAAAAAATGCTCAGAATCACTAGCCATAAGGGAAATATAAATTGAAACATCAGTGAGATTTCACCTCATTCAGTTAGAATGGCTCTCATACAGAAACCAACAAACAATAAATGCTGATGAGGATGTGGGGAAAAAGATACCCTATTCTACTGTTGGTGGGAATTTACATTAGTACAAGCATTGTGAAAGACAGGATGGAGTTACCCCAGAAACCTGAAAATAGGTATGCCATATGATCCAACATTCTCACTCCTGGGAGTTTACCCAAACTGAAATAAGCATATGAAAGCATTTTATGTATCCCCATGTTTATTGTAGCTCAATTTACAATAGGTAGGATATGGGGTCAACCCAGATGTGTCAACCGATGACTAGATAAAGAAATTATGGTATAGAAACACTATGGAATGCTACTCAGCCATAAAAAATGAAATCGTGTTTTACAATATAATGGATGCAACTGGAAAGCATTATATTTAGAGAAATAAGCCAGTTCTGAAAATACAGATACTATGTGTTTTCCCTAATCTGTTGTAACTAGTAAAGTACTAAAAATATAATGTCTAGGAATAAAATTGACATTTTTAGATTCAATGATTGTTTATAGTGCTTAATCTCTATATTGAGGAAGAGTGATTTTTTCACTACTATTTGCTGAATACTTTAATTAGTATAGGGTTAATCTTATGAGTTTAAAGTAAACTGAAAATGGATCTTTGAAAAAATTAAGAGTGGGAATAGAAGATGGAAGAGGAAGAAGGGTGGGAGTGTGGTAGGAGAGAGGTTGGGGTGGAAAGTATCTCTAAATTCCTAAATCTGTATATATGAAAGTATTAAATTTGAATACCTTAAATAAAATTTGAAGAAAAAATTTAAAAAGAAATAATCCAGTCCCCAAAAGATAAATACCATATGCTTTCCCTGATCTGTTGTAACTAATAGAGTACCTAAAATGTAATACAGAAGAATGAAATTGCCATTTTGAGCTTCAATGATTGTTACAGCCCTTGTTTCAACTGCTGAGAAAAAGTGTTTGTTTTCCTATCTGTTGAAATCATTACTCAGTATAGAGGTGTAGAGTTAATCTTATGAGTATAAAGTAAAGTAAAAATAGATCACTGTAAAAATTAAGGGAAAGAATAGGAGAGGAAGGAGGAGGAAGTGTGGGAGTGGAGGTGGGAGGATGGGGTGGAAAGTATCACTATTTGATAAGTCTGTATACATGAAATAGATGAAATTTGTATACCCTTAATAAAACTTTTAAAACACTGACATTGCTTTCAATTTTTTTTTAGTTTTTGCATAAATAAAAGACCTTGATTAACAGACCTTAATTTGTAAAAGTACAGATCACAACTGATATTTTTGGTGCCGTCTGTGTTCAATATGTGTCATGTTAGAAAATGCTGAGTTGCTAACTTTTATAGAATATCTGTATATAGGCATATTTGGGAAATATTGCTTTGTACTTCATTGATGATTCTTAGGTTTTCAGACCGATTGTTTATATTATGGTTTGTGGTTTCCAAAAAAAAAAAAAAAACAACCACATATTGTACTTAAAGGAGACATTGCAGCATGCAGTTGTGTGTGTTCCCATAATCCTCCTATGACAATATAATTGCTGTTTAGTTAATAAGCCTAAGTACTGATGATGAATGTAAGTATATGCATGGCATATTGATGATTATATTTGAGTAGGGTAAGCTGACAAATGAGAAACAGCAAAAAGAAATATTGCAGTACAAATTGCCTTCCAAATAACTATTTTCTCTTTATGCAATCAAAATCGTATAGTATATAGTTATTTCCATAAACACCCATTGGGTTTGTGGAATGAAAATGATAACTTCATGTGATTCACGGCAGATGCTGATAATATAAACCTGTACACCTGTGATGAATAGGATTTAGTAATTCCTTCATGATTAAGGAAATGTACACTTATGGTTTTGCAATTGCATAGAGTTGTTTATCTTTTCTATTAGACTTGTAATTAATCATCAAGGCACGAACTACTTGATGCCAGGTAGATTTAACATTCTGGTATGCGTGTTAGGGTACACAAAATGTACTGCACCTAAGTGAAACACATGAAGTGCTCTCTCATATTTCTTTGTTTGTTTGGAACATACTGGGTGAATGATAGGTAGAAAGAAAGGAGTGTCTAAATTGGCTGTGAAAGAGCCTTTCACATAACAGAAAAAATTCTGTTTGAATTGTAGACTGCCCTTTTTAAACTTGTAAAGTTTTAACAGATCTATTTTGCTGTTGTTGAAAAGAGAAAATGGGTTTTTTATAATTTAAGTGGGCAAAGTGTGGACACTTAACAAAATAATAAAGACAATATTGTCACAGCCTGCTTAAGGACAGGTTCAAGCTGCAGTAATTCAGAAGGCAACTAAGTGAGCTAAAACTCTTAGCTAACTCTAGTGAAATGTTCTAAACAGAATGTTTTAGGAAGCCCAAAATGCATGTAAAGGATCCTCTATCTTCTGCTGATATCAAGAGGGGAGGTAGCTAAGAAACATTAGTCACCATCTTGCTCATGGTGTTCTGTCGTGGATAAAATGAATATACATCTTAAAACTATCTTTTTCTAGAAATTATTTTTCATAGATTATTTTGTCCATTACCTTCAATATTATCATGTATGATGCTTCCTTGAGTAGGCTGTTCTGTTTGTATCAATGTTTTAGTAATTTACATGGGAAAGGCCTCTTTTCAAGATAGCTTTATTTTTTTCTTAAAGATTTATTTATTTACTTGAAAGATTTACACAGAGAGAATTAGAGGCAGAGAGAGAGAGAGAGAGAAGTTTTCCATCCTCTGGTTCACTCCCCAATTGGCCGCAATGACCAGAAATAAGCCGATCTGAAGCCAGGAGCCGGGAGCTTATTCCGGGTCTCCCACACAGGTACAGGGGCCCAAGACCTTGGGCCATCTTCCACTGATTTCCCAGGCCGTATCAGAGAGCTGGAATGGAAGAGGAGCAGTAGGGACTCGAACCGACACCCATATGGGATGCAGGCACTGCAGGCAGTGGCTTTATCCACTATGCCACAGCGATGGCCCCTAAAGATAGTTTTAAAAATGGGCCGGTGCCTTGACTCACTTGGTTAATCCTCTGCCTGCGGCGCTGGCATCCCATATGGGCGCCAGTTCTAGTCCCGGCTACCTCTCCTCCAGTCCAGCTCTCTTCTGTGGCCCTGGAAGGCAGTGGAGGATGGCCCAGGTGCTTGGGCCCCTGCACCCGCATGGGAGACCAGGAAGAAGCACCTGGCTCCTGGCTTCAGATCAGCACAGCACCGGCTGTGGCAGCCATTTGGGGAGTGAACCAACGGAGGGAACACCTTTCTTTCTGTCTCTCTCTCTCACTGTCTATAACTCTAGCTGTCAAATAAAAAAAAAAAATCATTTAAAAACTAAGAGTGGATTCAGTTCCTCAGTGCTTTGTATTGAAGTGTTTGTTGTTGAAGGAATACCCTGGCAAGTAAAAGAAGACTGATCTTTTTTCTCAGATAGCAATAAGTAATGTAGCGATCTGAAACAAGAATAAAAATATAGAAAGTATTTAGGAAATAAAAGCCCCCAAATTTTACAAATGGCAATATAAATAAAGTACAAATAAAATGCAATAAGAATATATATATAAGCTCCCAATTTTTAAAAATATTTTTAATTTTTTTAACTTTTATTTAATGAATATAAATTTCCAAAGTACGATTTATGGATTACAATGGCTTCCCCCCAATACCGTCCCTCCCACCCACAACCCTCCCCTTTCCCACTCCCTCTCCCCTTCCATTCACATCAAGATTCATTTTCGATTATCTTAATATACAGAAGATCAGCTTAGTATACATTAAGTAAGGATTTCAACAGTTTGCTCCCACACAGAAACATAAAGTGAAAAATAATAGATGATTTTTTTTAAATGATGATGAAATCAGATCAGACCTATTGTCATGTTTAATCCCAGTGAGAGTCAAGTTGGGAGTTGATAATTTTTTGACAGTTAACACAGAAAGAAGGAGATACAAAGAGATTTTCTATCTGCTGGTTCACTTCCCAGATGGCTACAGTGGCCAGCCCTGGGTCAGACTGAAGCCAGGAGCCAGGAGCTTTTTCCAAGTCTCCCATGTGAGTTGCAGGGCCCCAAGCACTTGGGCCATCTTCTGCTGCTTTCCTGGGCCATTAGCAGGGAACTGGATCTGGAGTGGATCAGCTGGAACTCAAACCAGCGCCTATATATGATGTCAGCATTGCAGGCAGTGGCTTTACCCACTACGCCACAACATCGGCCACAAAACTCCAATATTTTATAAATGAAAATAGAGTACTACAATTCAGTTAATACAAATAATCAAACAACTGCATTTGTTGATAATGTGATAAAAGAGTAGTTGTAATATTCCAAAGATATCAGGAAAGAAGTATTGTTTTCATAAAAAGTTATGCAGAATTCTTGATCTTTCTTGGAAATCACAAAATTTTAATAAATCTGTTTTAAATCTATGGCGAACTATGGTTCACAGTCCAACATAGCCACTGCCTGTTTTATAAATAAGTTTTACTGCAACACAGTCAAGCCCAGTTTTTATTTATTATTTTTTTTGAGAGGCACAGAGCCAGAAAGAGAGAGAGCGTGCCCTTCCACTATTTCATTCCCCTAATGCTCACATGGCTAGGAGAAACTCAGGGAGCTGGGAATATAAGTCAAGTCTCCCATGAAGGTGGCAGGAACGCTGTCACTTGAACAATCACCACTGTTTACATTGGCAGGAAACTGGATCAAACCGAGTGACTCTCATTTGGGATTCAAGCGTCTAAATCAGTAGGTCAAATGCCCACTCTGATTTGGTAAATTGATGGCTGGCTGCTTGAACTGCAATAATGACAGAGTTCAATAGTTGTGACATTTGGCCCAGAAAGCCAAAAATAATTACTATCTGGTTCTTTACAGAAAAAAAAAAAATTGTCAATGTCTAGATTAAATCATTTGAATTGTATTTTTTGATGGCCACCTAAATTGTGGGAAAAGGCAGCAGACTCAAACATATATGACTCCTGAAATGAATAAAGCAAGCTTTGTAAACTGGTGAATTGTTAATTTAGGACTCAAATTGCCTTGCAGAAATTAAAGTATTTTCTGAAAAATCATTGCCATTTCTTGCGTGACATTAATTCAGAATTTATCATTCTTCCTAATCCATATAAAATCCAGTGGAAAGTGTTATGTAAAATATGAATTGAGCAAATTTATTATAAAATGTATTTTCAGTCAGTTCTTTTTTGTAGTCTAAGATGTTGAGTTGCAATTTTTAAGCAGTTTTTCCATGCAGCAGACTTGTTTACAATTGACTAGCCCTAGGATAGTATTAAATTATTCCAACATTGCATACCTTGGGGGCTAGTAAAAACCTACTTAAAAAAAAAAAAAAAAGCAAGCAAGGACATATAAAAGTAACTTTTACTCCTGGAAAGTCCTTCAAATTCATAAGCTAATGTCGTGGCATAGGTAAAACAGAACCAACAAGAAAATAATGAGTAGGGGCTAGCCTTGTGGTATAGAGGGTAAAGCATCCATGTGGGCACGGGTTCAATTCCCAGTTACTCCACTTTTGATCCAGCTCCCTGATAACGTGCCCGCGAAAGCAAAGGATGGCCCAAGTACTGGGGCCCCTGCATCCACCTGGGAGACCCAGAAGAAACTACTGGCTCCTGGCTTCAGACACACCCAGCTCTGGCCATTTAGGGAATGAACCAAAGCAGATGGAAGATTTCTTCTCTCTCTCTCCCTCTCTCTCTCTGTCTCTCTCCCACCCTGTTTGTCTCTTCCTTTCTCTCTCCAACCCTGTCTTTTAAATAAATAAATAAAACTTTAAAAAAAGAAAAACACTTATAAATAAATAATAATTATGCTTATGTTTTAATGTAAATGTTTCTTTCCTGCAAATTGTCATCCAGCATCTTGAGCATTTGTAAAGGAAAGTCAATAAAATATATTTATCAAGTAGTCAGTGTGGGCTACCCATACATGTATAGTATTACAGATTTAAAAAACAAAAAAGCATGTTTTAGAGAATTGGTGATAACTTTAATATTTCCTAAATGCACAAGGCTGTGTGGTATCCATTTTTACAGAAAAATGGAAAGGAGATATAAGAGTGCTTTTTGTGAATAAACATCCCACCGTGCGTATTTAAAATCGTAAAATGCCGTATCACCTACTTAAAATTTTTGAGATTCTGGAGGTGTGTGTATAACTGCCTCTGCCTTATTAAACTGACTTTTTTTTCTTGAAAAGAATCAAAAGTTAAACATGTTCATGCTTTCTGCCTGCCTCCTCAGTTCCATTTGCCCCTGCACGCACAGTGCACATCTTTTGCTCTCCCACTCTCAAATTATATGCCTGACTTTGAAATTGTATCACAGACAATAGAGAAAAAAATCTAAGTTTTGTTTCAAAACTAAATAAAGAGACAGTTTACTCAATAGGGATATTCAGGATGCTTTTATTTGTCTCTGTATAATGTACAGAATCTACTGGCTCTTCTTGGCATGGTTTTCTAGAATCTTTCTGGTTCAATATTTGTGGATTCTGAAAATGTATTGTATTTTGTTGTAACAAATAAGCATTTTTAAAGGTCGGTGGCTTCTACTCAGCGTCTGTATATAGCAAGTAGCAGATGGAATTTTCCCTCTGATAACTGTGAAGAACTGCTCTTCACATATCAAAATAACAGTACAGATGAGATGTCCATCTGCAGATATGCCTCAGCCATGTCTAGAGGTATAATACCCGCACTCTAACAAGCCCACTTTTAGAAGTTATAACCAATGTTCTGTGCACAATTCAGGTAATGGGCATTCTGTTTTATTAGTGCAGAAGCTTATCATGAGAGATTATAAGTTCTGAATGATTTCTTTGTTAAATATTTTTTTATTATTTGAAAGGCAGAGTTACAGATGGCAGGGTTGGGGGAGAGACAGAGAGAGATTTTACATTCGCTTGTTCACTCCCAAAATGGCTGTAAACAGCCAAGGCTGGGTGAGGCCGAAGCCAGGACCCCAGAGCTTCATCTGGGTCTCCTGTGTTGGTGCAAAGCCCCAGTTACTTGGGCCATTTTCCACTGCTCTCCAAGGTGCATTATCAGGGAGCAGCTGGATCATAAGTGTTGCTTCTGGGACTTGAACCATTGACCCTGTGGGATATAAGCATTGCAGGTGGCGGCTTAACACATTATGCCACAGTGCAGGCCCCACGTTCTGAATAATTAATTATTCATCTGTGTTTTCACTAAAGTAAAAGAAAATCTAACAGTGTATTCATTTTACACAAAGTTTTATTGACAAGGAATCCAGAGAGATACAAGGAAGCTGTATTTGTAAAAAAATAATCTATGTTTCTGGCAGCACAAACACATGCTATTTCAAAGTGAATATTGAATTTTATTTGAGTTATTTTTAGTTGATTCCTCTTCTTTGGAAATCTTGTTTCAGCACTTGTTGGTGGTTCAAGACAACAATATGAAGATGAGAGACATGGGCTCTGATAAAATTATTCCAAATGCTAACTGAAATAATCCAAATGCTTAATATAGTGCCTGGTAGGTAATACATAAGGGCTAGCATCATGGTACAGTTGGGTTAAGTTGCTGCCTGTGAAACCTGCATCCAATATTGAGCCCCAGTTCAAGTTCCTGGTTGGTCTATTTCTGATATAGCTTCCTGCTAAAGTGCCTGGGAAGGCAGTGGAAGGTGATACAAGTTCTTGAGCCAGTGCTACACATGGGTAGACTTGGATGGAGGTTTTTTTTGTTTTGTTTTGTTTTTGTTTTTCTTATTTTTTGACAGGCAGTGTGGACAGTGAGAGAGAGAGAGAGAGAAAGAGAAAGGGCTTCCTCTTGCCGTTGGTTCACCCTCCAATGGCCACCGTGGCCAGCACACTGCGGCCGGCGCACCGTGCTGATCCGAAGCCAGGAGCCAGGTGCTTCTCCTGGACTCCCATGGGGTACAGGGCCACAGCAGAGAGCTGGCCTGGAAGAGGGGCAACCGGGACAGAATCCGGCGCCCCGACCGGGACTAGAACCTGGTGTGCCGGCGCCGCTAGGCAGAGGATTAGCCTAGGGAGCTGCGGCGCCGGCTCTGGATGGAGTTTTAAGCTCCTGGTTTCAGCCTGGCTCAGCACCACAGATGGGACGTAGACCAACAAATGGAAGATCTCATTCTCTGTCTCTGTCTCTCTCTCTCTCTGTTATTCTGCCTTTCAAATAAATAAAATCTTTAACAAATAAATACTAAAAAGAATTCCTAACATAATAATAAATATAACAATTATTATTATTATTATTATTACTACAACTCCTAATTTTACTACCAGTATTATGATGAATTTAGATTGGGGGAGCATATTAGAACAAAAATGTTTTTGTTCCCGTTACATTATTGTCATGTTTGTGCTAAGGAATTTTGCATATATTTGATTTATATGTGGTCCCAAATAATGTCTTATGACCTAACATTCCAGATAATATCTTGTTCCTTGAATTTTGTGGTCATAAATTATATTCTTTTGTTTGGAATTGGTGGGATTAAAACATCATATTTCAAGAATTATGTAGAAGGAAAAAAAAAAAAAAAAAAAAAAGAATTATGTAGAAGGGAAGGTTGAATTAACTTACTGTCTTCCTACTCATACAAATAATTCCCTCTATAGGAAAAAATATTTGAACCACTACCTGCAATTACCCTTAAATATAGGAATTCTAGTTATGCCACACGTGGTTGGTTGTCTCAAGATTGTTTTGATGCATAAGTTAATCTCAGACCATAAAGAAAGTCTGCAAATTATAGTTAGCTTCTATTTTGAAGTGCTAATGGGATAACAGATCAATTTCATCTGTCTGAGTCCCTAGTTTCCAAAAGGTCATATCTAACTTTCAAGGAGTTAGTTGCCAAGCCACTTTTGAAGTCAAGGAATTCTTTACCTCCTTTTCCTGAAGGAATTGGATGATACCATCAGGATCCAGTCATATGCTATTTTTCTAGAAGTTATAGTTCTCTTTCTTTTTTTTTTTTCATTTTCGATTCTCTTTATATACAGAAGATCAGTTTAGCATATATTAAGTAAATTTCAACAGTTTGCATTCTAACATAGAAACACAAAGTGAAAAATACTGTTTGAGTACTAGTTATAGCATTAAATCACAATGTACAGCACATTAAGGACAGATCCAACATGAGGAGTAAGTGCACAGTGATTCCTGTTGTTGACTAAACAAATTGACACTCTTGTTTATGGCATCAGTAACCACCCTAGGCTCTTGTCATGAGCTGCCAAGGCTATGGAAGTCTTTTGAGTTCACCGACTCTGATCATATTTAGACAAGGTCATAGTCAAAGTGGAAGTTCTCTCGTCCCTTCAAAGAAAGATACCTCCTTCTTTGATGACCTATTCTTTCCACTGAGATCTCACTCGCAGAGATCTTTCATTTAGGTGTTTATTTTTTTTTTATTTTTTTTTTTTTTTTTGGCTTTCCATGCCTGAAATACTCTCATCGGCTTTTCAGCCGGATCTGCATGCCTTAAGGGCTGATTCTGAGGTCAGAGTGCTGTTTAGGACATCTGCCATTCTATGAGTCTGCTGTGTATCTTGCTTCCCATGTTGGATAGTTCTCTTCCTTTTTTATTCTATCGGTTAGTATTTGCAGACACTATTCTTGTTTATGTGATCCCTTTGGTTCTTAGTCCTATCATTATGATCAATTGTGAACAGAAATTGATCACTTGGACTAGTGAGATGGCATTGGTACATGCCACCTTGATGGGATTGTATTGGAATCCCCTGGTATGTTTCTAACTCTACCGTTTGGGGCAAGTCCGATTGAGCATGTCCCAAATTGTACATCTCTTCCCTCTCTTATTCCCACTGTTATATTTAACAGGGATCACTTTTCAGTTAAGTTTCAGCACTTAAGAAGAATTGTGTATTGATTACAGTATTCAACCAAAAGTATTAAGTAGAACAAACAAAAAAAAATACTAAGAGGGATAGCATATTAAGTTGTTCATCAACAGTAAGGGCAAGTGTTGATCAAGTCACCATTTCTCATAGTGTTCATTTCACTTTAATGGGTTTCCTTTTTGGTGCTCGGTTAGTTGTCACATAGAAGTTATTGTTCTCTTTCAAAGTCTTCCCTGCTCCTCTCTGTATGGCTTCTCAGGAGTGGAAACACTTTCAATCATGCATTACTCCCAGATTGTTTCTGTGCTTGAGATATGTGAGCTAGGAGTTAGAGTTTTCCTTTTTTGTTCTTATTGTTTTTGATTCTCAACCTATTACATACCTTTCTTCTAAAGAATCCTGATATCTGATCCTTTTAAGTGTAAAAGAAGAAAACAGAACATCTCAGATGAGGAAAATATGTTAGTATTCCAAATACTAGTTTTCCGAAGGAGATGGCGCACAGTGACATCACTGCCACATTCCCAGACTCCAGGGGCTTGAGGGTTTGAAGTTCCACAAAAGGAATTTGGGAGTCCACAGAGAATTTTCCATAAAAAAAGAGAATGCTCCTCTGTATTCATGAGGAGAAAGCTATGACAGTCTGCTTTTGTTCTCTCCACAGTTGTGCAAAACCTCTTCTTTTCACAAGTTCTACATGGAGGAAAGAAGTATGTAGAAAGGGATCCAAAGTTCAGAAGGTTCAAACATTAGTACTTTTTGTAAAGATTTATTTATCTATTTGAAAGGCAGTTACAGAGAGTCAGAGTCCGAGAGAGAGATAGAGAGGTCTTCCACCCACTAGTTTACTCCCCCAATTGCCCCAACTGCCAGAGCTGGGTCAATCTGAAGCCAAAATCCAGGAGCTTCTTCAGGTCTCTCCTGCAGGTACAGGTGCCCAAGGACCTGGTAGGTGCCCAGGCCACAGCAGAGAGCTGTATTGGAAGTGGAGCACCCAGGACTGGAAACAGTGCCCATATGGGATGTTGGTACTGCAGGTGGTGGCGTTACCCTCTATGCCACAGCAAAGGCCCCTAAACATTAGTATTTTAATTGGCAACTTTATGCACTAAATATTTTGTGAGGGATTTTTTTTTTATTTGTTTGTGTGTTTGGTTTGGTTTTGCCAACAAGACATGCTGAGATTGAAAGAGAGGTTCCTTTGTTTGCAAAGTTACCTTATTTGCCTCCATATCTGAAATCATTGTATAGATAGACCAAGGAAGGAGATTCAGCATGAGATAGAAACTTCTTCAACTACTCATGAGTGGGCCAGTATAAAGGTGGCCTCATAAAATGGTACACTTACATTTACATCTAAATTTGAAATTCATTAAATCGTTATATTTAGTTTCAGGGCAAAACATTTATGGTAAGCATAATGATACCACCAGGAACCAGAAAGATCCTGGATGACAAATTTGTAAGAATATTGGAAGGCTTTAGAGGCTATAAATCTTCAGTTTCATCCCATTCAAAGTTTGTTCATTTTTCATAAGAGACAAGTCATTGTCTGACATGAGGGAAACAGTGGGTCTAATATCTGCCCACCCTCCCATACATACATCTCATATAATCCTGAAGATGCCATATGCACTATTTCCCACACATCTGATTTACTCCTGCCGCATCCCAGATTCCCAGGTCCTGCTCTTCTCCAGCTTGGAGTCATGCCATTGAAATGCTGGTGGGGCCGGTGATATGGCATAGCGGGTAAAGCCTGCACCTGCAGTGTCGGCATCCCATATGGATGCCAGTTCGAGTCCTGGCTGCTCCACTTCCAATCCAGCTCTCTGCTGTGGCCTGGGAAAGCAGTGGAAGATGCCCCAAGTGTTGGGCCCCTGCACCCACGTGGGTGACCTGGAAGAAACTCCTAGCTCCTGGCTTCAGATCTGCGCAGATCTGACCTTTGAGGGCATTTGGGGAGTAAACCAGCAGATGGAAGACCTATCTCTCTCTCTGCATCTCCTTCTCTCTGTGTAACTCTGACTTTCAAATAAATAAATAAATCTTTAAAAAGAAAAAGAATGCTAGCACTCCCCCTTCCATGACCGAAACATGTTCTTTTCTTTTTTTTTATTTAAAATTTATTTGACAGATAGAGTTAGACAGTGAGAAAGAGAGACAGAGACAAAGAGAAAGGTCTTCCTTCCATTGGCTCACTCCCCAAATGGCTGCTATGGCTGGAGCAGCACGGATCCGAAGCCAGGAGCCAGGTGCTTCCTCCTGGTCCCATGTGGGTGCAGGGGCCCAAGCACTTGGGCCATCCCACACTGCCTTCCCAGGCCACAGCAGAGAGCTGGACTGGAAGAGGAGCAACAGGGACTAGAACCTGGAGCCCATATGGGGTGCTGGTGCCACAGCCAGAGGATTAGCCAAGTGAGCCACAGCACTGGCCCGAAACACCTTATTTTCAGGGTAGACAAATGACAGTGGCTGAATTTCATTAGCTAAGACTCATTCCTCATCTTTATTCTACAATGTACATTATTTTTAGTATATTCAATATCTGTTCAACAAGCATTTCTCAGAAATTCTAAGTAGAGAGCTTGAAATATTTTTGCAGAATACATTTGACTATTTTTGATCTCCGATCAAGTAAAGAAAAAATCATATAAATACCGGCATTGGTTTATGTCTCGTTGTTCCTTTCACATCTTGATGCATCATCCCTTTGTACCTCTCTTTTTTGAAATATTTCAGAAAAGAAAAGCTTAATAAAATATGAAGTGGGAGTTCTTAATATAGTATATCCATATCCTGGGCTGTGAAGCTCACCCTTCTTAAGAGTGTTCTAATGAGTGCTGTATCATTAGTTTGGTTCAATGTGCTATACCATTAGAGCAGTTCCTTAGGGTACTTCTTTTTTTTTTTTTTAACTTTTATTTAATGAACATAAATTTCCAAAGTACGGCTTATGGATTACAATGGCTTCCCCCCCATAACGTCCCTCCCACCTGCAACCCTCCCCTTATCCACTCCCTCTCCCCTTCCATTCACATGAGGATTCATTTTCGATTCTCTTTATATACAGAAGATCAGTTTAGCATACATTAAGTAAAGATTTCAACAGTTTGCTCCCACACAGAAACATACAGTGAAAAATAATAGATGATTTTTTTTAAATGATGATGAAATCAGATCAGACCTATTGTCATGTTTAATCCCAGTGAGAGTCAAGTTGGGAATTGATAATTTCTTCTTTTTTTTTTTATACAGAAGATCAGTTTAGTATACATTAAGTAAAGATTTCAACAGTTTGCACCCCCATAGAAACACAAAGTGAAATATATTGTTTGAGTACTTGTTATAGCATTAAATCTCAATGTACAGCACATTAAGGACAGAGATCCTACATGAGGAGTAAGTGCACAGTGACTCCTGTTGTTGACTTTACAAATTGACACTCCTGTTTATGGCATCAGTAATCTCCCTATGCACCAGTCATGAGTTTCCAAGGCTATGGAAGCCCCTTGAGTTCTCCGACTCTTATCTTGTTTAGACAAGTTCATAGTCAAAGTGGAGGTTCTCTCCTCCCTTCAGAGAAAGGTACCTCCTTCTTTGAAGACCTGTTCTTTCCACTGGGATCTCACTCACTTCTACCAGCATTTCCTACTAGATTTTGGAAAAATAAAATGTGAAGTGGAATTTCTTTTATAAACAAATGCACTTGATACAGACTCCTTGAAAAAGTTAGGCAAACTTCTTATAGTGGCTTTAAAGAGTGGTTTTAGTTTATTGAAATAAATTCAGTAACTAACATTAATGCAAGAATTCAGTCAAAATGGAATCAGAGGTGATTCACAGGTTAATTCTGTCATCCTGGCTATCCTGGTAGTTGAGTTGGAGCTTTTGTGCTATCATGTTCATTCCTGAGAATGGCATTACTATCAGGTTTGCTTTTTTTTTCTTCTGACCATCATGAAGGAATTTCCAGTGGAAATGAAAAGAAAAAACAAAATTAGATATTTCACTTACTTGTTAAACAGTAATGTTTTATACATGTAGAAAATTTGTTACAAAATTAAAAGTGTCTGTGTACGGCCATATTTATGTTTCCATGAAAGTTTTGGTACCAGAAATAGGAAACAGTAAACAATTAAGATACTCAAATGATCCTCAATAAAAACCTTGTGTTTTATATTATGGTTTACATTAATTAAGCAAAGAAAATTCACCTTCCACTCAGGATGCAGAAATTTTAAATAAATCATATTTCAGAATTATCGAAACTCATTAATAAGAGAATCTGACATAAAAATGGGCAAAACATTTGAACATCAAACAAAAGATGTGCATGGCAAATAAGCCCATTGAAGTATACTCAACATTATCAATCATTAGGAAAATACAAGGTAAAAAAGTAGTGAGATAGTACCACATAGATATTCTAGTGGTTCCAATTAAAACTAAAAAGACAATATAAAAGGTTTGCAAGGATTCAGAGTAACTGGAATTCCCATGCATTGCTCCCAGAAATGTAACTGAATAAAATAGCTTTGGCAAATAGTTTCCTAACTGTATATGAAGTTATAGATATCCCTACTATACTGTAGGACCCAAGAATCTCCTAAGTAATCATCTAATTAAATAAAATATTGGTTTAGAAAAAAAGAAAAACTGTAGTCAATATTCAGAAAAAAATCATATTTTCATGACTCCACTTAACATATTTAAAAAGGCATAAATATGTGAACAGAAATCTGACCAATGTTGCTGTGGGTTGGGAATTGAAATAAGAGATTTAATACAAAGGGATGAAAGAAAACTTTTGGGGATGATGAAAATATTCTGTCTTGATTGTGCTGATGTTTAAGGACTATATAATTTTCAAAATATGTAGAAGGGAATCCCTTTTAAGAGTGAATTTTACCTTATCTTTTTAGGTAGACTGAAACTATTTCTCACTAAACTAAAGGTGAAAGTTTTAGGGGAGTGATGCTGTGACATAGCATGTTAAGCTACCACCTGCATAGCCAGCATCCCATATGGTCACTGTTTGGAGTCCTGGCTGCTGTACTTCCAACCCAGCTCCCTGTTAATGGCCTGAGGAAGCAGCAGAGGACAGCCCAAGTGCTTGGGCCCCTGAACCCACATAGGAGACCTGGAAGAAGCTCCTGGCTCCAGTTTTGTCTTGGCCCAGCCTGGGCATGTGGCCACTGGAGGAGTGAACCAGCAGATGGAAGACCTCTCTCTCTCTCTCTCTCTCTCTCTCTCTCTCTCTTCCCTGTCTTTGTAACCCTGCCTTTCAAAAAATATTTTTTAAAAAAATAAGAGTAATATAAAGTAGAAAATCCTTTATGTAGGCACTAAGCAAGAAGAATCGGAAACTTAATAAACTGGATGGTTTTCCTCATAAATTACTGATATTACGTTGTGTAAGAGCTCAGTTTTTGTAAATTGGTACTTCAGTACGACTATTCATTTCATTCTAGAATCCTTTCTTATCCTATGAGCTCCATGAGTGTTTGATATTAATGATGTGAAATGACAAGGTATTAAGAAACCAGAGTGAGGAAGGAATTCTTTAATTCCTAGAGAAAATTTTATCATGAGCACCCACGGCTGCTTACTCTAGGCTTCTGGGGAGAAAGAATACAGAGCCACAAAGCTGATAACTGAAGTACCCTATTGTCATTTGATGCTGAACATCAAATACTAGTGAAGTATTTAAATGCAGATTTAAATGGGGAAGTAGGTGATACCTACTAAACTCATACTGAACTTGGGGTTTTCCTTAGAGTTAGTTTATCCTGATGCACCATAGGCACACCATGGAAATGATAGCATACTGCTTCACAGAGTGTAACCAATTTGTGAATTTTTGTGTTTTGAGGCTCAAAAATATTGATCAATTAAGTTGACAGTTTGACAGAAACAGATATCATGTGAAAAGATGCATTTATTATAAAAAAGGTAAGTCTGTGGGGAGCAACTCGGACTAGACTACGTTACTGGAATTAAGACTTATTCTACGCATCTGCTCTCCCACAATATGGCGCTGAGAGAGGAGTAAACAGCTTCTACGCAGCTGCCTCCAGTTCAACCAATAAACTGCAGGACCTGCTCCTGATTGGAGGAGAGCAGCGTACTCGGCGTGTGGGTAGCAGAGTTGGGATTGGTGGAGGAGGACTATAAAGGAGGAGAGAGACAACATGCACCAGGAACACCTGAGGAACATCTGAGCAGCCCCCGAGAGAGCCGGCCGGAGGTGTGCCGCTCCCCCGCGGAAGTGGGGAAAGTGGCAGGGGGGCCCGCCCCTCCATGGAGGTGGAGGGACGGCAGCCAACCCGGGAAGAACCAGCAGCAAACCCGGGGAGGGCCGAGCAGACAAAAGAACAGCGCAGGGTTCAGTGTCGTTCCCCCGCGAAGAGGGGGAGCGACATAAGTCCTAATTCATTTTCATTTAATTTCTGTTTGAGCCATTATAGAGTTCATAAGAATCTTGGTAATACTAGCTTTGTAAATACTTCTAAAGATTATTCACTCTCCGTTCTTGCATCTGTCATCCTGCTAGAATACAAAGGATTGTGCTGGTCTGGGGTAGCTTGTTAGATTCTTTAAATGTTTATTTTCACCAGTTTTTAAATGTGTAAATATAAAAAAGTTAATGTTTTAGCAAACAGTTTGTCTTTGTTCTTTTATAGCATGCATGCATTTTTATATCAATCTGTTTCATAATGAAGCATATTTTATACAGAAATGGTATGTTTCAAAGACCAAGATATTGGTCACTACATGTATTTCATGAGTTCTTTAAAAGACCATACTATTTAGCTGAAAAACCTTTAAAATGGTTGCATATTATATTATTTGCACTACTGGGTATTATTTAATATAGTAAGAGAGAAGAATGTTTTACATGCTTGAAATAAGAGGCATTGCATATTTGACTTTTAATGCAAATGTACAATGATGAGGGACATGACCTACATTTCTATAACAATTAAAATCCTCAATTATATTTTTTCCATGTGCAAGCATATTAAAGCCTATTTTTCCCTTTGGCTTTTTTTTTTTTTTGCTTATAGAAAAAAACCAGGTACTTTAGGTAATATACAGTTGTTTTGGTTATTGAGTTTTGCTGACTGAAAATTGTTAATCAAAGGCATATTAATTATAAAGAGCTATTGAAATTTAAGCCTGGAAAGGCAGTAAGCTCTCAGGTATTTTCTATTCAACATTTAAGTAGAAAATGTGTTTGCTTTTTATATAAAAAATGAGAGAAAATGGAATTCAGCCTCCAATGGAAACCTTTCTATGAAGAAAATGTACTGATTTTACCATGGGTATGGGAACATGTTAAGATACAATTAGGCTGGCCGGTACCTTGGCTTACTTGGCTAATCCTCCACCTGTGCAGCCAGCACCCGGGTTCTAGTCCCGGTTGCCCCTCTTCCAGTCCAGCTCTCTGCTGTGGCCCGGGAGTGCAGTGGAGGATAGCCCAGATCCTTGGGCTCTGCACCTGCATGGGAGACCAGGGGGCAGCACCTGGCTCCTGGCTTCGGATCTGCACAGCGTGCCAGCCATGGCAGCCTTTGGAGGGTGAACCAATGGAAAAGGAAGACCTTTCTCTTTGTTTCTCTCTCTCTCACTGTCTAACTCTGCCTGTAAAAAAAAAAAAAAAAAAAAAAAAAAAAAAAAAAAAATACAATTAGGCATTTGTTGGGCAACTTTAACAGAGTTATTTTGCAGGCAAGGAATAACATTGACCATAACCTTCCTAACATTATCCTGACCTGCATCTATCCATGCTCCTGATTCAGAAACAAACTACATTCTCATAAACATGAACATGTAGCTGAATTCTGTTTTCATCCACAATGCTATCAATTCAATACTAGGATCATGTTTTCACATTTAATTTGCATCTCGCATTGCTTGTGCTAATTGGTACACTGGAAGAAGCCCCTAGCGACTTATACCCTATGGAATGATTTCACATTTTGTTTACTTGGTCAACTCTATCCAGTATCCCATGCTCTCTTTGTGGCAACCATGGGTTGTAGGTCAGTCTGTACAACTAAACGACTCACATAGCTTTTATTATTCACTTCGTATATCTCTGTTTATTTATATTTTACTTTTAAGCCAATGTCCTATATTTCCCAGAGGCTGTCATTTCCACCACCTCCCATTAAGTAAAACAAAAATTCTTTACTACAAGAGATTAAAATGGGGCCTGGCGCTGTGCTGTAGCCAGTAAAGCCACCATCTGCAGCACCGGCATCCCACATGAACGCTGGTTCAAGACCTGGCTGCTCCACTTCTGATCCAGCTCTCTGCTGTGGTCTGGGAAAGCAGTAGACGATGGCCCAAGTCCTTGGGCCTCTGTACCCACACGGGAGACCTAGAAGAAGTTTCAGGCTCCTGGATTCAGATCAGCCCAGCTCTGGCTGCTGCGGCCATTTGAGGAATGAACCAGTGGATGGAAGACCTCTCTCTCTCTCTCTGCCTCTGCCTCTCTATAACTCTGCCGTTCAAATAAATAAATACATCTTAAAAAAGAGACTAATATTAGAATTGAATGAGAAAATTTCAGTAACATTGTGCTAAGAATTGTATAAAGACCTAAAACTGTTGAAGACTTACATCTCTTAATCATTTTCCAAATGGAAAAATATTTGGCCATGACTTCATACTTCTGAATAGATAAAGGTATTCTCTGCTTCCCAGGCAGATAAATTCAGAGTGGTGTCTGGGAGTATTGCTTTGTCTTGATCTGTAGTTTCAAATACCCATGCAGATTATTTCCTCAGCAATCTAGACTGAACAGTCCATGAGCTTCAGGAACAGATATTACTGTTATATTACACTGAATTAGAAGCAGGACTAGGTAATTTTTCTTAGCTACCCTCTCCCTAAACATCACCCTGTTCACACTGGGCCTATTCAAGGGGTTGGCAGAAACCCCTATGTCGTAAGTTCATCCACTCCTTAGGAGAAAACATCCTATAGGATGGAGAAATACAAGGTAAGGGAAAGACAGAGAAGGAAAGAGGCTTTTAAAAAATTTATTCCTCCTGGGATGGATTATTTTTATTATCACAAAACTGAAGAGGAGAATACCAGATTATCATGGAGAGAGTTATAAGTGTGTCACCTGTAAGATCTTAGAATACTTCTTAGGAGATTACTGTATTTCTCTTTCTATTCCACTTTCACTTCATTCTAATTGAGGAACAAATATAAAGAAAATAAAGTTGTCCAAGGTAGGATCCATGTCAGACCTGTTTGAAGACCATGCATTCTTCAGCACAGCATTTTAAAGATAAAATGTGCTGAATCTATGTCTTAAAACTCAGATTGTTTCCAATAATTGCTTTTTTTTTAAAAAAAGATATTGATGAAAATATGAACATTCCATCTAATTTGCAGTCACAAAACATGTAGTACAACTGGTTAGTATGCAGACCCAAAAGGAGAAAGGCTTCAAAGAAATTAGACATCAAAGAAAATATAATTTATGATTTATGACTGTAGAGAGCCAGTGTTGTGCAATGTTTAAGACCCGAGGCTCTGGAGTCCACATACTTAGCTTGAAATTTCAGTTCCACCATTAGTGAGCTGTCTGAACAAGACAAGTTTATTAACTGCCCCAAATCTCAGTTTCCTCATCTGTCAAATGGAATAATAGGATTTCTCAGCTTTACAGAAAGGTTAAATGAGATGATGATGAATTATCTTAGATGAATTAAACTTAGATAATATTTCTAATATACATGTTGAATAGTCTAGGCAGTAACCCACTGAATGGCAAGGCATAGATTATTGTTGATAAATAACCACACAACATGAGAATAGCAAAAAACAAAAAGAAAGTATGCAATTTTTTTCATTAATTGTTTTCAAAGAAAAGATCTAAAGAGCTGGTTTAATGCATATGCATTTGTTTTGAATTAGTCAATGCATATTGACTTCCTAAAAGGTTCAGGACACTTTTCCAGATGGAATGAGAGTGGAAAACATGTTAAAACAATCTTTAAAAAACAGATTTTCATCACTTGCATAAGATATGATAGTACTTTCTGGATGTTCTGGGCTGAATATGCAGCTTTGCTTCAGAATTCATTTGATCAGAATGAATGCATTGCCTCCCAGAATGATGTAAACAACAGACAACATAGACAAGTTAAGATCAAGCTCTTGAAATAAAATTTCTAGATTGGGATTCTGGCTCTTGCTCAGTATGTGACAGTGAACTGTTTCCTCATTTGTGAAATGGATATGAAAAATAATACTCATCACATAGGGTTGTTGGAAAGACTTAAAGAGAAAGTCTTTGTTAAGTAGTAGTATAGTGTTTGGCACATAATGAATACCAAAATATTCAATTAACTAAGATATCACCATAAGGTTTTCATTTTCACTCTTTGGCTGAGCTTCATGAACAGCTGAAAGACAGCTTCTAACTTGTACTAGGCTAGATTAAATAAAGATCCGGGTTTTGTCAATAGTGTGCTTAATTAAACAGGCCAGATAAGATTATCAATAAGCACTTGAAAGAAGCCTTGATATGGATAAACTTGAAGGGAGCTAATCTGGAATGGAGGTAAATAAGTTAGCATGTGCTGGGCTAATTCAAAAGATTATCTCTAAATGCGTGGCCCTTGTCTCACTGAGCTCTGATGCATTCCAGTAACACTATCTTCCAACTAGCTCTTATACTTCCTTTGCACTGTTTTGTACAATTTGGACCTCCGCTTCTGAACATACCTGAAGTTCAACTTCAAGTCAATTTTTTGGAATGCAAAAGACATTTTTTAACAAGAATAATGTTGTGAATATTTCTGTTGTCTGCAATGTCAAATATGAATCACACTTCTCTTTGTTATTCTTTCCTATCTTCCTAGCCTCTTGGGACCACTACAGATGACAGAAAATCTCCTAGAAGGGAATGTGGTAACTTTTCCTGCAAAAGCCAGGCCCCCAGGTCAAAGACCACATTCCTGTGAATGCCCTCACCTCTGCTCTCCTAACCTCCAAGGATAGCTAAGTTTTAGCTATTATTTTCACAGTTTTTGGTGACATCTTTCATATCAGTCCCCTCTCTAGCTAGAACACAACTCTCCTTTCAGTTCAAATCTTTTTTCTCCACCCCTCATTAAACATCTCATTTTAAAAATTCTACTTGAATGGGCAATTCATTGTTACTTCTATGGGTCTAAGCATTTTCAAGAGGTCAGTTTATAAATATGATTAAAACAACAATAACAACCCCAAAAGTCTACCCTAGTGTCAAGTTTGAAATTTTTCTTAAAGATTGTTTTTGAACTTTTCATTATTTTTAACTCTGAAAACACATATGGGAATAAATAATGCATCCTTTTGATTAGAACTTTGCTCTAATAAATGCTGCATTTTATATAGAGTTAAAATGGATTTGGTATCCTAAGGATACTAAGGACTTCTACATCAAATGGTACCAAGCTATCAGCTGTCAATACTGTGTCATGGAAGGCACCCCAAAAATACCTCACACAAAAGAGAAGGAGACATATGCAGACAGTTATGCCATTTAAACATTATCTTGAGATACCTAGGTGGATCCTAGCTATTGTGCTCATTATAAAATGATTCTCTAAAGTTAGAGAGATAAGAGTTCTCCAGTAAAATTCTAAGCATCTATGACTGCACTAACTTTGGTGTTGCTTTAACTTCTGTACATGGAGTTTTAGGATTTAGTGATGTTTTCTTTCTTTTCTGCCTTTAAATATTTGTTTTTGCACTTTGGTTTCATCTTATTTATTGGGTACAAAAGCAGCTTTGTGCCAAATCTGTGCTACATTACTCAATACACCTTAGCTTTTCTAAACTAAAGCACAATGCAGCTGCATTGGTTCACCTTTGACTTGCTGTGTTCAACAGAAAGAATGCACATAAAAGTGATATTGTGCAATGTGACTGCTTCTACCCTTGTGGCAACAGATGAGCATGCCATGGATTAAAAGAGGTGTGATGGTGAGCTGGTTCACTCCTGAACTTTCTCATGATCTACCCTAGTCTGGTCAAGCGATGGGGTTGCTAGTGCCAGATGCCCTCATTCAGCACTTTCTCTCTGCAGTGTAGTCCACATTCTGTTTCCTTTCTACTCAGCCTAACCCTCTGTTCTCCCAGCATTCTGCTTTCAGACTTCTACATTAGATGATAATAGATAATGGTCCAGACAGATGCCCCGCATCAATACTTTCTCTCAATTTGTCTTCCTTTTCTGTCACCTTCCTTATCTCAAATCACAGGATATATTTGTTCTGCACATTTCAGGCAAAAGAAATAAAGCAAGCCAAGAAAACCTAATGGTCATGAAGCACTTTCATAGACCCTGCTACTTTGCTCCCACCCACACAAATGTTTTACATGGAGTGTGATGGCTGGGAGAGTAGAAGAGGAAGAAGATAGAACTTGAGAGCTGAAGGAAAGATAAGGCATTGACAGGTTGTCTACAGGAGATTTTGGAGACAGGAAATTCATGTTGGAAGAGTGAATTTACGTTTGAAGCTTGAAGACCAGTACCTATTTTTTGCTTCCAGATTCAAGGAGGGTAAGAAAAAAAAAATGCTGCCTTTGAAGCTAAAGTTTCCTTAGTTCCAAGGCAGAAACTCAGTCCAGTACCATACCCACATAGAGTTCCACCAGCTGATTTTTCTCCCTCTCAAAGGTACTACGTATTCAAGAGTCCAGGCTTCAAGCCTCAGTCGTCACCACACACAATCAATGATGATGTTTTGCAGATTTTCTCCCTCTTCATCCCTACAGCATTCTCTCTGTCTCTTCATTCTTGACAGCATTCACAAGACTTCCATGAGCACAGCCTCTATCCCCATCTAAATTAGTTTATTTTCGACTCCATTCCGCCAGTCTTCCTAAAACACAGCTCTGACAACACTGTTCTGGTCAAAAACGCTGGAGGTGGGGAGACTTGGCTGGCTCAAGCTTAGGATTTTGAAGTGTTAACCAACCAACGGTTGTAAGGGATTGCCTTTTTTTTTTTTTTTGTTATTTGACAGGTAGACAGTAGAAAGGTCTTCCTTCCATTGGTTCACCCCCCAAATGGCTGCTACAGCTGGCACGCTGCACAGATCCGAAGCCAGGAGCCAGGCGCTTCCTCCTGGTCTCCCATGTGGGTGCAGGGCCCAAGCATTTGGGCCATCCTCCACTGCCTTCCCGTGCCACAGCAGAGAGCTAAACTGGAAGAGGAGAACCCGGCGCCCATATGGGATGCCGGCGCCACAGGTAGAAGATTAACCAAGTGAGCCATGGCGCTGCCCCGGGATTGCCCAGTTTTTAAATCATGTGTCCAGGTATTCTCCATCAATTAGCTTCTGCTACAAAAAGACTGAAAATATTTTTTTTTCTGACTGGTGGGATGATTCCAAATCATATTGATTCACAAAGAAAGGCTTCACAGGTAGCAGAATCGGATTCATTTGAATGAACATTCTCCACCTATCAACTATCCAGTCAAACGTTAGCACTAACTGCATTCATGCCATTTCTTACCTATTTGCAGTAATAAAAGTAGTTTCTATATCCAAGTGACTCATTGTCTCTTCAAAGTATTATCCTGGGTAAAGGTTCTCAAAGTGCGGTCTCCAGAAGAATGAATTCTACACTAATGCCTATCAATTCCGAGCTCAGTTTTTCAAAAAAGTGAAATTCCTATGAAGAAACATAAAACTCTCTGGCTGTACCTGCTACACAAAAAGGGTAAGTTGTTGTACTCAGCTTCTACTTAATAATCTGAACCAATACCTGAAACTTTTGGAAAATAAAACTCCAAGAGACCTAATCTTCCAAATATATACTTAGATATCTAACAATGGAAAGGCATAATGTTCCAGGCACAGTTTGTAGAACCTTACAGATATAAACTCCATCCTCAAAATGAACTCAACATCTGTTAGTAACTTCCTGTTTTATAGATAAAGAAAGCAAGATCCAGGGAGTTTAAATAACTCAACAAAAGTCAGGAAAGATAGTTAAAAAAAAAAAAAAAAAACTTGGAATTTGAACCTAGGCAATCTATTAATCCCCATGTTTTAACACCTACTTTATGCTACCTGTTACATAAATATCCTCATATCCTCTTAAATTAGCTTAAACGTCATCAGCACTATGGTGTCAATATAACTTGAATTTTGAGCCTGTATGTAAAATTTGAAGGGCTCCCCAATGTGTGTGTGCATGTTTTTTTGTTGTTGTTGTTGTTGGTCCTAAACTTTCTTTTAAAAAAAAAAGTTATTTAAGTTATACAAATTTCATGTATTTCATATATAGAGATTTAGGAACATAGAGATAACCGTGTTTAATTAGTTTTTAACAGATTCAGTGTGATTTGAAGACACAATTGTAAGAACATAATTATATTCCCCCTCGCTGCTTCCCAGCCTCCTTCCATCTCCCCTTCCTTCTGTGTTGTTTTTCAGCTTTTGAGATAGCATATTTTAAGTTTACATAACAGTAAAAGGCTTAATACTTCTCAAGTCAGAAGTTTAACAAGTCAAAAGCAAAAAGAGCCTAGTTTAGTGGGAATATAGACAACGGCTATAAACAAAAACTGAATGGAAAATGACCATTTCACCCATATTCAGTAAATTTTGAGGTAATCACAGATCATTAAAACTGTGGTAATATAACATTCTTTATCATTTGTTACACAAATGCATAAAACAAAGTCTTATAGAATATATTAGCAACAATACTGATACACACAGAAATTTATTTCTTTTTTTGTTTATTTATTTATTTATTTTTTTAATTTTAGCTGCCACATATAAGGGAGAACGTGCAGTATATCTTTCTGGGGCTGGCTTATTTCACTCAACATGATGCCCTCCAGTTGCATCCATTTTGTTGCAAATGGTAGAATTCTATTCTTTTTTTATATCTGAATAATATCTCATTGTGCATATATACATTTTCTTTATGCATTCATCTGATAATGGACACCTTGGTTGATTCCAAATTTTGACTGTTGTGAACAGCACTGCTATATACATGGTGGTGCAGGTATCTCTTCAATACCTTGTGTTCAAGTCTTTGGGTATATAGCCAGTGGTGAGAATGCTGGGTTATATGGCAAGTCTATTTCTAGTTTTTCAGAAATCTGCACACTGTTTTGCCCAGTGGCTACATTGATTTATATTCCCACCAGCAGTGCATAAATGTTCCCCTTTGTCCACATCCTGGCCAGCATTGTTTACTCTCTGTGTTTTGGATTTTAGACATTCTGATAGAGGCAAAGAGATATCCCATTGCTGTTTTGATTTTCCATTCCCTGATGGCTAGAGATGTCTAACATTTTTTATACATTTGTTGGCCATTTGTATTTCCTCTTTTGATAACTGTCTATTGAAGTCCTTTGCCAATTTCTCAGTTGGATTGGTTGTTTTATGGTTGTTGAGTTTTTTAAGTTGCTAATCTATTTGGAATATTAATCTTTTGTCAGTTAGATGGCTTGAAAATATATTTCCCATCCTGTTAGATGTCTCTTCATTCTATTGATCTTTTCCTTTGTTTTGCAAAAGTTTCTGAGTTTAATAGTCCCATTTGGTTAGTTTTGCTTCTGTTGCCTGTGCTTTGTGGGTTTTATACAAGAAGTCATGCCCTTCATCAATGCTTTGGAGTGTTTTCCCTACATTTTCTTCCAGCAACTTCATAATCTCAGATCTTAAATTTAGGTCTTTGATCCATCTTGAGCTGATTTCTGTATATGGTGAGAGTACGGATCTAATTTCATTCTTCTACATATACACATCCAGTTTTGCTAGCACCATTTGTTGAGGAAATTATACTTTTTCCACTGAATATGGTCTGACACTTTTGTCAAAACTCAGTTGGCTGTGTATATGTGGATCTATTGATGAGCTGTCTATTCCATTCCATTTATTTATGTATCAGTTTTCGTGCCAGTACCATGCTGTTTTAATTATTATAGTTTTGTAATATACTTAGAAGTTAGGTTTTGTGATGCATCCAGTTAGATTTTTTCATGTTCAATATTTCTGGATATTCTGGGTCTTTTGTGATTCCAGAAGAATTTTAGGATTGCTTTTTCTAATTCTGCGAAGAATGTCATTGGTATTTTGATAGGAATTTCATTGAAACAAAACAAGATATATATACTTCTAGCCATATTAACCAAAAAAAAAAAAAAAAAAACTTAAATAAAATGAGATGAAAAGGAGACATTACAGCCAACACCACTGAAATTCAAAGGATCATAAGAAACTACTATAGGCCGGCGCCACGGCTCACTAGGCTAATCCTCCGCCTTGCGGCGCCGGCACACCAGGTTTTAGTCCCGGTCGGGGCGCTGGATTCTGTCCCGGTTGCCCCTCTTCCAGGCCAGCTCTCTGCTGTGGCCAGGGAGTGCAGTGGAGGATGGCCCAAGTCCTTGGGCCCTGCACCCCATGGGAGACCAGGAGAAGTACCTGGCTCCTGCCTTCGGATCAGCGCGGTGCGCCGGCCGCGGCGACCATTGGAGGGTGAACCAACGGCAAAGGAAGACCTTTCTCTCTGTCTCTCTCTCTCACTGTCCACTCTGCCTGTCAAAAAATAAAAAAAAAAAAAAAAGAAACTACTATAAAGAACTATATGCTAATAAACTGGAAAACCTTGAAGAAATGTGTAAATTCCTGGATTCATATAACCTACCAAGATTAAATCAAGTAGTTATAAACAACTTGAATAAACCCATAACAAGCAATGTGATTGAAGCAGTAATCAAAATTTTTCCAGGGGCTGGCACCATGGCTCACTTGGTTAATCCTCCACATTTTGGCGCCAGCATCCCATACGGGTACTAGGTTCTAGTCCCAGTTGCTTTTCTTCCAGTCCAGCTCTCTGCTGTGGCCTGGGAGTGCAGTGGAGGATGGCCCAAGTGCTTGGGCCCTGCACCCCATGGGAGACCAGGAGGAAGCACCTGGCTCCTGGCTTCAGAGTGGCGCAGTTCGAGCCATAGCGGCCATTTGGGGATTGAACCAACAGAAGGAAGACCTGTCTCTCTGTCTCTTTCTCTTTCTCTGACTGTCTAACTATCTGTCAAATAAAATAAAATAAAATAAAATAAAGTACATTTATAAAAAAATTTTCCATCAAGGAAATGTCTGGAACCTGATGATTTTACTAATGAATGCTACAAAACATTCAAAGAAGAACCCCAATATTCTTCATAATATCCCAAAATATTGTATTTAGAACCCTGCTGAACTCTTTTCATGAGGCCAGCATTACATTGATACCATAGAAAAAGACTTTACAGGAAAAGGAAACTACAGACCCTTATCCTTAATGAACATAGATGCAAAGATTCTCGAAAACACTAGCAAACTGAATCCAAAACCATGTAAAAATACATTTGTAAATCAATAAATATCATAAATCACATCAATAGAATGAAGAACAAAAACCACGTGGTCATCTCAATAGATGCAGAGCAAGCATTTAATAAGATTCAACACCCTTTCATGATGAAAACCCTTCACAAATTAGGTATAGAAGGAACATTCCTGAATATTATAAAAGTTATATATCAGAAACAGCCGATATCACACTGAAAGGGGAAAAATTGAAAGCATTTCCTCTCAAACCCGGAACAAGACAGAATGTCCACTTTGACTACTCTTATTCAATATAATACTAGAAGTTTTAGCCAGAGCAATTAGGGAGGAAAAATCAATACAGAGCATCAAAATTGGAAATAAGGAAGTAAAATTATACATGTTTGCAGATGATATGATATTGTACATGGAAAAACCTAAGCATTCTACCAAAAAGCTGTTAGAACTGATAAAACAATTCAGTTAAGTTACAGGTTATAAAGTAAACATACAAAACACAATAGCTTTTTTGTATACTAATGATGAACTCACAGAAAGAAATCAAGAAAGAAACCCCATTCACAATAGCCATAAGGAAAATAAAATATTAAGGAATAAATTTAACCAAAAAGTGAAAGATCTCTACCATGAAAATTATCACACATTGATGAATGATATCATCGGGGATACAAAAAAATGGAAAGATATTTCTTGTTCATGGATTGGAAGAATCAATATCACTACCCATTTTTTTTTTTTTTTTTTTTTTTTTGGACAGGCAGAGTGGACAGTGAGAGAGAGAGAGACAGAGAGAGAAAGGTCTTCCTTTGCCGTTGGTTCACCCTCCAATGGCCGCGGTGCACCGCGCTGATCCGATGGCAGGAGCCAGGTGCTTCTCCTGGTCTCCCACGGGGTGCAGGGCCCAAGCACTTGGGCCATCCTCCACTGTACTCCCTGGCCACAGCAGAGAGCTGGCCTGGAAGAGGGGCAACCATGACAGAATCCGACACCCCGACCGGGACTAGAACCCGGTGTGCCGGCACCGCAAGGCGGAGGATTAGCCTAGTGAGCCGCAGCGCCGGCCTTACCCAATGTGTTTTAATTCAGCTTAATTTATAGCCTATTTATATTAGATAACTGAGTCTTATAAGAGTATATGAATTTTCAATTCTGCATAATTATTGTATTATTTGAGCAGGTCTGCTTTAGAGTACAATGTATTTTCCCTAATAGAATCTTTTAAACTTTTAAATGTAAATTTACTGATTAGGAGATTACTATTTGCATTTAATGGATATCAGAATACAGAAGACTTCAGATTTTTATTCCATGGAGAAGCAACATAGTAAATACATCATTCCCCATGTTAAATGTAAAAAAATCCTAGTTTTTACAGATTGGCTTATTTAGGGATGTTTTGCTTGTTAAGGTTAATATACAGAATCCTACTTTGCAACATATTTTACTGTTAATAAAAATACTAATATCTAAGATACTTCTTAGAACCTATGAGGCCACTGAAGCCTGAGAGAACCCATTAAGTCACTGGGCCTGACCTCCCAGGCCTGATGAAACTGGGCACGGATAATGTAAACGATGTGGGATGTGGGATGTGGGATGCTTATTGCTTGGGAAAGCCCCTTATCTGGAACATTCCAAAACACTGCTAAGACAGTGTACTGTAAACTTCACCAAGGAGCCCCCACCCACCTTATAGGGTCCATGTGGAGCACTGCATCTCCCCAACAATAAGTAGGGGCTCTTCTTGCCTCTCAAACAGAATGAAGCCCAACTTCAAACACCCTGCCCTGTGTCAGGGCAAGCTCAACCCCTACTCTCTTTAAACCTGTATTTGTCACCCTTAAAGTCCCTTCTACTTTAACTAGCTGCCTTCTCTCCTTCAAACCCTCACATCCTAAAACCTAACAATACTAGAAATAAATTGAAAATTGAGTTACTACATGAATTAAAGTGTAATCTTTGTTAGCCACATTTGTTAGCACAAATTGTTTTGCAGTATTTCAAATAGAAATCTGATACAAATTAACATGAACATTCAGGAGATCCTCTGGGCTAGGTATTCAGCTTTTTTTGAGATTTAAAAAATGCAAAGAAAGGCAGCTTCCCTCATTTAGTAAGAAATAGAATTAGGAAGATTTTTAAAAGTCATCCATCCATCAACCCATTTTAATGCAGTATTAAAAACATTGACAATTCCCTCCCCATAGTCCAGTGCAAAGATGTTTGGAAACACAATTCAGTAACTCTAAAGTACTGTGAAGGTAAACTGCCTCTTGGGGATTCAATCACCATTTGATTTAATGTTGACTGTTTAATCATATTATAAACTTTTCCAACAGGCCTGCATAATTGCCTCCTTAGCAGAAAAGAGTAAACAGCTTACCTTGCAACTCCAGTTCCTTAAGAAGCCCATTACATTCCTGAAAACATCAAAGATTTGTCAGCACTTCCATTATCAACCTCCATTTTCTACAGCTGATAGCTGGCTGTAAAATTTTACTCTAGGATTAAAATTGACATTTAATATTTTAACCATGGAATAAGCATGGTCATGCCTCAGGAAGGAGGGTGGGCTTTTTTTGCCATGCAATTCAAATTAGCTCAATTGTCATTTCCCAAAATATAGCAATACCCTTTTTTAGTACCTATTTCCTGCCAAGCTTTCACTATATTTAATTCTTTTTGGACATTTCAAGAAATATGGTATTATCCTTGACTTACAGATGAGGAAACTAATACTTAGAAGAGTGAAGTCATTTTTTAAGCTCACATGGTTAATGAGTAGGGCACCAAGCTCAAATACAAGTTCAGATTACTACAGAGGTTCGTTCTATAGAACTGCTGATTAGCCTCACCCGTGTGGATGGGGCAAGATGGAGAGACAAGATGTAATATTGAAAAACAGGGTCATTACAAGCCAACAGCCAACCTATTTCACCTCAATTGCCAGAGGCGACTGTCTCATTCCATAGCCAATTATAGCTCCTGTGGGTAATTTTGCTTCCTATCTTAAAGGGGAAAATTACATTAATAAGTCAGTATTAGAAAAAGATATTTCACTCGTTTGACAGTTTGCCATGTTTCTGTAATAAACAGTGATTTGATTAGAAAAAAATGAGGTTTAGAAATATTCACTTTGATGCAAAACGCCAACTAATTGATGTAGGTGTTTTACTAAAAACAAGTTCACAATAGTCATAATTCACTAGTTTAAATAACAATCATCTCTCACATTTGTTCTTTATGACTTCTTGAGCATAAACTCTGTAAATACTGCTCACAGAGAAAGTTTAGGCACCTGACATCTGGGCTAATATGACAGATCACATTGCTCAGCATGTTGGAAATTCATTTTAACTTACAAATACATCTAAAATAGTTCTGTAAGTAAGTGCTGAATAGTGTTGATGGTTATGCTAATTCTATGACATCTTGACTTTGGAGGTGAAAGCAAATTTCAGAGAAAGCTAAAAAAAAGTGTATTCTTCTTTTAAAGAGCAGAATAGCGCTATCTCAGTGAAAAATTTTGTTTTTGCTCATTATTTTCCTAATTTACCAATTATAGTCATTGGCGTCAAATATTTATTAGATACCTACCAGGCTGAGTAGTACTATAAGAGTCGTCCTCAGAACAAGCGCCAACTCCCAGTGCAACCAGTTTGGCCAAAGCCTATTGATTTGCTCTTTTAGCCTGTCCGCCTGATTAATTGTGAAGTGAGCAATTGGAATGACTGTGCAGTAGTCAGAAGTGAAAACTTTACAGCAAGAATATCCAAACTGCCTCCAGGCAAGTCCTTTAAAACTGTGTATATTTTACTTCACAGCCAGGCTCCAGAATGTCTTAAATCTGTTAAATAGGCCATGCTATCAAATATCTCATCAGCATATACATAAGGACAGCTGATTCTCAATAACACTGAAAGTGATTTCATCTAGGAGAAAGCTGGTTGTTCAGTTTTTGATTAAGACGATCAATTAAACTGATTAGAAATCTTTAGATGATATTTAGATAATAGGTCTAAATGTGCTTGATTTTTATTCCTGCAAACTGTAATTCAGTAGTGGCTGGAAGGGAATATACATAAAGCAAAAATTCTAACAGCTGTTTTCAATGCCCCAAACTGGATGATCTTACTCATCTGAAGCAAGGCGAGACTCAAAAACATATTACACTTTGGCAAAGGGCACTGCTCACTGAAAGCAGTGATGCTGCAACAGAGACTTTTAAATCAGAGGGTAGGTCTGCTCTTCCTGGCCAGACTGCCTTCAGGAAGCTGGTTCTTAGTAAACAGGGTGAATCTCAGAGCCAGAGAAACCAACACAACCAGGTTTGTGTGCTAGTCCACGTTTTTATCGAATGAAGACACACAAAAGAGCTTAAGTGACTAGCCACTAGTATATTGTATTTTTTTTCTTTATTGTTACAGGTTTTGAAGATTTTCAGAACTCTGTATTTTGGGGTGCAACCCAGGGAGACCAAGTGGGTTGATTCGGGAGCCCCAGGTGTGGAGTTCACTGGGGCTCCTGACAATAAGGAAGCCCCTACTAAAATTCACCAGCAATACAGAAATCATCAGTGATGGAAAAGCCTCTGGCCAGTGGTAGTGTGCATGTGATCTGCATCTCCCAGATTATAATCCATGTTGCAGCAACCATCAGCTTCCATCTAGCCTGATCACCGGCTGTTCCCTTGCAGCATATTGCAGTCTGGTCAAACCCTACCTGACCTGTTTATCTGATGCTCCCTTGAGGTGTGTTTTAATAAATCTAACTCTGCTCACTCTTCTCTGTGTTCTGATGGTGAATTTCTTTACCACCTGCAATGCTGGCCACAACACCGGATTGCTGGTTTAAAATTTTAAACAGCTCTAATCCAGAATTCTGTGTCAAGACTACTTGTCCCATGCCATTTCATTTGTCTGTATCTATTGCTCATTGCTCCTTTGCATGCCTTATCAATTCTCTTACTAAGTCAGAAGTTATCCTTGACTACAGAAAACTCACATGTGTTTTCTTCTTGCTTTAATCCTGTCTTTTTTTCCCTGCTTGAATCATTAAATCTCAGAGCATTGCCTACTGCAATGTGAAGAGCAGAATTTTAGGACTCGTATGTGTGTCTGGATTCCTATTACTGTACCATTAAGGTCTTGGTTGGTCCCCTAAAGTGTAAGAATGAGTCCCACGTGAGGTCATTGGCTGAACAGTCTGATTAGAAATGTTTATGGCCTCAAGGGGTCACCAAATGTATGGCCATCATGTGTTTTGATGATTCAAAATTCCAGTTTCTGTATCAAAGTGCCTGGGATTGAGCCCCATCTCTGACTTTTTTTTTTTTTTAATTTATTTGACAGGTAGAGTTAGACAGTGAGAGAGAGAGAAAGAGAGAGAGAGAGAAAGGTCTTCCTTCCATTGGTTCACTCCCCAAATGGCCACTACGGCTGGAGCTACACCTATCCAAAGCCAGGAGACAGGTGCTTGCTCCTGGTCTCCCATGCAGGTGCAGGACCCCAAGCACTTGGGCCACCCTCCACTGCCTTACCAGGCCACAGCAGAGAGCTGGACTGGAAGAGAAGCAACTGGGACTAGAATCTGGCGCTCATGTGGGATGCTGGTGCCGCAGGCGGAGGATTAACCAAGTGAGCCACGGCGCTAGCCCCACCATCTGTGATTTCTCATCTAGCTTCCTGCTAATCCTGGAAGGTCACAGATGATGACCAGAGTACTTGGTTTCGAACTACACGTGGGAGATCTGGATGGAGTTCCTTGCTCCTTGCTTGGGACTGGCCCTGAAGTGGCTGTTGCAGGCATTTGTGGAGTGAGCCAGCAGGTAGAATCAATCTCTCTCTCTCTCTCTTTCTGTGTATTTGTGTGGGTGTGTGTGTCACTCTGCCTTTCAAATAAATAAAAATGAATAAACAAAATATTTAAAACTTTTTTTTTACAAATCCTCCAATTCTGTAGTTAATGTAAAGGAGGTAGAGTGGAAGCAAAATCAAGTTATAGTGATATTTGACAGATACCTACTAATTGCTCACCAAACCCATTTACTCTTGGTACATCCAAATCCGCATTTTCCAATTACCTTTTTCAATAGGTATAGCTATATGAATGATATCTAACCAATGGATCTGAACTTTTTCCATGTTTGACACATAACATGTTCCTAGCCCAAACTACCCATGCCCTTTCTCCACTTCACAAGCTTGAGGCAAATACTCATGGTGAACTTGGAAGACACAAGAGCTGGCAAACGCACAAGATGCAGTGAAAGTGCAGCTGGATCTCTACTTGTCAATTTTTGAAGAATCTTGAATCTACCAGGAAAATCTATTGTGAATTTCCTGTGAATAGAAAATAAAGTCTACAGTGTAGTAACAAGGACATTTTACTTTTTATTTTTTTAAATTTTTATTTAGTAAATATACATTTCCAAAGTATAGTTTATGGATTACAATGGCTTCCCCCCATAACTTCCCTCCCACTCGCACCCCTCCCATCTCCCGCTCCCTCTCCCATTCCATTCACATCAAGATTCATTTTCAATTATCTTTATATTCAGAAGATCAATTCAGTATATATTAAGTAAAGATTTTATCAGTTTGCACCCACACAGAAACACAGAGTGTAAAATACTGTTTCAGTACTAGTTATAGCGTTACTTCACATTGGACAACACACTAAGGACAGATCCCACATGAGGAGTAAGTGCACAGTGACTCCTGTTGTTGACTTAATAATTTGACACTCTTGTTTATGGCATCAGTAATCTCTCTAGGCTCTAGTCATGAGTTGCCAAGGCTATGGAAGCCTTTTGAGTTTGCTGACTTCGATCTTATTCCGACAGGGTCATAGTCAAAGTGGAAGTTCTCTCCTCCCTTCAGAGAAAAGTACCTCCTTCTTTGATGGCCCCATTCTTTCCACTGGGATCTCACTCACAGAGATCTTTTATTTAGGTCTTTTTTTTTTTTTTTTTCAGAGTGTCTTGGCTTTCCATGCCTAAAATACTCTCATGGGCTCTTCAGCCAGATCTGAATGCCTTAAGGGGTGATTGTGAGGCCAGAGTGCTGTTTAGGACATCTGCCATTCTATGAGTCTGCTGTGTATCCCACTTCCCATGTTGGATCCTTCTCTTCCTTTTTTATTCTATCAGTTAGTATTCGCAGACATTAGTCTTGTTTGTGTGATCCCTTTAACTTTTAGACCTATCAGTGTGATCAATTGTGAACTGAAATTGATCACTTGGACTAGTGAGATGGCAATGGTACATGCCACCTTGATGGGTTTGTATTGGAATCCCCTGGCACGTTTCTAACTCCACCATTTGGGGCAAGTCTGATTGAGCATGTCCCAAATTGTGCATCTCCTCCCTCTCTTATTCCCACTCCTATATTTAACAGGGATCACTTTTCAGTTAAAATTTAAACACCTAAGAATAATTGTGTTTTAATCACAGAGTTCAACCAATAGTACTAAAACAAAAAAAAATACTAAAATGGATAAAGTATTACACTGTACATCAACAGTCAGGACAAGAGCTGATCAAGTCACTGTTTCTCATAGTCTCCATTTCACTTCAACAGGTTTTCTCTTTGGTGCTCAGTTAGTTGTTAAAGGGAGACTTAGACCCCAATACAATAGTACTGGGGGACTTCAATACCCCACTCTCAGAAATAGACAGATCAACAGGACAGAGGATCAACAAGGAGATAGTGGATTTAAACAACACTATAGCCCAAATGTATCTAACAGATATCTACAGAATTTTTCTTTTTTTTTTTATCCTACACAGAAAGCATTTACATTCTTCTCAGCAGTACATGGAACCTTCTCTAGGACTGAGCACATACTAGGCCATAAAGCAAGTCTCAGCAAATTCAAAAGAATTAGAATCATACCATGCAGCTTCTCAGACCATAAAGGAATGAAGTTGGAAATTAGCAACTCAGGAATCACTAGAGCATATGCAAACACATGGAGATTGAACAACATGCTCCTGAATGAACAATGGGTCATAGAAGAAATTAAAAGAGAAATCAAAAATTTTCTGGAAGTAAATGAGGATAACAGCACAACATACCAAAACTTATGGGACACAGCAAAAGCAGTGTTAAGAGGAAAGTTTATATCAATAGATGCCTACATCAAGAAATTGGAAAGGCACCAAATAGATGAGCTTTCAATGCATCTAAAGGATTTAGAAAATCTGCAGCAAACCAGACCCAAATCTAGTAGGAGAAGAGAAATAATTGAAATCAGAGAAGAAATCAACAGGATTGAATCCAAAAAAATTACAAAAAATCAGCCAAATGAGGAGCTGGTTTTTTGAAAAAATAAACAAAACTGAAACCCCATTGGCCCAACTAACTCAAAAAAGAAGAGAAAAGACCCAAATCAATAAAATCAGAGATGAAAAAGGAAACGTAACAACAGACACCACAGAAATAAAAAGAATCATCAGAAATTACTACAAGGACTTGTATGCCAGCAAACAGGGAAACCTATCAGAAATGGATAGATTCCTGGACACATGCAACCTACCTAAATTGAACCAGGAAGACATCGAAAACCTAAACAGACCCATAACTGAGAAATTGAAACAGTAATAAAGGCCCTCCCAACAATGAAAAGCCCAGGACCAGATGGATACACTGCTGAATTCTACCAGACATTTAAAGAAGAACTAACTCCAATTCTTCTCAAACTATTCAGAGCAATCGAAAAAGAGGGAGTCCTCCCAAATTCTTTCAATGAAGCCAGCATCACCTTAATTCCTAAGCCGGAAAAAGATGCAGCATTGAATGAGACTCACAGACCAATATCCCTGATGAACATAGATGCAAAAATCCTCAATAAAATTCTCGCCAATAGAATGCAAGAACACATCAGAAAGATCATCCACCCAGACCAAGTGGGATTTATCTCTGGTATGCAGGGATGGTTTAATGTGCGCAAGACAATCAATGTGATACACCACATTAACAGACTGCAGAAGAAAAACCATATGATTATCTCAATAGATGCAGAGAAAGCATTTGATAAAATACAACACCCTTTCATGATGAAAACTCTAAGCAAATTGGGTATGGAAAGAATATTCCTCAATACAATCAAAGCAATTTATGAAAAACCCACAGCCAACATCCTATTGAATGGGGAAAAGTTGGAAGCATTTCCACTGAGATCTGGTACCAGACAGGGATGCCCACTCTCACCACTGCTATTCAATACAGTTCTGGAAGTTTTAGCCAGAGCTATTAGGCAAGAAAAAGAAATTAAAGGGATACAAATTGGGAAGGAAGAAGTAAAACTGTCCCTCTTTGCAGATGATATGATTCTTTAAGATCAATCCCATTCACAATAGCTACAAAAACAATCAAATACTTTGGAATAAACTTAACCAAGGATGTTAAAGATCTCTACGATGAAAATTACAAAACCTTAAGGAAAGAAATAGAAGAGGATACCAAAAAATGGAAGAATCTTCCATGTTCATGGATTGGAAGAATCAGTATCATCAAAATGTCCATTCTTCCAAAAGCAATTTATACATTATTTGCAATACCAATCAAGATACCAAAGACCTTCTTCTCAGATCTGGAAAAAATGATGCTGAAATTCATATGGAGACACAGGAGACCTCGAATAGCTAAAGCAATCTTGTACAACAAAAACAAAGCTGGAGGTATCACAATACCAGATTTCAGGACATATTACAGGGCAGTTTTAATCAAAACAGCATGGTACTGGTACAGAAACAGATGGATGGACCAATGGAACAGAATAGAAACCCCAGAAATCAATCCAAACATCTACAGCCAACTTATATTTGATCAAGTATCCAAAACCAATCCTTGGAGCAAGGACAGTCTATTCAATAAATGGTGCTGGGAAAATTGGATTTCTACGTGCAGAATCATGAAGCAAGACCCCTACCTTTCACCTTACACAAAAATTCACTCTACATGGATTAAAGACTTAAATCTATGACCCGACACCACCAAATTATTAGAGAACATTGGAGAAACCTTGCAAGATATAGGTACCGGCTAAGACTTCTTGGAAAATACCCCAGAAGCACAGGCAGTCAAAGCCAAAATTAACATTTGGAATTGCATCAAATTGAGAAGTTTCTGTACTTCAAAAGATACAGTCAGGAAAGTGAAGAGGTAACCAACAGAATGGGAAAAAATATTTGTAAACTATTCAACAGATAAAGGGTTGATAACCAGAATCTACAAAGAAATCAAGAAACTCCACAACATCAAAACAAATAACCCATTTAAGAGATGGGCCAAGGACCTCAATAGACATTTTACAAAAGAGGAAATCCAAATGGCCAACAGGCACATGAAAAAATGTTCAAGATCACTAGCAATCAGGGAAATGCAAATCAAAACCACATTGAGGTTTACCTCACCAGGTTAGAACGGCTCACATTCAGGAATCTACCAACAATACATGCTGGAGAGGATGTGGGGAAAAAGGGACACTAACCCACTGTTGGTGGGAATGCAAACTGGTTAAGCCACTATGGAAGTCAGTCTGGAGATTCCTCAGAAACCTGAAGATAACCCTACCATTAAACCCAGCCATCCCACTCCTTGGAATTTACCCAAAGGAAATGAAATTGGCAAACAAAAAAAGCTGTCTGCACATTAATGTTTATTGCAGCTCAATTCACAATAGCTAAGACCTGGAACTAACCCAAATGCCCATCAACAGTAGACTGGATAAAGAAATTATGGGACATGTGCTCTATAGAATACTATATAACAGTCAAAAACAATGAAGCCCAGTCATTTGCAACAAGATGGAGGAATCTGGAAAATATTATGCTGAGTGAATTAAGCCAGTCCCAAAGGACAAATATCATATGTTCTCACTTTTTATTTTTTTTATTTATTTTTTTTTACAGGTAGAGTTATAGACAGTGAGAGACAGAGAGAAAGGTCTTCCTTCTGTTGGTTCACTCCCTAAATGGCTGCTATGGCTTGAGCTGCGCTGATCCGAAGCCAGGAACCAGTTGCTTCCTCCTGGTCTCCCATGCGGGTGCAGGGCCCCAAGCACTTGGGCCATCCTCCACTGCTCTCCCAAGCCACAGCAGAGAGCTGGACTGGAAGAGGAGCAACCAGGACTAGAACCTGGAGCCCATATAAGATGTTGGTGCCGTAGGCAGAGGATTAACCAAGTTAGCCATGGCGTTGGCCCAAGATATTTTGGATTTATATCTTTAAACAGGTGTCATTATCCAAAGTGAAATAGAGGGCAGCCACAACAAAAAGAAAATTATGTGGCATTGTTTTAGTGGTCAAGGGCCAGATGATGAGAAAATTGATTTTGCATGGCCACTGCCGCGGCTCACTATGCTAATCATCCGCCTTGCGGCACTGGCACACTAGGTTCTAGTCCCGGTTGGGGCGCCGGATTTTGTCCCAATTGCCCCTCTTCCAGGCCAGCTCTCTGCTGTGGCCAGGGAGTGCAGTGGAGGATGGCCCAAGTGCTTGGGCCCTGCACCCCACGGGAGACCAGGGGAAGTACCTGGCTCCTGGCTTCAGATCAGCGCGGTGCGCTGGCCACAGCGCGCCGGCCGCGGCGGCCATTGGAGGGTGAACCAATGGCAAAAAGGAGGACCTTCCTCTCTGTCTCTCTCTCTCACTGTCCATTCTGCCTGTCAAAAAAAAATCACAGAAAAAAAGAAAATTGTTTTTGCAGACTTGAAAGATGATGACTCATATGATTGAAAACATCTGAAAAAAATGCAAAAACAAAGCACAAAAACTGTTTCCAATGACACTTAGAAGATGAATCAGCAACCACTGATCTTCAGATGTAGGGAGAGTGATTGGAAATAATAAATTGGCTTTATTTTTGCTTTTTGAAAAAAATATTACAAGACAGAAGTAAATTCATGAAAGAATAGGACATTTTCCAGGCAGAAGTGAAAATGAATAGAATATAAAATGTAAGGCCTCAAATTGTGAGAAAACAACTTATTAATAGATCCTACAAATTAAGAGATGAGACAAGGATAAAATAAAGTTCCTCAGATAAATGAAGTGACTGAATCAATGAATTTATCACCTATAATTTTTGATAGCCTGGAAGTTGTATTTGGCAATTTAAAATGTTATTTATTTATTTTAGAGAGAGAGAGAGATAGAATCTTCTATCCACTGGCTCACTCCCCAAATGGCCCCAATGGTCATGGCTGGGCCAGGCCAAAGCCAAGAGCCAGGAGCTTCAGCCATGTGGGTAGCAGGGGTCCAAGTACTAGGGCCATCTTCCATTGCCTTTTCTGGCAAATTCGCAGGGATCCAGATCTGAAGTGGAGCAGCTGGCATGGAACCAGTGATCATACTTAACACTGGTGATGCAGGCAGCCGTTTAACCCACTGTGCCATGAAACTGGCCCTTGTATTTAGTCATTAAGTTGAGGAAAATTAGAGTATGGAAGAGAGTAGCAAAGAAATTATGTCTATGGAAGCAATCTTCATTCATTCATTGATGCATGGGATTATCTGGAAAAAAATGTCAGAAATCTCCTGAGACTTGGACAGAATTTGATCGCCTATGAAATCCATAAACTTACTCCAAAATGCCATTGTTTATCTCTCACACAGACACACACACACACACACAAAAGTTGTGCCCCCAAAATTGCCCTAAGTCGAAATTGTGTGTGAAAGATTGGCATGGACTAATGCCCCATCAGATGTAACCACAGGAGAAAATAGAACTGGAAGATAGAGTTTGTTCAATCATAAACAGATAATTGAAAAAATTCATCACAAGATATAGTAGACTGGGTCAGCAGGTTAAACTGATTGGCTGCTTGGATGCCTGAATGCCATCTTGGAATGCCCAGAATCATGCCCCAACTCCTCTGCTTCTGATCCAGGTTCCTACTCATGTACTAATGTGCCTGGGAGGTAGGAAATGAAGGTCCAAGAACTCGGATTCTAGCTACCCTGTGGGAGACATAGGTGGAGTGCCTGGCTCCTGGCTTTGGACTAGTCAACAGCTGGTTGCTGGGAAGCATTTGGGGTGTGAACCAGTAGGTAGAAGATTTTTATTTCATTCTCTCTCTCTCTCTCTGTCACTCTGCCTTTCAAATAAATAAATATATATTTCAAAATAGTATAATGGAAGAGGAAAAAAGAGGAATAAGGATTATGGACACAATAGTGGTAACATAGCTTGTGATAAAACATTCAACAGAACATGTCATTGTCTTTGAAACCTAACACTGAAAAGGGGCAAGGTGATAGAGAATTTTGGCCAAACTTAATCTCTCCAAACTCATATCCTAAAGTTCTGAGATTTTATGATTATTTTGTTGTTGTGGCAATACTATTACATATCACTTAGATTTTAATGTATCTTTAGAACATTCTCTCTGAAAAGGAATTAAAAGCCTCATTTAAGAGGGAAGAGTATGTTCTATGTATCTCTTCTGTAAATCTGTGTTTAACATAGAGAGAGAAAGAACAGAATATTGAAGGAGAAAAAAGACAAAGTTCTTTATGGCATAGCATTTGATTTCCCTCACGGTTAAGATGATCCAATGAAATAACTCCATACTTGAAGATATTCAATGCTGCATGCTTCTTTTTATGTAATGATTTCTTGTTCTTTCTCTCTTCACATTGTTTGTTCCTCAGACCCATCCCTCTAACCCACATCCTAGTTAAATGCCTTTCCATTTTTAATTTATTTTTTATTTAGTAAATATAAATTTTCGAAGTACAGTTTATGGATCACAATGGCTTCCCCACACCCCATAATTTCCCTCCCACTTGCACCCCTCCCATCTCCCGCTCCCTCTCCCATTCCATTCACATCAAGATTCATTTTCAATTATCTTTATATTCAGAAGATCAATTCAGTATATATTAAGTAAAAATTTCATCAGTTTGCATCCACACAGAAACACAAAGTGTAAAATACTGTTTCAGTACTAGTTATAGCATTACTTCACATTGGACAACACATGAAGGACAGATCCCACATGAGGAGTAAGTACACAGTGACTCCTGTTGTTGACTTCACAATTTGACACTCTTGTTTATGGCATCAGTAATCTCCCTAGGCTCTAGTCATGAGTTGCCAAGGTTATGGAAGCCTTTTGAGTTCGCTGACTTTGATCTTATTCAGACAGGGTCATAGCCAAAGTGGAAGTTCTCTCCTCCCTTCAGAGAAAGGTACCTCCTTCTTTAATGGCCCCGTTCTTTTCACTGGGATCTCACTCGCAGAGATCTCCATCTCCATTTAGGTCTTCCTTTTTTTTTTTTTTTTTCCCCCAGGTGTCTTGGCTTTCCATTTTAAAGATTGTTGAAACAATATTGCCAATGACTTGCTTGAATCAGCTAGCAGTAGTAATCATTGACTTCTCTCCCTTCCACTCTCACATTATGTTATCAGTTATTAAGTCCAGCCAAGTCAAATTCCTGAATACCTGACAAACCTCTCCCCATTTTCTGCTCACTTCACCCCTTTCACAGGCCACATTATCTTCCTTCTGCTGTCCTGCTCCTCTCCAAACAGTTCTCCAATCCAAAGTCAGAAAATCTTTGTAAAGTGTGGTTTATCACATCACTTCCTTGATTAAATTTTCAATGTCTCACTGTTGCTGTACAGATAATAATCCCCTTAACATTGCTCACAAGGTCCTTTGTAGCAAGTTAATTGCTTATCTCTTCAGTTTTACCTCAGAGACAAAAACACTTCACTTTCAGCGTTCCAAATTGTTCAAGTACTTTTTTACACAATGCCGGCGCTTACTATTAAGTTCAAACCTTTGTGCTTCCAAATCTCTTTGCCAGCTTTCTTCTTTGTCATCTCTTTTAAAAGTGTAACTCGGCACTTGGCAGCCAACCCGGGAAGGACCAGCAGCAAACCCGGGAAGGGCCGAGCAGGCAAAAGAACAGCGCAGGGTCCTGTGTCATTCCTCCGCGAATGGGGGAGCGACATTAATGTGTTGTCCAATGTGAATTAATGCTATAACTAGTACTCAAACAGTATTTTACACTTTATGTTCTGTGTGGGTGCAAGCTGATGAAATCTTTACTTAATATATACTAAATTGATCTTCTGTATATAAAGAGAATTGAAAATGGATCTTGATGTGAATGGAATGGGAGAGGAAGCAGGAGATGGGAGGGTTGCTGGTGGGAGGGGAGTTACGGGGAGGGGGGAGCCATTGTAATCCATGAACTGTACTTTGGAAATTTATATTTCCTAAATAAAAGTTAAAAAAAAAAAGAAAAAAAAAAGTGTAACTCCAGGGATATTCTTTGGTGCAGCAGTTAACACCTGCCTTAGGATTCCCACAGCAGTATCAGAGTGTCTGATTCGAATCCTGACTCCACTAATACAGCTTCTGATATTGGGCACCCTGGGAGGCAGTAGGTGATAGCTTAAGTACTCAGTTCCCTGCTTCCCCCATGGGAGACCTGAATTGAATTTTGGTATCCTGGTTTCAGCCTGGCCCAGCTCTGGCTATTGCAGGCATTTGGGGACTGATGCAGTAGATAGAAGTTTCTCTCTCTCTCTCTCTTTCTCTCTCTCTCCCCCTCCACCAAGTAAAATGAAAATAAAATAAACAAATAGTTTTAGCTCCATTTCTCTTTCTGTCTGTTTCTCTCGGTCATCCCAGAAGGCAGGTGTTTTCTATATACTCTCACAAAATCCTGCATTTGCTCAAAATCACGGTTCCTATGACATGATAGCTGCCTCACCCAACTTGAATGGGAAGAAAAGGTCTTGCATTGCAGACACTGAATGCATTTTCTTGGCATAGTAAGTTGTAACTTATGTTGTATTGAATATGAAGCACAGTTATCAAAATATGTCTAGGTACCACACAGGGAGGATCTAAAAAAAATTCTTTTTAAAAAAATTTCTACCTACCAGACAATGAAATTGTGTTAGGAGATTTGAATATCAAACAGTTCTACAAGATGCAGATTTGGGAAGAATTTTTGGTTCTCTATCCAGAGACCAAAGACTGGTGCAAAAGAAAGTCACTCGTTCATTTTTCTTTTCCACAAATAAATCTAGATAAAAGATTTTTTTTTCAAGACTGAGGATAGATGAGAAAGTGCAACACTATGAGAGTATGACAGATTACTGAAAATTGAGCAATTGAAAAGAGCAACCGGAGGATGTGAAAGAAGAACATATATAATTATGGCTGAGGCAGAAGAAAGTAATGATAAAAGCAACAGTAATATTGTCCCAGTAAGAGTAACTACCTGATATTTTCAAAGAGCTAAAGAAGATGTGACTTCTCTGAGTCAGAAAAAGAAACTAAGACAAAGTTTTTTTTTAAAAAGTACCAGAAAAACATAAAGAAAGAAAGTATCAAATTGTTAATAAAGATTCTGAGAAAAATAAAACACTAGCAGAATTAAAGATGACATTACTTGCAATAAAGAGCAGAATTAATGCTGGAGGAAATATAATAAATTCTGAGTAATAAAAATAATAAAAAGAACAATTAATATAAAATAATAGAAATATAAGATACATAATAAAAGGCAATATGTGAATAATTGACATTTCTAAATGAAAGACCAAAACATCCCTACCAAAAGTAAATATATATCTCTATATACAAATATATATACACATGGACATTCACACATGCAAAAGCATGGATGTTAGCCAAATGAATTGGACAGAAACTATTATTTTATGGTAAATCACCCTGATCATGTAGGGTGATCTATAACCAACCTTGAATGTAATTCAAGTTATCAAGGATCCCTGCAGTTGAAGAAAAGTTTTAATGTTATATTCAGATGACTTAACAGAACCTCAAAAAATACTAAAAATTTAATATCTTCAGAGCAACATGAGATGATACAACAGCAATAAAATAAATACTCAATGCCATTTAGATGAAAATGCAAGAGAATGAGAACAGCTTTAAATTTTGTTTCCAAATAACTAGAAAAATAAAAATTATACTCATGGAGATTCATATATAATATGCATATTTAAAATGGAAGAATATATAACAAAAAGAAACCCAAAAATAAGGTTATGGGGAATTCTAGAGAATAGAAAATGGATCTGTCTATGAAAAGCAGAATCTGAATATTTTGAACTTCAGAGACAGAGAATAGCAAAAACTTACAGGAAAAATTATAAAATAAAAACAGAATTTTCCTGAGTTGAACATCACAAATAGCTAGATTAGGAATCCAACAAAAGAAAGAGAAAGACCAAGATAAATCACTGTGGGATTTAAGACATGGTTGTTAACAGATAGAAGATAAAAGAAGCTTTCTGAGGAAAAATAAAGGAAAAAAAATCTAGTAAAACCATCTTTCATTTACAGGATTAGAAAGCACAGTAGCATTGGACTTTTCAACAACTCAGGATACTTGAAAACAATGTAGCATGCTTATAGAGTTGGAGGGAGAGTGATTTCCAATCAAAACTGTTTTATCTAAAAGTCAAAGATTATTAAGCTCTGTGAGCAGGAGGGAAAAGAATAATGACATAGGTGATGCATTCAATTTTTTAGGATAAGCACGCCTTCAATTTTGAATTGCAGTTACTACTGTATAGCAGCCAGAGTTCATATTTCATGCTCATTGACTAGATATCCCAGGCAGTGTAGGAACAGGAATGGGTGAGCTGAAACAGAGATGATAGATAGGTAGATGGTAGATAGCTAGATAGCTAGATAGCTAGCTAGATAGATAATTTCTACCTGTTAAATTCCCAAGTGGCATTCTAATGTCATTGGTCTATAGCTCTACTTTATTAATGCAACATCTCTGTAATAGAATTTGGAAAAAAATGTTTTAGTGATCTTTCCAAATACAGCATTTGAGATAGTGACTTTTTCAGTTACAGCATGTCATATTGAAGGTCTTTGGTTTGTACCATATATTGTTTTGGACTTTCTTGGAATGTTGTTATCCTGTTTACACTGAGTCCTGCTTAATGTGTTTTGCCACTTGAACCAGAAGCCCATAACTCAGTCCAGGCCTCCTACATAAGTGGCAGGGACCCAAGTACTGGAGTCATTATCTGCAGCCTGCCATGGTGTGCATTAGTGGGGAGCCGCATTGGAAGATGGAGCAGCAGGGACTGGAGCTCAGGCACTCTGATATGGTATGTGGTAATGCCAGCAGTGACTTAACATCTCTACTGAACACCTGCTACCATATCACAAAGATTTTATTAGAGATAACTAATTAAATTTTCTAGAGCAAAGCATTTTGTCAGTAAATGTAGACAATGAAGATGAAATTTTTGAGTGTTTCAATGAAATGCCACTCAGAAAATTATGTAAAAAATAAACCTATAGAAAAATAAAGAAACAAACGTGTCAGATACAGAATCTAGTATTCTTATATTTAATATATATAAATATATTTTTTATTTTTTAACTTTTATTTAGTAAATATAAATTTCCAAAGTACAGTTTATGGATTACAATGGCTCCCCCCCCCATAACTTCCCTCTCACCCCCACCCCTCCCATCTCACACTCCCTCTTCCATTCCATTCACATCAAGATTCATTTTCAATTATCTTTATATACAGAAGATCGATTCAGTATATATTAAGTAAAGATTTCATCAGTTTGCATCCACACAGAAACACAAAGTGTAAAATACTGTTTCAGTACTAGTTATAGCATTACTTCACATTGGACAACACACTAAGGACAGATCCCACATGAGGAGTAAGGACACAGTGACTCCTGTTGTGGACTTAACAAATTGACACTCTTGTTTATGGAATCAGTAATCTCCCTAGGCTCTAGTCATGAGTTGCCAAGGCTATGGAAGCCTTTTGAGTTCGCTGGCTTTGATCCTATTCAGACAGGGTCATAGCCAAAATGGAAGTTCTCTCCTCCCTTCAGAGAAAGGTACCTCCTTCTTTAATGGCCCCGTTCTTTTCACTGGGATCTCACTCACACAGATCTTTCATTTAGGTGTTTTTTTTTTTTTTTTTTTTTTTTTTTTTTTTTTTCCCCAGAGTGTCTTGGCTTTCCATGCCTAAAATACTCTTCTCATGGGCATTTCAGCCGGATCTGCATGCCTTAAGGGCTGATTATGAGGCCAGAGTGCTGTTTAGGACATCTGCCATTCTATGGGAAGTGTATCTCACTTCCCATGTTGGATCATTCTCTCCCTTTTTGATTCTATCAGTTAGTATTCACAGACACTAGTCTTGTTTGTGTGATCCCTTTAACTCTTAGACCTATCAATGTGATCAATTGTGAACTGAAATTGATCACTTGGACTAGTGAGATGGCATTGGTACATGCAACCTTGATGGGATTGTATTGGAATCCCCTGGCACATTTCTAACTCCACCATTTGGGGCAAGTCCGATTGAGCATGTCCCCAGTTGTACATTTCTTCTCTCTCTTATTATATATAAATATATATAAATATTAAATAATATATTAAATAACACAATGAATATGTGTTTATTTTAAAAATTCAAGGTTTATTTAACATCAAGAAATAAAATATATCATATACCTAGTGAAGTACATAGGCAAAAGCCAGACAGAAAAAATGATGAATACAAATAATATAATTAAAGGTTTATTTAGAAGTAATTCAATAATGTTGTGTAAACATTGTATTTGGTGCCAGGTAATTTGTTTAATAGATACATAAATATTTATTTCTATCTGTCATGTCATTTAGAGCATAATCAGGATTATTATCTAAGTTACTATTATCTCTGGAATACTTACACTTTATTTGAGAGCAAATGTTTCAGAACTTGCAAGGGATAGCCAAACTCTTAATCAAATTACATATTATTCTTCATAAGCTTTCATTAATAAGTTAGAAGAAAAGTATGCATAAAACAGAATTTCAGAGGCGAATTTTCAAAAAAACAATTATAGGAAAGTATGAGAAGAAATTAATAAGGTAAAGGAAGGAGAAACAAACAGCAAAAAAAATTGGCCAGCAAATTAATTAAACAGTTATCTTCAAATAACAATATCACTCTCTAGTTCATATAATGAAAAAAAAATATGAGAGTGAATCTCTAACAATGGAAATGACAAGGATCCTGTAGCCACAAATGAAAATATCTTAAAAGTCACAAGAACATCAAATTGGGTAATCCTATGTCAATACATGTATAATTGTCTTAGAAAAATGTAAATAAGCAAAATCAATTTAAAAAATGGGAACAGTTAATCATCAAAACTTCAGTGTATCAGTAATTCCCTCTAAATAGAATCTCCTATTTACTTCAAAAGATAAGTCTATAAAAATTTAAAGGAAGAATAAATATATTCACACAGCAAAGAACATAATGAAAAATTTGAAAATCCTTCATTAAAAAAGAGAAGAAAATAGTATTGTAATTAAATAAAAAAAGACTTGTATAAGAAATAAAGCCTTAAGGAAAGTTTAATTTGCAACCAATTCAGATTTAGACTTGAATTTATTACAATATGGGTTTATTACATGGAATACTTCAAATTAGGAAATATATCCATGTTAATCATAAATCATTAAATCATAGGAGGCAAAGGCAATGAAATAAGACAATAAATTCATCACTGATTTCTGGCAATATTTAGTAAACTTGAGGATGAAGTAAATATATTTAGCATAATAATGCTAAAATATGTTTCAACAACACTAAAAGTGAAATATGAATGTAATGTTTCAAAGTTATATCTGTAAAAGGCTACTATTAGGGCTGGCATGTAGTGTAGTGGGTTAAGTTGCTACTTGTGATTCTGGCATCCTATGTAGTCACCAGTTCCATTAATGCCCCGGCTGCTCCACTTGTGATCCAACTACTTGTTGATGTTCCTGGGAAAGCAGTGGAGATTGTCCCAAGTGCTTGGGACCGTGCACACATATATGAGATGTGGAAGAAGCTCCTGGCTCCTGGCTCCTGGCTCCTGGCTCCTGGCTCCTGGCTCCAGTCCAGCCCAACCCTGGGCTTTTGGCCACTTGGGGAGTGAGCCAGCAGATGGAAGATGGAAGATCTGTTACTCTCCCTCTTTGTCTATAACCCTGTTTTTCAATTAAATAAATAAATGTTTTTTAAAAAAACAATTTTTAGAAAACCTAAATATATGTTTTATTGTAGAGACAAGGGTTCTATATTCAAATAAATGTGAGAAATATGAGTAGGCATTTGTATACATATAGTGTACAAGGTCTTAAAAAAATCCTGTACTAAAATTATCTTTTGGACTTTAAGCACTGACAGAGTAATTTGAGCAAAAGTCTCTCTGGCTCTCTCTCTCTCTCTCTCTCTTTTTTTTTTTTTTTAGTAACATGCATATTTATGGAATCACCAAGGTGTACATTGATACCTGGCTAGATAAAGAAAATGTGATGCTTATAAGCATGGTATATTGTTCAGCCATAAAAGGAATGAAATCCTACCATTTGTGGCAACATGGGTGGAACTATGTAACATTATGCTGAATGAAATAAGCAAGTCACAGAAAGACAAATACTGTATGTTTTCATTCAAACGTAGAAAGTAGAAAATTTGATTTCATAAACGTAGTAAACAGGATGGTGGTCAGGAGAGGCTAGAAAAGCCATGGGAAGGGCAGTAGAAGGAGAGAGATAAGGGGTATGAAAATGCAGGTAGATAAAAGGAGTGAGTTCTAGTGTTTCATAGAATAGAAGGTGAGTATATTTTATTACAGTTAGTTACATATTTCACAAAAAAACTGAAAGAAAGGAATTAAAGTTTCTCAATACAAAGAAATGATAAATGCTTAAGGAAATGGACATGCTAATTATGTAGATTATACATTGCATGGATGTATCAGATTATTAAACCACACTCCATCTATATGTGTAGTTATTATATATACATTATATATATATTTAAAATTTTGTAGAATATTGCAAGTTGGCATTTTAAAAAATGTAAGACTCAAAACTTGTAAAGTAAAGCCCATGATAAGACAGAAGTTTCATTTTCGCAAGAATTGGGTAGCTTTTGTTCCCACTATATGGAAATCCCAATTAAAAGAAGGAAGGAAAAAGAGAGGGAAGGAAATAAATAGATGACAAGTGTTAGAAAAAAGGAAACCAAATTATTAATTAAATTTACAGCTTTACCTTAATCTTAATTCTGTCCGTTAAAATGCTTTGGAATAAAAAAAAAAAAAAAACACTAAAGTGTTTAGTTACAAATTCATTATACAAAATTTAATATTATTCCTACAACTCCAGAAAATATAAATTTGAAATTATAACTGGTAAACATCTCATCCACAACAACAAAATTATAATATACCTAAAAACATATTTTACTAAAAGTCAGTAGTAGTTATATGTTTTAAAAATACCTTTAAAATTATAAAAATGTATTTAAAAGTAGTAAAAACATAAAAAAGCAAAATGTTCTATGTTTCAAAAATGCAGAACCATATTAAATGTCAGAAAAATATATAAGTGGATTAAAAAAGCCCATTTGTTCTGGAGAAGTAATCTTAATTGTGTAAAGGAGCTAATTTACCTCAAATAGATCTTTCAGTTTCCTCTTATTTCAGGCAGAATGCCATTTTCTTGCTAGTATCCAAATTATTCAAATAAATGTGAAAGGTTAATTCTAAAACTTACCTAGAAAAATAAAAGTAGTAGAACAACTATCAAATCATGGAAAAGAAAATTAATATCTGCTTTTTACTACCAGATATTAAAATCTGCTGTAAATCAATGATTAAATATATATTAGTGTGAAAAAAGAATACATATAAGTAAATATAAATAGAGTAGGGGCAGAATTTCAAAAAAATCCAAGTATAAAAAATATGTGAATATTATTATGTTACAAATGTAAAAAGTATTATCATGTCATTGGTGAGGATTAATAACAATGACCATCCCAGGGCAGATATAGATTTGGGAAACAGCTAAACTCATCAATTGCAAAAGGAGAATGAAAGTTGGAATAAAATTTCAATTTGTAAATGTCCTTTGGATTCTGACATTCCTCTACCATCTTTATTTCTAGTAATTCAGTTTGAAGAAGTCATCACAAACTTCATGAACTGCATATGTGAGGCTGTTAATCTCAATATGGTTGAGCCACATACATATGAGCGTCCTGTAAAAAGTGTGGAGTTACCTGTACTTCGTGTTTATAACAACTAAATTCCCAATAGCTATGGTATGGAATCAACCCAGATGCCCATCAACTGATGACTAGAGAAAGAGAGGTACATATACATGATGGAATACTACTTAACCATAAAAAGAATGAAATCCTTTTGTTTGCAACAAAGTGGATGCACCTGGAGACCATTATGCTTAGTGAATTAAATAAAATTAAGAAAAGACAAATATCACATATTTTCTCTGATTTCTGGTATCTATTAAATACTGTGTAAAAAAAAAAAAACACCCAGTGTATATCAGGGAAATTGACATCTTGGGATTTCATTATTGTTTATAGCTATTGTCTATATTCCTGCAGGACTGAGGGACAGGGAGCAGAAGTGTTCTTTAGAACCATTTTACATAAGAGTTTTCAAACTATTGCCAAAATATTACAGCATTCCTGAGGAATCTTTAATTTTCTATTAGTAAATTAATAATTGTCACCCTCTGCTTAACATGAGCCGAGTGGCTAACCTAGTTTCTTCTGAACTATATTAATTAATTTTTATGTACTAAATAAGTAAATCAATAAAATAGGAAATGTTTTTTGAAAATGAAAAGATGTTGGGAATTTTCTACATACTTCTTGGGGACAAAGAACAGTAAAGAATTTAAACTTTCAATACTAGCAGTTTAAATATAATTATGTTCAGATATATATTAAATACAGCTATAACTAAGACTGAAGAAAGAGGTCTGCAACTGACATGGAAAACTTCTTGAAATTTAAAGTAAACAGAAACTCACACACATATTTAGTTAACACATATATAGTGTTAACTAAGGCTTACTGGCTTACCATGGAACCATGGAAACCAAGCACTCTCTCTCTTTTTCTCTCTCTCTCACTGATTGTGTTAGTATTGACAAAATACTTCAAAGAGATATAAAGACAAACACATCTGAAAGTTAGTTTATTACATAATTAGCTTCTTGTTCTCTTTAGGATTAATAAAGTTTTCTAACTACTGCTTTACCAGTTAATCTTTAGTTTTACATACTCAAAATATGTATGTCTTATTTGGGATCTACAATTAGAATAAAAAAAATTAAATACTTTTTCTAGTTCTTGTTTCAACAAAGAACCACGTTATTTGTCAGCATAAAACAAATCCTTAGTGCATGAGTCCTCAGTCTTTCTGTGGGTGGCATCAAGTTTTACTACACTGAGCCAGAAAACTGAGAAGGGGGAAAGGGGTGGGGGGCAGAAGCTGGTCAGGTGTTCATTGTCAAAACCCGAGTCCTTGCCAGTCTGTCTGTTCATATTCCAAGTATTCATCTGGGTTTCTTCTGGAGTATTTTACCTTGAACAGTTTAAGCCTCTTAGATTACAGCAGGGATCTAAAATTTTCGAGTTATTGCTTCCCTTTTGTTTCTCGTTAGCTAGACAATGAGAATATCTTTCATTGATTTTTGGGTACTCACTTTTCCACTCAGTTACATAAGTTCTATGGAATTTCAGAATTTGAACTCACCCCCTCTGTCTAAATTCTTTTCATTTAATTGGGATTTTCTCCTGTCTTTTACAACTGGGTCTCCTTGATATGTTCAGAGACTCGTGGCCTTCTGTCCATCAAAGAAAGACATCAAGCTCCTAATCAAAACTTCTACCTGACCTGGGTCATTAGATGGGAGCCTTTCTAATAAAGAGGTGACATTTCTTTTATTGGTTTTGGTCTGTTCTGCCATATGTACATGGTTTGGTGCAATATGTTCCCAGATCCACTACACTTCACTTTGAGAAGTTCATTTTCTTGATAGAATTCTGTTATACCCTATGTTCTTGAGGTTGTAACCTATAATATTCTATGTTATAATTAAGTGAGACAAAGTCAATAGTAAATTTAATTACTTTGAAAATTTTTGCTATAACGATTTATAAAATGCATCCAAACTGTTTCATTTGGAATGTTACATCAAACCTAGGATCTTTTGTTCACTGTAGCGTCAGGTTGTCTTTGTTAGGAGACTGCCCTTGTATTATAACATCCTTGGTGAAATGACTCCTATTTGACATGCATGAGTCATGCTGCAGCAGTTTTGCAATTGAAATCTTAGTTCATAATACTATAACAAAAAAATCTGATGAAACAAATAATAACGATAAATTGTCCAGTTTAATCCCAATGTTAGAAGCTAAAAATGTGGAATGTTTTCAAATCAGATTTAAACTTACTAAATTTAGGAAGAATCATGAAGCTAATTGACATAATTTGTATAGACTCTCAAATGCCAAACTTTAGAATTGATTTTTCCCAATTTCTGTTTTATGATGAAGTATAAGAAGCTCTGGAAGAAAAATATTTACTCAATGATTACAAGAAACTATATAATTTCTTCCCTAAAACAATGAAATAATGTTAAAAAATTATTCCTTTACTGATGATAGATAAGTTTGCTTTCCTGGACAATTTTTTTACATGGTATTCAAGGTCATAAAATGAATGCTTTGTCCAGAAATATCCAAATATATGTTTTGGCTGTCCTACAGTAAAAAAATTTTGATTTGACTCAAAAAAGATCATCTGTGATTTTATGGGAAATACAGCCTTTTTCAATTTATTTTAAGGTAGATGTCTAACATAGACCCTGTAATTGAAGTGAAAAATTTATTTGCTCATTTTCATGTAGTTATACAGTCTTTTGAAGCTCAGATAAAAACAATGGTATCACAGTGGTAGAAAAACTTAATTACTTCACTGATTCCACTTTTCTTATTCTGATGTTCTCCTAAATTTTCATGGCTTTGTCCATTGTATCTGTTCAGGAAAATAAGCCTGAGAGCTTTCATACCAAAAGAAAAGATAAAATGTCATCTCTAGAACCGTCAGCAAAGGCAAGCTCAAACTAAATATTCTAACAAAAGGTAATTGCACAAGCCGGCGCCGTGGCTCAATAGGCTAATCCTCCACCTTGCGGCGCCGGCACACCGGGTTCTAGTCCCGGTCGGGGCGCCGGATTCTGTCCCGGTTGCCCCTCTTCCAGGCCAGCTCTCTGCTATGGCCAGGGAGTGCAGTGGAGGATGGCCCAGGTGCTTGGGCCCTGCACCCCATGGGAGACCAGGAAAAGCACCTGGATCCTGGCTCCTGCCATCGGATCAGCACGGTGCGCCGGCTGCAGCGGCGGCCATTGGAGGGTGAACCAACGGCAAAGGAAGACCTTTCTCTCTCTGTCTCTCTCTCTCACTGTCCACTCTGCCTGTCAAAAAAAAAAAAAAATAAAAAAAATAAAAAAAAAAAAAAGGTAATTGCACAACGAATTAAAATATGGTAACAAATATGTAATGAGCTGCAAAAAATAAATTGATAATTGTGCTCCAGATCTGTTGAAAGAGAATTTTGCTGCAGTATTTTGTGAACAGAGCTCTCCTGTGGGAATGGGCTGCAGAGGACATTTTAGTTAGAGGAAGAGAGCAATAGGAAGAGGACTATGATTCATGTTCAGCATCTCAAGTGCAGGATGGTGTGCAAGCATTGAATAATGAAACAAAGACAAGATATTCAGCATGCCAGGAAGGTTACTGTTAGAGAGCTGTTAGAATTATTTAAAAAGGTTAGTCTATGAATAAACATGCTTCATCAAGGTCTCTTACACATGCAAAGAGAGATGTTAATGAATAATAAAAGAGTAATGGGGACTGGCGAAGAAATTAATGTTAATCTTATCCAAAGCAGATACAAATTAATATTGGAGCAACATTTTTGTAATCACTTCTCAAGGCAAAAATTCAATTAATGTGACTATATCAATATTTCAAATCTTAGTCCCTTGAAAGTGTACTTGTCTCTCTTCATATAAGCTTGCTCCCTTGTGTGAATGGCTGTACCTCATTCTTGTCAATACTTGGAGAGACTTCTGAATAGTATGGTTGGGAGAAATTGGGACCAGATCTGTAAACCACAAAGCTATGATGCAGAATTGCCTGAGGGCATGTTTCAGTTAGGAAGTTCAGTTCAGAGAAGAGTAATTACTCTGTAGAAAACAGATATGTAAGCCCAGAACAAACTGTCTTACTTCATTATTTTATTCACTATCACACACACACACGCAGAAACACACACACACAAACACACACACAGATTTGGTGGGAGAAAGCTGCCTATGATTTCCGGCAAGCACATATATTTATGACTGTGTTTCCAGTCACAGAATAGGAATGTATATTTACTCATCTAATATCTGTACTTATAGAATCTCATCAGATGTGTCAGCACAGGAAAACATAACACCACCAACACCAACAGAAAGGGGACCAATTATCTCAGTGAGAAAACAATTATATACAACCAAAGTTGACCTATTTCTGAGTTATATTTTAGCCTTTCTCATGGCATACTTTGATGACAGGAAAAGGAAAGTGAATATTTTCCAGGAATTACTCTTCTATATGATTTTTTTTTCCACTAGAGTTTTATTTTATGTCATAGTCTTTTCTGTTGTTGGTAGTCACTAGATGCATTTTATATAGTGAGTTATTCCTCTTGTTTGGCATACAATATAAATGCCTGTCATAGTTTGTTTAAGGTGTCAGAGATTTAGAAAAAGTTTATGAAACTAAATGGACTCCTCAAATAAGTGTTTTGCAGCTGGGCAGAATGTGTTGTTTATGTTGTAATGCCTTGACAAGTTTATATAAGAAGAGGTGCTAACTCCACTGCACTAGGATAGATTGGATGGATTTGAAGCATGGTGCTATAGAAAAATAGGGTGGCAGGCTGTTGTCTGCAAAACCAAATGATGATTCAAAGCAAGTCACTCTATTAAAATACCTGTCTGAACAATCTCACTTTGGTATTTTTAATAGACAGTATATCATTCACATAATGAAACAAACATGAAATAGTTTCCATACCGAATGAGTTCCCAGAGGTTCTGGGATTTGTCTCATTATATAAAGCTTTCCCATCGCCATTGCAATACCTCTTCTCATCTTTGCTTCTCATCCGAGTGGAGAATTTTCTGTCAACAGCTTTAGCCCAGCTAAACCTGCATAACACAGAAGAGGGATATACTGCAGATAAGATTACTTTTTTCCATTTATGTAGAAAATTATACCCGGTATTCCTGCCTGAAAAGGATTATTCTGTGATGCGGACAGCATTCTACACTCTCATTAAAAAGGCAGTCTACAATTTTATTTTTTTATTTATTTTATTTTTAAAGAAGTTGGATATGGCCAGAAAGACTATCTGAGATTTCATGCTGAGAAATTCACCAGGTGGAAAAAAACACCACTTGTGTATTCTCCTCAGAATCCTGTGGTAAGTAACAGTTCAGTGCTGCACTGATAGCTTCCTAGGGCCAGCAATCCTGCTACCTGCCTTAATAATTTTGACTGGAGGAAGGTTAATATGATGGAATAAAATGAACTTTGTCAAGTGATATGAAAGTTCAGTTACTAACTGACAAGCCCAAGTATTTTCTGAGAAAGGATGTTACTGTGGTCTGTAATTCTCCTTGGATTTCTGCAGCTTCTCTTAGATTTAGTTCACATATTGCCCTTGGTGCAGCCAGGGGCAGCCATCATCTCATGGAGGAAAATTTTCTTCTAGTCCTATAAGTCCTTTATGTCATCATCATCGTCATCAGCATCATCATTACCATCAAAATATTATTGCTTAAAACAGATCAAACAGTAAATTGGATTATGCTAAAGCAATTCTGTGTATTTTAAATGCTTATTTATTTTTTATTTGAAAGGCAGAATAACAGACAGACATAGACTGATGAAAAAGATCTTCCATCTGCTGATTCACTCCCCAACTGCCTGCAACAACTAAGACAGGTCAAAGTAAGGAGCCAAGACCTCAATCTGCACCCCCCACAGAGATGGCAGGCACCATGTTCTTGAACTCTCACCTTCTGCCTCCCAGGGTACACATTAGCAGCAAGCAAAAATTGGGAGTAGATCTGGGGCTCAAACCCAGGCACGCCGATATGGGTAGAGAGTGTAGCAAGTGGCAGCTTGATTCAATGTGCCACAATGCCCACCCAACTTCTATGTATTTTTAGGTTCATTTCACAGGTGAAAAAAGGGTGCCTAAGAGGGGCTAATAAATTTAAGATTAAATAACTAAAAAATTGAGAAAGATGCAAACACATAATTGAATCCAAGGCACAGATTTGTAATCACTATGCAATTTTGCCTCAACAGTGCTATTTTTATACTGATACTTTACAAACACACTTCTACAAATTTATTCAATTAATATGTGCTGCAGTTAAATTAGAAGATTTGATTAAACATTTAGCTTAAGAAATCATGTGCCTTAATTTAACATAAAGTAAAAGGAAGAAAAAGTTATTGCAGGGTCTATTCTTTGACAAGTGGTTTGATACTGACTTCCAAATGGTTATTCTGGATATATATTTAAAGACAGGCATAACAATGAAATGTTGTCTGCTTCATTTTTCTTCATTTTGTGCTAATTACTTACAGAGCAATATAATTTTCTTAGTATTTGCAAAGAAAAATTTTTTAAAATTTAGCAAAAAGTTTCATAATTTAACTGGAAATGGAAAATCTTAAAAATGTATTGTCTCATGACTAGAGCCTAGGGAGATTACTGATGCCATAAACAAGAGTGTCAAGTTGTTAAGTCAACAACAGGAGTCACTGTGTACTTACTCCTTATGTGGGATCTCTGTCCTTAATGTGTTGTCCAATGTGAATTAATGTTATAACTAGTACTGAAACAGTATTTTACACTTTATGTTTCTGTGTGGGTGCAAACTAATGAAATATTTACTTAATATATACTAAATTGATCTGTATTTAAAGATAATTGAAAACGAATCTTGATGTGAATGGAATGGGAGAAGGAGTGGGAGATGGGAGGGGTGCAGGTGGGAGGGAAATTATGGGGGGGGAAGCCATTGTAATCCATAAACTATACAAAAAAATGTATTGTCTTCTTATTTCTTTTAATAAAGGAATTGGACTAAACAAGCAGATGTAAGATGGATTAATGGAGCAAAATAAAAGCTATTTATGACCTAACTCCATAATTAAAAAGAAATTACTAACCAGTCATCAAATAGCCAGCCAAATCTGTGGGAATCACTGGTCATAGTCAAAAATTAGAGGAAGGTATCCCCACAGCATGCAGATAAATTTCATCAGCTAAATGAAGCCCTCCCTGTGACACAACTGAATCATTCTGTGTTACCTTCTATGGAATATGTCATTCCAAATTCCACTCCATGGATGAAATAAATAAGTAACTTTAATATTAATATTGAAAATCAAAGCTATATAGCCAAGCAATAGAAGCCAGCAGATAAAACAATTTTGTTATTTTCCCAAGGATATTTTTAGGTTTGTGGTCTCCCAGAAACCATCTTCTTTTGGGAGATTATCTCTTCCCCACTTCATGCAGTGATAGTTTGACTGTAATTTAAGGTACATATTGGCTCTCACCATGCAGTTGAAAAGATTCTTGGTGATCCTTTGACAAACCCTTTCTCTTGCAACTCCAGTGGTGCTAAGGAATGTGTAATCAGATCTCTCTCCTGGGACACTGAATTTTGAGCAAGCAATACAATGTTGAAAATAAAATGGGTTTTAGTCTATGAAACCCTGGTGAATGTCATAATATTTTCTGTAATTTCTAGGAGTCTTCTACATTTGGTTTGTTAATTTTACCTCTTCATTTGTGAACTGCCTTGTGTCTTTCCAATTAGTTTCTTGTTTGCTTCATCAGGCATATTTTTTGCTTGCATCTAAAAACAATGAATGGCTAAAATTCAAAAAGCTGATTAGCTGGTGATTAGCAAACTCACAAATTATGTTTGTAAACAAATAGAATTTGCACTTAGCTAAAGGCAATTCCATACCCAAACCATAGCATGTTAAGGTGGAGAAAAGGCCAACTTAGTGATCACATTTCCTAAAGTTAATTTTCTCTCCTTATCTACTCATTATCAAGTCTAGTGGCCCATCGCTCTTCACTGGATCTCAGACCAGTGAAGTCAGCTTTACTGACAAAGCCTTGCTCCATTTTCTCATGGTTAACAGGTGCAATATCTTTTCATTTGTTCTCTATTTTTAACTCTTCTATACTCCAATATTCATTCAGTAACTAAATATACATTTAAAACATGAATTCAAAAATTTCACTCCCCTTAAACATCATTGATAGCTGCCAATTGTACCTCAAACAAATTCTAAACACTCAGATTATGAAAGGCCCTGGAAATCTTGCCCACAGCTCATTCCTAAATTTTATTCCTGTAATTCTCTTTCAGAAATCACTTATACTTTCTTAAACATTTTTTTGAAATTCCAAAACCATCCCTACCTTGACACTTTTAACTTAAATGAAGTATTTTCTGAAATTTTTCTCAGCTATTATATTTTCACTTACTTGGCCAAGTGTGCTTAATCATCTCTTTATAATATTTTAGTTATATGTGCCTAGTAGCTGTTTTTCACTTGTGTGTTGTTTGTGAATCCACCGGAATGTAAGAATTTGGGATCACAATTCTCTCTCCAAGTACAATGTTTTCCATATTGTCCCATCAATAAATATTTTGTGGATAGATGAATGCATATTTCTTTATGAAGATCAAAAGTGAATTTCTTGACTATGATAATGCAGTTTATTGTTCTCTTTTTCATAAAATGAAAGTTCTTTTTATTTTAATTCCACATTTCATAAAAGCACATGGCTTAGTGCTTGAACATGCTTTAGAAACCTTTATGTAAGCTTGTCTTTTATAGAATATAAAATGAACTGTATTTTGAAGTGTTAATGCCTGTTTCCTTTGTTTTGTATAACAGTAATGAGATTAAAATGAATACAGTACAAGCAGACACTCTACTAAAATTTCACCAGAGAACAGGCTTATAAAATACTCATGGTGTCAAGGGAAACCTAACAAATCTTCCTTTTACCTGTAAAGCTTTTCTGTGTGGTGAACACAAGATTCCAGAATCTCACACAGACAGTGGAAATCTGCTACATTTGAATGATTATGTGCTATGTAAGTTAGCCAGTTCCCCACTTCGCCTCACAAAACAATACAACTTCAGAACTCTCACTGAAATGGTGATCAAATTCAGAGGGATCTCAATAATTTTGAGAGGAATAACTCAATTTTTTCACACTGGTGCAATTAAGATACCAATTAGAACTTGAAAAATTAGATGATTTCAGAGGAAACTTCAACAGATTTTATCTTAAAACAGTATAAGAAGTGCTATGTTTTTTCTCTTTGCATTGCAGTGATGCTTATATATCCAAATGAAAAAAAATGAACATAAGTTAAAATAAAACATGTGAGCTAGTAACAAATTAATACTCGAATAGTATAAATAAAATTGAAGAAAATCCTATACAAGTAAAATGTGCACTTTGACTTCCATTTGAGATATAATTTGTATATTCAAGTTATAATTTCAAAGCCTAATATAGTAAAATATGCCACTTAATAAATCTAGTATCAGCAATTAGAGTAACACAGGAAAGTCTTTTCTTTGATTTCTTTTCATTAGGAAAATATGATGCAGATATTGTTTCTAGAAGGAAAAAAAAAGCTTATTGTTGAAAAGGAAGGGAATATTCAGTTTGTATTTTCACTTTTACCTTTAGTTTTCTAATCACAACATTTGATCTATAGTACTTCTATTCATGAATTAAAAATGATCTTGTTTGTAAAGATGATATAAATGATTAGTTTTTGACATGTGTGACACAAGTGTCTTAAATTCAATTTAACAAACATTGTTCAATAGCCTCTACTTATAAAACACTAGGCAGTAGAGTTTTTTCAGTTACATAGGCTCTTGTCAAGTAATTCTCAATTTTCCAGGAAGAATAGAGGACTCGCATGTGCTAGGTTGGAGTGACCCAGTGTTCTGACACACTAGCTGAAATTATTCTGGAGTTTGTTGTTCACTCTGGACCTATTTTTATATTAAATTAAACTTTATGTATTTGAGAAGGAGAGAAGGAAAGAGAGAAAGAGAGCTCCAATCTGCTGGTACATTCTCCAAATGCCTACCATAGCTGCATCTGAGCCCTTGGCCCAGGAACTCAATCCAGGTCTCCCATATGGATATTAGGGATTCAATTTCTTGAGCTATTACCTAATACTGCCTCTCAGGGTGAGCATTATCAGGAGCCAGAACTGGGAATTGAACCCAGGATCTCCTACATGTGATGCAGGCATCTTAACCACTAGGCCTAATGCATGGTCTCTGGCCTTTTCTAAACTTCTCTTCTGTATTATGGGCTCCTTATTCTCTCCTTTCATCTTGCTTCATTCAAAAACTCCTTGTTCTTCTCATAGTTCTGTTAATCAAGACAAAATCATGTTCTTTGACACTATTTTCCTGGACCCTGCACAATTTAAAATTTGTAACCAGATATCATTCTAATTAACTTCTATATAACAACTAGCGATATTTGAGACAAAACATTCTGTTATGTGTATGAGGCTGGTCCATTTAGAATACAAGAAGATTTGTGAAAAGTAATCATTTCGTAATTCTATCCTCTGGCCTAAGTCTCAGTCCCGGCTCCTGCATGTTACATTCTTATTTATGTGTTGCGGAATGAGAAGCCCATGCCAAGATGGTGCTGGCAAGCATCAGTTACTCAGGAAATGGCTTTGGAACCCACCTGGCAAAGGAGCCTACCTGGCAACAGGTATTGATTGGTTACGGCATAAACCACCCCTTGACTGGATTGGCTGCCTCGGCTATATAAGCAGCTGCACCAACTGAGATAATCAAGTGTGCAAGCTGCTCGTCTCTAGCCAGCTTTCGCCAACTTCCAGTGTCTGTGTCATGACTCTGTGCCTCTTGCCCCCATCATGCTTCTCCTCTCAGCACGATTCCACAGCAACATTTGTGCACTCTCATTTTTTTAAAAAAATATTTTATTTATTTAATTGAAAGTCAGAATTACACAGAGAGAGGAAAGGCAGAGAGAGGTCTTCCATCTGATGGTTCACTCCCGAGTTGGTGCAATGGCCGGAGCTATGCCCATCCGAATTCAGGAGCCAGGAGCTTCTTCGGGTCTCCTACACTGGTGCAGGGGTCCAAGGACTTGGGCCTTCTTCTACTGCTTTCCTAGGCCATTGCAGAGAGCTGGATTGGAAGTGGAGCAGCTAGGTCTCAAACTGGCACCCATATGGGATGCCAGTGCTTCAGGCCAGGGCATTAACTGACTGTGCCACAGTGCCAGCCAACTCTCATTTTAATCTTAACAACTACCATGCAGTTAGATATTATCTTGGTTTCCAGGAAAATTTATAAGCATGTAAATTAAGCAACTAAATCTCAGTAAATTAAATCACACTTGCAAAGTCACATAATTATATATTATATACATATCTTATATATCTTTGTGTTAGCACTAAAGCCACATTTTTAACCATTAGCTTTCTGTCTTTCTATGAAAAATATCTTAAAGTATGGATAAGAGATTAGGGTAATAATTTATTCCTGCAATTTGACCTCTCCCCAAGTGCTGGGTAATGACAACTATGTGTGGAATTGTATGAACCAATTGTTTGCAGATTCTTTATCACAACGGAAAACTTTGCCTGGTGGAGAGGTGACCACTGTTTATAATGCCAAGTAACTAAACTGAGTACAACAGAAATGAAGGAACCTGGCATAGAGTGTACTGGAGGGAGATCAGATTGAGAGAATCACAAAGAAGGATGTGAATTACCAAAGCCAAAGAAGGAATCTAGAATGAATTGTTTCTGAGAGCAGAAGGTTGTCAAGAAAATGGACTCCTGATGGGTTGTGTGCATACAAGTTCTGATCTCTTCCCTGGGTAAGACCTTCCTTCCGTCAGTATTATCCTAGCAATGTCTCTTTACTTTGGCGGTAGCAATTTATTCTACTTAATAGCAGTTGATTCCAGTTTGGAGTATTTACAACATTTGCAGAACTAGCTTCAATTACCTCCTTAGAGACACCAACTGTCATCTAACAGCTCCATATGGGGCCCCTCATCTGAACATGGAGATATTAGCACTGACTGAGTAGCATCCCCTATTTAGCACTGGATTTCAGCTTTGTAACATGTTTCCTTGAAGCTTTTAAGTTTCACTAAATCTAACCTCTTCTCTCTGCCCCAGGAGTGAAAGCTGCACACTGCAGTTGTCATCTCTCTGGTAGTTGGCTGTTTTCTGACTCATTGCTTTTTCAGTACCTGCTTGCTGTGGTTTAAATGTGTCCCCTCCAAAACTCAGGTGATATGAATGTGATAATAGTAGAAGGTGGGGAATTTAAAAGATGATTAGGTCATGAGGGCTCCTACCTGGATGAAGGCTTTTATTAAAGAGGCTCACACAGCATTCAGTTTTCTTGTCTTTCTGCCTTCTGCGGTGTGGGTGTCATTCCTCTTTGGAGGCTGTAGCCCTTACCAGATGACTGAATCCAACAGTGCTTTGATCTTTGACTTCCCAGCCTCCAGACTTGTGGTAAGTAAATTTCCATTCTTTGTAAATTACACATGATCAGGCCTTCTATTATAGCAGCACAAATAAAGTGAGATGATGGTTAAAAACTTTATATGTACGTACTTGGTTAAAAAAAATTATGTCTCTTCTGCCTCCTAAAGAGAATTGAACTGATACACCACATACAATCTCTCCATAAATTCCTGAGGCTTAATTTTCAAATTAGTAAAAAGAAAGATTTTTTTTCCTAAATTAAAACCTTTTTTAAGTATAAGCTCCATGACTCCCTGTAGTTATGTTAAAATATAGACTCACTTGTAAGCTTGGTAAAGAGAAAGACTTGGACATATTATTTGAGTTTCATTGAGTTTACAAGGATGATGAGACAAGATAATAGCTCTAATCAAAGACCCTAAGCATTTTGGTTCAGGATAATATTAAGATAATATGAAGTCACAATAAATTTCAGTGGACTTCAGAGGAATACACACTTGATGGATGAAATGTTGGAGCAGAGCCTGAGATGCTGTTTGAGGGAGCAAAGCTCAAGTCAGTACCAAAAGCATAATAACTGAATATTAAAAAAAATAATTGTTACTATTATTGCTGTCATTGATTGAAAGAATTGATATCTGATAGTAATTCTTTTACACATATTTAATCCACACAACAACCATATGTTATTGTCCTGCTTTTCTAATAATCCCTTTTACTAATGGGGAAACCAAGGCTGAAACAGATTTCATAGCTTCCACATTACCCCTAACAAGTAGATAGGTGAGTTTCATTTAAACGTTGACCCATGATGTTCAAATGTCATTCTTGACACAAAGGAGTTGTACAAAGGAGAGAGAAGAGGCCAATAATGGGGCAAAAAGACCAATTAAGAGCTAGATACTAAATACAAAATTGCATATAGCAATGATATTTTTCATGACATTTTCATTTGAATATGTTATACTGCTTCTAACCCAATCTCTGCTTTGTCATTCTTTTATATCCTCAAGTGCAAATTCCCTGTCAATAATGACATCTAAGACATAGTTACCCACAATCAACACCAAAATAGTTTCAGCATCTGAAATGCATTGTGCCCTGTGAATGTTCTACTTTATTTCTGAAACAAAAGCTCAGTCATTTATATCTACATGTGAATTGTCTTATATGCTATTATATTTCAATTCATGTACAGTAATATCTCTCACAGCTACTGAAAACAAAGCAGAAGTTGTTGACAAACTCAGAAAAGATACTGATTCAGGTAAAACTGTGTGCATTAATCTTATAAAGGTGATGGTTAATAAGCATAACTGACAGCAGAAAAGGTATCATAAGCTGTCTAAATGAGTGACACACTTATAACAATAAAACCAATATAGCTAATAGGGTCATACTCTTTTAAGTACTGGGTTTCTCTGTGATGTCATACTTTAGCTTAGTAAACCAGCGATAGTATTGATGAGACGGACTATGGGTACATTTCTAAACATCTCAGTTTCCTGGAGATTAGAGGAAACTCTATGCCTATCCATCAGGGAAGTTATCAGGTATTCTTTCTAAGATTTTATTTATTTATTTATTTTTATATTTATAACACCTTTATTCATAATCACTAAAAATTGGAAGCAACTAAACTATTTTCAAAAAGTGAATGAATAACCTGTTAAACTGATACAGTGGAGTATAATTTCTTTTTTTTTAACTTTTATTTAATGAATATAAATTTCCAAAGTACGGCTTATGGATTACAATGGCTTCCCCCCCCATAACGTCCCTCCCACCCGCAACCCTCCCCTTTCCCAACCCCTCTCCCCTTCCATTCACATCAAGATTCATTTTCGATTCTCTTTATATACAGAAGATCAGTTTAGCATACATTAAGTAAAGATTTCAACAGTTTGCTCCCACACAGAAACATAAAGTGAAAAATAATAGATGATTTTTTTTAAAAGATGATGAAATTAGATCAGATCTATTGTCATGTTTAATCCCAGTGAGAGTCAAGTTGGGAATTGATAATTTCTTCTTTTTTTTTTTTTAACAGAAGATCAGTTTAGTATACATTAAGTAAAGATTTCAACAGTTTGCACCCACCTAGAAACACAAAGTGAAATATACTGTTTGAGTACTCGTTATAGCATTAAGTCTCAATGTACAGCACATTAAGGACAGAGATCCTACATGAGGAGTAAGTGCACAGTGACTCCTGTTGTTGACTTTACAAATTGACACTCCTGTTTATGGCATCAGTAATCTCCCTATGCACCAGTCATGAGTTTCCAAGGCTATGGAAGCCCCTTGATTTCTCCGACTCTTATCTTGTTTAGACAAGGTCATAGTTAAAGTGGAGGTTCTCTCCTCCCTTCAGAAAAAGGTACCTCCTTCTTTGAAGACCTGTTCTTTCCACTGGGATCTCACTCACGGAGACCTTTCATTTAGGTTTTTTTTTTTTTTTTGGCCAGAGTGTCTTGGCTTTCCATGCCTGAAATACTCTCATGGGCTTTTCAGCCAGATCGGAATGCCTTTAGGGCTGATTCTGAGGCCAGAGTGCTGTTTAGGACATCCGCTATTCTATGAGTCTGCTGAGTATCTTGCTTCCCATGTTGGATCACTCTCCCCTTTATTTATTCTATCGGTTAGTATTAGCAGGTACTAGACTTGTTTATGTGCTCCCTTTGACTCTTAGTCCTTTCATTATGATCAATTGGGAACAGAAATTGATCACTGGGACTAGTGAGATGGCATTGGTACATGCCACCTTGATGGGATTAAATTGGAATCCCCTGGTATGTTTCTAACTCTACCATTTGGGGCAAGTCAGCTTGAGCATGTCCCAAATTGTACATCTCTTCCCTCTCTTATTCCAACAGATTTTATTTATTTATTTGAAAGGTAGAATTACGGACAGAGAGGAGAGAGAATCTTTTTTTTTTAAGATTTATTTATTTACTTGAAAAAGTTACACAGAGAGAGAAGGAGAGGCAGCGAAAGAGAAAGAGGTCTTCCATCCACTGGTTCATTCCCCAATTGGCCACAATGGCCAGAGCTGTGCCGATCCAAAGCCAGGAGCCAGGAGCTTCCAGTCTCCCATTGTGGGTTCAGGGACCCAATGACTAGGGACATTTTCTACTGCTTTCCCAGGCCATAGCAGAGAGCTGGATTGGAAGTGGAGCAACTAGGACTTGAACAGGTACCCGTATGGGATGCCGGCACTGCAGGTTGTGGCTTTACTGGCTACACCACAGCGCTGGCCCCAAGAATCTTCCATCCTCCACTTCACTCTCCAAATGGCTACAAACACCTAAGCTGGAAGAGGAAAAATCCAGGAGCCTGGAGCTTCATCCAGGTCTCTTATATGGGTGCAGGGGTCCAAGCACTTGGGACATCTTCCACTGCTTTTAAGTTTAACAGGATGGCATTTATGAAATTCTCAGAACTCCTAGAGGAACTATCATGCATAAGCAGGGTTATTAATATTATTATAAAGTGGTAAATGCTCCTGGGGCTGTGGTTAGAGTACTAAGAAACTCAATGTAAAAGTTCAGTAAAAGTGGGAAAAAATCTAAAGAATACTAACAAAAAGAGGAAAAATACTGATATAAGAATAAGTGAGAGTCATAGGTCAAATGATAGGAATTTTATAGGCTACTGATAAGATGCTGATCTTTCCCCTTTGTGCTCTTCTGGTGCCTGTGCAAATGGGTTGGAAATCTAATGAGAGCCATCTCTCTCATGACATATCAAACACTCCACCCTGAGTCACAGCCAAAAATTACCACAAGAAAGGATGGTGTTCTCATAGTATCCCAGCCTTCCTTTTCCATATAGATGTATAATAAAAATATTCTTCCAATTATTTCAAGGCCTTAAAAGAGAAATGGAGAAGACACAGCTGAAGTTCAGTTCTGAAAAGGCATGCAGCTGTCAGGATAGCTATTTTTGAACAGGCTGGCCATTGCTAGTAAAGGTTCTTTAAAGAAAGCTTCTGCCCTATAATAAAATTACAGGGAAGGTGGAGGACTCTCCCCCTTATAACATAGTACTAGTGGAAGAAATGATGTAGAGATCTGTGAAGTCGTTTGAAATCTGGAAATACTCAGACAAAAGACATAAAGTAAATACAGGAATATGGGACTCAATTTTGCAGTGGCATCAGAAATGTGTCCTTGTTAGGAATTCTTCAGAGACTGTTTGCAGGCGTATCAAAATCCATTCCTTCCCAGTCTTTCTCTCCAAACCCACTCTTCTTCATAAGCTCCTTTTAAATAAATCTATGCAAAAGTCTACCTAAAGTGAATAATACAGCATTAATGTCTAGAAACAAGGTTTAGTCTTTGGACTGTGCCACAAAATACAGAGGGTTACTTCTTCCCACTGCTCCCTCATTTAGTATGCAACTATGTGAACATCATTTTGCCATCAGTTGGCGTGGATCCAGCCCTAACTGTGGCAGGCATTCTGACTGAGTATAGATTCCCTTATAGAAAAGGAAGGCCAGAATAACTAAATTATCAGAGGATTTATACTTTTTCAAAATTGAATCAAAAAAATGAAAAGGTAGTTAAGGGTCTAACTTAGTCGGGTATTGTATATCAGAGGCTGTCCCTGACTTATTAAAGTACTCATATTTTTACACATAACTGACTTTTATGATTATAATGGGCAATTTCATTTTGTGCTCCGTATAGGTCCAAAGCAAAATTTTCCCATCTTTCATGTGGCAAAGAAAGTAAACAGATATTAGACAATTTAATTTATTTGACAGTTATTAGTACAAACTAAATTCAGTAGTCTTCAGTTTTATTCTGTCTTCCACTAATGTGTGATCAGTAGTCAGTAAGAGATGAAATCCTTTTTACTTGGAACTATCTTTTGAAAGGAGTCAAGATCCATCTCTTATCCCTAGAGGGGGCTCCCTTGAAAATTACTATTAGTTATCTAAGCACTGATTTCTGTGTGTGTAAGTAGGTGTGTATTATTTACTCAAATCTATTATTCTGTGTTATGAGGACACCCCTGCTGTGTGTTTATGACTTGTGGTCTTATTTAGCATTTGCATAGCAATTTCATTTTAACAAAAGTCTGCTACAATCATTTTTATTAGGTATTCCTCACAGCACCCTGGTGGAATAGAACAGCATTTTTGTACTTATTTTTTAGATGAAGGACAGACTCAAGCAGCTTGGAAGAATAACAATTTTTTTATTGATCTACTTGGAATTAAGAAATGTGACTTCTGGTCTCATTGTTTCACCAGGTGAGCCAATAAAAATATTTAAAAAAATAAATAAAGGATTCAAATGCACTTTTGCTTCAGTTCACTTCAGATTCATGTATGTTTGTTGCCTTCAGATACAGTAACATGCATGCAGACAAAATAATGTATTGAAAACTCACAAAAATTCTGATACACAAACATTCATGTATTCAAATAATTAACTAAGAATAAATCCTTCCTTAGAGAAGATCTGGGTGAATTAGTTGCTTCTTTTTGTTGCAGGAATACCTTCGCATTCCTATTTCCTCAGGACCAGACTTTACTAACCTGATGTATATCATTTATTTCCCTTCTGCAGCAGTTTCTGCACTGGTATCTAGTTGTAATTTCTTCCCATTTCCTCCTACTTCAAAATCAGTGTTCCCAAGACCCAGAAATTTTTTTTAACAGTGTAGCCACGTGTAACCAGTATTTCAGCACTATTAACTAGTAAGTGGATGCATAATCTATGGAAACACTAATTTCACTTGGTATGCTGTTGTTACAACTGGAACAACATGTATTTGATGGGTTTCACAGTCTCTGAGCCATTTTATTCTAGATAGTTAATTAAAAACATACTAAAAGTGTACATAAAGAACCTGTTAAGCACCCACTACGTGAAGAGAAGATTGTACGTTATGGGAATAAAACTGTTATACAGAGTAAAGTTAGGTCTTAATTAACTGATGTATATGAGGACACTTGAAAAAGTTCATGGAGAAACAGAATTAAAAGATAAATTTATTCTGAGGCAAAAATTCTGAAACTCAGCATAACTTTTTTCTAAACACACACCTTATATGAACTTTTTGAAGACTTCTGATACAATAATTGCCCTAGATATGTAATCTTACCGATAGATAACTCCATCTGGTCTTAAAAATGTTCAGGAGCTTTTGATTATTTAACCAATCTTATGTATATCACTGAGACTTTGTATGTCCACTTAAAATTGTCAGGCCTATTTCAGACTTAACAAACTTCTAAGAAGATCAGACCATGGTTTTCTTCTTTTGATGGAGTAGAAGAAAATGAGGAGTGTAGTTTGCTCTCTTGTGCGTTCTACCCATTTTCCCATCCATTTGATTGGCAGTGTGTTGAGGCTAGTACGAAGGATAATGGAAGAATAAGGATTACTTTGGTAGTTCCTGTTTGGAATTATCATCTCCTTAAGGGAATAAATCTTTTCTTGGGGGAGGGAAGGAAGATTACTCTTCCAGGTTGTTGACAACAAATAGTGTTGTAGCTCATTTTCAAAAAGGTATACTTAAGGCATCACCAGGCCCTACTGGCATAAGACATGATCTGATTCAATATTCCTAAGCTTTTATAGTCCCATATCTTTTATCTGATCCTTGGAAAGCAGCATTGAACTGATATCCTTTGATGACAACACGGCTAAACCACAGATTGCAGTCTCATTTTGTCTTCCATGCTCCAGTCTTTCTTCCTGGGAACCTAGAATCTGGAAGATTTCCTGCTCTCTTTCCTTCTGGTCTGACTCTGTGCCATCTCTCTATAGTTCTTTCCCCAACACTTACACAGCATCTAGACAGAATAGTGACTCTGATCAGCAGAAAACCAATAAAAGAACAAGAGCCCAACATTTTCTTTTTGAAGGATTTACAAATCTTTAAGCAATTTTGTTCCTTCCTTGGTATCTAGAAAAAGAGTAGAGCCATTTTCACTAACACTGCACTGCCCTAAGGTATCTTCCCACTCATGGTGACTCATATCTTTCTCTGGTCATGACCTGCTTGCCAGTTTGTTCTTACTGCCCTAGGGTCCCCTGAAGAAGTGTATTTTTTCAATTCTGCTTTCAGGAATTTAGTAACTGCTTCTCAGTCGTTCTGTAGTTTGCAGAGCTGGCCTCAGAAGGAGGGAGAGGGCTATGAAAGGTCTCAAGCCACTCTTCACTCTGTCTTCTTTTATAAGACTCTGTTAGGATATCCACAGTGTGTTGCATGTTGATAAGGAAGCAACAGTCCATAAATGCTGGGAGTTATACATAGGGTATGGCACCATATCAATGAGATAGTAATTATTTGTGATGTGGTAAATCAGGCAAGGCATCATGGAGAAATAGATGTTTGAATGACATATGAATAATGGAATAGAACTGAAAAAAGTGGCTCTACAATTTGTCTCTTCAGAGAAAGTGGTGACTTTTAAAAATATGTTACTTAAATTTTATTACTTTCCCGCAATCAAAGCAAAAATTACACCAAAGTTAAACCAGCAAAAGAAAAAAAAATCCTTAAAAGGTTTCACAACAAGGGAGATAGTCTAAATTCAACATCACTGACTCAAAAAGCAGGGGGATTTTAAGCACTGGGGTAAGATATCAGAAAAGAGATGGATGTTAGGAGGGAGACGGATAAAAAGGATACCTGAGTACACCCAATTATACTTGCAGTTGCAATCAATTTTCTCTGTTGTTAGGCCATGCATATTTGTGAGTCAGTTCTCCTAACTGAGACCCTTCTGTGTAGCCCAGCTTATGTTTAGGTTCCAATGGTCTCACAGGGACAAAGTGATGAGGGCATTGCATCCTTTAAGGTTCACATTTTACAGAGACGGCTCCAAAATCTTTGAGCAAGACATTTCCTGAATTGTAAGACTTGTAAGAGGCAGGGAGAAAACTTTCATATGTTTTAAGGGAACAGGGAAAGAATTTATAATTTTGAATTAAATGCTCTGAAAATAGAACTGGTTTTAGTTAAAATCCTGCCTTTGGAATTTATTTGCTCTGAAGTCTGGAAAACTTGCTGAATGTTTCTATTATAAACAGATAATTATAACTATCTCATAATTACCTTGAAAGAATTCAAATAAGGCTTCTAAAGAGTGCCTCCCTTAGAGTGCCATGTGATGAATACTCAAGAAAGTGTAGCTGCAAGTATTTTCTGAGTACCCAAAGGAGGTGCCAGCTTGTACCTGACCTGTATCTGTTGGCTATGATTCTTCTTATGCTCTCATTTTGAATACAGCAAGTAAGCATGACAAATTTAATCCTTGGATATGTAGTTTTTGGGATCTATAGTGATCACTTTGATAATATTATCAATTATCAATGCATATTATTACTATTAATAATACTTAATTAATAATAATAATAGCTTAAAATTATCAAGGCATTAGAAGACTTTTTACTTTACCATCTGCAAGCCCTATCATTCCTTTTATGCTTAAACATTTTTATCTGATGATCATTTTCTTCAAAACTTTTTGTAGCTTGGCTACCTGACAACTTAGATCTTTAAGGAAGCTGTGTATTGTATAAGCACTGAAGACTTTAGAAGGGAAAATCAGTAAAGAGTAGCGTTAACCTCATTCCTCAAAAAAAAAAAAAAAAAAAAAAACCCTAAGATTCCTTAGGCTATGAGTGGAAGAAATTTTTCTTTGTAACAAATGATTCTGGAACTCTATGAACCCTTTTTTTCCAATAGGAGCAAATTTTCTGGATTTCCAGCTTGCCTTAAATGCCAAGCTTCCTGTATGACTACTATTGATTGCCTTAGTAGGAAAATGTTAAACAGCCTCTCCTCCCAGAAAGTGGAGCTGCAGCTCTCAGTCAACTATTGGTGACTCAGGATTGCCTAGGATTCCAGCATCAATTCGATCTGGATGCAGCAAGTCAAATCATATTTTGATTTAATTAGTTCAGATAGAGAAGGGAAAGATTTTACAGAGCCTCCTATGCACTTAGCAATTTTATGATCTCTCCAGAAACAGAAATTGATGATATAGCCACCATTATTTAAAATGAGGAAACAACATTTCCCAGATTAGTATGTGGCGAGTGGAAGCTGCATCCAAACCTCCCAAAGTTTCCAAGAAATATTAAGGCAAACAAACTGGAAAAACGTATGAGTGAATCTACCACTGAAGAGAAGGAATATTTTGAAAGGAAAGGTCAATGTGTGTCTTCAATATGGGTACCACGTGTCAGAGTATATGAGAGGATCTATAGAAGGAGAATTGTCTTCGCTTAATGTAGAAAGAAGCCTATTTGCTGATGCTCAGGGGAGATACAGACCTTTATTAAAGGCTCCTATCAATGAGATATGAATGAAGGATCTTAGCCACTTTCTTTCCTTGCAATCCAAATTAAAGAAAGCCATCTCTTTCATTTTCATCTTTTTAGAAACATTCAGAAACATAGAAAAAATAAGTTGGAGTATTGGGAGAGAAATAAGCATTACAAGATACTTAATACGACTAAATGATACGTAGCACGTGGTTCTCTTCAACTTAAAACACAATAAAATACATTTGTCCTTTGGTGTCCATGGAGGATTTGTTCTAGGACCCCTGCGGATTCTAAACTTTTCTGATGCTTAATTCTGTTATATAAAATGGCGTAGTGTTTGCATATAAACTATGTACATCTTCCTATAAAGCTTAAATCATCTCTAGATTACTTGTAATACTTAATGCAGTGCAAATGCTTTGTAAAAAATTGTAATGTTGTATTGTTTAAGGAATCATGATAAGCAAAAAATGTCTATGTGATCAGTATATGCGCAATTCAAAAAAGTTGTTCTATTTGTAGTTGATTGATTCCTTGGATGCAGAATCTGGAGACACAGAAGGCCACATGTACTCCCAAATGCTTTAGAAAAAAGTAAAGAAGCAAAATAATTAATTTGATTCAATATCTAGCTCTGAGGAGATTAAATTTTATTCTATCTTCTTTCCCATTGAAGTAAATAATAAAACTAAAATACCTGCTACTAATAAGCTGCCTAGAATTCAAAGAGCTAAGTCTAAGTAAGGGACAAAAGACTTGATATATACAAATAATCAGAGTGGAAAAATCTCAAAGTATAAAAGTTTGTAAATTATTTCTTTTAGAATTCATAAAATATGCCACAGGTAGCCAGCAAATCTACAAGAAGTTCCAAAGAGGAGAAATAATGCTCATAAAACTTGTCATGAACAAGAACCTTGCAGCTGGGAGACTTGCAAAGGAAGCATTACAATAATGTAGCCTGCTGGCAATTTAGCTCAGCCAGAATCCCTGAAAATATATACATGATATTAAAGTGCTGATGTCTTGTTCTGGTGTCAGAATTGACAATGCCAAGGGGAAAAAAAAAGAATCCATTGTCACTACAAAAACCATAGGACCACACAAAATGGCCAAGTATGTCATCAGACTGAAGACAGTATGAGCTTATCTTCCTGAAATGTTTTCTTCACACTCTAGCTAAAATTAGTTGGACATATGATCCTGCTATATTTTGAAAAAAAATTTGTCAGCCTCACTTAGAGAAAAAAAAAATCTTCTCTTTCTAGGCAAAGACGATCCTTGCAGAAAACTATACAACTTCATGGAGGTGCAAACTGAAGAATCCCAGCAATCAGGATAATGGTTAAATCTGTAGTTCACAATAATTTATTCCATTACCCCTAGTCATCTGACCTGAATTCAGCTCTTATTGTATTTATTTGCTCATATCCCAGGCAAGTGAGATATTTTAAAATTTTCTTACAAAGACATCTGCAATAGTGCTCACTTTCTGATACAGAAAAAATTATAGAATTCAACACCCAAACCAGAGAAAAATGAGCCCAAGGGCTGTCACTTAATTCTTCTCTATTGTAGTAATATTATACTTATTACTATATCAAATTGTCCTTGGTAAAGTTATCTTGCCTCAACTTGAAATGTGATGGTTCAAATTTTCTATAGTTCACAATGTTGTTGGTATTTAGAAATTTTTAATTAATCTTTGTAGTCTGATTTAATGTCATTATAATCATAACCTAGTAGAGTGTTAATTATCAATAAATACACTATTGGAAATTCATTTACAATTATCTATCAAATTTGCCCAAAAATACTACTTATAAGAACTTTAATATGTTGAAATTTCAAAATGATGCATACTTTAGAAGTGTCATATGTACAGTTTATCATTGATATTGTTTTTTGTTTGTTTTAAAGATTTATTTATTTATTTAAAAAGCAAAGTTTTGAGAAAGAGAGAGGAGAGACAGAGAGAGACAAATCTTCCAACCACTGGTTTACTCCTCAAATGGCTACAATGGTTGGAGCTGGGCCAGTCATAAGCCAGGAGCCAGGAAATTCATCTAATTCTCCCATGTGGATTCAGGGGCCCAAGTACTTTCACCATCCTTTGCTGCTTTCCCAGGCACATTAGCAGGGACCTGGATTAGAAGTGGAGCAGACAGGTTACAAATCAATGCCCATATGAGATGCAGATGTCTCAGACAGCGGCTTTACCCACTATGCCATAATACCAGCCCTAAATTATTGTTTTGAATGAACATCATTGGAAATTGCATAAATATAAAAAAATAGAGAAGAAAGAAATTAAATCAATCATGGTATAAGCATGTAATCCAAAAAGGCTCAGACAATAATAAAATACAGAAAATGTAAGGTTTATTTGCTGGAGGCAGTCTTAGCATTTAATTCAGGGAACACAGAATTTAGTGGAAACCAGTGTATAACCCATTAGGGAGGGGTTTAGAGGGTTCTTTAAAAGGTTAAAAAGAAGAAGTTTAAGTTAATTATATTGTTTTTTTTTTTTTTCACATCTCATATGTTCACATTGTCTGTGCCTTTGTTCTGGAAAAAATTGTAGCTTACAAGGTCTTTTGGGTGTTGCTCCTCAGTACTATAATTTTCTTTTATTGTGACAGAATGTTCACAGAGTGGTTGCCACAGCACATGATGAGTCTGGGCCAGAAAGCTGCCACTGTTGTGAATTTTCTTTCACAATCACAAAATGGAAAATTATGCAGTCATGGAAAGTAATGAGGTTGCTCTTTATTTGGAAATATGGGATGCTCTGTAAGAGACCATTAATTCAAATAAGTCACCAAATAAAGCATAGAGTAGTATATAAAAGAAGATATGTAGAATATATTCTCTGAAAAATGTATCAGAAGCTAAGGTTGTGTTTTTACCAATGTTCAGGAACACAAACAGATGAAAATATGGAACCAAAAACAGTTCTCAGTTTTTTTTCTTGAAATACAAGTTGAGCATGCCTAATCCAAAATCTAAATTTGAGTGCCAATGTGAGACCACAATATGGTAAATTCTACATGTTGTCTCATTAGTTATAGTCACATTTATTTATTTATTTGAAAGGCAGAGAGAGAGAGAGAGAGAGGTCTTCCATTTGCTGGTTCACTCTGCAGATGGCTGCAATGACCAAACCTGGGCTGATCTAAAGCCAGCAGCCAGGAGGTTCCTCCAGGTCTCTGAAATTGGTGCAGGGGCCCAAGGACTTGGAGCATCTTCTACTGCTTTTCTGAGCCATAGCAGAGAGCTGGATCGGAAGTGGGGCAGCCTGGACTCAAACTGGCACCCATATGGGATGCTTGCACTGCAAGAGCCAGCAATACCCACTACTCCACAGCAGCTGCCCCAAGAAATAAGAATTAAACCCTTCAGAATGATGCAACACTTGGAGCTGAGAGTCTCAAGGGCGAGAACGATCCAACATGGGAAGTGAGATACACAGCAGACTTATAGAATGGCAGATGTCCTAAACAGCACTCTGGCCTCAGAATCAGCCCTTAAGGCATTTGCATCTGGCTGAAGAGTCCATGAGAGTATTTTATGCATGGAAAGCCAAGACACTCTGGAAAAAAAAAAAAAAAAAAAAAAAAAAAAAAAAAAAAAAAAAAAAAACAACAACAACTAAATGAAAGATCCCAGTAGAAAGAATGGGCCATCAAAGAAGGAGATACCTTTCTCTGAAGGGAAGAGAGAACTTCCACTTTAACTATGACCAACTATGACCTCGTTTAAAGAAGATCAGTCGGCGAAATCAAAAGACTTCCATAAGCCGGCGCCGTGGCTCAATAGGCTAATCCTCCACCTTGCGGCGCCGGCACACCGGGTTCTAGTCCCGGTCGGGGCGCCAGATTCTGTCCCGGTTGCCCCTCTTCCAGGCCAGCTCTCTGCTATGGCCAGGGAGTGCAGTGGAGGATGGCCCAGGTGCTTGGGCCCTGCACCCCATGGGAGACCAGGAAAAGCACCTGGATCCTGGCTCCTGCCATCGGATCAGCGCGCTGCGCCGGCTGCAGCGGCGGCCATTGGAGGGTGAACCAACGGCAAAAGGAAGACCTTTCTCTCTGTCTCTCTCTCTCACTGTCCACTCTGCCTGTCAAAAAAAAAAAAAAAAAAGACTTCCATAGCCTTGGCAACTCATGACAAGAGCCTAGGGAGATTACTGACTCCATAAACAAGAGTGTCAAATTGTTAAGTCAACAACAGGGTCACTGTGCACTTACTCCTCATGTAGGAGCTCTGTCCTTAATGTGTTGTACAATGTGAATTAATGCTATAACTAGTACTCGATCAGTATTTTACACTTTATGTTCTGTGTTGGTGTAAGCTGTTGAAATCTTTACTTCATTTATACTAAATTGATCTTCTGTATATAAAGAGAATTGAAAATGATTCTTGATGTCAATGGAATGGGAAAGGGAGTGGGAGACGGGAGGGTTGCAGGTGGGAGGGAAGTTATGGCAGGGAAAAAGCTATTGTAATCCACAAACTGTACTTTGGAAATTTATATTTACTAAATAAAAGTTAAAAAAAATTAAAAAAATCGTTTTCCAGGTGAAATACATGGACATATAGTGAAGCTAGGAGTGTGCAAGGACGACTCTCTATTTTATTTTGTTTGTTGAATTTGCTCTTTTTAAAGATTTTATTTATTTATTTGAGAGGTAGACTTATAGACAGAGAGAGGGAGAGACAGCCATAAATGGGCTGATACAAAGCCAGGAGCCAGGAGATTCCTCCAGGTTTCCCACATGAGTGCAGGAGCCCAAAACCTTGGGCCATCTTCCACTGATTTCCTAGGCCATAGCAGAGAGCTGGATAGGAAGAGGAGCAGTGGGGACACAATCTTGTGCCCACATGGGATGCTGGTACCACAGCCAGAGGCTTAGCCTACTATGACACAGTACAGGACCCTGAATATGCTTTTAAGAGATACATTCCTGGGGCTACTATTGTGGCACAGTGGGCTAAGGCATGGCCCACAATTCCAACATCCCTTATGAGCACTGGATTCTAGTTCCAGCCTTTCTGCTTCCAATCCAGATCCCTGCTAATACACTGGGATAGCAGCAGAAGATGGCCCAACTATTGGACTCCCACACCTATGTGGGAGACCCAGATGCAGCTCCAGGCTCTTGGTTTGAGCCTGGCCCATCCCTGGCTGTTGCAGGCATTTTGGGAGTGAACCAGTGGTTGTTTTCTCTGTCATTTACGCTCTCTCTCTCTCTCTCTGTAAACCTGCCTTTCAAATACATAAATACATCTTTAAAAAGATGACACATTCCTGTTGTTTCTTGGATTTTGCTTAACCAAAACAAGCATAAGCATTTTCAAAAGAAATGTTTTACACAAAAATGTACCAATTGTCATAGAAAACAAATTTTCAGTACAAATTTGCATGTGCTGCCATTAAAAAGGAAATATTTAATTTTTGATATAAGCTCTCCTCATATCTCTCTGACCCTGCTTATCCTGTTTACTGTATAAAGTTATTTCTCCTTCAAATTCCTAACTTTACTGTTTACACACTATTTAATTAGTAAGTAAATTCATTTGTTTAAATCTTTGTCAAGGGACCAGTGTTGTGGCATGGTGGGTAAAGCTGCCATCTGTGATGTTGCCATACCATATGGACTTGGTTTGAGTCCAGCTACTGGACTCCACTTCTGATCCAGCTCCCTGCCACTGTGCCAAGGAAAGCATCAGAGGATGGCCCAAGTCCTTGGGCTCTTGCACCCATATGAGAGATCCGGATGAAGCTCCTGGCCCATGGCTTCGGATTCGCCCAGCTCCAGCCATTGCGGCCATTTGGGGATTGAACCAGCAGATAGAAGACGTTTCTCTCTGTCTCCCTTTGTCTGTCTGTAATTCTGCCTTTCAAATAAATAAATAAATCTTTAAAAAATAAACAAAAGCTTCATCAAATATGTACTCCATGAGACAGCTCTTGTCCAGTTTTCTTTTTTTTGCTAATCTGAAAATATTAAGACTCAATAAACATTTTTGTTGAATTAGTATATGTGAATGGAATGCAGAATAAAGTAAGTTAACAGACCATTTTGAGAATATCATCTGATGTAAAATAGATATTTATATCTGGTTTACATAATAGCTGTAATTTTAAAAAAAATATTGAGACATAGATTTGGCCAAAAAAAGATAAAAATGTATGTGTGTGTATGCATGCTCCTTTGCATTTAAAACCAAAGTATAGTATGAGTCATATTTCTGATTCTTCAAGTTTAAGAGAAACATGTTTTAGTAGATAGCACATAGCTTTTTTAACAGGCAAAATTAAACATATTACTGAGACATGTTAGTGATGAATGCTGCTATTTGGGTTCTAAAATGATGGCTGCTGGCAGGAATTCTGGGGCATTTTTATATATTATCCTTCTGTCGTTTTGTTGACAAATACATTTTCAAATGAATGAGGCAGGGTGTTACTTTGTGGTAATGACTATTTTTGCTGATGCCATGCACAATAGCACATGTGTCAATAAAGACTTCGCTCTGAATTCACTTAATTAACTAATGAGACATTAGATGGACATTCAACAATCTGCATAAAATGAGAGTTATGCAGACTGATTATTCATTTAGTTTGTAGTATATGGAGAAAAGAGAAGATCACTCTTCATTGTTAATTCTCTTTTAAAAGTAAAATGATTAACTAATTTAGAATTTGTGATGTTGCAACCTGGATTTATTTTCATTTTTGAATTTTTTTGAAAAAGGGGTTTTGCAAACAAATTTATTTAAATTATTTTGTTTAAATTATCCAACTCTAATATTTGTACATGGTCACTTACTTGTCTCAGTTACTTAATCTGTAGAAAGAGTGTAGTAATATTTACTAATGTATAGGCTGGGTGTTTTAATTTAACTTTCAAATTTGTACATCAGTATATGTTACATGAAAACCACTTATTAACCACTAATATTTACTGCTTCTTCTTCTTCATCATCATTTTAAATATAAGCTAGTTACAAGTAATGCATATAATCACAATAACTGATGTAAAGTTTCTATACATATACCATTATTTCCTAGAGATAGACCAGATGATTGAAGATAGTACAACTAAAATAAAATACATTTTTTAAACTAGTTAAATTAGACTTCCTAATTTCCAGTTTGCCAAACAGACAACTGCAAATTATCCAATAAACAATGTAAGAGGAATGTACAGAGTTTCCTGATAGTGTATATTAGGCAAACCTAAAGTGACCTGACACATTTGGTGAAGGTTTCTCAGACATAACATAACAAGTGAAGAGTTCTGAGGCTAAGTAAAATTTCTTCAGATGTCAGAGGCAGAGGAAAATCCTAGTTGAGGAAGCTGCACGTGCAGCTTATGGAGATTTGAGGAAGAGTGACACATTAAGGAATTTCACACGCAGTTATGGCATGGGGGGTTATGAAGCATAATCAAGTGGAAAGGAAGGAAGACTGAATGAGACATTAATTAGATGGAAATTTGCATGTGTTTAAAGATATTTGAAATTTATCCTAAAGTCTATAAAAGATCAGTAATATATTTTCATTTGTTGTATAATTGTTTTCACTGTTGATATGTAATTTACATACAGATTTTACTTATTATCTATTTATTTATTATTTTATGTATTTGGAAGTCAGAGAAACAGATAGAGACTGAGAGAGAATCCTCCATATGCTGGTTCATTCTCCAAATAGGCCTGGGCCATGCTGAAACCAAGAGCCTGAATTTTCATTGTGGTCTCCCACGTGGGTGGCAGGGACCAAACTGCCTGAACCATTTTATGCTGCCTCTCAGGATGCCCGTTAGAAAGAAGCTAGATAGGAAGCAGAGAGGGGAGTCACATCCAGGCACCCTGATATGGGATGCAGGTATCTCAAGTGGCATCTTAACTGCTGCACCAAAGACCTGTCGCAGGACTGAATTGTATCTTCACATATAATAACCACCCCAGAAAACATATGGAATATAATCATTACCCCGCCGTTTTCTCATATCCCTTTTAAATAAATGACTCATTCCATGAAGTAATCATTTTTTGATTTCATCATTATTATACTACATTTGCTTCTTGTTCTTTATTTAATGGAATTGTAAAGCTTGTATCCTTTAATTCTAGGTTTCTTTTACAAAGTATAATATTTTAGAAATTGACAATATTGTTGAATATATCTTATGTCATTCCAATTTACTGCTGATAGACTTTCTCTTTTAGAATATGCTGCAATGTGTTTATCCTATTGATGGATATTTGGGACAATTAGTACATAAGGTTGCTATGAACATTATGGATAATTCTTTCTGTTGCATATGTTAAATATACCTCAAAGCAGAATTGCTTTTTCATAGTGTGGAGGCATGTATAATTTTATAAGAAAATGTCAAATAGTTTTCTAACATTATTGTGACATTTACACTCTCATCAGTTAACGTGAGAGTTCTAGTGATTATAATTTCTTGGCAGATTGTGAATATTTTTATATTGGCCATTCCAGCAGGTGAAAAATGACATCTCATCATGGTTTCTATTTGTATTTCTCTAATAACTAAGGAAGGGTTCTGAGAGAAGAACTGGACATCATTCAGTGATTTTCAACTCATTTGCTCATTTTTGAATTTGGTTATCTTTTTATTATTGTATTATAGGAATTCTTTCTATGTCCTGAGCACACTATTCTATGTTTATGACTTACAAATTCATTTTCTTAATGTTATTTTTAAAATTTTATTTAATGTATACAAATTTCATGCATTTCATAAATACAAATTTAGGAACACAGTAATTCTTCTTGCTATACTCTCCCTCCCATCCAGACTCCCACTCTTTTTCCTCCTCCCTCTGCTATTCCAATTCTTTATTTTTTAATAATGATATTTTTATAGATTCATTTATTTGAAAGGCAGAGTTACAGAGACGCAGAGGCAGAGAGAGTCTTCCATTGCCTGGTTCACTCCCCAAATGGCTACAACAGCTGGAGCTAAGCTGACACAAAGTCAGGAGCCAGGGGCTTCTTCTGGGTCTCCCATGTGGGAGGAGGGGCCCAAAGACTTGGGCCATCTTCTACCGCTTTCCTAGGCCACAGAAGAGAGCTGGATTGGAAGTGGAGCAGCCAGGACTGGAATCAGCACCCATATGGGATGCTGGTACTCCAGGTGACGGCTTTTAATTTTTACACCACAGTGCCAGCCCCTCCTATTCTTATTTTTTATAAAAATATATGTTCAGTTAACTTTATACTCATCAGATTAACCCTGCACTAAGTAAAGAGTTAAACAAAGAGTATGAGAAAAAGATAACTGTTCCTCAACAGTCAAGACAGTGGCTGTTAAAAATCATCACATCTCAAAGTGTCAATTTCTCTCCTTTCAGGTACTCTGAAAAAAGTACAGATCAGGCAGAATATATGGGAGTTTGTGTTTTTGGAACTGGCTTATTTCACTAAGTATAATGTTTTCCAGCTGCATCCATTTTTTTACACACAACATTATTTTTATTTTTATTTTTTGACAGGCAGAGTAGACAGTGAGAGAGAGAGAGAGACAGAGAGAGAGAAAGGTTTTTCTTTTCCGTTGGTTCACCCTCCAATGGCTGCCACGGCTTGCGCGCTGCGGCTGGCGCACCGCGCTGATCCGAAGCCAGGAGCCAGGTGCTTCTCCTGGTCTCCCATGGGGTGCAAGGCCCAAAGACTTGGGCCATCCTCCACTGCACTCCCTGGCCATAGCAGAGAGCTGGCCTGGAAGAGGGGCAACCGGGACAGAATCCAGCGCCCCGACCAGGACTAGAACCCAGTGTGCCAGCGCCGCAGGGGGAGGAATAGCCTATTGAGCCGTGGCGCAGCTCTACACACAACATTATTTTAAAATGGTATATTTTATGAGCAAAAATGATTACTTTTGACAAAGTCAATTTCTATTTTTTTAAGACTACTCTCATCCGTCTAAAAACTATTTTACTATAATCATGAAAATACTCTCATATTTCCTTCTATATTTTATTTTTCTAGTTTTTAAAAATTTATTTATTTTATTTGAAAGGTGGAGTTAACAGAGAAAGAGGGAGAGACACAAAGAGAGGACCTTCCATCTGCCAGTTCATTCCCCAAATGGCCCCAATGGCCAGGCAGGAGCCAGGAGCTTCTTCTGTGTCTTCTATGTGGGTACAGGTGTCAAGCCCTGTGGCATCTTGCACTGCTTTTCCCAGACCATTTACAGGGAGCTGGATCAGAAGTGGAGCAGCCAGGAATCAACCTGATACCCATATGTTTTGCCAGCACTCCAGGCAGCAGCTTAACCCACTTCACCATAGCACTGGTCCCTATTTCTAGTTTTTATGTTTAAGTCTGTGATTCAATTTAAGTCAATTTTCAGTATGGAGTATGAGAAAGGCTAAGATTCTTTTCTGTCTTAAAAAATGTACATATCTACTTGTCCCCAAAACATTTGTAACCCACTCATACAGTGATTATATATGTGTGAGTTGGTACTCTCTGCTTTATCTCACTGATCCATGTTTTATCCTTAGACTAATATAGCACTGTTTGATGCAATAACTTTACAGTCTTTCAAGATTGAGAAGTGTAAATCTTTCAACTCCATCATTTCTGTTTTCTGAAACAGATATCTGACTTGTTGAGATTCTTTCTATAGCAACATTAGAATGCTAATTTTCTGTTGAGAGTCCTAATAAGATTTTGATTTTTGATTGCATTGAATCCATAAATAAAACTGGTCAACCAGGAAATTAGAAAATGTTGAGTCTTGGGATCCAGGAACATGGCATTTCTCTCTTATTATTTATATTATTTATTTTATAGAACATAGAAAGAAAATCAATTTTATATTAATCTTGCATTCTAAAAATGCCTAATTTTATTTATTATTTCCAGAATTTTTTGTACTCATACATTCCAAATGGTCTTCCAATATATAACTGCTTTTTTCTTCCTTCACCAATGTGTATGCTTTTAAAAATTATTTTTCTTGCCTTATTACAATTGTAGAGCTTTTAGCACAATGTTGACTAGAAGAGGTGCATCTAGCAAGTAGCTTTGTCTTCTGTTGGAAAAGGCAGTTTGACAATTTCATTGGTGGTGACTTTGGAGCCTACTGGGCCACATATGAATGGGCATTGGGCCTGAAATATTCCCTTATCAAGAGATAAAAGTCCACACAACCCGTCTTTTGCACATGTGCTCAGTGGGATATCTTTCCTTAGTACAGCTTTCATGTATACTCCTTTGTTCTCCTTAATTATGTACATCAATAACCATCAGAGAGGCCCCCAGCTTTCAGTGTTTCAGACTATATGCTGGCAGCAAAGGGTTTGTCTGTGGCATTCGAGCATAAGGCAATTATACTCGTCAGCTGCCAAGGAGCCTTCTGGCTTGGGAAACAAATGGGCTCCATTAGACGTTACCTTATTCTGGTTCCTCTCCACACGAATAAAAACGTAAGTCCCTCAAGTGCTTGATTGTGCCATGTTTTCTTCGGGAATTTCAGTATTAAATTGCAGTAGGCAGAAATATCTGGACTTTAAATTTTGGCGGCTAGCATTGTGACAATCTCTGCTATGCTCCATGTTGTTGGAATCTTCCTGTGGTGACTTATTTACCACTCAGTATGATGTTAAGTGTAGATTTTTAAATAGATTTTCTTGGTCAAATTGGAAAACTTTCCTTCTAAATGTAAATGCCTTTTTAAAAAAATTTTTAGCATGAAGAATTGTTGATTTAAAGTGTTTTCCACTGAATATATGTTAATTTTCATACGTATACTTTTATGTGTTAAATAATAATGATTGATTTTAAAATACAGACTTAGGAGTGGCTATTGGCCTTAATAATTATGATACCAATTGGGATTCCTATATCCCATCAGAGTATCTGGATCTGAATCCTGGCTCCACTCCCAATTCCATCTTCTTGTTAATGTGCACCCTGTAAGGCAGCAGCTGATGGCTCAAGTAGCTGAATCTCTGCCACCCACATGGGAGACCTGGATTGAGTTCTGTGCTGTGTTTGTTTGGCTTGGCCCTGCCCCAGCAATTGCAGCCATTTGTGGAATGAATCAGTGAATGAAACATATCTATCTCTGTCTCTGTCTCTTGACCTCTCAAATAAATTAATAAATAATAGAAATATTTATTTTGGAGTATACAAATTATGTCTCTTGGAATGAGTTGAAAACTGCAACACAAATTCATATTTATATCAACATACACAAAAACAGCCTTCCCAACTTCAGCAACAATTTCATAACCTGAAGTTCTGGCAAGTAGTTTCTGATGGATTCATTGTCCAATTGTGATTTAGTAGGACAGTATATTCAGGAAAGCTGAAGCAGGGACTATTTGACCATTCTCAGTAGACCAACTTAAAAATGGACAGTTACCTCTATGTATTTTACTTAAAGGCTATCTTAGTGTACAGAGATAATTAGCACATTTGTTAATCCTATTTTTTTCTATTTTTGTAGGGGAAGTACTTGTCAATGAGATTGAGTCTAGTACTTTATATTTCAGAAGTCTAAACCTCTGTATCTGGAAATATTTTGTAAAAAAGAAAGTGAGGTAGTACAAATTTGCAAGCAGCAAAGAGTTAATATTTGTATCACTGCAGTTTGCCCTTGGTGGTTTAAAAAGGGCACCGTTTAAAAATATGCGACTTTTCCCTTGACTCTGAAGCAGAACACCTGAACATAATTTAAACCTCACTTTATTGTCAAGGTGATCACTACATTCCTCAAAGTTTGGCCAATGCTGTAAGTGTTATGAAGAAACTGATGTCAGTGGTGTCACATACAATCCAAAATAGATTCTGGTTGCATCAGTTATACTTAGAAAACAACCCTGGTGACAGTTTACCCTTGGGTCACTTGCCACTAATTATATAATTGATTGCTCAATGAGCATAACGTTTATAAAGCAACTACAGAGTGTCAATTACTGGTCAATGTATTATGGCTTCAAAGATCTTTATATTAATCTCTGACCTCAAGAAGCTTGCTTTCTATTAGAGAAGAGTAAAAAGCCTGTATCGTCCAACCCTGTCCAGCCAAGCCCAACAATTCTGCAAGGTGCAGTGTTATATTCCTATTACCCATGAGAAAATTGTGTGTCTAAAATGTTAAGTAGCTTGACCTATATCAAATAGTATTGAATGAAAGTGTCATGTTCAGACTCAGTCCTCTCTGACTTTCAAGCTTGTATTCTTTCTATGATATTGTCTGCAGTGTAGAGAAGGCTTAATCTCTCAAGGGAATTTCACATACAGGGAAAGGAGAAAATCAAGTCCTGTATTCTCTGTGATGATGGCTGCTTGTTTCTTCTTTCTGAGGCCATTTATGCCACTCTTTCGTGATAACTACCATTTTATCAAATCAAAGATCTCCAGAATTGGAAAAAAAAAAATTCTTTTGGGAGGTCTAATCCAGCCTTTTTCTTATCTAGTGAAAACATTCAAGCCTGTAGAGGCAGAGACCACCCAATCACATCACTGTTGGCAAAGCCAGGAGTTAAATCGGCTACTGACTCCCAGGAATGTTCTCTTCCATCAGATTACCAGATTTCCTTGGACATATTCTCTGTTCTTCCACTTCCTTGTTCTTTAACAGATCTCAGTCTTCATTCAGGTAATACAGACTTTGACAACCATATTATCTGTATGTTACCTTACCACACTCTTCCCTAGGAGGGAAATAGCCACTGAGTAAGCAAACTTGTCCAGTTAATCTGTATGTCTGTGTTTTTGGATATTCCTGTATGATTCTGGTTAGCAGTCTGTGTGTTCTCTGCGATTAAGCTACTTTACACACCTGAGGAAATATAGGTTAGTGCTTACAAAACTAAAGGTCTTTAAGTTTAGGTTTCTAGAACAATACAGAGTGTTTCTGATCAGTCTTATTTCTTCATGTTACTTCTGCTTGGCTCACCATGTGTTCCGTTTCTGAGTAATTTGGAGTGATTTTTGTTTTTAATATGAAATTCTTTCTCTTCTACAAAGGTCTGGGTAAGATATTTTTGTTTCTTAATCTTACTAGCATCTCAACCCAAACTGCAACTAAAATTATTGATGCTTTTATAGAATTGAAACAAATAAAACAAAATCAAAACAAAAACAAAAGATCCTCCTTTCCCTAACAACTACAGAAAGAATAATCTGCTTCCGTTGGGGTGAAAAGCTCCAGGCTTACTGAGTTGTGGCTCATGATGTGGCCCCTTAACCCATGGTGAATTTGATCCCTGTTCCTTTCTTCAATCAGGTCTCTTTGTAGCAAAATGCTGGAGGTATATTCTCAATTATGTGGATTAATCAGAGCATCCCCAGTAATTACTGAGGACATGTGCTGTCTCTAAATGAAATTTATGTGTCCAAGTGATATGTATAGGGAGATATCAGAACAAAAATTGTGATGACCACCCTAAAACAATCCCCTGAGATGGCAAATTTTGTGCAGTGTGGACCGTTGGCTATTACTCAATAAAACTGCTTGTGATTGGACAATGCATTTTTTAATATGTTTGCCACTAATTACATCTGAAGTCACACTGAATATGTTACTGTTTTATCACCATCTCCAAGATTATTCTTTCACTGTCACTGTTCTTGTGAGCATCCTGTAAAACCACTATGTCTGATTCTCAAATGGATTTGTGATGATGGTCATATTAGAGATAAATCATAGTCACAATTCCATTGAATTAATCTGACAAATTTCAAAAGACTCAGTGACTAGTAAAGCATTTCTATGCATTTGTTTTTTTTTAAGATTTTATTTATTTATTTGAAAGTCAGAGTTACACAGAGAGAGAAGGAGAGGAAGAGAAAGAGAGAGGTCTTCCATCTATTAGTTCACTCCCCAGTTGGCCACAATGGCCAGAGCTGTGCTGATCCGAAGCCAGGAGCCAGGAGCTTCTTCCAGGTCTCCCACATGGGCGTAAGGATCCAAGGACTTGGGCCATTTTCTCCTGCTTTCCCAGGCCATACCACAGAACTGGATCAAAAGTGGAGCAACTAGGTCTTGAACTGGCACCCATATGGGATGCTGGCACTGCATGTGGTAGCTTTATGGGCTAAGCCACAGAGCTGGCCCCTTCTATGCATTTCAATAGGAACAGTGGTGATATTTATGAATTCAGTTTTGATACATTCTGCAAAAATTGCATAGGTAGGTGTGGATGTGTGGGGTAGTGGTTATATCTGTTGGGATGCCCACATCTCATACAAGAATGTGTGATTCAAGTCCTGGCTCCACTTCCAATCCAATTTTCTGCTACTTCACACCTGGGGAGGTAATGGGCAATGACTGAAAAGTATTTGAATCCCTGCCACTCATATGGGAGATTCATATTATTTTTTAGATTCCTGGCTTTGGTCTAGCCTAGACATGGCTGTTATTCGTGTTGAGAGAATGAACAGTAGAATAGGTGATATTTCTCTGTCTTTCTCTTTTTCTATCTCTCTGTTTTTCAAACAAAATGAAATTTTATTAAAATATAGGTAAAAATAGTGTACTTGTTACAGTGTCTAAAGATTATTTAAAATGAAAAAGATTCATTAATTATGATTCTTGTTTTCCATCATGCTGAGTGAATTAAGCCAGTCCCAAAGGGACAAATACCACTTGTTCTCCTTGATAGGTGACAACTAACTGAGCACCAAAAAGGAAACCTGTTAAAGTGAAATGAACACTATGAAAAACGGTGACTTGATCTGCCCTCACCCTGACTGTTGATGAGCAGCTTGATATGTTATCCCTCTTAGTACTTTTTTTGTTTGTTCTACTTAATACTTTTGGTTGAATACTGTAATCAATACACAATTCTTCTTAAGTGCTGAAACTTAAGTGAAAAGTGATCCCTGTTAAATATAAGAGTGGGAATAAGAGAGGGAAGAGATGTGCAATTTGGGACATGCTCAAGCTGACTTACCTCAAACGGTAGAGTTAGAAACATACCAGGGGATTCCAATTCAATCCCATTGAGGTGGCATGTACCAATGCCATCTCACTAGTCCCAGTGATCAATTTCTGTTCACAATTGATCATAATGATAGGGCTAAGAACCAAAGGGATCACATAAACAAGAATAGTGTCTGCAAATACTAGCTGATAGAATAAAAAAGGGAGAGAATGATCCAACATGGGAAGTGAGATACACAGCAGACCCATAGAATGGCAGATGTCCTGGACAGCACTCTGGCCTCAGAATCAGCCCTTAAGGCATGTGGATCCAGCTGAAAAGCCCATGAGAGTATTTCAGGCATGGAAAGCCAAGACACTCTGGAAAAAAAAAAAAAACCACCTAAATGAAAGATCTCTGCGAGTAAGATCCCAGTGGAAAGAACAGGTCATCAAAGAAGGAGATACCTTTCTCTGAAGGGAGGAGAGAACTTCCACTTTGACTATGGCCTTGTCTAAAAATTATCAGAGTCAGTGAACTCAGGGGGCTTCCATATCCTTGGCAGCTCATGACAAGAGCCTAGGGTGATTACTGATGCCATAAACAAGAGTGTCAATTTGTTAAGTCAACAACAGGAGTCACTGTGCACTTACTCCTCATGTAGGATCTTTGTCCTTAGTGTGCTGTACATTGAGATTTAATGCTATAACTAGTACTCAAACAGTATTTTTCACTTTATGTTGCTGTGTGGGAGCAAACTGTTGAAATCTTTACTTAATGTATGCTAAACTGATCTTCTGTATATAAAGAGAAATATAAATGAATCTTGATGTGAATGGAAGGGGGGAGGCAGTAGGAAAGGGGAGGGTTGCGGGTAGGAGGGACGTTTTGGGGGGGAAGCCATTGTAATCCATATTTTGTACTTTGGAAATTTATATTCATTAAATAAAAGTTTAAAAAAAAGAAAAAGAAAAAAAATTATGATTCTTGTAGTTATGTTTCCATAAAACTAAAGAAACACACTAAAAAGGAAGGAAGCTATAATATATTCTTCCATTTCCAGAGAAAAATAATATATGACAATATGGAAACTCTTATTTAATGGTAATGTTAATGCCAAACATTTGCATCATGGGTGCTTTTAATGGCACTACATATGTAGATATTTAAAAATTGTCCTTCTATGTATTAGCATGGATTACTGATACCCATCACCTTCGTGTTTTCAGTGAATCTTTATGGTGCCAAGAATTCTTCCTGTGTCAGATTGCTGTAGGACTTTTTTCTGCATTTCATAACAAGTACTATGCTGCTGAAAAATGAACTAAAAATTTAAAAACCTGGGAGCTAGTTTAATATCTGTCAGTTAACTCTTGGAAATTCACAGCATTTATGAGGCTCATATTCCCATCTATAAAATGGGACAAGAAATATTTGCTCTGGTCTCCCTCCTATAATCAATTTGTTAGATGCAAATGACAGTAATACATTATTTTAAACTGTGAAGCATCTTTGCAGAAATAAAATGTAATTATCTAAAGTCTGTTAGTTGGAATGTGGAAATATGGTTTAATTTCTGCATATTGACAGATGTATCATACATTAAACGTGATCAGCAAAATACATTTCTGGACATCTTCTCTCAACAAATCCACCTTATTAGGTATTATCCCAAATGATGATACACTCCTACTAGTGTGCTGATTCAATGGAATTCATACAGTATTCCAAGGCTAGAACACTGAGAATCATGTTACTGGTGCCAGCTATAGGCAACCACTTGTGGAAGGGTGATGGCAGCTCCATCTAGATATAAGGTAGTAATTTGGGTCTGTATTGTTCACTGATTTATCCCTAGTACATAGAACAGTAACTGTGTTATACAATCTCTCAATAAATACTTGTTCAATGGAAGAATATTACTCCCATAATAGAAAAAGGATTTGAGTGCAAGTGAAAAAAAAGTAGTAATTCATCCATGGCATATTCTTTATAAACTATTTATGGTCATTAGGTTGTTACTTTTTTTTCCAAAGCACAATCTGTTTTGTGCTGTATTTCCAAATAAATGCAAGTAGATTTAGCTTTTTCATGAAACTCATCCATATGCAGATAGGATTCATGCTTCAAGGTTTAAAAACTACTGAGTGAAGACCAAAGAAATAAGTACCACAGTAGTTTCCCTATAATGCCTTTTGCATCATTAAGATTCTATACTTGTTTTCACTGTTTTGATTAGTAGGCATTGTAGGTTCACAGTAAAAAATTCAAATAACACAAACAGGAAAACTGAAATAATACTCAGAGTTAATGGGAATGTATCTCTCTTCAATGCTCTCTCAGTATTAGTAATTGTTTTCCAGAAATACCCAACATACCTATCATTTCATAAATATCTCTGAATATATAAATGCATTATTATATATACATTCTCTTGCAACTTGCTTGTTTAAAATACTTATTTGTATCTCATGTAAATTTATATTATTCTATTTCATTGTTTTAATACCTATAATAATGTCATAATATATTACATGAACATAAATAATCTCCTGACTGGTTTTCAATCAGGTATTGCCTCAAGAAATAATGGCGTGAATCTCCTCATCCAAATGCCTTTGAAGCATAGTGTGAAAGCATCTGCAAGATACCATCCTAAAAATAAAATGAATCTCAAATATTGCATATTGCATTTATTTGCCTATTTACGTAAAATTTTCCATGTGAGTAGACTTTTATCATATTAGCCTATGTACCCCACTTCATCATCAAGACAATGTGGGATTTACAATTCACAATGTACAATGGTGTTCGTTGAAAAAGAATGTCTCAAGGCTGCTGTTTGGCCTGGCAGGTTAGCCACCATTTAGGATGCCACATCTAAGTACCTGGGTTTCATTCCTGGCTCCTGACTTACACTTGGCTTCTGATTCCATGTTCCCGGAAACACTGACTTGGACTTTAGGTGGCAACAAAGATGGCTCAAATAATTGGATTTCTGCTACTCTTGCGGGAGACCTGGATTGAGTTCCTGGATCTTGGAATTGGCCAAGCCCAGTTCCAGATGCTGAGGGCATTTGGAAAGTGAAACAGCAGATGGGAGCTCTCTCTATCTCTCAGTAAATAAGTAGAAGATAAAAACAAAGAAAAATATTGTGTTTTTAACTTTGTGTCAATTTTATTATAGTGGGGATTTTTATACAGTATTTGCATATACTTAAAGTCTCTTATATTTTATATGTTATTTTGTTTCTTTTTACATCACTGATGTATTTTTCTATAGAAATTTTCATTGATCTATAACTGCTCATTATAGATTAAGAATTAATCTGTTTCCTATCTAATGTTCCAATATCTTTCTTTAGCATGTCATTTATTTTTAATTTGGGTAGTATTTTTCTGACAAAAACTTAAAAATTGTGTAGTGTAATTTATCTAAATGTTATGACAATAATTTTGCATTATATTTAGAAAAGGCATTTTTACTATACTAGTATGAAATGGAATATGATTATAATATTTTATGATTTAATTTTTCCTGTTTAATTTTTTTTCATCTTGAGTTTGTCCTGTTTAAACAGTGGTAAAGGATTTTAAGATTGCTCCTACAGTTTTGCCTCGCATAAATGTAGCAAATTTTTCAACTCTACTTAAAAAGAATTTCTTTAGGTATTAGAATGTCACCTTTTAAAAATATAAATAAATTTCTACTGGACATCTATTCCTAGATTCTTCCTGCTTTTCCATTGATTTCTCATTATATTTAAGTACAAATATCCAGTTGTTTTAGTTTCTATGCTGCAGTACCCTACAGGACTAGTTCCTATACACTATGCTGTGTTTTGTTGTTTGTTTGTTTGTCTTTTTAGGAACTTTGGAATGAGCATGTGGAATAGTTGTTAAATCACTGCTTGGGATGCCCGTGTCTCACATTGTACTGCCTGGTTCACATCCTCGGTCCATAACATGTGATTCAGCTTCTTGCTCATACTCAGGAGGCAGCAGACGATGGCTCAGTTACTTCCGATCCTGTCACTCAAGGAACTAAGATATCTGAATGAGGGTTCAAGCTCTTCTTTGGCCTGGCCCAACGCTAGTTATTACATGCATTGGGTGGGATAGTGAACTAGTGGATGAAATATCTCTATCACTGTGTCTTTCTACTTTTCAAATGAAATGAATGTAAATAAATAAAAAAATTAAAGCAGAATTTCATTGGAATTCTTGAAAGATTTTTGTACCAAGGGAATGATATAATTAACCTGTTTGGTGGCAAAAAACAAACAAACAAACAAACAAACTTTGGGTGTATTTTTATTGGGAGTGTTTTATATTTTATGGTTAAAACATGGAGATACCTCAGAAATCAGAAAATAAAGCTACCATATGACCCAGCCATCCCACTCCTGGGAATTTACCCAAGGGAAATGAAATCAGTAAATAAAAGAGCTATCTGCCTCTCCATGTTTATTGCAGCTCAATTCACAATAGCTAAGACAGAATCAACCTAAATGCCTATCAACGGAAGACTGGATAAGGAAATTATGGGATATGTACACTATGGAATATTACACAGCAGTAAAAAATGAAATCTGGTCATTTGCAACAAAATGGATGAATCTGGAAAACATCATGCTTAGTGAAATGAGCCAGTTCCAAAGGGACAAATACCATATGTCCTCCCTGATCTGTGGAAGCTAATAGAGCACCAAAAACAAATGTTATAGAGTGAAATTGACACTTCAAGATGGGAGGACTTGAGTAGCCCTTGTCTTGACTCTTGCGGAATAATTTTGTTTTTGTTTTTGTTTGTTTTTTATTACATACTATTTGCTGAGCTCGTTACTTAACATAGAATTAATCATATGTGTATAAATTCAATTGAGGATGGATCTTATTTAAAAATAAGAGTGGGAAAAATATAGAAACTATCTTTATATTGAAGATTTAAGGAAGATGTGTGCAGTTTTTATTTAAATAGTTCTTTTTTAAAAAAAGATTTTATTTATTTATTTATTTATTTGAAAGTCAGAGTTACACAGAGAGAAAAGGAGAGGCAGAGAAAGAGAGAGGTCTTCCATCTGCTGGTTCACTCCCCAGTTGGCCACAAAGTCCAGAACCACGCCAATTTGAAGCCAGGAGCCAGGAGCTTCTTCCAGGTCTCCCACATGCGTGCAGGGGCCCAAGGACTTGGGCCATTTTCTACTGCTTTCCCAGGCCATAACAGAGAGCTGGATTGGAAGTGGAACCGCTGGGATACGAACCGGTCCCCATATGGGATGCCAGCACTGAAGGCTGTGGCTTTACCCGCTATGCCACAGCACCGGCCTCTTAAATATTCTTTTAAGTCTACCATTTCCTTTGATTTAGATCTTCTACATTTCCTTTTAACTTTTCCCTAGGTCACTCATTTTACTGATATTATTGAAGACAGATTTTTTACTTCCAGGGAAAGAGAGAGAATTTTCCATTCCTTGGTTCACTCCCAAGATTTCTGGTCATAACCAGAAACCTGGAACCCCACATGAGTGGCAGGGACCCACATGCTTGTGCCATCATCTGCTACCTTCCTGGTGTATTGTAGGAAACTGGATCATAAGCATAACAGCCAGTACTAAAACCAGCATTGGGATATTGCATGTGGTCTTCCCCAGAGGCAGCTGAATGTACACACTGAGCCAGAACACTCGCCCTGGTCTCCCTCTTTGTTTTCCATCTTAACCATTTCTTGTGTATTTATACTGTTAAAAAATAGCAATGCATAACTTTTCTATCTCGCAGATCTGAATCTCTATAATCCTTAAACAACTCCCCTTTGGGCCTCTCCCCATAGCTCCTAGGAACCACTGTCTCACTTTCTGTTTCTATAAATGTGGCTGCTTTAGAAACTTCATGTAATTAGAATTATCCCATATTTGTCTCTATGTGACTGGCTTGTTTAATTTAGCTCAAATTCTTAAAGTTAATCCATGTTGAAACATGTGACAGAATTTCTTTTTTTTTAAGGTAGAAACATTCCATTCTAAATATATGCCTCACTTTGCTTATTCATTTATCATGGTATGGACATTTGAGTTACTTCCATCTTTAGCTGTTATGAATAATCCTGCTATGAACACACACATACATATAGCTGCCCAGAACCTGCTTTCAATCCTTTATGATACATAGGCAGAAGTGAGGTAGCTGGATCATATGCTAATTCTATTTTTAGATTTTTAGGTGATTCCATACTTTTTACCTGCATGGTTGCATCATTTTACAAGCTCACCAATAGTGCACAAGATTTCCCTTTTCTTCACATCATCACCAAAATTTTTATTTTCTGATTTTCTTTGTTTTTTGTTTGTTTCATACACTAGGCATCGTAATGGGTATCAGATGATATCTGATTGTAATGTTGATTTGCTTTTTTTAATGGTTGGTGGTGTTATGTTTTCATATGCTTGTTGGTACTTTGTATATCATATTGGAGAAATTAATATTTACCTTTTGTGTATTTTTTTTTTTTTGACAGGCAGAGTGGACAGTGAGAGAGAGAGACAGAGAGAACTGTCTTCCTTTTCAGTTGGTTCACCCTCCAATGGCCGCTGTGGCCGGCGTGCTGCGGCCGGCACACCGCGCTGATCCGATGGCAGGAGCCAGGTGCTTCTCCTGGTCTCCCATGGGGTGCAAGGCCCAAAGACTTGGGCCATCCTCCACTGCACTCCCGGGCCACAGCAGAGCTGGCCTGGAAGAGGGGCAACCAGGACAGAATCCGGCACCCCGACCGGGACTAGAACCCGGTGTGCCGGCACTGCTAGGTGGAGGATTAGCCTGTTGAGCAGCGGTGCCAGCCACTTTGTGTATTTTTGAACAGTTTTTTTGTTTGTTTGTTTGTTTTTTAGCTACTATATATATATATATATATTCTGGATAGTGGTCCATTATCAAATATATCATTTAAAATTATTTTCTTCCATTACATAGGTTGCATTTTTCACTTGATTGAGTGGTTTCATGATACACAAATGTTTTTAATTCTAATGTAGTCCCATTTGTGTATTTGTGCTTTTGTTGTCTATGCATTTGGCATGTTACCAAAAAAAATTGCCAGGTGTTCATGCTTTTCTTCTTGGAAATTTTGATTTTAACTCTTTCATCCAGTCTTAATTAAGTTTTCAATATCATTCTCTTATATGTGAATATCCAGTTTTTCCACCACCATTTTGTGGAAGAGATTGTCCTTTTCCCCACTGAGTGGCCCGAGTACTGAACATTTGACTACATACGCGAAGGTTCATTTGGTGCTGTCAATTCAACAGCATTGGTTAATGTGTCTTTTTTATGCCAGTGTATTTTTGTACTTCTTAAAATATATTTTGAAATCAGAAAGTGTGAGTTGTGCAATTTTGATCTTTTTCAGGACTTTAGGGAGCCTTTACAATCATACGCATTTTAGGATGAATTTTTCTATTTCTGCAAGCAATGCCATTGTATTTTTGGTAGAAGTTATTTTTTTTTTTGTTTTTTATTTATTTATTTATTTATTTGAGAGGTAGAGTTATAGATAATGAGAGGGAGAGACAGAGAGAGGTCTCCTTTCTGTGGGTTCACTCCCCAAATGGCTGGAGCTGAGTCAATATAAAGCCAGGAGCCAGGAGCTTCTTCCTAGTCTCCCACATGGGTACAGGGGCGGAAGGACTTGGGCCATCTTCTGTTGTTTTCCCAGGCCACAGCAGAGAGCTGGATTGGAAGAGGATCATCCGGGACTAGAAACAGCACCCACATGGGATGCCTGTGCCACAGGCAGAGGATTAATCTACTGTGCCATAGCGCCGGCCTGGTAGAGCTTATCTTGAAACTGTAGATCACTTTGGGAAGTGTGGATATCGTAACAATATTGTCTTCCAAATCATAAAGAAGTGGTGTCTTTCTATTTGGTTTGTATCTTTTTTTATTTTGTTTGATAATATTCTGTGTAGGAATCTTTCACATTCTTGGTTAGACTTATTTGTAGGTATTCTATTCTTTATGAAGCCATTATAACTGGAATTGTTTTCTAAATTTCCTTTTTGGATTATTTATTTTTATTGCAAAGAAATGCAACTCATTTTGGTGTATTAATATACTGTGTAATTTTCTTGAATTTGTTTATTCTAATAGTGTTATTAATAAACTCTTTAGGGTTTTTCAAAGATCATGTAATCTGTGTGCAGAGTTAATTTACATCTTCCCTTCCAATTTTGACACCTTTTTTTGCCTATGCTCTAGCTAGGTCTTCTACTATTATATTGAATACAAACAGCAAAAGCAAGCATGCTTGTCTCTTCCTGATCTCCGAGGAAAAGCAGTTAGTCTTTCACCCTTGATTATAACAATAACTGTAGGCTTTCCATAAATGGCTTTTATGATGTTGAGATATTTGTGCCTAGTATTTTTATAAAACTAACTAATGTCATTTTATGTTCCATAATGCTTTTTTTCAGTTTATTTACTTGTATTTTAAGTTATATTTCCATCATTTTAAATAACTATAACTTTGATGTTCTCCTCTAGTTTAAATGTGGCAAATAATTCCTTACAAAAATCTTTATTTATGACAGAATTCCTTCAATTATTCTTGCTTTTATAAGTAAAGCTTCTATGTTTTTCCCAGAATTTTTAGCTAAAATCTTCTATAATATAGCAACATCTTTTTTTCACAATGGAAGTCTTGGTTCTTTAGAACACAGATGATCCAGCTCTCTGCTAATGAACCTGGAAAAACAGCAGAGGACGGCCCAAGTGCTTGGGCCCATGCCACTCACATGGGAGACCTGGATGGACTTCCAGGCTCCTACTTTCATATTCTTTAAGTCCCAGCTGTTGAGGCCATTCAGAGAACAAACTAGTGGATGGAAAATCTTTCTATTTATCTATCTGCCTCTCTCTCTGAGACTCTTCCTTTCAAATATATAAATAAATCTCCTAGAAATTTTTTAAAATTTGATTTGGCAATGTGTTTCAACTATTAAATAAGACTGAAACAGTATTCTACCACAAAGCCTGAAGCATCATAATACTAGATTTCAAGATACATTACAGGGCAGTTATAATCAAAGTAGCCTATTACTGGCACAAAAATAGACATGTGGACCAACAGAATAGAATACAATACCCAGAAATCAATCCACACAACTACAACCAACTAATCTTTGACAAAGGAGCTAAGATCAAGCCCTGGAGAAAGAGCAGTCCCTTCAACAAATAGTGCTGGGAAAATTAGATCTCCACATGCAGGAGTATAAAACAAGACCCCTACCTTATATCTTATATAAAAATCAACTCAAAGTGGATCAAGGATCTAAATCTATGACCTGACACCATCAAATTACTAGAGAAGAACATTGTGCAAACTCTGCAAGACATTGGCAAAGGCTTAGGCTTCTTGGAAAGACCCCAGAAGCACAGGCAATCAAAGCCAAAATAGACAAATGGGATTACAACAAGCTGAGAGGCTTCTGCACTGAAAAAAAAACAAAACCAAAAAAAAAAAAAAACAAAAAAAAAAAAACAAAAAAAAACCTCACTCAACAAAGTTAAGAGGCAACCGACAGAACAGGAGAAAATATTTGCAAACTACGCAACTGATAAAGGATTAATATTCAGAATCTATAAAGGGCTCACAAAACAGCAACAATGAAACAAACAATCCAGTTAAGAAATGGACAAAGGCAACTTAATATGTTTTCCCTCTTAGTATTTTGTTTTGTTTGTTCTACTTAATACTTTTGGTTGAATACTGTAATCAATACACAGTTATTCTTAAGTGCTGAAACTTAGCTGAAAAGCGATCACTGTTAAATATAAGAGTGGGAATAAGAGAGGGAAGAAATGTGCAATTCGGGACATGCTCAAGCTGACTTACCTCAAACGGTAGAGTTAGAAACATACCAGGGGATTCCAATTCAATCCCATCGAAGTGGCATGTACCAATGCCATCTCACTAGTCCCAGGGGTCAATTTCTGTTCACAATTGATCATAATGATAGGAGTAAGAACCAAAGGGATCACATAAACAAGAATAGTGTCTGCAAGTGCTAGCTGATAGAATAAAAAAGGGAGAGAATGATCCAACATGGGAAGCAAGATACTCAGCAGACCCATAGAATGGCAGATGTCCTGGACAGCACTCTGGCCTCAGAATCAGCCCTTAAGGCATGCGGATCTGGCTGAAAAGCCCATGAGACTATTAAAAAAAAAAAAAAAAAAAAAAAAAAAAAAAAACTAAATGAAAGATCTCCACGAATGAGATCCCAGTGGAAAGAACAGGTCATCAAAGAAGGAGGTACCTTTCTCTGAAGGGAGGAAAGAACTTCCACTTTGACTATGGCCTTGTCTAAAAATTATCAGAGTCAGTGAACTCAGGGGGCTTCCATAGCCTTGGCAGCTCATGACAAGAGCCTAGGGTGATTACTGAGGCCATAAACAAGAATGTCAATTTGTTAAGTCAACAACAGGAGTCACTGTGCACTTACTCCTCATGTAGGATCTTTGTCCTTAGTGTGCTGTACATTGAGATTTAATGCTATAACTAGTACTCAAACAGTATTTTTCACTTTATGTTTCTGTGTGTGAGCAAACTGTTGAAATCTTTACTTAATGTATGCTAAACTGATCTTCTGTATATAAAGAGAAATGAAAATGAATCTTGATGTGAATGGAAGGGGGGAGGGAGTAGGAAAGGGGAGGGTTGCCGGTGGGAGGGACGTTTATGGGGGGGAAGCCATTGTAATCCATAAGCTGTACTTTGGAAATTTATATTCATTAAATAAAAGTTAAAAAAAAAGAAATGGACAAAGGAGTTGAACAGGCATTTTTCAAAAGAGGAAATTCTAATGGCCAACTGACACATGAAAAAAAAAATGCTCAGGATCACTAGCAATCAGGGAAATGCAAATCAAAACCGCAATGAGATTTCACTTCACCCCAGTTACAGTGGCTGCCATAGAGAAATCAGCTAAGAATAAATGCTAGTAAAGTTGGAGTAGGGCAAAGATTTCCTAATCCACATTTGCTGGGAATACAAATTAGTACACCCATTCTGGAAGATGGTATGGAGATTTCTCAGGAAGCTGAAAACTAATATATCATTTGACCCAGGGATCCCATTCCTGGGAATTTACCCAAAGGAAACAAAATCAGCATATGGAAGAATTATCTATACCCCTGTGTTTATTGCAGCTCAATTCATAGTAGCTAAGATATGGAATCAACCCAGATGCCTGTGAACTGATGACTGGGTTAAAAAAAATGCACTATGGAATACTACTCAGATGTTAAAAAAATGAAATCCTATCTTAGTTTTTTTTTTTAAGATTTTTTTAACTTATTTGAAAGACAGAGTTACAGAGAGAGGTAGAGACAGAGAGAGAGAGAGGTCTTCCATTGGCTGGTTCACTCCGCAGATGGCCACAGCGACCAGAGCTGTGCCCATCGAAAGGCAGGAGCCAGGAGCTTCGTCCTGGTCTCCCATTTGGGTGCAGGGGCCCAAGGACTTAGACTATCTTCTATTGTTTTCCCAGGCCACAGCAGAGAGCTGGATCAGAAGAAGAGCAGCCAGGACTAGAATTGGAACCCATATGGGATGCTGGCACTTGCGGCCAGGGCTTTAACCCTCTGCACCACAGCCCCGGCCCCAAAATAGTGTCTTTCATAACAAAAAAAATATGTTACTGGAAACCATTGTAGTTAGTGAAATAAGCCAGCCCCCCCCCCAAAAAAAAAAAAAAACAAAAAAAAACAAATACCATATGTTTTCCCTGATCTGTGGTAACTAATAGAGTACAAAAAAATGTAATGTATATTAGAGAAATTGACATTTTGAGAACTGATAACAGCCCTGTCTCTACTGTTGTGGAACATTTTTTTTTTTTTACTTGCTGTTGAATTCTTTAGTAAATGTAGGGTTATATCGTACGATTATAAAATAAACTGGCAGCAGGGACATGAGGGTGGGTAGGGTGGGAAGTATCACTATTCTATGTCTGTATATATGAAATACATGAAAGTTTTCATCACCTATAAATAAAACTTATTAATAGAAATGGGGGGAATAAATGTGTGATTTGAAAGTAAATGTTGAAGCATGTATTTGTTACAGCAGGTAAGATGCTTATTAGAATGACTGCATCCCTATCAGAGTGCCCCAGTTTGAGGTCTTTACTGGGGACATTTACAGGGCATCCACCAGAAGGGAAGGAACAGAGAGAGTGCCCAGTCGCTCAGACTGGGGGAGAGCGAGGTTACATGGTTGAATGGAGAGAACATACCTGGGCTGGCCAGGCTGGAAGCTCAGCAGAGGCAGAGGGTTGAGCGCTCAGTCTGTTTGGATTCTTTAGTTTTTTTTTTTGTTTTGTTTTTTGTTTTTTTTTGTTTTTTGGTTTTTGGTTTTTTTTTTTTTTTTTTTTTTTTGACAGGCAGAGTTAGACAGTGAGAGAGAAAGACAGAGAGAAAGGTCTTCCTTCTGTTGGTTAACCCCCCAAATGGCTGCTATGGCCGGCGCGCTGCACTGATCTGAAGCCAGGAGCCAGGTGCTTCCTCCTGGTCTCCCACGCTGGTGCAGGGCCCAACCACTTGGGCCATCCTCCACTGCACTCCCGGGCCACAGCAGAGAGCTGAACTGGAAAGGGGCAACCGGGACAGGACCAGCGCCCCAACCAGGACTAGAACCCGGAGTGCTGGTGCCGCAGGCGGAGGATTAGCCTAGTGAGCTGGGTGTGCTGATTCCCTAGGTTTTTAAGGGATTCTGTTTACCCACCTCCATCTCTCCTCCAGGACAAAGAATGGAGAGTCCTGGTGGAAGGGTTTGTTGGGTGAAAATTAGCAAATTCCTCCCCAGATTTGGGCTGGGGCTGAGCATGGGGCTTCCCTTAGGGTGTCTGAGAAGATTTTATTGCCCCATGTTATCAGGTAATCCATTTGGTTCTGAGGAGAGAGAATTCTCTTGGGAGCTTTCCTTGGGGAAAGGGCTGGGAGCACCTGGAAAGCTATCAGGGTCTGGGCAGGACTTTGAAATGCAAGATGCTGGGCTTCTGGAGCTTCCACAGTACGTGCTTCTTACACACACATATGCTCAATTCTGATTTCCTACCTAAGAGTTTTAACTTGCAATTCTAGTAGTCTGCTAATGCTTACCATGAAAGGTAGTAGATATAGGGTCAAGTACTCCCACCCACACAGGAAACCCAGATGAATTTCCCAACTCCTGGCTTTAACCTGGCCCAGTCCTGGCTGTCGCATGCAAAGGGGAAATGAACCAGTAACGGAAGATCTCCATCTGTCTCTGTTACTCTTTCTGTCTCCCTACCTTTCAAATAAATAAAAGTTAAAATTTTAAAATTAAGAAAATAAGTGTTGAGTTGATATGCATATATTATGTGTTAATAATTCTAGTTTCTCTTGGAAAGTAAATCCTTGATTTTATAGGAGTTTAATATAATGTTATTCAGGATTGTGATGAGCTATTTTTATTCTGCTCTGCAAGTTCACTCATCCATCGTCCTTGCCAAATCATCTGAGTATATAGAATTTTAAATACCAAATTATCTGTACACACTTTTGCTTTGTACAAGGGACATGCATGTCACCAGCCAGGCTGGGTGTCTACAGACTGAAGGCAGTGAAATGTGGGCTTTCAACAACTCTCTATTAAGGTTGTTGGAAGCCTTATTCAGTGTCACCCAAGAACCTATGAAACATGAGCACTGAGAAGGATCACCAATAATGAAGAGCTGGCAAGTAACCAATCTCTGCAATGAAGCCCTGCTCACTTTAATGTAGCTCCACTGGGTTGGAAACACGTGGAGGATGGATGACAGCAGGATTCTGAAACAGCTGCTAGGTGATAAATTGAAGTTGGCCGAATGCTTGTGGGCAGGAAAGGAGTATGAATGTTAGGATGCTTGTTTGCTGAACAACACACTGGAACATCATGGTATCATCTAGTTGCAGACTGGTATGAGATAAAGGATCAGAAACTCTTCTTGGTCATTGATTTTTAGAAAGAATGATTATTTTATTGTAATATTATTCTTACAAATAGTATCAGGAAGAGAAAGAGAGAGGGAGAGGGAAGAAGGAGAGGGAGAGGGAGAGGGGGAGAAAGAGAGAGAGAGAGGAGAGAGAGAGAGAGAGAGAGAGAGAGAGAGAGAGAGAGAGAGAATGTTCTTTCCTAGAGTGTTGGGTTAGGTCTTACTTTGATATCCTTTAAATAGTCAATAGACAGCTATCTAAATGTTATGATTTTTCCTCTGTAAAATGAGCAGGCTCCACATTTTCAGGCTTCAGGATATGTTCTTTTAGTTTCCTTTTCAGATTATTTTATTCTCATGAAATAAAAAGTGTGCTGGAGCAAAGGCAAGGTAGTACAAAAGTGAAAGGACAACTAACAAGTAAAAAATCTGCACTAGATTTCCAACACTAAGTCTTTTCCTGGTGGGCTTTGCATATTCTTGGAGATTAAATTTAGTCTTAAGTTAGTACTAAGCTTTAAAATTATTGAAAGAATAAACTCTTTGTCAGTAGAAAAATATACTGAAGAGTGTTTATTCGTTAGTGGAAATATGCTGTAACTGAATTTTCATTTTGTGAATATAATTATCATGAAAAATAGGTCCCACCCTACTGTTTGAAGAATATATACTTGATTTTATGTTTGAAACTGACTACATGGCTATGTCTTATATATTATTGGCCAGGTTGCCTGTGGACACATTGTGTGTATTTGTATTTTGTCGTTAAAATCAAGATATTTCATGAGCTGCACTGTGGTGCCGCAGGTTAAGCCACTGCCTGCAGTGCCGGCATCCCGTATTGGAGATGGTTCAAGTCCTGGCTGCTCCACTTCTGACCCAGCTCCCTGTTAATGCACCTGGGAAAGGAGCACAAGATGGCTCAAATGCTTGGGCCCCTGCCAGCCACGCAGGAGACCCAGATCATGCTCCTGGCTCCTGGCATTGGCCTGGGCATCCCTGGCTTTTGCAGCCATTTGGGGAGTGAACCAGCAGGTAGAAGATCTCTCTTCCTCTATCTGCAACTCTGACTTTCAAATAAACAAATGAACCTTTAAAAAATCAAGATAATTTAATTATCTCCCACAGCCTGTAACCAATAACCACTGACCACTCATTTGCTTACCTTGTTTTTGTACATCTTTCTTGTATTTGACCTATTGCAAGTTACTGAGATTGTAACAGTGACTAAGAGATATATAATACTGAACTCTTAGAACTTGACTATTTACTTGACTATTTACTCTTTAAGCCTCCTTTACTTGACATTGCTCAGGGATATCCAGTCATACAATTCAGTACAAATATTCAAAAAAAGCCTGTGATGTCAATTAAGAGGTATGAATTACATGAACAGAAAATAAAGGGTGATATGTGATAATCATTTAATGAGTCCACCAGAGCTGGGAAATTTTTTCTATAAAGGACCAGAGAGTAAATGTCCTCAAATTTGCCTCTGTTATAACCAATGAACCTTGACCTTCTAGCACAAAAAGACCCATAGGCAATAAGTACACTAATGGATATGAATTTGTTTCAAATCAAAGTATGTTCATCAAAGTAGGTGCTCAGATGAATTTTGCCCATGGATATACTCAGTAAACTCCTACATTAGAAATAATTTCTATAGGAGGAGTAGAAGAAAGGGCAGTCATAGCACAGCATCATAGATAAGGTATATTGGATCCAAACATTGAAAAAAATTTACAGAATTTCAGTGAAATAATTTGAGGACATCCTCCATCTTCTGTTTCACAGTACAGGAACCTACTTGCTTTAGGTTTAACTGTATTTTTTTTCTGACCCAACTTTTTCTACATGAGACTTTAATCTCTCATTTGGTTTTGAGCATGGTCCCTGGAGAAGCCTTATTCCATGAAGTTCTAGGCATGTTTTGACCATCACATTCTCTATTTTAAGGCTCAGGCTTTGGTTTCATATTGATAGACAATTATCGACTTCTGCACTTGATAGTGGATTAAACTAAGAAGACAAAACAGTGAAATATGGGATATGTATACATAGGCATGGCACAAATTGGCTCTGATGGGACAAATAAAAAATTGACAATGAATCTCATCAGTTGAAAAAGAAACGATGGTGCAGAGGTTACAAGCACGCCATCTCCATGCAGAGAGATGATGCCATTAAGAATTTGTTGATGTTATAGTTTAGTAATGCTACCCCTGGAAAGAATATGGAGAAACATTATGAATTTGAGGCAAAGTTAATGGCCATATCATAAATCCAAATATATGTTTCTTTTCCATGTTATTCCCCACGATTAAGCATTGATAATTTTAGTTCAACGTGAGTGTTTGCCTCAGCAGTTACCACCTATATTTGAAGGCCTGGATTCAAGTCCTGTCTCTGCTTCATATCCAATTCCAGGCCAATGCTCATTCTGGGAGGCATTAGATGATGGCACAAGTGTGTGGTTCCCTGTCACCATGTTGAAGACAGACTGAGTTTCAAACCCCTGGTTTCAGTGTGGTTCAGCCTCGGCTGCTGTGGGCATTTGAGACATGATCCAACAGATAGGAATGCTCTCTCTTGCTCTTTCTCTCTCCCTCCCTCCCCCTTCTCTTCCTGCCTTTAATAAATTGCAAGGGAATAAATACATTACATTGAAAATAATTTCAGATTGCTTTTTGGATTATATGCGGAGTCTCACCTGTAGTATTAAAATTGTGGAACTTTACCATTATAATCTTGTTTTTGATTAAATAAAAAGATATAAATGGCTCTTTCTCTTGGTCTCCTGATATCTGTCTGTCTGTCTCTCTCTGTCTCTTGATCTCTCTCTGGATCTCTCTCTTATGCTCTCCTTTTCCCTCTTCCTTCTTCGCCCCTTCCCTCCAGTCTGTCGGGTTCCATCCAATAAACTCTTTCCTTTAAAAAAAAGATATAAATGATTCTTTTTTAAGCATCAAATGGTTTTTTAAAATAAGTGTATTTGCAATAGTGGTAGTGTTTCTAATCTTAAACACAGTTAACTTGGGTATATTGCACTTTCTATTAGCTATGGTACTTTAAGTCATTAACTTCTCTAACTATCTCTATGAATTATTATGCTTAAAAATTTTTTACAGATGTAAAATTATATACATTTGTGGGATGCAATGTGCTGTTTGCTTACATCTATACACTGTGTTATATCCATTCAAGGTAAAGATTTATCCTTTTAAGCATTTAACATTTCTTTATAGAGAAAGAACTAATATCTTATATTTTAGATTTGTTAGAGAAATAAGCAATACATTGATATTATGTAGAGTCACCCTACTGTGCAATAGAACCCCAGAACTTTTTACTCCTATCTAGCTGTAACCTAGTACCCATAAACCAACCTTTCCTCATATCCCTGCCTCCCCACTTTCTTCTGAAGCCTTTAGTAACCACTGTTACATTTTAAGTTGCATGACATAACCTTTATTTTAGGCTTCACATATGAGGGAGAACCCATGATACTTGTGCTTCTGTTCTTGGTTTATTTCACTTAACATAGTGACCTTCAGTCCCTTCCATGTTACTGCAAATGACAGGATTTCATCCTTTTTATGACTGAGTAATAGTCCATTCTGTGTATATATCAAATGTTCTTTTTCCATGCATCAGTAGATGGACAATTATATTGTTTTAATTTCTTGTCTATTGTCAATAATGCTACAGAAAACATGAAAGTGCAGATGTCTCTTTGACAGATGGACTTAGTTTCCCTTGGAAATATACTCAGTAATGGGATTGGTGGATCACATGGTAGACCTATTTTTAGTTTTTCTGAACTCTTCCATACTGTTTTCCATAACATCTATACAAATTTGTATTCTTATCAATAATTTGCAAGAGTTCTCTTTTCTCCATATCCTCACAAACATTTGTTACCTTATGAGTGCCAATATATGGGTTTACCTCTGGGGTCTCTATTCTTTCATATTGGTGTACAAATCTATTTTTAGGCCAATCTCATACTGTTTTAATTTCTGCAACTTTGTAATATTTTAAAGCCAGATAGTATAATATTTGCTGTTTTGCTTATTCATCTCAAAATCATCAAGCTATTTCCATTCCTTTGTGGTTCCATGCAAATTTTAATAGTGCCTTTTCTGGTTCTGTGAAAAATGTTAATGGGATGTTCATAGATATTGAATTGAATATGTAAAATGCTTTGAGTAGTATGCACATTTTAGCTATACTGATTGCTCTGATCTATGAAGATGAGGTGTTTTTCTATTTCTCTGTGTCCTCCCCAATTTCTTTCTTTAGTGATCGATAGTTTTCACTGTAGAGATCTTACACCTCTTAGGTTGTTTATTCCCATGTAGTTATTTTAATTTATTTTGGTAGCCATCCAACTGAGATTGCTGTGTTTATTTTTTTCCAGCTGATTCACCATGTGTGTATAACAACGCTACTGATTTTTGTACATTAACATTGTATTCTGCAACTTGCTCAAATCCCAATAGCTTGAATATTTGCTCTTTTAATGCTATCCCATATTTTCCATGTGCTTTCTTCACTGTTCTTTTTTATTCTTACATTTTATTTTTTTAACATTTTTTGAATTTTATTTAAGTTATACAAGTTTCATGTATTTCATAAATGCAGATTTAGGAACATAGTGATACTTCCTTCTATCCCGCTCAAAACTTCTTCCACTTCCTTCTCCCATTCCCACTATTCCATCTGCTGGTTCACTCCCCAGATGACCTAAGGGCTAGAGCTGTGACAATTGGAACCTAAGAGCCAGGAGCTTCTTCCAGGTCTCCCATTTGGGTGCAGGGGCTCAAGGACTTCGGCCAACTTCTACTGCTTTCCTAGGCCATAACAGAGAGCTGAATCAGAAGTGGAGCAACTGAGGCTTGAACAGTGCCCATATGGCAATCCGGCACTGCAGGCAGCAGCTTTACCCGCTATATCACAGTGCCAGCCTGAGAGATCTACTTTTGAATTTACTGAATGATCGTAAAGTTAACCCTACACTAAATAAAAGAGTTCAAAAGATAGTAGGAAGAAAAAAAGAAAAACACTGTTCTTCAACAGAAGAAACAAGGGCTACAAACAATCATCAAGTTTCAAAATGTTAATTTCACTCCAATACATTACAATTTAGGTACTCTATTAGTTACCCCTTATCAGGGAAAATGTGTGATATATTTCTTTTTGGGACTGGCTTATTTCACTAAGTATAATGGTTTCCAGTTGCTTCTGTTTTGTTGCAAAAGACATGATTTCATTTTTTTTATAGCTGAGTAGTACTCCATAGTGTATATATACCATAATTTCTTTATCCAGTCTTTAGTTAATGGACATTTGGTTTGATTCCATATCTTAGCTATTATGAATAGAACTGCAATGAACGTGGGTTACAGATATTTTGATCCTTATTTCTCCTCCAACTGTATATTTTCAACTAGCCTGTCTTTGAGCTTACTGATTCTTCTGTTTCATCTATTCTCCTACAGATGACTTTAAATATGTTTTAATTTAATATGTACATTTTGGCTGAAAGATTTGTGCTTGATTTTGTTTAATTATTATCATCTATAAAGTCTCTTTGTTAGCCTATTGAATTGTTTCTCAGGGATCTTTTCAATTAAGTCTCCTGAAAAGTCATTTTTGAAATCTTCATCTGAGTATTTGGAAGTGTCGATTCCTAGATGGTTGGTTTCTAGCTTCGTATTTTACCCTTTAGATGAGGTTGTGTTTCCTGGAAGTACTTGAAGATGGTTGGTGTACAATGTCACCTATGCATTGGAGGATTAGTTATAGTAATCTGGGGATGTTTGAGGCTATATTTCTGGAAAATCTAAGCGGTCTATTTGTTTTTTATGGAATCTATGAATGCTATCACTGTTTCAGAACTAGATAGTAACCCTAAATCATTGGCTGTTCCTGGCCTACTCTTGATAAGTCCTTACTGAGTCAATCTATCAATACTCCCAAAGTGAAATTTGTCGTACATCTACAGTTAGTCTGTTTCCAAGTGTAAACTATGAGAATGTCTAAAAGAGGGTAGTCTGTTCCTACAAACTTCTTCCTGAGCCTGTTGTAGACTTAGACTCCTTGTCTGAATCCATCAATACCATAATGCTACATCGCATCTAGATGCTCAGCACACCAAAGCCAATACCACCTGAAGACATGACCAGATATCACCTTGCTGTTGCCTATATGCTCCTAAGGTGGGCTCATTGATATATAATTGGGGTATGTGATTGCTCAATTTGGACCCTCAAATTCTGTTGGGCACTGAAACAGGTCCAGAGATACTGTACAAGCACTGGTCTGAGGTCAGGAACAATTAGAATCTACCCAATGCTGGCACTGAGTTCCAAAACAGTACTGTGATTCCTTGTTATCTGCCCGAGGTTTTAGAAAGGTTGATAAAGGCATCCCTTCAGCTACTCAGGCAGGCTCTGGGAGCAGGATGGAGTTCTACCTGAGTATCACAATAACCAGGCCCTGTGCAATCTTGGAGATCACCTGCAAGTGTCGGTGATGATAGACACAAGAGCAAACCTGTCTCACCTGGATGCCTTTTCCTGTGTATGGAATTCATTAGGCTCTGCCCACCATTGGTATTTACCACCCCGTTGCTGACACTCATGACAGTCCTGTGGACACTTTCTGTTTGCCTAAAGTTAGAGGAAGATGATAAATGCAGCCCTCTGGATACCCAGACTGGCATCAGCTGGGCACATCTTATTTCCACAAATCACAGGTCATTACAGAGTCCTACAAATGTCCAGAAAGCCCACTAGAATCTGTTAGTGACAGATACTCCAATTTCCTGGAGTGTGGGACTTCTCTGCCTGATGTCGGGCATGTATAGAAGCTCAATTTTGGATCAGCAACTTGGGAGTAGAGGGCTTTAGGCTCTATTAGGTGTTGGATCTTGGTGTAATAGGCTGTGCCCTGTGTTCTAATGCATGGTCCTAAGCTCCCTCTCCTGGTGTCTTTGCATATCCAGAATTTTACTTTCTGTGAGCCATTGGGGAAGGCATAATAGAGGCCACCTGGTTGTAGTAGCTCCAAATATTCATTCCAAATATTCATTCCACAGGTATGTGGCTGGGTAGGGTGGCTTAGTCCAACTAAGAAAAAATGATGGCCCTGGCACTAGGATTCTGTTTGTTCTCCCTCTCCGAAATGGGTGGCATCACTGCATGCCATGCTCCTTGGAATGGGTAGCTCGTTCTTCCTACCTTCTTCAGTTTACTTTTATGATTATAACAAGATGAGGCATTGTAGTCTCTCACCGGGCTTCTGCAGCTCTATGGAGGTATCTTGGCATGTGTATAGCTGTTCACATTGGTGTCTCCATGGAAAGATGGTCATTGAAGCCTCTTTCTAAGTGGTCATCTTTGTCTCTATCACCTCTCTGAATTCTAGTTTCTGCATCTCTAAGAAGGATGACAACAATGCATAGTGCTTGGGATTACCTAGATAAGATATTTCTTTTTAGATCTTTTTTTTATTTTTATTTTTTTAAACTTTTATTTAATGAATATAAATTTCCAAAGTACGATTTATGGATTACAATGGCTTCCCCCCCATACCGTCCCTCCCACCCACAACCCTCCCCTTTCCCACTCCCTCTCCCCTTCCATTCACATCAAGATTCATTTTCGATTATCTTAATATACAGAAGATCAGCTTAGTATACATTAAGTAAGGATTTCAGCAGTTTGCTCCCACACAGAAACATAAAGTGAAAAATAATAGATGATTTTTTTTAAATGATGATGAAATCAGATCAGACCTACTGTCATGTTTAATCCCAGTGAGAGTCAAGTTGGGAGTTGATAATTTCTTTTTTTTTTTTTTTTTTTTTTTTTTTTTACAGAGGATCAGCTTAGTATACATTAAGTAAAGATTTCAACAGTTTGCACCCCCATAGAAACACAAAGTGAAATATATTGTTTGAGTACTCATTATAGCATTAAATCTCAATGCACAGCACATTAAGGACAGTGATCCTACATGAGGAGTAAGTGCACAGTGACTCCCGTTGTTGACTTTACCAATTGACACTCCTGTCTGTGGCATCAGTAATCTCCCTATGCTCCAGTCATGAGTTTCCAAGGCTAGATATTTCTTTTTAGATCTTAACATGCATATGTCCATGTTTTCCAAATGATATTTCTTCTGCCTGGAACTCTCCCTAGCATTCTGAACATAATTTAAACTGTTAATAACCTTCACCGACTTGTGCCTTATACTATGAATAACTTTTCCTTCACCTTCCCAGGAGGATTGAGTACAGACCACATGTGCTTGCACAGCATTGTCATACTCACCTCATCTGTTTCCTATTGTCTATGCTTTCTCTGTCAGGCCATGATCTTCTGGAACATTTGAATATTGTTTTGTCCCAGTCACTACCAGTACTTGTAAAGAGTAGGTATTCACAATATGCTTGGAGAAAACAATACTGACAAGTGAGTGGCACAGCTGCTATTGTGTCATGTAACTGTATGATCAGCAATCCCAGAAACTACAAGAAACCACTTTGTCATTCAAGTGACAGCTAATCGCCTATACCTCTTGGCTTTATAACTCATAGTCATGTTTGTGTTTAACACATAGTCAAAAATAATGCTTTATACATGAAAATTACAAGCATCATTTTATATGGTTGTAGTGTTTCCAATCTTAGATAAATACAACTTAATTTTGTTACAATCTTCATCAGCTATGGAACTTTAGGTAAGACACTAGTCTCTCTGAACTTTACTAACCACAACTATAAATACCATGATAACAATGTTCTCCACGGTTACTGAGAAAATGGAAAAGATAACTCTTATAATGGTTTCTAAATCACCTTATGAAATATAAATGATCATAATTATTTCATTTCTTTTCATGTTCAATCCTTTGTATTAGCAAGTAAAACATCATGAAAGGCCTCTAGGAGCAGAGCCTGCCTTGGTATTTCTAGGGAATATTATTTTCAGTAATTAACTATTTGCCCTTTATGTTTTAACTCTTTCTTCTAGATACTATAAATGCTGCAATAGCTACACATTTTCCATTGTATTATTTCTGCCTTTGCTTCTGAACTGCTAATGACAAATGGGGAATAAGATAATTAACTTTCTAACTAAAAAATTTTGTTTAGTTTTAATGAGAATGATTGGTCTTTAGATAGAGATGTGTTAGATGATTAGTTTACAAAAATATATTTATCATTATTTGAATATGCAAAACAAGGATCCTTTCCTAAATATGTGTTTCTTTTGCTTAATAGGAATACATTTAGGCCTCTAGAGGATTCGATTTGAGCTGTTTACCTCAATGTATCTGCTGTGTGCTAAAGACTGGTCTCTAGAACGTTAACTCACATGTAAAATGTTTTGTAGGTAGTGCAGAAGTGAAATCTTTAAAGAGACATACCGCCACATTGGCCACTAAGACTAGTTAATAAAAATGGAACTGTGAATGAGTTTCAAAAGTCACATTTGTTTTCCCATTCAGAATAAAATGCACATTTCTAAAAGGAGCTGGCTTGAATGAGGAAGTAATTGCTCAGGAATTCACATAACAGCTAATCAAAATGGTTGCTATACCATACTAGAACGTGTAAATATTTGTAATCACCATTCTTAATTTTGACTTGCAACACTTGGAAAGGAAACACTGAAGTAGGTATTTTCAAATATTGAAGTCAAATCCTAAAGTGGAATGGAATTTTCAATTTAACCTTTATCAAAACAACAAAAATTTGCATTTCTGTTTTCTGGAGTTCTCATATTGGTGTCTGTCCATTGTGAAGGAATAGAGTTAGAGCTGCAAGGGGAGTAGAAAAGTCAAAAAGTAAAAAGTGGCACCAAGCTGCCAAATACTGAGATTTTTATGGAATAAATATGAATCCCTTTAAAGGGACATTGTAAATGTGCCCAATTCAAAAATAGGACATTTTCTATGGGGCAGACTTTTTTTTTTTTTTTTTTTTAATTTGACAGGTAGAGTTATAGACAGTGAGAGAGACAGAGAGAAAGGTCTTCCTTCCGTTGGTTTACTCCCCAAATGGCTGCTATGGCCGGCACTGCGCTGATCTGAAGCCAGGAGCCAGGTGCTTCTTCCTGGTCTCCCATGCAGGTGCAGGAGCCCAAGCACTTGGGCCATCCTCCATTGTCCTCCTGGGCCGCAGCAGAGAGCTGGACTGGAAGAGGAGCAACCGGGACTAGAACCTGGTGCCCGTATGGGATGCCAAGAGGATTAACCAAGTGAGCCATGGTGCCGGCCCCTATGGGGCAGACTTTCTAAAACCTGTTGCTGTGGGAGAGAAAGGCCAATTCCAGCAGTTTGTTTCCAATTATCCAAGACTACTTTCTGCACTGGAGTTCCTTTGGATGCTTGGATAAGGGTTCTGACAAGTATAACTGCATTTCCTCCATTTTGAATGTCCTAGAGTAGAAATACAACCAATACAATAAACCAGACATATTGATAAGGAAATATGGTTACTGAGTTCAAGCAGAGGGGCAACTTGTAAAGATAATGTTCAGAGAGGAGCTATTTGAAAATGTGCCAGTTGAGCTGTGAAAGTTGATACAGGCAAGCCCTTGAGGATGAACTGTGTGAAGGTCCTGAGGCTGCAGATGGTTCGCCTTGTGTGAGAGAAAGGACAGTCTTGATGAGGTTTCAGAGCAATCTCCTAGGACCTTTAGTCATTGTAATTAGTTAATTAAGAAACCGCATTGCCTAAGGGGATAAGTACAAAGTAGTTTATTTAAATATGTCACTTTATTGAGCCATGTTCTGAAAAAAGTACTCCTTTTTATTACAAGAGATGACTTTCTAGTCACATTTTGTGAAAATCTGCCCAGCCCATTTAACAAATTCCAGTATCAGAGATGAATCCTCTGCCTCTCTCTTCCTCCCTGTGCTACTGGACGGTTCCATCACAGTGACAAAAGGACAGAGGCAGGTAAGAGAACTGGCCAAGAGACTTCATTATTGCCTTCTAATTTTGGGTCTTTACTTGCCAAGTGTCAGTGTTATTCTGGGCATCCCTACTGGCCATGCATCTCTGAGGGGCCAGCCCTGACCTGCTGGTTCTTGCACAGTACAGCAGTTATCTGTTGGCCTTTCTGGTTTTCCCCACTGCCCAAATTTCTGTCTCCCATTCAGCCCCCTCTCACTGTCCACACTAACTACCAAGGAGTGACAGTACAGGTTGCTTGACAGTCAAACAGCCATCCTAAGTCCTGCTTTTTTCTTTGCTCTGGAAGGCACTAAGGAAGGGCTATAGGTTTACTGCTCAAACAACTCATCCAACTTGAAAACAGACCAGCAATCCTCCCCTTCCAGCAGCAACCTCAGTTGCAGACCCCGTATCATCTCTTTGGGAAGCTTGATACCTGTGCCTGTAAACAGAGCACTGTTGGCAAGGCCAATGATAGTGCTGTCCACTACGTTCTCCTGTTTCTTAAGCATCTACATTCGTAATGGAAAGTAAGGCCATGGAGGATGTTTTGTTATTTAATGGCGCATAGACAAAACTCAAAGTCAGCAAAAGAAAGAGGAATGCAACATGAAGTCACACCTCATAAATAGTAAACAGATACACTCAGTAGCATATAGATTAAGAGTTCTATGGGCTTTGGAATAGTTAAAGCATGTTAGAATCATGCCTGCTAGAGTTAGCAGATGTCTACTCTTTTGTAAGCTAAATTTTCTCAGTGCTTTAATTCCTTTTTTAGAACTTTTTAAAAATATGTTATTTATTTATTTGGCAGACAGAGTTAGAGAGAGAGAGAAGGATAGACAAGAGAAATATCTTCCATCCACTGGTTCACTCCCCAGATGGTCATTATGGCTAGAGCTGGGCTGATCTGAAGTCACGAGCAAGGAGCTTCTTCCAGGGTCTCCCACATGGGTGTAGGGGTCAAAGTCCTTGGGCCATTTCCATTGCTTTCCCAGGCCATAAGCAGAGAGCTGGATTGGAAGAGGAGCAGCCAGGACAAAAGTGGTGCACATCTGCTATGCCAGCACCACAGTCAGAGGCGTAGCCTACAGTGCCAGCCCCAGTGCTTCAATTAATAAATAAGGTAAGATAGAAAAAATAATGGTATCTGCCTCATCGGGTTATTAAACATAGTCAAAATGAGTCAATTTGGGGGGCTGTGCTGTGGCGTGGTAGGTTAAGATCATTTGCAACAAAATGGATGAAACTGGAAAACATCATTCTCAATAAGCCAATTTCAAAAGGACAAATTATATATGTTCTCCCTGACCTGCGATAACTAATAGAGCACCTAAAAGGCAAAATAGAAAAATTAAACTGATGCTATGAGAAGCAATGATTTTGAACAGCCCTTCTCTTGACTGCTGAGCAACAGTTTTTTATTCTATATTATTGGTTAGCTTTCCTTTTATAATATTTTCCTTATCTTTTTCTCTTTCATACAAATGATTGAACTCTATACTTAACATAGTTAATCATATATGTATAAAATTAATTTAAAACACAATTTTTTAAATGACCGTGTATCCTGACACTTAAATGCAAAGGAAAAGGAACCATAATAGCTAAGATGGTTTTGAAAAGTATTTATGACAAAACTTACCCTGTGTTTGCAATAATCATGACATTAGTACTAGTGTGAAGAAAGATGTATAAATAAATGCAACAGAACTGCAAGTAAAACTACATTCATGTTTAACTGAATTTCAACAAAGATGCGACGGCAATATTAGTAGGGGAAGCAAGAAGCAAGTCTTTCAAGACATGATGCTAGAAAAATGAATATTCTTATGAAAATTATTTTATATTTTCCTCACATGATGTACACAAAATTAACTTAAAATAGATAATATACCGAATACAATGGCTAAAACATAAAGCTTTGAGAATATGTAGGTGAAAATTTTTGTGAACTTAATTAAGAGTTCTTAGCTATGAATGCGAAGTAATATACAAATAGGATATCATCCAAAAATACCTTCTTTTTCAAATGACACCTTTAAGAACATGAAAATACAAGCCACAAACTGGGAGGAAAAATTCCACTTAAATATTTGATAAATACTTGTATCCAAAAAACATCAAGTGCTTTTAAAATTCAATGAGAAGGAGCAAACACTGTGGCGTAGTGGGTAAAGCCACAACCTGCAGTGTCAGCATCCCACATGGGCACCAGTTCAAGACCTGGCTTATCAAGCTCTGTGCTATGGCCTGAGGAGGCAGTACAAGATGGTCCAATGCCTTGGCCCCTGCACCTGTGTGGAGAACGAGAAGAAGCTCCAGGCTTCTGAATTTGGATCAGCCCAGCTCCAGTTGTTGCAGCCATTTGGGGAGTGAAACCCTGGAGTGGAAGAGCTCTCTCTCTCACTGCCTCTGTCTCTTTGTAACTGTGCCTTTCAAGAAAATAATTAAATCTTTTTTTTTTTTAATTTTTTAATTTTTTTTTTAATTTATTTTTTTTAACTTTTATTTAATGAATATACGTTTCCAAAGTACGAATAATGGATTACTATGGCTTCCCCCCCATACCGTCCCTCCCACCCACAACCCTCCCCTTTCCCACTCCCTCTCCCCTTCCATTCACATCAAGATTCATTTTCGATTATCTTAATATACAGAAGATCAGCTTAGTATACATTAAGTAAGGATTTCAACAGTTTGCTCCCACACAGAAACATAAAGTGAAAAATAATAGATGATTTTTTTTAATGATGATGAAATCAGATCAGACCTATTGTCATGTTTAATCCCAGTGAGAGTCAAGTTGGGAGTTGATAGTTTCTTTTCTTTTCTTTTCTTTTCTTTTCTTTTTTTTTTTTTTTTTTTTTACAGAGGATCAGTTTAGTATGCATTAAGTAAAGATTTCAACAGTTTGCACCCCCATAGAAACACAAAGTGAAATATATTATTTGAGTACTCGTTATAGCATTAAATCTCAATGCACAGCACATTAAGGACAGAGATCCTACATGAGGAGTAAGTGCACAGTGACTCCTGTTGTTAACTTTACCAATTGACACTCCTGTCTATGGCATCAGTAATCTCCCTATGCTCCAGTCATGAGTTTCCAAGGCTATGGAAGCCCCTTGAGTTCTCCGACTCTTATCTTGTTTAGACAAGGTCATAGTCAAAGTGGAGGTTCTCTCCTCCCTTCAGAGAAAGGTACCTCCTTCTTTGAAGACCTGTTCTTTTCACTGAGATCTCACTCACAGAGATCTTTTGCCAGAGTGTCTTGGCTTTCCATGCCTGAAATACTCTCATGGGCTTTTCAGCCAGATCTGAATGCCTTTAGGGCTGATTCTGAGGCCAGAGTGCTATTTAGGGCATCTGCCATTCTATGAGTCTGCTGAGTATCTCACTTCCCATGTTGGATCACTCTCCCCTTTATTTATTCCATCGGTTAGTGTTAGCAGGTACTAGACTTGCTTATGTGCTCCCTTTGACTCCCACTGCCTCTGTCTCTTTGTAACTGTGCCTTTCAAGAAAATAATTAAATCTTAAAAAAAAAAAAAAAAGATGAGAAGGGGTCGGCGCTGTGGCTCAGCGGGTTAACAGTCTGGCCTGAAGCACCGGCATCCCATATGGGCGCTGGTTCGAGTCCCGGCTGCTCCTCTTCAGATCCAGCTCTCTGCTGTGGCCTGGGAAGGCAGTTGAGGATGGCCCAAGTCCTTGGGCCCCCTGCACCTATGTGGGAGACCTGGAGGAGAATCTTGGCTCCTGGCTTTGTATTGGCACAGCTCTGGCCATTGCAGCCATCTGGGGAGTGAACCATCGGATGGAAGACCTCTCTCTGCCTCTCCTCTCTCTCTGTAACTATGACTTTCAAATAAATGAATAAATCTATTAAAAATTAATGAGAAGACAACCAGCACAATACAAAAATGCATGAATCAGTAGAATAAAATTTCATCCAAAAAGATATACCAATAAGCTCATGACAAGATGTTAAGCATTGGGGCCGGTGCTGTGGCATTGCAGGTAAAGCTGCTGCCTGCAGTGCTGGTATCCCATATGGGCGTCAGTTCTAGTCCCAGCTGCTCTACTTCCTATCTAGCTCTCTGATATGGCCTGGGAAAGCAGTGGAAGATGGCCCAAGTGCTTGGGCCCCTGCACCTGTGTGGCGACTGAGAAGAAGCTTCAGGCTCCTGGCTTCAGATCAGTGCAACTCTGGCCGTTGTGGCCAGTTGGGGAGTGAACCAGTGAATGGAAGACCTCTCTCTCTCTATCTGCCTCTCCTTCTCTCTCTGTGCAAATTTCAAATAAATAAATAAATCTTTTAAAAAAAGTTAATGACCAATAATAATTATATAAATTCAAATTAAAACCTCACTCTTTAGGTGTCATTAAAAATTAAAATAGGGGAATGTGTTGTGGTTCAGCAGATTAAGCAGTGGCTGACTGCACCTGTATTCCATTTTGGAGCACCTAGAGGCAAGCCATGCCTTCACATCTGATCCAGCTTCTTGCTAATGTGCCTAGAAGGCAGCAGGTGATGTCTCAAAGTATGTGGGTTCCTGCCATCCACATGGCAGACTCGGATGGAGTTCTAGGTTCCTCGCTGCTGCCTGACTCAATAAGGATATTAGAGGGTTTTGAGGAATAACACAGCAAATGGAACATTTGTTTCTCTATTTCTCTCTCTTCCTCCCTCCTACCTTCCTCTTTTCTTTTCTTTTCTTTTCTTTTCTTTTCTTTTCTTTTCTTTTCTTCTTTTTTCTTTTCTTTTCTTTTTTTCTTCTCTTCTCTTCTCCTCTCTTCTCTTCTTTTCTTCTTCCCTTCCTCCATTCTTCCCTTCTTCCCATACCTACTTCTCTCCCTCTTTCTTTCTTTCTGTCTTTCTGTCTTTCTTTCTCTTTCTCTTTCTCCCTCCCTCCCTACCCTTCCTTTCTTCCTCTCTTCCTTCCTTCCTTCCTTCTTTCTTTCATTTCTATCTTCCTCTTTTTCTGTCACTCTGCCTTTCAAATAAATAAATACATCTTGAGACAAACAACAATATGTTAGATATAGAGAAATCAGAGACTCCAAAATTGTATATTACAGCAGTTAAAAAAAAAAATGAAATCCAGTCATTTGCAACAAAATGGAGGAATCTGGAAAACACCATGCTGAGTGAAATAAGCCAGTCCCAAAGGGACAGATATCATATGTTCTCCCTGATCACTGACAACTAATTGAGCACCTAAAAGGAAACTTGTTGAAGTGAAATGGACACCATGAGAAACAGTGACTTGATCAGCCCTTGTCCTGTCGGGGAACAACTTAATACTTTATCCCTTTTAGTACTTTTTTTTTTGTTCTACTTAATACTCTTTAATTAACACACAATTATTCTTAGGTGTTTAAATTTAACTGAAAAGTTATCCCTGTTAAATACAAGAGTGGGAATAAGAGAGGGATGAAATGTACAGTTTGGCACATACTCAATTGGACTTGCCCCAAACAGTAGAGTTAGAAACATGCCAGGGGATTCCAATTCAATCCCATCAAAGTTGCGTGTACCAATGACATCTCACTTGTTAAAGTGATCAGTTTCAGGATTAAGAATCAAAGAGATCACATAAACAAGTCTGCTAATATTAACTGATAGAATTAAGAAGGCGAGAACGATCCAACATGGGAAGTGGGATACACAGCAGATTCATAGAATGGCAGATGTTCCTAAACAGCACTCAGAATCAGCCCGTAAGGCATTCGGATCAAGCTAAAAAGCCCATGAGAGTATTTTAGGCATAGAAAGCCAAGACATTGTGGCAAAAAAACAAAACAAAACAAAACAAAAACTGTAAATAAAAGATCTCTGGGAGTGAGATCCCAGAAGAAGGAACAGGCCATCAAAGAAGGAGGTACCTTTCTCTGAAGGGAGGAGAGAACTTCCACTTTGACTATAACTTATCTAAATAAGATCAGAGAGATCAGAGTTGATGAAATCAAGAGGCTCCCATAGCCTAGGCAACTCATGACAAGAGCCTCGGGTGATTACTGACGCCATAAACAAGAGTGTCAATTGTTAAATCAACAACAGGAGTCACTGTGCACTTACTCCCCATGTAGGATCTCTGTCCTTAATGTGTTGTACTATGTGAATCAATGCTATAACTAGTACTCAAATAGTACTTTATACTTTGTGTTTCAGTGTGGGTGCAAACTGTTGAAGTCTTTACTTAATATATACTAAATTGATCTCCTGTATATAAAGATAATTGAAAGTGATCTTGATGCGAATGGGATAGGAGAGAGAGCGGGAGATGGGAGGGTTTTGGGTGGGAGGGAGGTTATGGGTGGGGGGAAGCCACTGTAATCCAAAAGCTGTACTTTGGAAATTTATATTTATTAAATAAAAGTTAAAAACTAATAAGTGGAGTAGCCAGAACTCTAACTGGCGCTATGATATAAGCTGTTGGCATTGTAAGTGGCTGCTTAACCCCCATGTCACAAGGTTTATCACATAATTTTGTTCTAAATGTTTAGTTTTTAGATAAATGTTTCCTATGCTTTAGTAATAGATATTTGCAAAGCCTTGGCTTATACCATTCAATGAAGAAATAATCAATAAACAGGAATAAACTTATTCATTTATTCTGGCTGAATATTCTCCAAGTATAAAGTTGTGATGAACATTAAATGAGGTAATACTTTGTACAATGGAAAACATTAGCAGAACATTTTTACTCAATGGATGTTGACTTTCTGTTTCCTTACCCTTTTCATCTATATTCAGCATAATTGAAAATAAAATTATGCTTGACATTCAGAAAAAAAGTGTTCTATACAGTCATTTTATGTTATGAAGTCAAAATTAAGATAAAAATATAACCAATAGAAACTTGTAGCACAGATTCTCCAAGAAGGACAAGAAAATGAGTCTGCAATTAGAGAAAACAGCATCCTTTTAGACAATTGCATTATTGAATATTCAAGATTATGTGCATTAAAATATGTAAACTCATAGGCATACCTTTCTTTAAGACTCTGACTGTTGCTGACCACTAGAGAAACATTAAATGAAATGTTGAACGGGGAAGACAATTCAAGGAATGGATCTGTTTGAACAATTCAAAGGTCCTGCTTTAGATGACACATTTGGGAACAAAAGACAAAAGGAAATCAGAAAGAAAAAAAATGTTTGGAGACAAAGTGCCCACTGTACACTTGATTGAAAGGTCACTCTTTAAATCATCTTGACAACTGAAAAGGAAAAAAATATAGTTCTCAGAAGGTAGTTTTAAATTTTAAAAAATATTTTTCTTGGCTGGCACCGTGGCTCACTAGGCTAATCCTCCGCCTTGCGGTGCCGGCACACCAGGTTCTAGTCCCAGTCGGGGCGCTGGATTCTGTCCCAGTTGCCCCTCTTCCAGGCCAGCTCTCTGCTGTGGCCAGGGAGTGCAGTGGAGGATGGCCCAAGTACTTGGGCCCTGCACCCCATGGGAGACCAGGATAGGCACCTGGCTCCTGCCATCAGATCAGCGTGGTGCGCCGGCTGCAGCGCGCAGGCCGCGGTGGCCATTGGAGGGTGAACCAACAGCAAAGGAAGACCTTTCTCTCTGTCTCTCTCTCTCTCTCACTGTCCACTCTGCCTGTAAAAATATATATATATATATTTTTTTTCTTAGTGTAAGGAAAAGGACACTGAAGCTGACCAAAAAATAACTAGGAAATTTAGTACACGGTCCATGTGAAACTTAAGCCAGATAAAGAACATTTAATGTGAGATGCAGAATAGGTGAAGGCAACACTGAACTCTTGCCATTCTCTGACTGCTTTGCAAACACTTCTCCCTCTAGCAATATTCAACTCTTCCACTCAGCTTAAGAATAATCTTATTTATTTTTTTCAGCATGATCTGGGTTCATGACAACTTCCATTTTTTCTCAGCAGAAGCAGATATTAGCTATACTGCTTATGACGAATTCTCTCAAGACTTTGACTAAAAATCATGACAATGCCAACATACACTTTGAGCCATATTTCTTCTTCATTTTAGATACCCTAAATATGTAAATGTTACCTGCAAAATTGCTGTATTTTCTGTAACACAAATTAAAGATCAGTCAATAAAGGGAAGTAGTTTGTTCTCCATCTCACAGTATTGTGGGTTTCATTTTAGCACTTAGGAAATTTTTTTCCTGAGTTTTATTTTGAAATGTTAATGGTCTTGCCACTTGGATCCATGCTGCCTTTCAATACACAGAGGAACCTGGAGAAATGAACAAGTCTGGATGATTTCACCAAGCAGCCAGCTTTCATCTGAATTTTATGAATGTCAATACGTAAGACATAATGATTACTCACATCTGGAATAAATCATATATGAACACGAATATATGCCCTTTAACCTCAAAAAATACTATTCCCTTTATAAAATGGGATAATAATTTACAATAATAAAAGTTATGTAACAATTACATGATGTGATACATGGCAATCTCTTACCATAGTGAAAGAAACAGCAGACATTAGCAAATGTTAGTGATGTAGTAAGCATAGCAATAATAGGTGTGGCAGCTAATAGTACTAGTAACATTGAGAATACTAGTGATAGCAATTGTGCTATCAGATTTTGTCCTGAATTATCAAACAGATAAGTCTACTTTTATTCTTAGCTTCTACCTGAATAATGAGAAGCTTGATATGTAGAATAAAGAAAAAATTGCAATAAAAGTAGCCTCAGTTTACAAAGTTCTTAATTTACAGCAGACACTTAATACATACTCTCACTTTTCTACAAAACGTCTTCCAAGGGGCTGCCTTGTGGAGTATCTGGTAATGCCGCGGGTAGTGAGCCCAGCATCCCGTTTGGTCACCAGTTCATTTCCTGGCTGCTCCACTATGATCCAGCAATCTGCTAATGACCTGGACAAAATAGCAGATGGCCTAGGTGCTTGGGCCCCTGCTATCTACTTGGGAGACCCGGAGGAAGCTCACAGTTGGAAGATCTCTCTCTCTGTGTGTGTCTCTCTCTCTGTCTCTCCCACTCTCTATAACTCTGACTTTCAAATAAATAATGTTTTAAAAAAAGCAACATCCTGCAAGGAAGGAGTAGTCATAGAAATTTAGAAATCTAGGGCTTTTTTAAGATTTATTTTATTTATTTGAAAGACAGAGTTACAGAGAGAGGGTAGAGACAGAGAGAGAGAGCTGGTTCATTTCCCAAATGACTTCAAGGGACATGATCTGAATCCATGAACCAGGAACTTCTTCTGGGTCTCCCATGCGGGTACAGGGGCCCAAGGACTTGGGCCATCTTCCAGTGCTTTCCTAGGCCATAGCGAAGAGCTAGATCGGAAGTGGAGCAGTTGGGATTCAAACCGGCTCCCATATGGAATGCCTGCATTGAAGGCCAGGGCTTTAACCCACAGCACTACAGCTCTGGGCCCTGAAATCTAGTTTTAAGTAGTTAAAATATCTAACTGGCTTGATTTTCAAAGGGAAAATATTTGACTTACATTTGAAACCATGGGGACTTGATGGATTAAAATGACCTCAGAATCTCTCTTATTTCATCTCCAGTACCTTTTTTTTTCTTTTCTTTCATTTTCTTTTATTTTATTTTTTGCTATTGTAAATGTGCTTCTTATTGTCAGAAGCCTGTCTTTGTCAGAGCTGACTCTGTGTTCAATGTGATGCTGATCACTCACCAAAGGGAACAGAGACCTGCTGGTCTCCCTTTTCTGTTTGAATGAAAGGGTGTAGGAAATCTGTTTGATCCAGCTTCAGGACTGTTCTCATCCTTTGACACCAATCATTCTTGCAAGTTGGAAGTATATTTGAGGTTTACTAGCACAGATTATGTGAAATGAGCATCCTGTATCATAAGCTGGGGAGCTGGAACATGAACAATGCAGGGAAGAGTGTGGGAACCCAGAAAGGTAACTAGTACAGCATACAGTCTGTACTCCTTTTCTCAGGTGGTAAGTGAGGATTCTGACACTTAGAATCTCCATTTGTTCCTCATTGTTTTTATTATTTCAGTATTATTTTAATTGTACATTCTTTGGGACACAGTGTGATAATTTGATACATTTTTTTAAATTTTTTAAATTTTTTTATTTTTTGACAGGCAGAGTGGACAGTGAGAGAGAGAGAGAGACAGAGAGAAAGGTCTTCCTTTGCTGTTGGTTCACCCTCCAATGGCCGCCGCAGCCTGCGCGCTGCAGCTGGCATACCACGCTGATCTGATGGTAGGAGCCAGGTACTTATCCTGGTCTCCCATGGGGTGCAGGGCCCAAGTACTTGGGCCATCCTCCACTGCACTCCCTGGCCACAGCAGAGAGCTGGCCTGGAAGAGGGGTAACCAGGACAGAATCCGGCGCCCCGACTGGGACTAGAACCTGGTGTGCCGGCGCCGCAAGGCGGAGGATTAGCCTAGTGAGCCATGGTGCCGGCCCATTGATACATATATTTTCAAATGCAAAATATTTGACTTACATTTGAAACCATGGGACCTTTGATACATATATTCATCATCTGATGCCACATTTATGTCTGTTTGACAACAACATGTGTGGGCCCATCCACTATACCATACTGCTGCTATAGCTTCATGGATAATATTAAATATTAAATATATTAATATATTAAGTATATTAAATAAATATTAATGTATTATATATTATATAATTATATAATACATATTATATACTATATACTATATAATGTATGATATACTATATAATATATATTATTAATATTAAATATTAAATTTTGTGACTGTCAGGTCACAAAATCCATACTGGAGCCCACAATATGCATTATGTAATCTCAATTCTGTTGATAATTTTTTAATCTTTACTTGGTTCTACATAAATTTTATTGAAGTTTCATCAAATCCACCCTGAACTGATGTAATTTCTTAAATATATCAGATTATATTTGGCAAGCAAGCCAACTGCTATTATTATTTCGACAGTTGCAGCACACCTAGTAATCTCTCTCGTTAGTAATACCCTCCAAAAATTCAGAAAATATTTGCATTTTCTTTCTCTTTTCCAGAGGAGCTCACTGAAGAGCTGGGAGGATTTGCGTTAACAAAGAGCCCACGAGAGGCTGTATATATACAACATGACTCAATCCTGATTTCTGTTACCTCAGTTTTCTTGGCCATGGCTAAACAGTAAGTAAAGATTGTTTTATGAGGTGGTTTGGGGATCCAGAAAGTATCTAAAAAGATACAATAGAAAATTCTTTAATTCAATGTATTATAAGACTCATGTTTCATAATACTGAAGAATCTGGAAACAGCAATTATATACTTTTTTTTTTGCCTTTTTCTGAACTAAAGCCATCACTTAGTTTTCATCATCAAATTTACCTGATAATTTGACTTTAATATGAATCACCAAAATATGCTCTTTGCCTGTGTGCTGCTTGAGATATTATGACAAACGTACACGTTGATACACAGGGTATGATGCTTTGTGGCATGATTAATAATATAAATAAAATGTGCTTTGATGTAATTTTCTTTTTGAGATATTACTGGTTACAATTTATAAGTATTAAGCTGTTGATAAGCCAAGATTAGGTGTTGCTATAATTACCTGAGTTTTCCGTCTGTGTCTACTATGAAATTCTTTATTGTTGCTGCTGTGTAAATTAGTGAGCAATCATTCCTTTTGTTTTATGAATCTGTATTTTACTGTACAGACTAGTGTGCTCATTACTCTTTGATGCAATGGCAAGCCTGCCTTAAAAATGAATTGATTCTATTTTCCAAGTGGATAAGAAGTTCAAATTTTTCATTATGCAGTAAGTCCTATTTTTAAAGGAATTCCAAAGTTAATGTTATCATAATCCTAAATATATGAAGCAATGGTGAAGAAAACTGCAGAGCAAATATGAAATTTAATAACGGCCTTCCAACAGCTTGCCTTTCAAATTGTTAGGAATTCATTAAACAATGGTTGAGCAGCACTGACAATTAAATTACTCTCATATGAGGTATCTAGCCATTTTATGAATATTGCATATTACATAGCTCACATTTCTAAAGGGATGTAGACAACAAATTGGATTTCAGATAATTAACATGAGGCCCAAATTTAGTCTCCAGACACATTTCACTCCGTTTCCAAGCAAAAATAATTAGGATGTAACTATACAGAGGGTTAACATCAAAATTGTTAAAGACAAAAAATATATATATAGAGTTTGTGGCTGACCACACTGTATAATATTTGAGGGGTGCAAAGCAGTCATTGTGACTAACCTTATGCAGTGGTAAATACTTTGTAAAAATGAAGCTCTTTGAAGTTTGCCATCTATAAATATCCCCTCTTCATTTTCCCATGGATGGTTAAGCAACTGCTAGTCATTTTACTAGAAGGTGCTGCAGCTGGGTTTGAAACCACAGTTAGCATTTAAACAACTGTATACCTTGGATTTTAAAAAATACATGGAAAAGAATCAACCAGATTTTAAACTAATGCATCATTTTTTCTTATTCATAATTAATGTTTCTTTTTTGTCCAAAAAATATTGAAAACTTTATCTTAAGAATAACAGGTTCAGAGACTAGCATTGCAGTATGGTGGGTTGGACTGCTGCTTGCAATGCAAGCATCTCAAATGGGTACCAGTGCGAATCCTGCCTGCTCTACCTCCCATTCAGCTCCCTGCTAATGCTCCCGGGAATGCAGTGGAGGACAACCCAGGTACTTGGGCCCCTGCCACTCAAGTGAAAGACTCGGATGGGCTTTTTTGGCCCACTGTTGGCAATTGCTGTCATTGGGAGAGTGAACTGACAAGTGGAAGATTCTCTCTCTCTCTCTCTCTCTCCTCCTCCTCCTCCTCCTTTCTGCAGTGCTGTCTTTCAAATAAATAATTCTTCTAAAGATTTTATTTATTTATTTGATAGGTGGGGTTATAGACAGAGAGAGGAAGAGACAGAGAGAGACATCTTCCATTCACTGGTTCACTCCCCAAACGCCAGAGCTGGGCCCATCTGAAGCCAGGAGCGTCTTTGGCGTCTCTCACACAGGTGCAGGGACCAAGTTCTTGGGCCATCTTCTGCTGTTTTCCCAGGCCATAGCAAAGTGCTGGGTCAGAAGCGGAGAAGCCAGTACACAAACTGCCACCCATATGGGATTCCGGCCCTGCAGGCAGAGGCTTAGCCTGCTATGTCACAGCACCGGCCCCCAATAATTCTTTTTTTTTTTTTTTTTAAAGAAAAACAGGTACAAACATAGGTGGACTAAGTTCTGGTAGTCTATGGTAAAACAGACTGAATATTGTTTATATAGTGTATTACATATCTTCATACTGTTAGAAGAGAGAATTTTAATAAAGAAATGATTGAAGTTTAAAGTGATGGATGTGCTAAATATCCTATGTTCATTATTACCCAAGATACATATGAATCAAAACATGATATAGTACCTGTTAAGTATATACAAACATTATGTCACTTGTATATTAAAATGAAAAAGAATACTTTATATGTCTTTCATTTAATCATTGGGTGGAATCCACAGAAAGTCTGGAAAATGAAATAGGTAAATACAGAGGCTAGGCTTGGACACGGCCTGAAACTATGGAGAACAGAAGTAGTGCTCCTGTACTTTTCTTTAGGGTGTTTCAGTTAAAAACTTTCTTAAAAGTTTAAAATAGTTCTGTATTAAAATAACGATTGTGAAGTGTTTACAAAGTTTCTATTTACCTATAGTTTCAATATTAGTAACCTGGATTGGTATGACACACCTGTCACAGCTAATGGACTAACATTGATGGATTATTATTAACTGGAATCCTTTTATTAAGATAACTTGTGTAATTTCCCATTATATTCCAGGATCCCACCTAGAATGGTGCATTACATTTAGTTAGGTGGTTTGGGGTTCCTCTGAACAGTACAAGTTTCTCATACTTTTTTGGCTTTTGATGTCCTTGACAGTCTTGAGAGAAGGGCCAGATGGTGCAAAAAGTCTGTCAATTTGGATTTTCTGATGTTTTAATTATGATGATAATTAAATAATTATCATATAATACAGAATTTTCAGAGGAAAACCACAGAGGGAAAGTGCCGTTTTCATCACATTGTCTTGTACATGGTTAACATGACTTGTCACATGAAGCTGTCTCTGCTCACCCAGCTGAGATAGTATTTGTTAGATATTCCCACTGTAAGATTCATTATTCCCTTCTGCTGGACTGAGCTCTTGGAAGGGTACCTTGCACAACCAACACATGAAGGGAGAGGGCTTATGTGTTACTTTCTTGAGCATGAAGAATCTACACAAATTATTTTGAATTTCTCTATTCAGACTTGTATTTTTCCTCATGTATGTATGTATATATATATTTATCATTTATTTTGTAAGTAGGTACTATTCATTTCAGATTTCAGGTTATAATTCAATTATGCTTTATCATTTTATATATCTATGTATTTTTTTGGCTCAAATTATTTCAGGTTTGATATTGGGAACTTCTGTTGGCTCCCATGTTCATCATCATGGGTTTTTTTTAAGTACTTCAAGATGCTATAGGTTCATTATGTGTGTGTTTTTCTAATCACTTAACTTTAAAAAATGTTTATTTTCATTTTATGAAAGGAAGAACAACAAAGAGAAAGATAGAGAGGCAGAGATAGAGAGAAATATTCCATCTGCTGGTTCATTCCCTAAATTCCTCTAACAGCTGAGACTAGACCCAGTGCAAGCCAGGAACCCAAATCACAAGCAAAGTTTTTCATCATGGGTGACAGGGACTCAAGTACTTGAGCCAATACCTGCTGCTTCGCACAGTGTGCATTAGCAGGAAGTCAGTTGAGAAGTGGAGCCATGATTCAAACTAGGTATGAGACATGGGCACCAGAAAAGATGTCCTAACCTCTGCACCAAATATTTGCCTGAAATCAGTTACATTTTGCTGTTGCTTTATAATGTCCTATAGTCTTTCATTTATAGGAAAGTTTTAGTGAATATAATTGGCATAAAATAAATTGCACATTTTTAATATTTACAACGTGGTAAGCATTGAAATGTTTATATACCTTCTAAACCTTTACCACACTAAACATAATGAACATATCCATCACTCCCAAAAGTTTCCTCCAGCCCTTTTGTGATCTTTCACTCTGGCCCTTCTCCCTTCTCCTTCATTTTCCCCATACAAATATTGATGTGCTGAGAGTAGTGAATTCAAGGAGTTGATTCTCCTAAATTTAACTAAAAATATGATTATATTTTTTGTCAATCTTTTTTCAGTGGTTTCTTTCACTCAGCATGGTTAGATTCATCCATGTGTTATGTATATAAATAGTTAATTTCCTTCTATTGCTAAGTAGTATTTCATCACAAGGATATGTGAAAAGTTTTTTCCTTCAGCTGTTAATGGACTTTGGAGTTATTTTCAGGTTTTGGTTTGTACAAATGAAGCTGTTCTAAATATTAGTGTACATATGCTTTCAGTTCTCTTGAGTAAATACCTAGGGAAGAAATGACTGGGTTATATGATGGTGTATATTTAACTTTCAAGAAACTGTCAAACAGCTTATCGAAGTTGTAATGTTGCCATACCAAGAACTTGGCCTAGACTGTTTGATGCTGGATAGTCAACACATCAGCAGCAAACGTTGATGTAGGAAGATAGCATGTTTATTAGAGGGCTACCTGGAATAAGTGGATTCCATGGTCCCAAATAGGCTCATTCTCCACTTGCAAGCCAACAAGCTGGCTTTTAAAGAAAAAATGGCAGCTGAGGATGCAGGAATGCAGTAAAGAAAGATCATGGGTCACAAGACTAGACACAGGGAAGTCTCAAAACTAGCAATTAGCGTTTGTAGTTAAAATCTGAAACAGGGCGGGAGATGCCTGTGTTATGGTTATAGTACCTTTCAAAGTTCTAGCTGCAATGTATGAGAATTCTGGTTGACCCACATGCTCACCAGCATAGTATGCTGTCATTTTTCTTTTAAATATTCTAATTCATGTACAGTGTTATTTCCTCACAGCTTATTGTATTTTCTCAAAAAATGATGAATTTCTTGATATGTGCTTATTTTTCATGTGAACATCTTTGGTCAGTTCTTTTTTCCAAATCTTTGTCCTTGAATAAGGTTTGAATAAGGTCCTTTACTTTATTTTTTTAAAGATTTATTTATTTATTTGAAAGACAGAGGTGTGGGAGGGGGAAGAGAGAGAGAGATGCTCTATCCGCTGGTACACTCCCCCTGTGGTCACAAGGCCAGGGCTGGGCCAGACTAAAGCCAGGAACCAGGAGCCAGGTGCTGCTTCTGGGTTTCCTACATGGATGGCAGGGCCCAAGGGCATGGGACTTGTTCTGTTGCCAGTATGTTCTGGGGTACCAGCAGGGAGCAGAATGCGAAGTGGAGCAGCTAGGACTTAAACCAGCACCCATATTAGATGTCAGCACTGCAGGCAGCAACTTAACCGTCTATTCCACAGTGCCAGCCCCGGTTTTATTTCTTTTAATTGAGTTCTTTATATATTCTGGATATGAACATATATTAGATATTAGTTTGTCCCTCCATTTGTCATTTGTCATTTCTTGGCAGTGTCTTCATAAAAATCCAAAGTTGTATTTTTTAATGAAGTCTGAGAGTTTGTGCTGTATCTAAAAGAAAGTTGCAAATTCAGTGTCAAAAACGTATCTTGCCTTTTTTTTCTAGATGTTTATAGATTGAGATATACCATTTAGCTATATGATCTATTTTAAATCAACTTTAGGTTTTTATTTTTATATATGAATAGCCAAAAGTTCCACCTCTGCTATGAACTGAATGCTTATGTCCTTTCCAAATTCATGTGTTGAAGCTTAATCCCCAAGATGATGTTGTTAACAGTAAAGGCCTCAGGGAAGAGATCATGTTATGATGGTAGAGCCCTTGTGAGGGAGATTAGTGCCCTTTTAAGAGTGGTGAGGGGGCTTTGGACACCGCCCCACGCACCATTGGAGGACACAGAAGTTACCAACTATGAGGAATCGGCCCTCACTACACATCAGCTATGCTGGTGCCTGAATTTTGAATTTCTCAGCCTCCAGAATGGTAAGCAGTCAATTTCTGTCGCTTATAATTTGCCTAATCCAAGGTACTTTGTTATAGCAGACCAATTAGAATAGGGCAGTTTGTGAAGAAGTCTCCCCTCCCCCGAATTGCTTTTAAAATTTTGTCAAAAATCAATTGGCCATATTTGTGGGTCTATTTCTAAGCTCAGTATTTGGTTATTACAAAGAAAATGATGCATCTTGTAAACCATAATTCAATTAGTATAAATTTTTATATCTTACTAGAGAAAATGTTTCATTATACCTATAAACTAATCAGGATAAAGTACATGTTACTATTTATTCTTGATAATTCAAACATCCTAATAATAGAAACCAATATCTATAAGAACCTTTTTATACGATAAATACGAATATCTAATTCAAGTATTTAGTATAGATAGCCATTTTATTAAATTGTGGGGTTTTTAAAAACTCTTTTTGAGAGGCACAGAGCAAGAGAGAGAAAAATAGTGATTCAAAACCATTCACATCACTATCATTGGTTCAACTCAACAACCACTTAGAAAACAGCAACTGTTGGCCGGTGCCGCGGTTCAATAGGCTAATCCTCCACCTGTGGCACCGGCACCCAGGGTTCTAGTCCTCATCACCCCAGGTTCTAGTCCCCGTCGGGGTGCTGGATTCTGTCCCGGTTGCTCCTCTTCCAGTCCAGCTCTGCTGTGGCCTGGGAGTGCAGTGGAGGATGGCGCAGGTCCTTAGGCCCTGCACCCGCATGGGAGACTAGGAGAAGCACCTGGCTCCTGGCTTCGGATCAGCATGGTGCGCCGACCACGGCTATTGGGCGTGAACCAACGGAAAAAAAGAAGACCTTTCTCTCTCTGTCTCTCTCTCTCACTGTCCACTCTGCCTGTCAAACAAACAAACAAATGAAAAACAGCAACTGTGTCCAGTAAATGAATTAAGATTTCAGGAACAGATATACATATGTAAATGTATATGATTGTGTGTATATATATATATGTGTGTGTGTGTGTGTGTATTCTACATAGAATTTTCTTTGAGATTTTCAAAATAGATGAGAGATGTATATAATAAGTATACAAAATATACCATTACAATAGCTTCTTAATATATCGTCACGTTTTCCCTGATGATTATTTTGATTTTCTAAAAATAGAAACTTGACCACAATTTCAAATGATCCAAATATTTCAGTATTCTCCTGTTGGTAAGCATTTTAACTCTTTTATATACTTTTATGCTTTTTGTTGTTGGGCATGAGAATACTTTCAGCAAGGTCTGTTTCTCTGTCATCTGCCCAATATTCTCTATCCTTGGACATTTGTTACTTTTCTATATTTCTCTATTCTACTTCACTCAGACTAAAAGTATAAGGAGTTATTACATTTATGAGATTTTTGTTTAGTATCAACAATTCTTAAATAAAAAACCAGACATTTCTTCAGATAATTTTCACCTTAAGCTTATAGGGTTTGAAGATATTTTATTAAGCCTTTCTGACTAGCCCTTTATTTGAGTTTGATTACTTGCATACAGATTATACTGCATGATATGGTCCCACTGGAATGTGGGAATTTTTAGTTTGGTTATTTCAAAACAAGATCTAAAATTTATAATTAATGAATAAAATTCATCATGGTTTGAAAATAACTGCATTTCATCATGTTAGTTCAAATTTTATAAGAAACAAAAAAGCCAAGTAACATTTCTCTATGTTTAACAAAATATAGTATGTGAGAACTCCAATATTAAAGCAAGATTCTGTGAACAAAAGCATACAAATGTACAACAATACAACTCCTAAAAATTTAAAAAAAGGAATTCTTTAGACTCAAACTACTTTAATTAGATAAACAATGTATTAGAAATAATTATATATGTAATTAATTTTAAGAAATTATGAAGAATTCCCCCAGATTGAAAACAAAAAAGAGATTAAGAGAAATAGAGGAAAATATAGGAAAGTTAATTATGGTTATAAATACTTCTGTATGAAAGATGAGAAAAGTGGAATGGAAGCAATATTCAAAGACTTTTTATAACTGAAAAAATGCAACAATCCTCAAAATAAAGGCACAAAGTGAGTACTACAAAGCCCACAGGAAATTCAATTATGTAAATTTATGGATACAAAGGTAAGTTTCTAGAAAGCAACAACAAGAAAGGAAAGTGTAGCTATAATAATTAATAATAACACTGGCATTTATCTGCAGCATAAGCCTAATCTATATGATGCAAGAAAATAACTATAAATCCAAACTTATAAAACACTTAATAATTTATATTAAATTTTCATATAATTAAATATAATTATGGATATAGAAATCATCTTTAAAAGACTCTCAATGTAGCAAGCAAAATAATATGTACTTGAGGAAGAAAATAATTTTACCTTGAAGATGCAAGAAATGACGAAGACTCTCAGTCATCTATACTTTTCTCACTATTGTGGTGAGTGTACCTTACTCTAGCCATCTCTTCTCAAAAGACTTTCAGAATCAAGAGATACCTGGTCAAAAAACAAAACCAAAATTGCCCTGTTCTCCAGTTGAGTCAGATGGAAACTTGTACCAAAATCAGGTACAACTCCAAGAGGGCACAGTGGAATACAAGATGGGGCTATAATGAATTGCACTTCAGATAGTATGCATGTTTATGCTGTATTAAGGACATTATCTTCTAATCATATAAGGCTGCATATGACAACACTGTCTTGGCAGCTAGACATATTTAACTGGGATTGGAACTAATGAGTTGGTTCAGTAGTAAATATGAGAAAGATTTTGGAAACAAAAAAAAAAAACTTGGACAAATTTAAATAAATTTTGGCTATATAATGCAATAGTAATTATGATGGCAAATGTTTGAGATTTAGGATGATGCAAAAGTACATTATTAAGTTGAAATCATGTTAGAGAAACATTGTGTTTTAACCACCCTTTTTATAGTGATTAAATTTAAACTCTAAAATAAGGAGAGTAAAATTTTAGTGTGATTGCCAAAGCAAAAAAGTGTAAATGCATAGCTTTCAAACCAGATGAAGAAGTAGAAACGGATTTTAGAAACCTTATTATCCAAGTAGACACATTCTAGTAGCATAGCTTCTTAATGCTGGAGATCTGAACAGCTTACAGTGAAACAGAGAGTAGAGAGGCTATGAGCCCTGTAGTCAGTGAGACCTAACTAGGACCTCTGACCTCCAGAACTGTAAGATAAAATTATGTTGCCTTAAGTCACTAAGCTTGAGGTGATTTCTAAGGGCATCAAAGGAAAACTAATAAAGTGATGGCAGAAAAAAATGAAGAAATTTCCATCACTTCTGAGGCAAATCAGAAGCAAATCCATGAACTAAGCAAAATCATACATGGCATGAATGAAAATTTTTCCCATGGAATTGAGATTTTAAAGACAAATCAAAATGAAATATTAGAAATGAAGAACACAATAAGTCAAATAAAAAGTATGGTGGAAAGGCTTAACAGCAGAATTGCCAAGGCAGGAGAAAGAATGTCTGAGCTAGAAAAGAAATTGTTGGAAATATTTCGTTCACATCAAAAAAAAAAAAAAAAAGCAGAGAGAAGAAATTAGAAAAGTTAAAAATAGTATTGGAGATTTATGGGATACTAACAAATGACTCAACAAATGGGTCTTAGCAGTTCCTGAAGATGTGGAAATAGAGATTGTACTAGAAGGACCATTTAGTGAAATAATAACAGAAAACATCCCCAATTTGGATAAAGACAGTGAAATGGACACTATGAGAAACAATGACTTGATCAGCCCTTCTCCTGACTGTCGATGAGCAACTTACTATTTTATTCCTTTTAGTATTTTTTTGTTCTACTTAATACCATTGGTTGAACTCTTTAATTAACACACAATTATTCTTAGGCATTTAAAATTAACTGAAAAGTGATCCCTGTTAAATATAAGAGTGGGAATAAGAGAGGGAGGAGATGTACATTTCGGTGCATACTCACTCAGACTTACCACTAATGGTAGAGCTAGAAGTCTTCCAGGGGATTCCAATTCAATTCCATCAAGGTGGCATGTACCAATGCAATCTTACTTGTTAAAGTGATCATTTTAAGTTCATAATTGGTCAAAAAATAATATTAAGTGTCAAAGGGATTACATAAATATAATCAGTGTCTGTAAATAATAATTGATAGAATTAAAAAGGAGAGAATGATTCTATATGGGAAGCAGGATACACAGCAGACTCATAGAATGGCAAAAGCCCTAAACAGCACTCTGGCCTCAGAATCAGCCCTTAAGGCATTTGGGTCTGGCTGTTTGGAAAGCCAAGACACTCTGGCAAAAAAAAAAATAAAATAAAATAAAATAAAATAAAAAAAAATAAAAAACAAACACCAACCTAAATGAAAGATCTCTGCGAGTGAGATCCCAGTGGAAAGAATGGGCCATCAAAGAAGGAGGTACCTTTCTCTGAAGGGAGGAGAGAACTTCCACTTTGACCATGGCTTTTTCTAAATAAGATTGGAGTTGGTAAACTCAAGAGGCTTCCATAGATTGGCAGCTCATGACAAGAGCCTCGGGTGATTACTGACATCATAAACAAGAGTGTCAATCGTTAAATCAACAACAGGAGTCACTATACACTTAATCCCCATGTAGGCTCTCTGTCCTTAATGTGTTGTACTATGCAAATTAACAATAAAACTACTATCAAACAGTACTCTATACTTTGTGTGTCTGTGTGGGTGCAGTCTGTTGAAATGTTTGCTTAGTATATCCTAAGTTGATCTTCTGTATATAAAGACAATTGAAAATGAATCTTGATGAAGAATGGGATGGTAGAGGGAGTGAAAGATGGGATGGTTGTGGGTAGGAGGGTGGTTATGGGGGGAAAAGCTGCTATAATTTGAAAGATGTACTTTGGAAGTTTGAATTTATTAAATAAAAGTTGAAAAAAAAGACAGTGACATACAAGTATAGGTAGTACATAGAACTGCTAACAGACATGACCAGAAAAGAGCCTCAGGACAACACTCTGTAGTCAAACGTTTAAGGGTAAAATGTGAAGAAGCTTCTAAAAACGTACGTGAAGAAAACACCAGATTAATTTCAGAGATTTTCCAGTTAGGCTCACAGCTGAATTCTCATCAGAAACCCTACTGGCTAAGAAAGAATGGTGAGGCATAAATATAAGTTTTAAGAGAGAAAAACTGTCAACCCAGACTACTATAGCCTGGAAAGCTCTCATTTATGAAAGAAGGTGAAATACAGACCTTCTATGACAAAAAGAAATTAAGGAATTTGTCTCCACTCGTCTAGCCTTACAAAAGATGCTTAAAAATGTGCTATATACAGAAACACAGAAAGATAATCATCACTATGAAAGAATGTAAAGGCAAAAAAATCCCCCAGTAAAAGTGGAAAGGAAATCCAAATAAACAATAGGAATATTTATGAAAAAATGGAAAGGCCAATCCATTATTATCAATAGTCACCTTGAATGTAAATGGCCTCAACTCTCCAGTTAAAAGATACAGACTTAAAAAATGGGTTAAAAAATAAGATGTATCTATTTGCTGCCTACCAGAAACACATCTCACCAACAAAATATTCATAGACTGATGGAAAAAGATAATCTATGCAAATGGAAAGCATAAAAGGACAGATGTTGCCATCCTAATATCAGACAAAATAAATTTTAACATCAAAAACTGTTAAAAGAAATGAAAAAAGGAGCTATGTGATGATAAAGGGATCAATTCAACAGGAAGATCTGCCTATAATAAATGTGAACACGCACAATTCGAGGTTAGCTGGCTATGTAAAAGAAATGTTAATGAATCTAAAGGGAGACATAGGCTCCAATACAATAGTAATGGGGACTTCAACACCCAGTTTCATCGTGGACAGGTCAACTAGAAAGAAAAGCAACAAAGAAACAACAGAGCTTATTGACACTTTGGACCAAAAATACCTAACTGATAACTACAGAAACTTTTCACCCCACAGTTGCAGATTACACACTCTTTTCATCAATGCATGGAACTTTCTCTAGGATAGATCATCAAAATCATCAAAATGTCCATACTACCAAAAGCAATTTACAGGTTCAATGTGATCCCAATCAAAAATCAATGATATTCTTTGCATATCTAGAAACAGAATGAAGATAAAATTCACCAGAAACATAAGAGACTCCAAATAGCTAAAACGATTTTATACAACAAAAACAAAGCTGGGGCATCACAATATCTGATTTCAAGGCATAATTAAGGAATCTTTCTTTTTCTTACTAAAAACTAAAGAATCTCCTTCAACCATCAACAAAGAAGCCATATTCATTTTATGCCCGATTAAAAACCCAATGCTGGTCACAGTGTCTGATACATTGCAAGGAATCAATAAGAAATTCTGAATAGCTATCGAACAATTTAATTTAAAGGAGCATTACGGCTTCCTGAGGAACATACTCCAAAAAAAACATTTTCAATGCTGTAAATAGGAAGGCTTTTCTCTCAATCTGTGAAACTCTATTCGCATCAAGGGTTGGAGTTGTGGCAACTAGGTAAAGCTGCCACCTGCAATATCAGCATCCCTTATGGGCATCAGTTTGTGTCCTGGCTACACCACTTCTCATCTCTAGCCCTCTCTTAATGGTCTGGAAAAATCAGCAGGTGGCTCAAGTGTTTGGGTCTCTGTCACCCATGTGATAGACCTAGATGAAGCTCCCGGCGCCTGGATTCAGCCTGCCCCTAAGTGCCGGCAGTTGTGGCTGTCTGGGGAATGAACCAGGGGATGAAAGATTGATCTCTCTTTCTCTCTCACACACATACTCTCTATGTAATTCTGCCTTTCAAATAAATAAATCTTAAAAGAAAATAAACTTCCACTAGATAAAGCATATCTCCAAAAACTCCATAGATAACATCATACTTAATTATGAGAAATTTGAAACTTTTCCATTAGATTAAGTAAAGGATGTCCCTACACATCTTGCTGGAAGTCCTCTCTACTGCAATAAGACAGAAAATTAAATTAAAGGTATACAGACTGGAAAAGAAGAAATACGACTCTGCAGATGACATGATCTACTCTGTACGAATCTGTATGAACTGACAAAAAGTCCCTAAATTAATAAGTAATTATAACAAGTTACAGGAGTCTATGTCAAACTCCAAAATCCACTTGTTTCCTATACAACTCCAATACACAACTGAAATTTGAAATAAAGTACTGGGGCGGCACTCTGGCGTAGCAGGTAAAGCAGTCGCCTGCAGTGCTGGCATCCCATATAGGTGCTGGTTCAAGTCCTGGCTGCTCCACTTCCAATCCTGCTCTCTGCTATGGCCTGGAAAAGCAGTGGAAGATGGCCCAAGTCCTTGGCCTCTGCGCCCATGTGGGAAACACAGAAGAAGCTCCTGGCTTTAAATTGGCATAGCCCTGGCCATTGCAGCCAATTGGGGAGTGAACCAGCGGATGGAAGACCTCTCACTCGCTCTCTGCTTCTCCTTCTCTCTCTGTGTAATTCTGACTTTCAAGTAAATAAATAAATCTTTAAAAAAAATAGAGTACTATTTACATTAGCATTCAAAAAAACACACCCTGAAATATTTAGGTACACATCTAGCAACATATACATGCACACACACACACACACATACACATATATATACATATATACATATACATACACACATGTATATATATGGAACTAAAAATGATTAAAACCAAAGAAGAAGTAAGTAGAGTTTTCATGCTGATGATAGGTAGGCTCAATACTGCCAAGGTGTTAGTTCCTCACAATTTGATACATAAATTCAATTCAAACCCAGTCAATTACTGTCAAGTTATTTTGTTGATGTCCCCAAGCTGACTATGAAGGTTACATGAAGATAAAAAAAAAAAAAACTCATCCCCCCCCGAAAAAAATGGAATAGCCAGCCCAAAACTGAAAGCAAAATACAAAGTTGGAGGACTGGCACTTCTTGATTTCAATACTTATTATAAAGTGTGATTATCAAGACAGTGTGGTATAGAGAAAATAATAGACAAATAAATAAATGGAACAGAATCAAAAGTTCAGAAATAAACCCACATAAATATAGTGAACCGATTACTGAAAAAGAACCTATTGCAATACAATGGAGTAAATATATTTTTTCAATAAATGATCCTTGAAAAAATAGGCATCCATGTGAAAGACTACCTAGACATAGACCTTTTTCCTTTCCAAAAAGTCATCTTAAAATGGGCTATAGATATACATACAAAACACAAACCTATAAATTTCCTTGAACATTAAACCTAGAAGTCTTTGTGTATGCTGATGGTTTTTCAACTACAGCATCAGCAGCACATTCTATGAAATAAAGAACTGATAAGCTACACTTCACTAAAATTAAAACCTTCTTCTCTGAAACACAACATCAACAGAATGTGAAGACAAACCATAGTATGGTACCAAATATTTTCAAAAGATTCATTCATAAAAACTGTTAGCCAAAATATAAGAAGAACTCTTAAAAAAAACTTCATGAATAGAAAACAAACAACCTGATTGAATTTTTTACTTTATGTAGGGTTAATCCTATGAGTATATAGTAAGCTGAAAATATACCTTTGTAAAAATTAAGAGTGGAAATAGGAGAGGGAGAAGAAAGAAAATGGTACTGCATGTGAGAGGTATGGTAGGGTAGGAAGTACCACCACTATGTTCCTGAATCTGTACATATGAAATAAATGAAATTTGCATAACTTAAATAAAATAAAAAGACAAGTAAATAATCTGTTCTTTTAAATAAAAAAATAGGCCACAGACGTTATGAAACATTTCACCAAAAGTTTTCAGTGTCATAGAAATATATAAAAATATGTTCCACATTATGTCTTATCAGGGAATAGCCAATTAAAACAATAATGATCAAAACCATCTACCTATTATAATTAACCAAATCTGGAATACTGAAAAGATGAAATCCTGGAGAGGATGCAGAATGAAGGAACCTCATTAAGTTCTTGTGAGAATGTAAATTAGCATAGCAAATTTGAAAGACAATTTGACATTTTCTTATCAAACTAATCACACTCTTATCATATGATCCATCAGCTCTTCTCATGGATAATTTACGTCCACACAAAAACATAAACCGTTGTGTGCAGCAGCTTTATTCATAATTGATAAAGCTTTAAAACAATGAAGATGTTCTTCAGTAGGTGAATGGATAGAAAACTGGTTAGATACAGAGGAAGGAATTTTTTTTGGTGCAAAAGAAATAAATTATTGAGTCAAAAACATACATAGAATAACCTTAAGTGCTTATTAAGTGAAATAAGTTGTAGGATTCCAACTAAATGACATTAATAAAGGCAAAACTAAAGTGATTAAAAATATCAGTGATTGACAAGTGCTGGGAGGAGGAAGGATTGGATAAATGGAGTATAGGATTTTAGAGAAGTGAAACTGCTTTGTATACTGTTACAATGATGAAAACGTGCCATTGTATATTTGGCCATATCCACAGAATGGACAACACTAAATGTGAACCCTAATGTAAACTTTGGACTTTGAGTGATGATGATGGATCAATGTAGGTTCTTTGTAGTAACAAATCTACCACTCTGATAAGAGGTGTAGCTAATAGGGGAGGCTATACATGTGTGAGGAGAAGGAGTATACTGGAAATCTCAATACATTTCTCCTAATTTATTGTAAACATAAAATTGCTACCAAAATATAAAGGTTTTACCAAGGTAGGGGGTGAGGGTTCATGGGGATGGGTGATGTTGCTTCTCAAGTGAGCCATTGTAGAACTCATTCCCAGCACCCATTCTTACCAGTACTCAACTGATTTCATTAGATTGTCAATCACTAGTTCTTAAAAGGAATCTTATTATGTTGTAGTGTATCTGATATCTTAATATACATCACATAGTGGAAACTGATAAAAATGAAAAATTTGAATGAGTGGTTGAATCAATTCCCTTTCCTGTTTAGTGCAGTTGGAAAGCTTAAAACTCGATAATACACAAGCCCCAACTATATTGCCTTAATGTAATCTATTTTGTGGCTACATCCATTCTGCGATGTAACCTATTTAGGTCACAATTCCTGTTTCATATTAAATGTTTCTTAATTATAAATGCAACTAAACATCCATAAATGAATACAAATTCATGTCATTATACAACTGCTTTGTTTACTTAAAAATAATAAGAAAAATGCTATATTTCACCTTCCTGAATTGTATTATTTGTAAGTCTATTTTCATCATTCATGACTCATTTCTGTGCTTTAATATTATAAGTTGCCAGTGGGGAGGCTGAACTGAAATTTCTGCCGCATGAGGATAGGGCTACTTTTAAACAAAATCAGCAAATTGAGTCTCAGTGCATTTCATCATACTTTAAGACCCAGTTGAAGCACGATAAATGATCCTTGTCCCTGATCATTATGCTACCAGAGCACAGATATGTCATTCATGTCTTCCCATTGTACTTTAAGAACTACCTCGAGGGCAGCAATGCACAATAAATATTATGTTGCTCAATTAAATTTATATGTCAGAAAAATTCACTGTGTTAGAAACAAACTTAAATGTAGTTGAGAATACTAAAGCAAAAATAGTTTTATTGACCATCATTGGCTCCATTCCTCATTTTAAGATCAGGAACAATCAAGTGTGTTGAATGTTCTCCCCCAAAGTGATAACCAATTATTATAAAATAGAGTTAAAATACAGGTAGCTTGTTCAAAACCAATTATTGAATGATTAAAATGCTTCAGGCAAAGCACTAAGCATATAGTGACTTAAAAATATTTATTGTGCTTCCAACGCAATTTTGCTTTTGAATTCAATCAGGAGTACTGTTAATTGCAATGCAGATTAAGTCAAAAGGATTCCCAAGAAAGGTTATAAGACCCAGTGGGGAAATAGGTGATGGCAACCCAGTCATTCTGATGGTATCCAGGACAGATCTCTCAAAAATACCACTTATCTGCTGCAGATTGGGTCAGTAATTCTGGAATTAATAGGAGTAGCAGAACTTTGTAACTCTAGTAGTAGATAGAAAACATTCTTAATATTCCACTGTTCTTCCTTGACTACTTTATCCCAAAAGTTGATATTATTCTTCCCATAGTTTCCAACTGAAAATAAATTATGATCAAAAGCCATTTCTGTAATTTATAGCTGAGGTTATACTATGGTTATAATTTTTTAAAAAATACTTACTGAAGTTACTAGGCTAAGGAAATGGACATACAATACTGGGAATAATATTTAATTGTGATTGCATATGATTATTTCCACAGATTATATATTAATTAAAATTAGGCTCCTATATCTTTTATTATCTTCAGAAGTATACTTCATAGAACATAATATTGCATCTTCTTCATCCTAAGATTTTGAGCATTTTTGGTACACTATATATTTAAAAGCTACACACATAGAAATAATAATTTTCCCACATTAAAAACTTACAGAAATTCAAAGACATTCTTGACTCAAGATATAAAAATCTGAAGTAAAATTATTTATATTTAATAGTAAGTAACAAATGACTTTACATTTGAATAAACAAAACACAGTACTTTGTATGAGGTATATTTTAGGAATGAGGGGATCTGTATTCTATCCTTAACTCTTCAGTCAGCTAAACGGTATTCATTTTCCTCCTCTGCCTCCCTGCCCCCTTATCCATTCCCGAGGATTGGTTGCTAATCTAAATAACCCAAATTCAAGAATTTTCATTCCTGGCAGATGTATCCATGTACCCCTAATTTATATTACTTTTCTCTTGTTTATTTTCTCTGTCATAATATAAAGAAGAGATGTTGAGTTGTTGAGTTTAGGAGCTTTAGGTTACTCTATGGATCATTTATGCAACAGATTTTAAATGAAAATAGGTACAGAATCTTTTCTGAAGCATGTTTTCCATTTTCTTTTTTTTTTTTTTTACAAAAATGCCTAAATATGTTGGCATAAACAATAACATTTGGAACAAAGAAAGATGAGAATGCTTATCTACGACTAGTGGAAATACTTCAACAAAAGACTTTTATAGGGAATTTCCACATGAGTCTCCTCTGCAGCTAGAAATAAGTTGATATCTTGATTCTGATATGAGGTATCTTACAGAAAGCAAACTGTAACTCATGGAGTAGGATTCAGGCAGCCATGAAATCTAATTTGATATCATCTACTAGTCTCCAAATCCTAACCTTAGTATTTACCAATAGTTAGAGGTTCTTATAATATCACATTCATTTAGCAGAATCATTATAATCATTATTTACAACAGCCCTAGGAGCAAACAAAAGTGGAATCAATAAGTAAATAATAAAAAAGAATGGGATGTCTACAGTATCCAAAATGTAAAATGTGCTACTCTATACTGTGAGGAGGACAGTGAAAAATGAAACATTGTTATCCCCTCAATTTGGAGATTGCATTGGAAAGATAATCCATGAAAATATAAATTCAGAGTTTTGCAACCTGAGTGCCTATATGTGAATACTAAAATAATTGGTTACCACAAACAAAATGATAATTAAGATAATGAAAATAGTCAATACCACTTTTAAAATATATAAATTCATAGAAAATGTGAAAGATATGGGAATGTTGAGAAGCAAAGAAAAAATGGATAACGTAAATTATGGATGCAAAATCACATGAAACTCTGGAAGAAGTTAGGTAGACTCATTGCTTGTTGTTGAAAGCATGAGAAAGAATGAATGTATGTATGTGTAATCTTGAATTCATTCAAATTGCTTAATATTCTGTAGAATAAAGGACTAGGCAGTTGATGTTTTGTTAAAGCAGTAATTTAGTGAAAATAAGGTGTTGTGATTATCTATGTGGTAGTATTCTAAAAGGAATTTGAGGGAGTCAGATAGATCTCAGAAAAATTGGAGCAGAGAGCCCATTGGAAAAACCACTGTAATAGTGCAGTAATGCAGTAATCATGTTGCTGCCAGTGAAAATATTAAGAGCAGAGCAAAGGTGAGGAAAAACCCTATGAAAGAATTGAATTGTAACAATAGCTCATTTATACATAATATTAGAGAAAGAAATATGATTTGAGGGTTTGACCATGAGTGACTGAGAGAATGCTGATAAAAATGGTGGTAAATTAACAGAAACAGGGAGGTAAGTATATAAAGTTTGATGATGGTAGAGAATTAATGTTGAATATAGTTGTAGACAGTATGTATACAGGGTAGTGGGCCCTGGTACTAGAAAATTCAATACTTTGAACTGTGAGATAATATGAACGAAAGTCTAAGTTGAATACACAAGTTTAAAAAAGTATTTGTAGGGAAAAATTAAATGCCTGAACGTAAACTAGATTATTCTTCCCTCCTCACAGACAAAAACATTTTCACAAGATCTTCTCAAGTTGAATATCATCAACTTTTAAAATTTTACAAGCATTATACAGGCATTGTCTTAGAGGCCATATCTTTCCTTTAATGGCATTAAAATACACATCAAGATGGTATCTAAAAGAAAATTAAAAAAAAAAATTAGTCCCCCTCAAGACTTGTGTCGTTTCCTGGGCAGATACAAACTGAAATGAAAATTATTACACTAGAACATTCTACACATTACTCAAAAAGGAAGAAATGACAATTCTTAATATGTATACAGTTTACATTTGAGGACCAAATACGTGTGGGAACATTTGCTGGACTGTGAGAGGAAGTTCTGTGGTTGGAAACTTCAACACCCTGCCTTCAGAAATGTACAAATTCAGTACAGAAAGTCACAAGGACATATCTGAACTCAACAACACCATCCATCTACTGGATGTAGTGTATATCTAGAAAATACTGCATCCAGGGACAGCAGGGTACACACTCTTCTGAAACTCACACAGAGCATACAAGATAGACCACACTGCAGGCCAGAAAACACATGCCACACATCACATAATGATAAAAGGGGTCAGTTCCACAAAAGACAGGATCATGCTTTTAACAAACTTAAAAGAACAGAAATCATGCAATGTGTGCTGTAAGAGCATAATGCAGTTAAATAAGAAATCAGTAAGTGAAAGTTACCTGAAAAAAATTTTCAAAATACCTAGAGATTTATAGCATGCTTCTAAATCACAGTTGGGTCAAAAGTAATTTCCCAAATCTCTTTTTAGTATATCATTACATGGTGAGACTCATATAATCATGATTCTTTATTGCAAGACTTTTGATACTCCTAGTTAGTGAATGACTTTAGGAATATCTTTGTTTTTGGTGCCAAATTGGATTTAATTAAAAGTATATGACAGAAAATCCATCACTTCAGTAATGTGCTTATTTTCTGTCTATAAAGGATGGCCTCTGACCCCAATAAAATTATGTAAGCCTACTTGTTCTCCAGTCATTACAGTATGATTTTAATGAGGTGATTTTACTCTCATTTCAAAATGAAATAAAATATACTTTACTGTATTCTTCTTTGTGCTGTTCAATTTATGAAAATCATAATGCTAATCAATGACAAATGAAGGAGACATTATTAGCTAATATACTCTCAGGCTTCCTGTTTGATTCTGAAAATAATAATTTTCTAGTTATAATTTGAACACTAGGAATATTTTTAAAATGTTTACCATGTTATAGTTCTGGTTTGAACAGATAATTATTTGTATACCATTAATTTTTCGTTATGGATAATACAGGAGCTACAGTTTGAACTGGATTTTTCAATCATAAAATATTGCTATTCTACTATTGATTTAGACATTAAGAGTTTCAAATGCAGTCATTCCTAGTTAATGATATGTGTTATATTTTCACAAGTTTATTGCCCACCATTACAGAGCTAGAGATTACTACTATTATGAAGTTTTAAAATTTTCTAGCTGTTTTTCTCATATCCAGATCTCTCACCAATGAAATTCAGCAGGGTCATCTGTTTATAAGAAAAAAATTTGAAATCAAAGGTCAGATTTCAATGGATGTCAAAAATATATGGAATAGAAAGATTTAGTCAAAACAATAAAATAAAATTTTTGGTTTATGTAAATTACCATTTAGCTTAATATGTCTTACGTTTCATATAGGATTTTCAGTAATTTTTACACATATATATTATCAATGAGTCATTTCAACATTTTATATTACCTTTTAAGTATTGATTTTCAAGATCTATTGAGACTCATTGAAAAAGAGGGTCCCATATATCAGATTTACAATAAAAACAAATATAAAAGCCTTTAAGCAAAGAAGTGTGGCCTCTCTCTTTACACCAAGGTTCTGAAAGTTTTGTGTAATTTTATATTGCTTTCCAATCCCTTCACAATTTCTTCAAGAATGCTTATTTCATATTTATTTGCTTAGGATTTATTACTGAGATTCTAATATGGGTTAAGAAAACTTAACATGGCTTTGGAAAATGTCTTGCAAAAGGCAATGTATCAAGGCATAATATTGACTCTATAAAATGTATTGGCAAGAAGGTCACCAGCTGATAAAGTTTTCAGTCATTTTAAAAATTGTATCTAATAATGAAGATGTATCACTTCATATATCTTCTTGTCCTTTGCATTCCTTTTTAAAAATATAATTATTTTTATTTATTTGATATAGAGACAGATAGGGAAAGAGAGAGACAGAAGATACACACACACACACACACACACACACACACACACAGAGGGGGACAGAGAGACAGAGAAATTTTCCATCCCCTCTAGTACACCCCCAGAATGCCTGCAGCACCTGAACCTGGGCCAGAAAAAATACTAGGAGCTCAGTACTCAACCCATGTCTCCCATGTGGATAACAGGGCTAAAGCTACATGAGCCATCGCTGCTGCCTTTCAGGGTGTGTATTAGAAGGAATCTGAAACCAGGACAGGAGCTTGAACCTGAACCTAAGCACTCCAATATGAAAGGCAATTGTCCCAGGCAGTGTCTTAACTGCAGTAGCAAACAACCACCCTTTTCATTGTATTTAAGTTGCCTTTATGTGTTTTAATCACTTCAATTGCAGTGTGTTCTCTATCCTAGGTCTCTGGGTAATAATTGGTTTTATCTCATCTCCTGGATCAAAAAGTTTGCTTGTCAAAAGAACAGCAGGTCTCATGATATTATTTCTCATGAAAAAGATTTTTATATTCAAGTGTTTGGTTTCTGAACACATTGGTTAATAAGCATGGGCTCAAGAATCCCATCGACATAAACAGAAACTTTTTAAAATTTGAATTTGTTTTCCTGTATTTTCTTAAAGATAGAGATGGAATGATTAAGCGTGAAGTGAGGAAACTGATATCACATATTCATAAATAGAAGTCTTTTGGAACCTTCTAATCATATTTCTCATTTCGATCTTTCCTGAATTTTATTAAAAATTTCCCAGATATTATGCCTATGTATCTACATTCATCCCAAACTGTTAAGACAGAATGTAGGAATTATGCTCCTTTATTTTCTTTTACTTCTCACTTGAAATGTTCTTAGAAAACCTTAATCATCTTCTTACTTTACCATCAGTGATGTATTGTGGTGTCTGAGATTGATTGAATGATCCACGGATTATAATATACCTAGATATATCTGATATTACAATGGCGATATACAGTATTATCTTTTCTTCTACAGTTGGTTTCAGGACCCATGAAGATGCTATGTAAAATGATGTAATACTGTATATTACCTGCCTGCATCCGCTCATATGCTATTTCATCTCCAGATTATTTATAATGCCTAAGGCAATGTAAATGCTATGTAAATTGTTCCTAAATGGTATAGAAAATAATACACCTCCAAAATGCCTGCAACAGCTGTACCTGGGCCCAAAAAAATACCAGGAGCTCAGTACTCAACCCAGGTCTTGCAGAATGCCAGCTGTTGCAGGCATTCTGGGGGTACATTTTTAGGGTATAGGAAATAATGACAAGGAAACATTTCTCTCCCTAAATATTTTCAATATGCAGTTGATTGAATATGCAGAACTCAAGGATACAGAAGGATGTACTATATTTTTAAGTGGGATGACACATTAAGTAATGATTGATCATTAGCTTAAGTGAACTTTTCCATTAAGGCACTTGACCTAGCCCTGCAAAGCACTCTTGGTTGGAAACCAGACAAACAGAGCAATTGTACTGAGAAGTCAGACTACAGTGCGAAAAGTAGAACATAGTGTTATCATAAAGGTAGACTGAGGATGTATTTGACATGACAGGTTAGTGGCCATATAAGTGAGCAAAATGGCTGAAGAGTTTTTTTTTTTTTTTTTTTAAGTATGGGTGGCCAATGGTCTATAAAAAGGTAAAATTATGTAGAGCATCAAATAAAACTGTAAGGTTTCACGTTGTTTTCATATGAACTGAGATAATCAACTTTGTGTGATATCCCACATTGTATCAGACCCTACTGTCTGTGCAACTGAATAAGTAGTTTATATAGTAATATCCTACATTTAACCATGCTGACAATAGGATTGTGGTTCTTGGTTTATTTGAAGATTATACATCCAGATGTCTAGATAGATTAACTGGATATTCTCCTACAAATCCATTTTACCACCACCTTTGTCTGACTTTGTCCCTCATGTGTTTATTTACGTCACTTTCCACTTTTGCATTTTACCCAAGGGTACCAATGAAGTGTACAGAAAATATTAACTAACAACTCTAATAATTTTTGACATTACTTGTTCCCCAAGGAAAACTCTGGCCATGTTCTCTACTTTTATATTAATAATGATTTTTACTTATGCAAATTTGACAAGTCATTGGAGGGTGGAAATAATGAGTCTGTTGGATATAACAGAAAGTGCTCTCTGCTTAACTGATTCTTCATTTGTTTTATTGCATCAAGGGGAATTGAGATAGCAATGAACTTACCTCTGCCCGAGTTTTATTCCTTTGATCTCTTGCTTCTTAGAATCTCTCTCTCCCTTTCTTTTAATGATTCAGTAACTGCTTACTATTCTGTTTTTATATCCTCTGACCTAAGCTAATTAGTTTTCTCCACTAACATAAAACTACAATAACTGCTACTTCTAACATTTCCCTTTAGAGTGATACAAGAATAATGAGGAAGTTCCATGAATTACATTTTAACTGTAAAAATACATAACAATGTGAAACTTTCAGGAGTCAAGCTTGTATCATACACATGTGATAACATGTCTAATATGTTTCTCTGCTTAAAGCTCCTCAGATCTTCATAGCATAACATCTTCAACCTGTAAAATGATACTTTGAAAAGAGCAGAAATTTAAGTAAGTTAAATATAGAGTTACAAGATTATCTCTGGGGTTTATCTGTTGGAATTACTTATCTGAGACAAAGTAATTCAAATAATTCAGATATGGTGAAACACTTGAAATTTTAAATTCAGAAGCATTGAGGAGTGGGTTGGATTATTGGTTATGGCACTTAGTTGATCCTCTTTCCTATCACCCTTGGCCATTAAAGTCTAGTCTTTCAAAAATGTTTCGGAAATCCATGTGCTCACAAGCATTTGATTCATTAATTTTGAAAGACTATTACAAAAGTCGTTTAGTGGTAAATTCAGAGATAAGAAAACCACAAATGTGCACACACATAATTAAAAGAAAGAACTCTAAGATATGTCAAAGTTTCCAAAGTGAATCTTGGGCAAACGGGAGGTTCTAGTCTAACAAATCACATAAGGTTTTTGACGAAGTCTAAATCCTCAGTTGTCCTTCTTCCAACCCAGCCTCTCCCAACTCTTTCATTTATTTTTTTCTATCTTCTTTCCTTTCTTAAATATATAACAGCATTTAGCTATTAGGAATAACATCTCTGCCATTTTTACAACCCAAATTTCCATTCAATTATTTCTTATTGTAGGACCTTTTACTCGCAATGATATAATTCAGGGGTGGGGAATTCCTGATCAGTAGACATAGAAGGACACATACTTCTTTTTTTTTAACTTTTTTTTTTTTTTTTGACAGGCAGAGTGGACAATGGGAGAGAGAGACAGAGAGAAAGGTCTTCCTTTTGCCATTGGTTCACCCTCCAATGGTCGCCATGGCTGGTGTGCTGTGGCCAGTGCGCTGCGCCTATCTGAAGGCAGGAGCGTGGTCTCCCACGCGGGTGCAGGGCCCAAGCACTTGGGCCATCCTCCACTGCACTCCCTGGCCACAGCAGAGAGCTGGCCTGGAAGAGGGGCAACCAGGACAGAATCCGGCGCCCCGACAGGAACTAGAACCCAGTGTGCCAGCGCTGCAATGCGGAGGATTAGCCTAGTGAGCCGCGGCGCCGGCCTAGGACACATACTTCTTTGATGGCCACTTCTTTCTGCTGGGGTCTCACAGAGATTCTTCATGTACCACATTTTTTGCAACTGTGTCTTGGCTTTCCATGCTTGAAATCTTTTCTTGGGCTTTTCAGCCAGACCAGGAAGCCAAAAGGGCTGATTCTGAGGTCAGAGTGTTACTTAAAGTGATTGTCATTCTGAGTCTGCTGTGTGAAGTGCTTCCCATGTTGAAACATTCTTTCCTTTTTAATTATATTATTATTACCAGGCACTTGTTCCTATTCACATGATCACTTTAACACTTAATCCTATCTATATGTTCACTTTAACATTTAATATGATCATTTTAACAATTATGATGTCATTTTTACCACCAAGCTTAATGGGATTTGGAGTCCTATGACAAGTTTTTAAACTGTACCCTTAGATCTAAGTCCATAGGAATGTATGTAGAACTATATATATCTTTATAGTTATAAAATTCCTCCTCCCTCTCTTATTCTCACTCATTTTTACTGAGATCTATTTTCAATTAACATTAAGAGTTCAATAAATAGTATGAAGAAAAAAATGAAAAGCATAAAAAATACCTGTTTCTCCACAGTCAAGACAAGGGCAGCTCAAGTCGTCCTTTCTCAAAGTGTCAATTTCACTTCTACAGATTTTGTTTTATGTGCTCTTTTAGTTCTCACAGATCATGGAGAACATATGGTTTTTGTACCTTTGGGACTGGCTTATTTAATTAAGTATGATGTTTTCCAGATTCAGCCATTTCATTGCAAATGACCATATTTTTTCTTTTTTACTGCTGTATAGTATTCCATAGCGTACATATCCCATAATTTCTTTATCCAGTCTTCTGTTGATGGGTATTTAGGTTGATTCCATGTGTTAGCTATTGTGAATTGAGCTGTAATAAACATAGAGGTTCAGATAACTCTTTTGTTTACTGATTTCAATTCCTTTGGGCAAATTCCCAGGAATGGGATGGCTGGGTCATATGGTAGGTGAATCTTCAGATTTCTGAAGTATCTCCATACTGTCTGCCATAGTGGCTTTACCAGTTTACATTCCCACCAACAGTGCATTAGGGTACCTTTTCCCCCACATCCTTTCCAGCATTTGTTGTTTGTTGATTTCTATATAAAAGCCATTCTAACTGGGGTGATGTGCAACCTCATTGTGGGTTTGATTTACATTTCCCTGATAGCTAGTAATCCTGCACATTTTTTTCATGTGTCTTTTGGCCCTTTGGTTTTCCTCTTTTTAAAAATGTCTTTGTAAGTCCTTGGCCCATCTCTTAACTGGGTTGTTTGTTTTGTTGTTGTGAAGTTTCTTGAGCCCTTTTTATATTCTTGTAATTAATCCCTTATCAGTTGCATAGTTTGCAAATAATTTCTCCCATTCTGCCAGTTGCCTCTTCATTTCCCTGAGGGTTTCTTTTGCCATACAGAAACTTGTCAATTTGATGTAATCCCATTTATTAATTTTGGCTTTGACTGGATGTACAGTTGGTTATCCAGTAGTGGTATATTGCCAGCCTAAACAGAGATACAGTTGTGTTTCCAAATAATGTCTTCAGACCATCTCCTGTAAAATCTCTATACTCCAGAAACTCTGGACTCCTCTGTTAAAACATGCTGAGGGGGTCCACAGGGGAGGGTAGAAAGAAGCGGTGCACTTGATAAGCACTTTGGACAAATATGCAACACAGCAAAGTTTGAAACACATGAGTACAAAGAACATTCATTGGGGTACCTTTCAGATATCAATCCTGAAACAGCAAAGGGTCATAGAATCTGTTTGTTTAAGTTGCTATTCTTCTAAGACTTCTTAAGTTATTTTAATTCATAGTCCTAGGAAGAAACCAAACTTATTATTACTAGCTGAGATAAAATTTAATAGAGTAACTCTGTTTGCTAAATGATAACACTAATACATGTCTACATATAGACACAAATTATGAAAATTTTGAGGTGGTGTATTTTTCCTGTTGTTAACTATCAATGCCTTAGACTCCATGGTGGTGAAAACTTGGTCAGGCATAATCAGGGTAGATCCTGACTGGATCCACATGCTCTATCAGCCTGCTGCTGTTGTATACCTGTTGTAAGCTTTGTTTCTTTTGCTTATGTGCTCTTGAATTATAATAGAGAGCTGTCTGAGGTAAGTTCCTACTAAAGACATGTCCAATTAAATTGCTCTGGATCTACCCCTCTGGCTATGCAAACCAATTAGCATGTTATCCAGAGCTTGAAGAAAGACAGTTTTCCTTTCATGGTTTTTCATGGGTGGCCAGAGTTAAGTCATCTCTTGTTTAACTTCTCATTCAGAACTATTAATGATCGAGCTAATCATAAAGCTTGCCATATTCCTTTCTATTTCTCATCAATTTCTTCTACTCATGCATTTTACTTTGTGTGCCTTCCTTACTTTATTACTTCTACCTAAAACATCTTTCTTTCCCTTATATTTTACTCCTTCCTTAACTCTATCTGTCCAGATTCCATATTTCCTTAATCTTTCCAGTTGGGTTTAATACTTTCATCCTGTAACTATCCATGATTTTTAAATGTTTCTTTTTTATGATATTCAAATGTTTTAGTTTTCTTATACTTATGGGTTTATATTTCTTTGTTATATATTGACAGAGTTCTTTGATTCCCTAGCACCTAGCATATATAGTAAGTGCTCAATTATCTGTGCTGAAATGAAAGAATGAACAAATGATCCAGAAAGATGACTCCAGGAGGATTGTATAAGGAGATATTTATTTTTGTTTCAATAATCATCACTCTAAAAACTCCTGCTACAAAAATTTTGCCCCAACCTACATATGGAGCTACTCAGATATATCTGAGAGAGATTTTTCTTTCATTTGAAAAACACCAAGTGTTATTGTTCAGATCTGCATTTATGTGCAGTAATATGACAGGTAGGTTAAGAAAATGCAATGGGCATATAAGAAACTTAATTATGGCTTTATGATTCATTGATATTCCACCTAAGTAAGCACTTTTGCACTTCTTTTAATTATTCTCCCTAGAAATTTTTGAGATAGCTAAGAGAATGAGTTATAATACCTAAAAGTCTTTAAAAATTAAGTAAAATTAACAGTGGACTATAAGATTTTATGGCAAGGGTGGGAAGTGAGATAGGGAGGACAGAATCTGTTTTTAAATTATTTGAATCCATTGTCAGAGTCACTGTATGAGATATGCTTGGTCTATTGATAGGCATAAAAGTGAGTGAAAGACTGAAGTTCAGGAAACTTTAGCCAAGTACTCCAAATGACTCTGAAGAGAAAGTATAGAACTTTTAAAACTTCTTTTGAAAAACATAAATTTAGGAAAATGCATTTTTAGAACTTTCCAACCTAATATTTCACTACTTAATATATTAATCCAAAGAGTATTCTCTTTGCTAAATGTGAAAGATAAAATAATAATTTATTCTACAAAAAATTTATGTCGAGGCTTTGTATTATGGAAATAAGATTACTAAGGGTAAAATAAAACTCCTTCACTAGATTCCTGGAACCACCCCATGCCCACCCATGAACAGGATATGCAGGTTATACATCACTCTATCCCTCTATCCCCTTAATTTAGTGTATGGCACTGAAAAATATGTGGATCATCAGATTTACCTCTGAGTATTTCACACATCTGGCAACACTGATATTCCAGTAAGTAACTTTGGTTTTGGATCATTAAGTTTGATTAAAAGTCCATGTTAATTTTTCTGGTGATGTGTCAATTGATGAGTCCCATAAAGGCACAGTTAAATTGCTAGAACGACAGACCACTTCACTTTATCAAATGTCTTTAGGCAATTGTGAAGCCAAATAAATATATTTGTCCTTCTTCTCCCAGCCTCCAAATAAAGGGGTAAGTAATCAAAACAAAAATTGTTATCTAATTATTCTACAATAGTCTTACATTGTATCATTTTAGCTGATTTTGCATGAATGCACTTTATTTAAATATGGAAATCATTAAAAAATTTACGCATACATACAATTCAGGAAAATGCAAGTTATCTTTCAATGTCACCCCTTATAAAGGAAGTGAGGAAGCTGCTCTACATATTTCCTTTGAATTTGCTTTCAAATATGTATAAATTCATATGACATTTTGGTGAATGTATTTCCCTCAAAAGATGCCATGAATTGCAGGAAGTGGATGATTTGGCAATTACTAAAGAAATTATTCATTTCTCATGTATAAAAAATAGTTGCATTAAATACATGTAACCTGTCAGAATGTGACTTATGATTGCCTCCAGCAATAGAAATGTATATGCTCACTCAATTCAATAATACATTTTCAATAATAAATAAATTAGATAATAAATTTGTATAATATGCTGTAACCTAGAAATAATTTTTTCTGTCCCCCACACTTTTCAATCTGTACATCTTCTTCTCTTTCTCTCCCCCCTCCTCTCACTCTGTTTTTCTCTCGCTTTTTTGTGCTCAGTAATTCATTAAAATGAGAATCTGTTGAGTAAAATAAGATATGCATTGTGTTAAGAGAAAATAAATAGTCCAAAATAAAAGTAAAAAAATCCACATATCAGTAGCCCTTAAGAATATTTCTTATGATTTTATCGCTCATTTATATTTCATTTTTTTTCATTTCTAATCTTATTTGCTCTCACAAAATTCTTTGAAGTTCTAAAACATTATTTTGACATTTTAACATCGTTGGAAATCAAGTCCACTGAGGCTAAGTGAATGACCACTTCACATATTAAGTAGCAATTAGCATATTTAGGGAATGAAGTTTCCTTGACTTCAGTTTCATATTCTTTCTACAGAACACATAAGTGGGTAATACTTTTGTGTTAGTCTGCCACTCCCCATTTACTGTGCTAGCATCTTGATTTGCCTTTTATTCATGCTAAAATGATTTAAGTTCTCCTTCTTTGCCTCTGTCCTAATATCGAAACATAAGCAGTCGAGAAGAAGGCCTTCCCTGCTTTGCCTCCAAAGATGAAAATGCACCCCTCAGTTTAATGCACTTAACTTGATCTGCTGTGAAGTGCTGAAATGACATCGGAGTAAAGCAGAATCACATGTTTTGGTGAGACATAGCATAGATACTACGGGTTAGAAAAATATGAATCATTTTACAAGTTCTACCAGTTGGGTACTTAAAAAGAACATTTCTCAATTTTCAATGAGTACAATTAAAAAGAAATGTAAAATTTAAATGAAATAAGACACGCAGGTGCTTAGTAAATATGTATGATGAATAATTTTTGCTTACTCCTTGTAAATCCAGGAAACCTTGTTTATCTCCATCTTACCCTGTAAAAGCATTGCCAACTAGTCTTCTAGTTTCCTTCCAACTTCAAGTTTGGGTTCAGACAATGGAAGGGATCAACAGAAAGACAGAGTGGAGAAGAAATTGTTACAGGCATTTCTTCCTCCATGTTTCTTCCAATTGGCTTGGCATGCACTATTTTCTTAAACCTAAAGAGAACCTTGAATTCTTGTCTAGTGCCCACAGTTTTAAAATTTTGCTGAGTCCCACTATGTCTTCCCTGCTCTAACCCCTTCAGACCACAAGCAGTAGTATGTTTTGGTTTTTTTTTCCATCATTTCTTGTTGGCCTCTTTTAAAGTAGTTCACACCTTTGTAAATAGTACCTTTATTAAACTCTCTTCAAGCACCTCTTTTTGATGTGCCATCTGTTCTCCAACTGGGATGCTGATCAAATCGTTATCATCATGATCATTATTATAATTATTAAAGGGTCTCATTGAATGCCATGCCAAGTGTGGTGATGAAAGAGATTCATAGTAACTGCCTTGAGACTGTAAGAGCTATCAAGTGGCACATGAATATGCAGAACAGTCAATCTTTTGAGTTTTGCATAATTATCTAAAGTGTCAGACGTCATAAAGGGATTCAAACATGTTCATATTTGTTGAGAAATGTTCTAATTTACTAAGTGTTTATGTGTAATTTGGTATTGTTGAAAATTTCACAAATAGTATGTATCTGTTGACTCCTATGAATAATTATAAATGCAAAAATAAGATAAAAATAATTCTTATCTTTTGCATACCTGAGAATCCAGAAAAGTATGTAATTATATATCCCTGGGAGTACTAAGATGACACTGATGCAAGAGAAGCTGCAGTGGGCAACTCAGGTGTGAGGCAGCTGTGAGGATGTCCACCCTGATCTCGGCATTTCTTATTACTACAGTGGCCAATTTACCATTAGGATTGGTTCCACACTTTCCTGAATAAGCAGCAGTACGCGAAGTCTATTCAACTGGATGGTAAAATGGAAGATATTAAGTCTGGACACTGACTATTGGATAAAATATTTTGACAAGTGTTAGGAAATGGAATGAGACAAAATATGCATTTAATTTAGAATGCTATAAACTATATCAATTTAATAATATATTTGGTTGGATTTTGAAAAATTACACACTGAATAATATTTTGTCAGTGACTTTCTCTGAAATGGCTTAATGTATTTCAGAGACAATCAGCTGATTCATTTTTACAAAACCAAAGGCAAGTAAATTAGGATGAGAGAGTCTCCTAGTAAATTTCGAGAAGATGAGCATTTGCTGTCCTCATGTTTCCTATCAGTGAGATTTCCAATAACCCATGGTTTCAGGCAATTCTCTCCTTCTACCCTCATTTGGTTGGCCCAGGCACTGGGATTGATTGCTACAGGTTTAATATAGCTACAACTAATGGCTTGTAGATTGTTTTATAATCAAGTGTTGCAAGAAATGTCTATTAAGGCTTGCCCCAGGAATCCAAATGTTGAAGTACCTGAGACAAATGACCTTCTCCAAGACAGGAATAAAAACACTTCCTGATGAGAGACCATAGTTGTTATTTATTCTTGCATCTAATAAAATTAATAAACTAAAATTGAAATAAGTAATAGATAAATAAGATTTTTGGAAGTCTCTAAATGTAAAATTTGTTTCAAAGTCTACTGGCGACATATGGGGGACATTAAAATTCTGAAGCTTTATTGTTGCATTTGCCTATAGGAGTCATATTGGCCTGATCTTTGTCATCAGTGCATATAGACTACAAGACAGCAACCCAGTAATCTCCAACTTCCTTTGAACTTGGACATTTTTAGATCACTTGAAATTTGATTTTTTCTAAAATAAACAATATATGTAGATTTAAATAGTAAGGTTTAAGATAACAAAGCAAATCTGATTTCCTAAGTCTTACTTAAAAAGAAGTCAGACTTTGTATTTGCTAATGATATTTTTAATTAATTTCCATGTGTTGTTACTATTTGCTTCTTATGAACTTCACTGACTATTCAAAAAGTCAAAATTTTTTTTCAAAAGACATAAGTATAATATATCTTAAAAATTCACAATGACAGCAATTGTATGTGAGATTGCCATATTTTTAAAATAGTGATAAAAGTGAAAGGAAAGCCAACATATTTCAAACTCTTTGAGAATAGGCTGACCGAGAAGGGAAAATCAGGTAAGAATGAGAAGTAAAAATTTTAAAATCTTCTACTAATGGAGCCCAGTGGATTTGTTTGTTATGGAGGCTTAGAATGTACAGGTCTGCTTTAATTAACACAAAAACAATTACAACTTGTTCAGTCTTACCAATAGAAAATTGTCAAATTTACATTTGCTCTTGAAGAGTCTAAAACATACATCTTTTTTTAACTTTTATTTAATAAACACAAATTTCCAAAGTACAGCTTTCAAGTGCTGTGGCCCTTTCCCCCCCATAACTTCCCTCCCACCCGCACCCCTCCCATCTCCCGCTCCCTCTCCCATCCCACTCACATCAAGATTCATTTTCAATTCTCTTTATATACAGAAGATCAATTTTGTAAATATTAAGTAAAAATTTCAACAGTTTGCACCCACACCAAAACACAAAGTGTAAAGTACCGTTTGAGTGCTAGTTATAGCATTAATTCACATTGGACAATACATTAAGGACAGAGATTCTACATGGGGAATAAGTGCACAGTGACTCCTGTTATTGATTTAACAATTGATACTCTTGTTTATGGCGTCAGTAATCACCCTAGGCTCTTGTCATGAGTTGTCAAGGCTATAGAAGCCTTTTGAGTTCGCCAACTCTGATCCTATTTAGACAAGGTCATAGTCAAAGTGGAAGTTCTCTCCTCCTTTCAGAGAAAGGTACCTCCTTCTTTGATGGCCCACTCTTTCCACTGGGATCTCACTTGCAGAGATCTTTAATTTTGGTGGTTTTTTTTTTTTTGATTATGTAGTAATATTTTATTTTTTAGCACTTAAGGAATTTTTACAATGCAAAATATATATACAAGAATAGAAAAATAATGGGGGCCTACATTGTGGTATAGTAGGTTAGGCCTCCACCTGCAAAACATTTTAAATAAATACCCTGAATCATTTTTCCTGTCATTTTCTGTTTCATCTTATATTTGACCAAGTACATCTTCAATAAAGTAAATAAAAGTTCTTCCATCCACATAGGTTAACTCATCAGCATGTTTTTACATTATATGATAATCTATAGAATATGGTTGTCTATTCACGTTGATTTAGATATCTCTGAGACACACACAAAAACACAAAGTGTTGTCAATGCTTATTGCTCAATAATGTTGATAATCTATGTCCATTAGAAAACAGAGTAAATGGAGTTAATTTAATTTCTTGTTTTCCATATGCTGCCTAAATATTTTAGGATATACAATTTATCTCAAATATTTCTGAGAAAGCATTAAAACCCCTTGGGGATTTGGTCATGACATTAAAGGTGCTTTGGGAATAAAATTTACTTTTCTTGAAAGTCCCTGTGATTTCATAAAAAATTTTTTTAAACTTTTATTTAGTAAATATAATTTCCAAAGTACAGTTTATAGATTGCAATAGTTTCCCCCCCATAACTTCCCTCCCACCCACACTCCTCCCATCTCCCGTTCCCTCTCCCATTCCATTAACATCAAGATTCATTTTCAATTCTCTTTATATACAGAAGATCAATTTAGTATATATTAAGTAAAGATTTCATCAGTTTGCACCCACACAAAACATAAAGTGTAAAATACCGTTTGAGTACTAGTTATAGCATTAATTCACATTGGACAACACATTAAGGACAGAGATCCCACATGAGGAGTAAGTACACAGTGACTCCTGTTGTTGACTTAACAATTTGATACTCTTTTTTATGGCATCAAAAATCTCCCTAGGCTCTAGGCATGAGTTGCCAAGGCTATGGAAGCCTCTTGAGTTCACTGACTTCGATCTTATTTAGATAAGGTCATAGTCAAAGTGGAAGTTCTCTTTCTCTCCTCCCTTCAGAGAAAGGTACCTCCTTCTTTGATGGCCCATTCTTTCTACTGGGATCTCTCACTTGCAGAGATATTTCATTTAGGTTTGGTTTTTTTTTTTGTTTTTTTTTTTTTTTTGTTTCTTTGTTTTTTTTGCCGGAGTGTCTTGGCTTTCTTTGCCTGAAATTCTCTCATGGGCTTTTTAGCCATATCCAAATGCCTCAAGGGCTGATTCTGAGGCCAGAGTGCTGTAAAACATACATCTTAGGTTTATTCTTGTAAGTTCTTAAAATGTGCATAACATAACCATATATTTTTAAATTCCCTTACTTTTAAGTGTAATATATCTATATATATTCAATTAGATTTTTCTATGGTTAGGTCATTAAAAGTTATATTGCAAATATAATTAAAATATTAAGATTTAGTGAGATCAAAAACGGTTAAGATCAAAAAGTTCAACTACATTGTCTCTGGTTTAACATCTTACATCCAAATATTCTTCTTAATAGGCCTGGTATTTTGACTAGTGCATTAAAAAGCTAATTTGCAGATATATCTAAGAGGTAAAAGGATGAAAGCTTCTTTACCTCAATAGATTTTCCTGTTATTCTAGTAAACTCAAATTAATAATCGATGTGAAGAAAGAGTAAAACACACACACTCACACATATACAGCAGAGCAAATGAAAAAACAATCAGCATTTCATAATACTTGAATATCATTATACTAGAAACAGATCTATTTTTGTGAGTGTACAAACACATAATTTTTCCATTGTTATATAAAAATTGGAGAAAATTATGTGACCATTAACCATTGATCATTAATTTTAAGCTCATATATCTTCCAAGTTCTCTGCTTGTCTATTTGATTTTAGTTTTTCATTTTGACATGCAGAAGTTGCATTTTATAATACATATATTTCTCATTACATCTTAAGCATTTATTATTTTGGCCATGGTGAATTTTGCTTGATTAGATTTGTTTGCATTTTTATTACTTGGTGTTTGTAATAATTTAAAATCAGTGTGAAAATAAATGTGTGGAAGTATCATTTTTTGTGGATGGTATATTGATATTTTGGTACCTAGTCATATTCTTAACCTCTCTTGGAGAGTAGTAAATAAAAGAATTTGATAAAAGTCCTTCCATCCTATTGTCTCAATCATTCTTGTCCCTTATTATCTTTTATATTTTATTTTTGGAGTCTTGAATTTTGAGAATAAAGAAGTTTTCTTTGTCATACATTATATTTTGTATTCTGAAATGCTCTAAATTGGTTCCAAAAAGCATCAAGAGGTAAATTTACTAGAGTATTCACATTCATTCTTTCTTAAAATAATGTGTCATGAAATATAGTACAGTGATTATAGGAATGTTTTCAATAGTCCTTCTTGAAATAATTCTATGCTTTCTAAAAAAAGGTTTACATATTTTACAAGCAATGGCAGGGAGAGAGAGAAGGAAAGAAAGAAAGAGGGAAAGAGAGAAAATCTTCTGGGCTGGTCCAGGTCAAAGTCAAGAGCCTGGAACCCTATCCTGTCTCTCACATGGGTGGTACGGGCCCAAGTACTTGGGCATCTTCCACTGCCTTCTCAAGTATATTAGCACAAACTGGTTCAGAATTGGAGCAACTGGAATTCAAACTGGCACTTTGATATGGGATGTTGCCAGCTTTGTAATAGGTGGCTAAACCTCTGTACCACAACACATGCCCCCCAGTTCTATGTGTTGAATAGTGTAAAGCTAATTAATGCTTTACATATTAAATATTCATACTAATGTACACAAACTTTGCACTGCTTTAAGAGAAAACATGATGAAATGCAATTAATAAATTTAGAAGACAACATGAGTATTATTTATTATCTACTTTAGTATAAGGTTAAATTAGTACTGGTTAATTTGTTGTCTGTAATTAGAGCTTAAGGTAAGTGATAAAGCATAGATTTTTAGAAACCCTCAGTAAAAACTACTATATGATACATACAAAATTATGGGTAGTTTGCTGCTCAGAACCAATTATTACATCAGAGTGCCTGGGTTATATTCCTGCCTCTATTCCTAATCCAGTTTCCTGAGATGCACACCTGAGAAGCTACAGATAATGAGTCAAATACTTGAGTCCCTGCCATCCACATGGGAGACCCAGATGGATTTCCTGCAGCCTCGGCTGTTGCAGGCATTTGGGGAATGACCAACAAATGGAAGATTTCTCTCTCTCTCTCCCTTGCTCCCTCTCTCTCTCTCTCTTTCGCTCTTTCTCCTCTCTTCTTCTGCCTTTCACATAAACAAAACTTTTTCAAAAGAGAAAGACCAACCTTTACATAGAGAAAAACATGTATCTTCAGTTGACTAAGGCAAGCCTGACAGTGCTGTGGTTTCAATACAGTTTGTCTCTTCTGAAACACATCTTGAAATGTAATTACCATTGTGGCAGTTTGAAGTGGGGCCTTTCAGAGTGGATTAGTAAATTGTTAAGAGGAATTAATGCCTTTCTCTAGGGGAGTGGGCTCATTATCCAGAGTGGGTGCTTTTTGTCTTTTGAACATGCTTGCTTGCCATTCCATCTTCTTCCATGTTATGATTCCCTCACCAGATGCCATTGCTGTGCCTTTGGGTTTCCCAGCCTAAAGAAATGTGAGTCAAAGTAAACCTCCTCTTTTGTAAATTACCTGGTCTGTGGTATTTTGTTATAGAAACAGAAAGCAGACAAAGATTTGTCAGGCAATGTGATCTCTGCTAAATTGAATTTACAGCTTGACTTCAAATTCTGTACAGTTATAAGCAAAACAATCTCAATTTAAAGTCAGATTTTTCTAACAACACATTTTATTTGTATGTGAATACTGGTTTATATGCTTAAAGAATAAGCTACAATCCTCTGGCTCTTATTAATAATGAGAGGACAAATCTAAATAAGAGTGAGCTGTGTGACCTGTACCAAGTCTCCCAGAATGATGATGTATTGCTCTTGAAGCATGCAGCATGAAATCTCATGTGCTAAAGAAGTGTGGCTTAAATTTCAAAGAAATACCTCATTGATAAGCAGAGATTATCTCTGGTGTCATAACCTTCCAAGCAGGAAGGATGTAAATAAGATGGCACAAATCAGTATGATTTTCCCCTTCAGAGAAACAAATGGAAGGCACGTACCATTGATAACCCTAATGTGTTTCAGAGAAGTAATCAAGTTATTATACTGCGGCCTATTTAGCCAGTTTTGAATTAGAAGCATTAGTGTGAGTTCTATATGTTGGCAATTGAGTGATTAAATTCTTGTTGAGTAATGAGGATGATAAATTAAAGAATACATGTGTGATTTATCACTCCTTCCTGGAGAGCACCTTCAGCAATAGCAAATGTAAATTAAGATGACATTGCAAAACAGATTAGTAGAAAATAGTTCGTAGAATTCCAGTGAGTTTAACAATAAGGACAAGAGACATTTTAAAAATCACAGAAGAAACTCAAGTGCTTATTAGTCTTAGAATCACTGTTTATCTAATTCCTTTCGCACAAAATACTGAGTGCATTCAAACATAATGCAAATTGATTATCACATTTTTAAGTGTCCTTATTATAATTTTACACCCTAAAGATCAAAATAAAAACCAAAGTGCATTTCCTTCATTAAAAATTACAGAACACAAACAAAGACACTCACGAATTTCTCTTGGTAAATTATTGACAGACAGGTATAAACTTAGGGAAGATGCACAGAACACACCCACCTTCACTAAGTGTGTGGCGAGGTAATTTTATTGGAAAATTCACTTGTGTTTGTTTTCTCTGCTGAGAAACAATCAGAAAGAATGAGAGTTCACTGGTTTTTGTGCTCCTCATTTTTCCTTCTGTACTGAGAAGGCTTTTGTGTTTCTTTGCCTCAGGGACATTTCAGGGCCTAAAGCAGAAGGTACTTGAAAATAACCTCTCTTTCTGACTTTTGTGAAAGTACAAACCAGGGGTCACAAATTCAAATACCAACAGAGCCAGGCACACACCTAAATGAACAAAGCTGAGTGAGTTTAATTTTATGCACGCAAACTCAGTTTTGTTCTATATTTATTTATGCAGTCCGTCTCTGTTTTCACTACAGAGTATAGTCAGATTTTTCTTAAACTATTTAGGATTTTAGTTCATCTTTGTTTTTACTTTTTTGATTGTGTTAAAGAAAAATTGCTCTGGCCAGGAAGACCTCACTCACGATGAGTAAAGCAGGGGTCAAGGCTGTTGCAATGGGGGAGAAAAATAGCGTTCAACTTTGCTGAAAAAAGAGTTTTTGAGCACTGGGGTGAACTGATAGGGAAAAAAAAAATGACATTTTTTAGAATATTGGTGAATGTTATCATTAATTGTTGTCCATGGCAGAACAGAAACAGAGAGACAGTCTTTATTATTGATGACATTTTAAAGGGATGCGTTGTAGATCCTTCAGAAAGACATTTTTGGGTTGTAGAATTGGCAAGCATTTAGGAAGAACACTTACATTTCAAAAGAAAAACATTATAATTTCAAGTTTTCTAAAGTAAATGCTCTAAGAAAAGGCGGGGCCAGCATTGTAGCATCTCAGGCAAAGCCACTGCCCGTGATGCTGGCATTCCCTATGGGCAGCGGTTCAAGTCCCTGCTGTGTCACATCCCATTCAGCTCCTTGCTCCTGACTTTGGCCTGCCCCAGCTCTGGCTATTGTGGCCACCTGGCGAATGAACCAGCAGATGGATGTTCTCTCTCTGTCTCTCCCTCTCTCTGTAACTCTGACTTTCAAATAAATAAATAAATCTTTAAAGAAAAAGAAAGAAATGTGATGGGGCACAGACAATACTCACGAAAGGGCCTGACTACAGTTGAATCATACTGAGCAAAAGTGCAGGGCGTTATTATCAATAGTGACATTGCTACACAGAAATTGTTCTCTTGTACAAAGAAGACAAAGATACAAATTGATGGGAAGTGATAATGACTGTTGGTTTAGCGGCCTGGGGACATTAGTAAAACCTAGAGATAGGAGCAAAAACTGTCTGCTGCAGAAGCCAAGTTCCTGATGTGAGGACCAGCAGTGCTCTGCTCAGATAGGGCTTAAAGGAGGGACTGAAGGCCCAGTTTTGCCAGATGTGTCAGTTTTTCAGGAGAGCCCACTTGTATGGTATGCAGTTAATTTTAAAGCTTTTCATCATTTTGTGGTAGTAGTTAAATTGATCAGGCTAGGAAGACACTAGTCTATCACATCTGACCAAATCAGAAGGGAGTATATTAAACATCCTTAAATTAAGAGAGGAAGAACTGTTCTTTGATTGGCCACGGCTTGGGGCTCAAGCAAGTGAAGGAAAGACAAGATGGTTGAAAAGGGGAATTAAAGACTGTGTGCAAGGGTAATTCATCATGAAACCAACTTGACTCCCAGCCTGCCTTCCAGTGAAATCATAAGTAGAAGAATTGGAGTCAAGTTAGTGTAAGGTGCAAAAGAAAACTGACATTTCCTACACAGTGAAGTTGGTGGGGCAGGGAGTATATTCAAGTACAATAAATTTCTGATTTTACTGTTACCACAGACTACTTCTATGGTAGGTAGTTATGGTCAATGGTTACAGAACGTTTTGAGTCATACCTATCATGCAGGTATACACAAAATTAACATTCTCCATTTTCTGTAATTGTTATTTTCTTTAGTAAACGCTATTCCCACTTATTAGGGACATGATGGGAACTGCAGAACTTAAAGTTGCTAAATAACACCTCAGCTTTTTCTTTTGAACTTTTTCTTTTGCGTTCCCTGTTTTGAATCAATGGCTGGAAGTTTAAAGTTCACTTTTCAATCAGAATTGTTTCTCTGCTCAAAAAGGGTCTTTTTTTTCATTTGCATATTTATTTTTCAAATGGTCTTTAGATGCAGGAAAACATGTATTCTATGTGGGAGAAAGCATCTCAGTGGTGTCCAATAGAACCTGACTTTCTGATCTTATATTTTGGGAATTAAACTTTTAGGCAGTAAAGCATTATGAGAGACAAAATGTGTCAAGTTCCAAAGTAGATGTTGGGTTAATATTGCTTGGATTCATGGGTCAGTTTTGCCAATGAATAGATATGCAGTACTAGGAAAATTAAACTTTCTCTGTTTTGTTTTGGTCATGTATAATAGAGGGATGACAAGAGTACCTAACAGAGTTTTAAGAGACTTCAGTTATTTAATGCAAGTGCCTGATGTACAGCAAATTGTGGCTACCTAGTATCTATCACTACTTTTCATGGATGATGCCAGATGAGGAGTTAGTCCTGTGGAACTGATATCCCCAAGGATGTTGCCATTGTTTTTGGGGAGGGAAATCCACACACAGGGTATTTCTTACCCCAAATATTGATTCTGATCATTATCTTCTTATTTTTACCAGAAGTTCTTTGCTGCCTTCTCCTTACCATAGTTACCCCAAAAGATGTCATTAACTTTCACTAGCTTAAATATGGTAAATCACTCAATAAATTAAGCAATAGGAATTTATAATCTAAATGCTAAGATAAATTTATAAAACTGAACGTTTATCACTTCATCTTAACCAATACTCATTGAATGTATATTTATGATATGCAAGGAAGTAGATTTAGAACTTTGGAAAGGGAGAGGCTGGCTTAGGAATTATAAAAGTGTAGCTTTCACTGTTTAAGTGTAGGAGTTTCATCCAGAAGTCCAGACAAATATATTCATATGACTAATAAGAGACACAAGGCAAATGCATTTTGGTTCACAAAGTCATGAATAAATTCTGCTATCCACACAAAATAAAAAGCTTTAACTTTTAACTGAAGAAATATCTCTAAAATGAGGTGGAAGGTTCTGAGTTAAAATCATTTGTAAAGATTATAATACAAGAGAGAAAAAATGTAAGTAAAATAAAAAAATCATTAGGGGAGAGTAAGGAACTGTTCCCTCTTATTTTTCTTTTTTAATTTTTATGAATATAAACATAGCAGATTGCATATATCTCTTAGATAAAATTCTAAGATAACCATGCTCCACTTCCTTCCTCCCTCCCTCAAACTCCCTTCCTTTTTTGTTTAATTTGTTCAATAAAATAATTTATTTTTTTTCATATATACAGCTTTAAGAGCATAATGATTCTTCCATGGTACCCTCCCTCCTTCATTGCCATCCTCCCCCTGTCTTACTTTAATTTTTGCAATGACGTACTTTTAATTTTCTTTGTATTTTCAAGCTTAACCCCCCACTAAGTAAAGAATTCAACAAGTTGTAAGTAAAAAAACTGCTGTTTCTGAAGAGTGTAGATAAGGGTTATAAACAATAATATATATATATTTATAAACAATAAGGATATCTCAAAATGTCAATTTCATGCATATATGTTTCTTTTTTTGTATCTGTATATTAATTTTCCAAAACAGGGTAAACATATGATATTTGTCTTTTGGGGACTGGCTTATTTCACTAAGCGTAATTCCAGGACGGTTTTGGGGTTGACATTAGAGACCAAGATAGGATGGATTAGAGTAATGAGCACCAGTCTAATCATTGCTGCCTAAGCAATGAAGAGCCCACAAAGCTGTATTTACATGTGATAAATCACATTTGTGTTTAATGGTAAATATTCCATTGATAGTGTTTATGTCAGAATGAAAAGAAGAAAAGTTGTAAAAGAACAGACAAAAAAATACTGATTTTCAAATTTGTTCCTTATCTCCTTATTTATTATTTATTTTTTGAGAGATGACTGGACTTGTACCTTTTTTATAGTGATTTGTAGAAATTTGTTGAAATAAAAGTATACATGAGGAACTAACTTGGTCGCTTAAATAGCAAGTTCCTTGCGTTAGGTCAGATTCTTCTTCATGTCTCCAAAATGACTAGAACAGCAAGCATACTGCAGTAATAAACAAATTCTCAATTGAGTTTTCATGAATTGAGTGTGATTCTAAAGATAAAAGGAAAACAAGAGATGGAAAGAATTTTTTGTTATTAAATAAATAATTGGAGGTAAAAATTAATGGTCAGAAGTTATTGTTATGAAACAAGCAAAGCCTGAGTTTTCATAAACAATACTGGACTTGTGTGTGCATTGGGATGGACCCTTTGATCCTGTAAATGAGAAGAATCCAATTCATCTATCAAAATCATCCCTATGGCAGAATGCCATCTCATTTAAAGCTCTCTGAAAGATAATATGTTGATTTCCAAAAATATTTATACCTTGAAAACTTCATGGAAATATGGAATTAAAAGGTAAATTTAAAAGTGGATATTAGTTGCAGAAAGTAGAATTCCACTTGGATGCATCCATACTGGAGTGTGTGTGTTCGAGTCCTAGTTCCACCTCTGACTCCACCTTCCTGAAAACGCACACCCTGGGAAACAGCCCATGATGGCCCAGGTGCATGTGTCCCTGTCACTAACACAGGAGATCCAGATCAAGTTCCAGGCTTCTGGCTTTGAACTGATCCAGCCCAGGCTCTTGAAAATGTTTAGGAATCTGTGCCTCTGCTCTTTCTATATCCCTGTCTTTCAAATTAGATAAAAGGGTAAATTTGTTTTGATACAAAAATTTGAAATCCATGCATATTCAGTTAATAATACACAATTTTCATAAATTTGTGAAGATCCCACACACACGTGGATTTCACTTTTTTAAACTTTTAAAAGTTTTACTTTAGTTTTACAATGTTTTTATATACAGATGTAGAAACACAATGATACTACACACCGTACCCTCCCTCCCACCCATGCTCCAACTCTTCCTCCTCCCTCTCCCATTCTTTTAATTTTTACAAAGATCTATTTTCAGTTTACTTAATGATTGAAAGGTTAAACCTACACTAAATAAAAGGGTTCAACAAATAGTATAATGGAGAAAAATACTATCTCTCAACAGAAGAGGCAAGAGCTATAAACAGTTATCAAATCTCAAAATGTCCATTTCACTCCAATACATTACATTTCAGGTACTCTATTAGTTACCCCAGGTCAGGGAAAACATATGATATCTGTCTTTTGGGTATGGCTTATTTCACTAAGTATAATGGTTTCCAGCTGCATCAATTTTGTTACAAAAGAAAGGTTTTTTTTTTTTTTTTTTCTAAAATTTGAGTAGTACTTTTAGTAGTACATAATGTGTGTGTGTGTGTGTGTAATTTCTTTATCCAGTCATCAGATGATGGACATCTGGGTTGATTCCATATTTTGGCTATTGTTGATTGAGCTGCAATGAACCTGGGGGTAGGTACAGATAACTCTTTCATATGCTGATTTCATTTCCTTTGGGTAAATTCCCAGGAGTGGGATGGCTGGATCATGTGGTAGGTCTATATACAGATTTCTGAGGTATCTCCATACTGTCTTCCACAGTGGCTGGACCAGTTTACATTCCTACCAACAAGGGATCATGGTACCTTTTCCCCACATCCTCACCAGCATTTGCTGTTTGTTGATTTCTGTTTTAGAGCCATTCCAACTGAGATGAGATGAAACCTTATTGTGGTTTTGATTTGCATTTCCTTGTTGGCTAGTGATCCTGAGCATTTTTCAAGTCTGTAGGATATTCGAATTTCCTCTTTTGAAAAATACCGGTTCCAGTCCTTTTCCCACTTCCTGATTGGATTATTTATTTTGCTGTTGTTGAATTTCTTAAGCTCTTTATGGAGCCTGGATATTAACCCTCTATTAGTTGCATAGTTTGCAAATATTATCTGGCATTCTGTTTGTTGCCTCTTCACTTTGCTGAGTGTTTCTTTTAGAGTGCAGAACCAAAATCAATCTTTCTTTTAATTTAGTTTTGGGCCATTCTCTTCCTATTTGCATTTTAGTACAGAAGGTTGAGTTATTTATATTCCTATTTCTGGTCTGCTCTCATTCTTTTTTTTTTCTTTGATATTGACTGGCCTTCCTTTCCTTGTACTCCCTGATAAGTTTTCTCATGAAATATGTGTTGTTTTGCAGGCATATATTTTAATGTAAAAAATTGTGCCATAGATCTCAGGTTTATACATTTTTTTAAAATAAAGATTTGTGCTTTTAAATTACTTCCACATTTTAATTATTTCATTGCTTCTAACATCCACTCAAATTCCATGATGGGCACTGGTGACATTTCACTTATCCATTCAGATAGTGAGAGACATCTTTATTGATTCTAGGTTCTTGTATCCACAATAACTATGTGAGAAATAATCTTACTTGTTTCCATTAAAAGTATCCATGAAAATGTATTAAGTTGTCCATCAACAGTCAGGGCTATGCTGATCAATCACCATTTCCCATAGTGTCCATTTCACTTCAACAGGTTTCCTTTTTGGTGTTCAGTCAGTTGTCACCGATCAGGGAGAACATATGGTATTTGTCCCTTGGGACTGGCTTATTTTACTCAGCATGATGTGTTCCAGATTCCTCCATTTTGTTGCAAATGACTGGATTTCGTTGTTTCTTACTGCGGTATAGTATTCTAAAGAGTACATATCCCATAATTTCTTTATCCAGTCTACCATTGATGGGCATTTAGGTTGGTTCCAGGTCTTAGCTATTGTGAATTGAGCTGCAATAAACATTAGGGTGCAGACCGCTTTTTTGTTTGCCAATTTAAATTCCTTTGGGTAAATTCCAAGGAGTGGGATGGCTGGGTTGAACGGTAGGGCTATCTTCAGGTTTCTGAGGAATCTTCAGACTGACTTCCATAGTGGCTTGACCAGTTTGCATTCCCACCAACAGTGGGTTAGTGTCCCTTTTTCCCCACATCCTCTCCAGCATCTGTTGTTGGTAGATTCCTGAATGTGAGCCATTCTAACCGGGGTGAGGTGAAACCTCATTGTGGTTTTGATTTGCATTTCCCTGATTGCTAATGACCTTGAACAATTTTTCATGTGCCTGTTGGCCATTTGCATTTCCTCATTATCCCTCTTAGTAGTTTTTTTGTCTGTTCTACTTAATATGACTGGTTTAATTCTGTAATTAATACACAGTTACTCTTAAGTGTTGAAATTTAACTGAAATTTGATCCCTGTTAAACATAAGAGTGGGAATGAGAGAGGGAAGAGATGTATAATTTGGGACATGCTCAAGCTGACTTGCCCCAAATGGTAGAGTTAGAAACATACCAGGGGATTCCAATTCAATCCCATCAAAGTGGCATGTACCAATGCCATCTCACCATTCCAAGTGATCAATTTCAGTTCACAATTGATCATAATGAAAGGACTAAGAGTCAAAGGGAGCACATAAACAAGTCTAGTACCTGCTAACACTAACCGATGGAATAAATAAAGGGGAGAGTGATCCAACATGGGAAGTGAGATACTCAGCAGACTCATAGAATGGCAGATGTCCTAAATAGCACTCTGGCCTCAGAATCAGCCCTAAAGCCATTCAGATCTGGCTGAAAAGCCCATGAGAGTATTTCAGGCATGGAAAGCCAAGACACTCTGGCAAAAGATCTCTGCGAGTGAGATCCCAGTGGAAAGAACAGGTCTTCAAAGAAGGAGGTACCTTTCTCTGAAGGGAGGAGAGAACCTCCACTTTGACTATGACCTTGTCTAAACAAGATAAGAGTCGGAGAACTCAGAGGGCTTCCATAGCCTTGGAAACTCATGACTGGAGCATAGGGAGATTACTGATGCCGTAGACAGGAGTGTCAATTGGTAAAGTCAACAACAGGAGTCACTGTGCACTTACTCATCATGTGGGATCTCTGTCCTTAATGTGCTGTGCATTGAGATTTAATGCTATAACGAGTACTCAAACAATATATTTCACTTTGTGTTTCTATGGGGGTGCAAACTGTTGAAATCCTTACTTAATGCATACTAAACTGATCTTCTGTAAAAAAAAAAAAAAAAGAAATTATCAATTCCCAACTTGACTCTCACTGGGATTAAACATGACAATAGGGCTGATCTGATTTCATCATCATTAAAAAAAATCATCTATTATTTTTCACTTTATGTTTCTGTGTGGGAGCAAACTGTTGAAATCCTTACTTAATGTATACTAAGCTGATCTTCTGTATATTAAGATAATCGAAAATGAATCTTGATGTGAATGGAAGGGGAGAGGAAGTGGGAAAGGGGAGGGTTGTGGGTGGGAGGGACGGTATGGGGGGGAAGCCATTGTAATCCATGGGTCGTACTTTGGAAATTTATATTCATTAAATAAAAGTTAAAAAAAAGTATCCATGAAAATTATATAGGAATGCATTTTATGTTATAGATTACATTATTTTCATAATTGTAAATAATTTGAATCCAAAATATACATATCATCTTTCTCTCACACTAGAAGTACCTAGAAATTCCAATACCACCACATCCTCATCAACACTTGAAATCATTAAGGTAACAAAGTGCACACTCACTATGGCTTAATTTTCAATCCTTTAATTATTAAAACATGACTGCAGTATGTTAGTGAGCTTTTTGTGTTTTTCTCTTTTATCAGTTGCATATTTATGGATTTTATCCATTTTTCTACTACAGTTCTTGTCTTTGACATGCAAAAGTTTATTAGTTTTTATCCACAAGTGGTATGTCCCAGATTGTTAGTGGATACCTGAAATTGTAGATAGTTCTGAATACTATATATACCATATAGGATATATGCTGTCTATACATTAACTATGATAAAGGCTAATTTAAATATTAGGCATAGAAAGAAAGTAACTACAAATAATAGTATATAGAACAATTACTTAATATGCTATAATAAAAGCTACATGAATGTTGTCTTCTAATTTTGCTACTTGTGGTGCAACACCAAAAATAGCATATATTTCTTTTTCTTTCTTCATAATTTCATCTAGAAGATTCATTCATACTGCAGATTATAGCAACTTAACATATCATGTTTTCCTTTCTTTATTAAGTCAAGTACTTTCAGCATTTTGCATAAAGGAAGGTTATAATAGGTTTCATTTGCATCTCTGATTTGCTGACATCACTACTGTTGTTCTTTAGAGGCATTATTAAGTAAAATACTGTTTATTGAACATGAGAGCTGCCAAACTATGAAAGCTGGTGAAGCAGATAAGCGAGAGGGCTACAAAGTGACCAATGGGTGCGTTGTGAATACAATATGAATATGCTGGACCTATGGATGATTCATAACCTGGGCAGGAGAGAGCAGGTTGAAAACTGATGAGGCAAGACAGAATGGAGTGATGTGAGATTCCATCACTCTTCTCAGCACCATATGCAATTTAAACACAATCATGATCTTTTTTTCTGGAATTTTCCACTTAATACTTTTGGATCACAGTTGGCTGGAACCAGGAAGTTGAAATTCTGGGTAAGGGAGCAACTATTGTATTCATACTACATAAAAACGCTTAATTTTGTGATAATCAAATTTTCAATTTTTTTTTTTCCTGCTATGATGTTTTTGTTCTTAGAAGTGTTTGGTCACTGGGGCCAGCACTGTTGCTAAGTAGGTTAATCCTCTGCCTGTGGTGCAGGCATCCCATATAGGCACTGGTTCCAGTCCTGGCTGCTCCTCCTCTTCGTATCCAGCTCTCTGCTATGGCCTGGAAAAGCAGAAGACGGCCCAAGTCCTTGGGCCCTTGCACCCATGTGGGAGAACCGAAAGAAGCTTTTGGCTCCTGGCTTCAGATCACAGCAGTTCCGGCCACTGAGGCCATTTGGGGAGTGCACCAGTGAACAGAAAACCTTTCTCTCTGTCTCTCCTTCTGACTGTCTGTAACTCTAACTTTCAAATAAATAAATAAAATATTAAAAAATAAGTGCTTGGTCACTTCAAATTTACAAATATCACTACATTTCCTCAAATAAATTTTAAGTTTTTATTATTCATATTGAATTATTTCTAAGTTTGATTTTCAATCACCTGTATTGATATAATCTCATGAATTTAATCATCCTACATTTCCTTTAAAACAGGGAAAAGGGAATATAAGGAGAATGATTTTAAAAAAGCAAAAAAATATAGAAATTTATTGTCCTTTCATAGAGAAGAATACAAGAAGGACATGTCCTAAAGGATTAACTCACCAAAAAGAGTAATCCTGGTATTTTGGACTGAATTATATGTTGCCAAAATTCATGCACCGAAGCCTTAAATCTCACTACCTCAGAATGTGACTGTGTTTGCTGATAGGGTCTTTTAAAGAGGCAATAAAGAGGTGAATCTCAGCTACATTTTGCTTCCCAGTTAGCTTTCTGCTAATGTGCCTTAAAGGTAGTGGATAATGAACCCAGTACTTGACTGTGTGCCACTGATGTGCGAGACACAGATGGAATTCCTAGTTCCAGCTGTAGCCTAGCTTACCCTGGCTGTTGTGAACGAGAACATGGACTACATCTCCCTCTTTGTCTCTCCTTCTCTCTGTCACTCTACTTTTCAAATTAATACATTTAAAAAAAAACACAATTAACTTATAATTAGACTCTTAAGGTAGATGCTAATTCACTTTGACAGGTGTCATATAAAAAGAGGCACTTGCACACATGAATGACATCAGGTATGCTTAGGCACAGAGGAAAGACCACTTGAGGACACAAAAAATAGGCAGCCAACCCTAAACCAAGGAGAGCAGCCCTAGGCACACCAAACCTGCTAATAGCTTTATCTTGCACTTTTGCCTCCAGAACCTTGAAAAATGACTTTTCTGTTTAAGTCAACCACCAAGTTGGTGGTATTTTGTAATGACAGCCAAAACAATCTAACACAACTGAGTAAATGTACTTTATATTGAGACTTCAGGGCCGGTGCCGCGGCTCAATAGGCTAATCCTGTGCCTGTGGCCCAGGCACACCGTGTTCTAGTCCCCGGTCAGTAGGGGCGCTGGATTCTGTTCCGGTCGCTCTTCTTCCTGTGGCCCGGGAGTGCAGTGGAGGATGGCCCGCATGGGAGACCAGGAGAAGCACCTGGCTCCTTGCTTCGGATCAGCGTGGTGCGCCGGCCACAGTGCACTGGCCGCAGCGGCCACTGGGAGGGTGAACCAATGGTAAAGGAAGACCTTTCTCTCTGTCTCTCTCTCTCACTGTCCACTCTGCCTGTCAAAAAAAGAGAGAGACTTCAGGAGGCATCCCTGCCACTAAATACTATTGAGATTATAAAACAATCGTTGTAGATAAGCAATGAAAGTTACGCCTCCTGAAAATATTTTAGCTACTAAATAATAAATGTTAAATTATACATCAATTGATGTTTAACAGATGGGAGTTTAGATTGTTAGCTCATTTATAGTACTAAATTCCATGTTATATTAACTCTTTTGCATAGATTACTTGACTGTGCCATTGTAAAAATAAATTTGTAAATATTTTGTTTATATACATAATGGAATAGAAAACAATCCATACATAAATAAAAGTAGCTATTAGCTTAATTTCTTACATAACAATTTTTAACAAATGCCTGTTCACTTTGATTATATAAACTGTTTTGCTTACTCTTTAACCAAACATCAAATGTATAGTAACTCATATCACCTAATTCCCTTGATATTCTATTTTCCATCTAAATGAATGATTCTTTACTGTATAACAGTGACTACTGTCTTTATGCAAATAAAAGTGAAGTATATCCATTTTTGTTTATCAATGTTTTAAAAGCAGAGGCTTAAGTTAATAAAATGATTTTTCCCTTTAAATAGACCTTTTCTAACCTTTAGAAACTGTGCTAGCCTGAGATATGCTTCATAATGTATTCAATTCTGTGATGATAACCAGAGCAACGGTGTATGTGACTGTCAATAACTACACATGGGGAGAGAAAGCATTATGAGATAACTCAAGATAAAATTTATTGGTGAGAACTGGAGCCACTATCATCAGTCAACTGTCTCCTTTCATTTCACCTGGGTATATTGCTTTTAATGTTTTTTAAACTTACCAAAAAGCACATTGCAGAAGTTGGAGGAACAGTAAGGACTCACTCGCTGATTTATGGAATGCACAGTCCTCTTGGCTTTAAGTGGACTGAAGTTTACCTGAGTAATTCTTACATACCTGGATGATGACACCTTCTTAGAGTGATGAGAGAATACCAACTCCGTCCAGCGTTAAACCAGCCAGGCATAGAGGACAGCCACCTTCTCTCATCCTCATTCCCGTTGATAAGATTATATATCACTGGGAGAACAGCATGTCTAATTCAAGATATGAAATGACTCTTTGTTCTCTCACATGTTATATGAAAAAATCATTTTGAAGTTTTCCACATCTCTATGGCTAATCATGACAAGTCGATTCTCATCAGGTGGTGACATTTTTCTCAGCTCTATCACAGTAAGTGCACTGTAAACCAGTCTGAAATTCATTCAGATAATTTTGCTTTCAGAATCTTATAATCTTATCTTTGTTTTTTACCAAAAGAATCACCAACTGTGAACAAAATATTATGAAATTGTACATAAAGGTGATCTCTCTCTTGTTCTCTTTTCTCCCTCTCTTTTCCTCTTATCACTCTGTATCTTGATCTCCCTTAACCCCTTCCCTCTCTCCCTTTCATTGCTATTTCACTTTTGTTGCCATAATGCAGGGAGCCTAGTCCTTTGGTTGTGTTGACCTGGATTCAGATTATGACTTTGACTTTAATATCTGAGCAATTGTTAGCAAGAGATTTAATTTCTCTGAATTCCCATATCTTCATCTGTAAAATGAAGATAATAACATTTATCTCATAGTATTATTATAAAACTAATTAAAATATCTATTAAAGTAATCAGAGACAGCATAGTGGCTGGAAGATATTTTCCTCTTAATAAATGTTAATATGTTCAAGCTCTATGTGTAGTTGGATTTTGAAAAAAGGTATTTTGGACTTCTGGTTTTCTGCCTAGCAGGTATGAGGTTTCGAAGTTGCCACTCCATTCTAACAGTAAAAACATGAATGAACAAAAGGAAGCATCAGAGATTTTTCTCATAGCCTTCAGAGAATGAGGGTCACAGAGAAAATCACTGCTCTCTAGACGGGAGACACCAAGAGGCAAGTGCAAAGAATCACCATTTGCTAGAGCAGTAAATTGTGGGCTGAAAACTCCACAGGAATCAGCGACAGGTGTAGAGAAACCAGAACTGTAAGTAACAAATTGCTGGAGTTCACTGTGGACCAATTCGAAAGGTAAATGCTCTAAGAGAACCCAGTGTTCAAGAATCCTTGCATTTCTGTGAGTTGTTTCTCCAGAAGCTTGCACAGCTTCTCCCAGTGAATAGCCAAGAAAAATCCCCTCCAGCTTCTGGCAGGTGGAGGTGGGGAAGAAGCTGTATCAACATATACCTGAGCATTCTGTACTTCATAGCAAGGTCCACCTTCATGAGAAACCAGTTCACCAAAGCGTAGAAATCTGGATTTTTATCATAGCCTACCTGCCTGAGCAAAGGAAAACACCCAACTCCAGCCCATTGTAGCTATGCTGTCTGACTTGAGGGGGCTGTGTTGATAAGCAGGTGTGAAGTTCACTGTCCAGAGGCAATGGGTCATGGGAAGGGGTAAGACCTAAACATAGGACTAGAGAATACTTCCCCTTGTGACACACCTCACCAACTAGTTACTAAAGGCTGATTTACTGCAGTTCCACTTCCCTAGTATATTATGTTTAGCTACAAGAAAAAGTACAATACATGCTAACAGCAAAAAGCACAGTTTGATGCAAGAGTGCAGACATCGAGGCAGAGCCAAGATGGTGGAATAGTGAGGGCACGCACTGATAGTCCGGGAAAAGATAGTTTAACAAAAGTGGAGTTACTGTAGTCTCAGGAAAAGGCTCAGGTTAAATTGCAGAGGAAACTCTTCTGGATCTAGTGGATGTGACACGGAGGACTGACGGGGAGAGCAAGGTCGCCCACTACATGGAAGCCCAGCCGCAGAGTCTGCGTGCCAGTGCTGGAAGGGGAGGTGAGACAAAAAACCTCGGTAACCCGAGACATTGGTGGGGAAAGGCAGAAAGAGCCTAGAGGGAATGAGGCTTGAAGCCCCGCTGGGGAAAGTTCACCAGGCTGACTGGAGGAGAGAAAAAAACGAATAAATAAGGGGAACTGGCACGGACACTAACCTCTCTCTCCACTCACCTTACAAAGCTGAGCAAGACAATGAGCAGGTGCCATTTTGGACATATGTAAAGCAACGCCTGCCATCAGCCAAGCAGAAAAACCTGACTCTGGTGGGGAGAAATAACAGGAGGTTAGGACCTAGTGAAAGTGTGGAGCTAACGAACTGAGACTGTGAAAATCTGAGGGGGGGTGAGAGAACTCACCAAGTACACAAACTCGGTAACCTTGGCAACCTGGTGAGAGACTGCAGAGAAATTTGAGACCACACTGAGGGCTGCATAAACCCTTTGTGTGGTCCTGGGGGTAGAGCAGATGAATACCCACAGGGGCCAGATTTCATACATCAACTACCCTCAATTCCACTCAGCTGTGCGGAATTACTTCCCGTCTGAGTCAAAAAAAAAAAAAAAAAAAAAAAAAGAGAGAGAGAGCAAGCGAGAGAGAGAACAATCTGGGTGAGTCACCTTTTGCACACCCTTAACCCCGAAGAACCAAACAGAGCTCTCTGGCCTCTAAGGATCCATCAAAAGCAGACAGTCCACTTAATCTAGAGTCATAGTATAATGATAGTATAATGAGAAAAAGCACCACAACGAAGAAACCAAAGAATATCTCCACAATGCCAAACAACAAACATAAAAACTGAGAAGAACAAGGAAGACAAGAACAAGGAAGAACAAGAACAAGGAAGAATAAGAACAAGGAAGACACTATGATGCCTCAAAATGATAAAGACACCCCAATTCAAGATTATGAAGATGATGAGATAGAAGAAATGCAAGAAGTGGATCTCAAAAAATTTATAAGAACATTAAGAAGTTCTCAAAAACAAATTCTTGAACTACAGAAATCCTTAATGGACAGGATAGAAAATCTCTCCCACGAAAATGAAATATTAAGGAGGAATCAAAGTGAAATGAAACAAGTAGTAGAACATGAAACTGTGATAGTGATGAGAAATCATAATTAAATGAAGAATTCAATAGATCAAATGACAAACACATTAGAGAGCCTTAAAAACAGAATGGGTGAAGCAGAAGAGAGAATATTGGACTTAGAAGATAGAGAACAGGAAAGTATACAGTCAAACCAAAGAAAAGAAGAGGAAATTAGAAATCTAAAACATATTGTCAGGAATCTTCAGGATACTATTAAAAAACCCAACATTCGGGTTCTAGGAGTTCCTGAAGGCATGGAGAGGGAGAAAGGATTAGAAGGCCTTTTTAGTGAGATACTAGCAGAAAATTTCCCAGGTTTGGAGAAGGACAGAGAAATCCTAGTACAGGAAACTCATAGAACCCCTAATAAACATGACCAAAAGAGATCCTCACCATGGCACATTGTAATTAAACTCACCACAGTGAAACATAAAGAAAAGAACCTAAAATGTGCAAGAGAGAAACGTCAGATTACTCTCAGAGGATCTCCTATTAGGCTCACAGCTGCCTTCTCATCAGAAACCCTACAAGCTAGGAGGGAATGGCAAGATATAGCCCAGGTACTAAGAGAGAAAAACTGCCAGCCCAGAATATTATATCCTGCTAAGCTCTCATTTGTGAATGAAGGTGAAATAAAGACCTTTCATAGCAAACAGAAATTGAAAGAATTTGTTGCCACTCGTCCAGCCCTGCAAAAAAATGCTTAAAGATGTGCTACACACAGAAACACAGAGACACAGGCATCAATATGAAAGAAGGTAAAGGAAGAAAAACTACCAGTAAAAGATCACAGGAAGATCAAAGTATATACTAGAAAATATCTTTGGGAAAATGGCAAGGCAAAGTCACTACTTATCAATAGTCACATTGAACGTTAATGGACTAACTCTACAGTTCAAAGGCATGGAATGGCTGAATGGATTAAGGAACAAAACCCATCTATTTGCTGCCTACAAGAAACACAACTTTCTTCAAAGATGCATGCAGACTGAAAGTGAAAGGTTGGAAAAAGATATTCCATGCCAACAGAAATGAAAAAAAGCAAGTATAGCCATATTAATATCAGACAACATAAACTTTAACACAAAAACTGTTAAGAGAGACAAAGATGGACACTATATATTGATTAAGGATTCAATTCAACAGGAAGATGTAACTATTATAAATGTATATGCACCTAATTACAGAGCACCAGTTTATTTAAAAGGTATGTTAAGGGACTTAAAGGGAGACTTAGACCCAAATACAATATTACTGGGGGACTTCAATACTCCCCTCTCAGAAATAGACAGATAAACCGGACAGAAGATCAACAAGGAATATACAGATTTAATCAAAACTATTGCCCAAATGGATCTAACAGATATCTACAGAAATTACAATCCTACATTTAAAGATTTTACATTCTTCTCAACAGTACATGGAACCTTCTCTAGGACTGACCACAAACTAGTCCATAAAGCAAGTCTCAGCGAATTCAAAAAATTCAAAATCATACCATGCAGCTTCTCAGACCACAGTGGAATGAAGGTGGAAATTAGCAACTCAGGAATCCCTGGAGCATATGCAAACACATGGAGACTGAACAACATGCTTCTGAATGAACACAGGGTCACAGAAGAAATCAAAAGAGAAATCAAAAACTTTCTGGAAGTAAATGAGGAAGGATAACAACACAACATATCAAAACTTATGGGATACGGCAAAAGCAGTGTTGAGAGGAAAGTTTATAGCAATAGGTGCCTACATCAAGAAATTGGAAAGTCATCAAATAAATGAGCTTTCAATGCATCTCAAAGATCTAGAAAAACTGCAGCAAACCAGACCCAAATCTAGTAGGAGAAGAGAAATAATTAAAATCAGAGAAGAAATCAACCGGATTGAATCCAAAAAAACATTACAAAAAATCAGCCAAACTAGGAGCTGTTTTTTTGAAAAAATAAACAAAATTGACACCCCATTGGCCCAACTAACTAAAAAAAGAAGAGAAAAGACCCAAATAAATAAAATCAGAGATGAAAAAAAACATAACAACAGACACCACAGAAATAAAAGAATCATCAGAAATTACTACAAGGACTTGTATGCCAGCAAACAGGGAAACCTATCAGAAATGGATAGATTCCTGGACACATGCAACCTACCTAAGTTGAACCAAGAAGACATAGAAAACCTAAATAGACCCATAACTAAGAAAGGAATCGAAACAGTAATAAAGGCCCTCCCAACAATGAAAAGTCCAGAACCAGATGGATTCACTGCTGAATTCTACCAGACATTTAAAGAAGAACTAAATACAATTCTTCTCAAACTATTCAGAACATTCGAAAAAGAGGGAGTCCTCCCAAATTCTTTCTATGAAGCCAGCATCACCTTAATCCCTAAACCAGAGAAAGATGCAGCACTGAAAGAAAATTACAGACCAATATCCCTGATGAACATAGATGCAAAAATCCTCAATAAAATTATCGCCAATAGAATACAACAAAACATCAGAAAAATCATTCACCCAGACCAAGTGAGATTTATCCCTGGATTGCAGGGATGGTTCAATGTTCGCAAATCAAACATTAACAGACTGCAGAAGAAAACCATATGATTATCTCAATAGATGCAGAGAAAGCATTTGATAAAATTCAACACCCTTTCATGATGAAAACTCTAGGCAAACAGGCTATAGAAGGAACATTCATCAGTACACTCAAAGCAATTTATGAAAAACCCACGGCCAGCATCCTATTGAATGGGGAAAAGTTGGAAGCATTTCCACTGAGATCTGGTACCAGACAGGGATGTCCACTCTCACCACTGCTATTCAATATAGTTCTGGAAGTTTTAACCAGAGCCATCAGGCAAGAAAAAGAAATTAAAGGATACAAATGGGGAAGGAAGAACTCAAACTATCCCTCTTTGCAGATGATATGATTCTTTATTTAGGGGACCCAAAGAACTCTACTAAGAGACTATTGGAACTCATAGAAGGGTTTGCAAAGTAGCAGGATATAAAATCAATGCTCAAAAATCAACAGCCTTTGTATAGACAGGCAATGCCATGGCTGAGAAAGAACTTCTAAGATCAATCCCATTCACAATAGCTACAAAAACAATCAAATACCTTGGAATAAACTTAACCAAGGATGTTAAAAATCTCTACGATGAGAATTACAAAATCTTAAAGAAAGAAATAGAAGAGGATACCAAAAAATGGAAACATCTTCCATGCTCATGGATTGGAAGAGTCAACATCATCAAAATGTCCATTCCCCCAAAAGCAATTTACAGATTCAATGCGATACCAATCAAGATACCAAAGACATGGATCTAGAATAAATGATGCTGAAATTCATATGGAGGCACAGGAGACGCTGAATAGCCAAAGTAAGCTTGTACAACACAAACAAAGCCGGAGGCATCACAATACCAGATTTCAGGATATACTACAGGGCAGTCGTAATCAAAACAGCATGGTACTGGTACAGAAACTGATGGATAGACCAATGGAACAGAATAGAAACACCAGAAATCAATCCAAGTGTCTACAGGCAATTTATATTTGATCAAGGATCTAAAACCATTTCCTGGACAAGTGGTGCTGGGAAAACTGGATTTCCACGTGCAGAAGCATGAAGCAAGACCCCTACCTTACACCTTACACAAAAATCCACTCAACGTGGATTAAAGACCTAAATCTATGACCTGACACCATCAAATTATTAGAGAACATTGGAGAAACCTTGCTAGATATTGGCACTGGCAAAGACTTCCTGGAAAGGACCCTGGAAGTGCAGGCAGTCAAAGCCTAAATTAACTATTGGGATTGCATCAAATTGAGAAGTTTCTGTACTGCAAAAGAAACCGTCAGGAGAGTGAAGAGACAACCGACAGAATGGGAAAAAATATTTGCAAACTATGCTACAGATAAAGGATTAATAACTGGAATTTACAAAGAGATTAAGAAACTCTACAACATCAAAACAAACAACCCACTTAAGAAATGGGCCAAGGACCTCAATAGACATTTTCCAAAGAGGAAATCCAAAGGGCCAACGGACACATGAAAAAATGTTCAAGATCACTAGCAATCAGGGAAATGCAAATCAAAACCACAATGAGGTTCACCTCACCCAGGAGTGAATGGCTTACATTCAGAAATCTACCAAAAACAGATGCTGGAGAGGATGTGGGGAAAAAGGGACACTAACCCACTGTTCGTGGGAATGCAAACTGGTCAAGCCACTATGGAAGTCAGTCTGGAGATTCCTCAGAAACCTGAATATAACCCTACCATTAAACCCAGCCATCCCACTCCTTGGAATTTACCCAAAGGAAATTAAATTGGCAAACAAACAAGCTGTCTGCACATTAATGTTTATTGCAGCTCAATTCACAATAGCTAGGACCTGGAATCAACACGAATGCCCATCAACAGTAGACTGGATAAAGATATTATGGGATATGTACTCCATAGAATACTATACAGCAGTCAAAAACAATGAAATCCGGTCATTTGCAACAAAATGGAGGAATCTGGAAAACATTGTGCTGAGTGAAATAAGCCAGTCCTAAAGGGACAAATATCATATGTTCTCCCTGATCGGTGACAAGTAAACAAGCACCAAAAAGGAAACCTGTTGAAGTGAAATTTACACTATGAGAAACAGTGACTTGATCATCCCTTGCCCTGACTGTTGATGAACAACTTAATATGTTATCCCTCTTAGTATTTTGGTTTGTTTGTTCTACTTAATACTATTGGCTGAAATCTATAATTAATACACAGTTATTGTTAAGTGTTGAGACTTAACTGAATAGTGATCACTGTTAAATATAAGAGTGAGAATAAAAGAGGGAAGAGATGTACAATTTGGGACATGCTCAAGTGACTTGCCCCAAAAGGTAGAGTTGGAAACATACCAGGGGATTCCAATTCAATCCCATCAAGGTGGCATGTACCAATGCCATCTCACTAGTCCCAGTGATCAATTTCTGTTCACAATTGATCATAATGATAGGACTAAGAGTCAAAGCGTTCACATAAACAAGACTAGTATCTGCAAATACTAACCGATAGAATGAAAAAGGAAGAGAACGATCCAACATGGGAAGCAAGATACACAGCAGACTCATAGAATGGCGGATGTCCTAAACAGCACTCTGGCCTCAGAATCAGCCCTTAAGGCATGTGGATCTGGCTGAAAAGCCCATGAGAGTATTTCAGGCATGGAAAACCAAGACACTATGTCAAAAAAAAAAAAAAATGACCTAAATGAAAGATCTCTGCGAGTGAGATCCCAGTGGAAAGAACAGGTCATCAAAGAAGGAGGTACCTTTCTCTGAAGGGAGGAGAGAACTTCCACTTTGACTATAACCTTGTCTAAATATGATCAGAGTCGGTGAACTCAAAAGGCTTCCATAGCCTTGGCAACTCATGACAAGAGCCTAGGGTGATTACTGATGCCATAAACAAGAGTGTCAATTTGTTAAGTCAACAACAGGAGTCACTGTGCACTTACTCCTCATGTAGGATCTCTGTCCTTAATGTGCTGTACATTGTGATTTAATGCTATAACTAGAACTCAAACAATATTTTTCACTTTGTGGTTCTATGTGGGTGCAAACTGTTGAAATCTTTACTTAATATATGCTATACTAATCTTCTCTATATAAAGAAAATTGAAAATGAATCTTGATGTGAATGGAAGGGGAGAGGGAGCAGGAAAGGTGAGGGTTGCAGGTGGAGGAAAGTTTTGGAGGGGGAAGCCATTGTAATCCATAAGCTGTACTTTGGAAATTTATATTCATTAAATAAAAGTTAAAAAATAAATAACTAAATAAATAAATAATTTTCTTTGGAATAAAAAAGATTGCAGACACCAAATCCAGATATGAATATGTCAAGAATGTTGATTTTACCATCTTGGGATTTAAAAACAATTATGATTAATGTGCTAAGTGATCTAAAGAATCAAGTAGATCCGTATGCACACAGATGGAAATTCGGAAAGAGAATCAAAAGGAAATGGTAGAAATTAAAATGCACACACTATCAAAGAAATGAAGAATGTCTTTGACTGGATTGTCAGTAGACTAGTCTCGGCTGAAAAAAGAATCTCTGAATTTCAGGATACTGTAACTAAACATCGAAAACTGAAAAGCAAACAGAAAAAAACCAGAATAGCCAAACAAAATGTCCAGGAACTGAAGGACAACTGCAATAGGTGCAACATATGTGTAGTGGGGACACCAAACAGAGAAAAAGAGAGAAAGAAATCTGAGAAATACGTAAAGAAGTAGTAACTGAATATTTCCTGAAACTGAGGACAGACACTGAACCGTAGATATCAGGAATCTCAGAGAACACCAGGCATGATGAAAGGCAAGAAAATAGTACCTAAGACTCGGATCTTCAAACTTCAGAAATCAAAGGTGAGAAATCTTGAGAGAACCTTGGAGGCTGAGGGTGCAATTGACAAATGATCAACAAAGATAATAATTCATCTGGCCTCACTAGCAATCATAGAAGCAGGAAGAGAGTGTATTGAAATATTTAAATGTTGACAAGAAGAAAAGGAAACACCAACCTAGAATTCTGTACCTGCAAAACCATCCTTCCTGAGTGAAGGAGGAACACTTTCTCAGATTAATAAAAATCGAGGGATTTTTTTCCAGTGCTCTATGTTACAGTAAATGTTAAAGAAGTTCTTTGCAATGAGTAGATCAAAATCTCTGGTCCACATAAAAAAAGAAAGAACACTGAAGATAAAATGAAATTTTGTTTTCTTATTTTTTTATTTATTTATTTATTTTTTTATTTTTGTGCAGGCAGAGTGGACAGTGAAAGAGAGAGAGAAAAGCCTTCCTTTTCCGTTGGTTCACCCCTCAATGGCCGCTGCAGTTGGTGTGCTGCAGCTGGTGCACCGCGCTAATCTGAAGCCAGGAGCCAGGTGCTTCTCCTGGTCTCCCATATGGGTGCAGGGCCCAAGCACTTGGGCCATATTCCACTGCACTCTCGGGCCACAGCAGAGAGCTGGACTGGAAGAGGAGCAACCGGGACAGAATCTGACACCCCACCTGGGACTAGAACCCAGGGTGCTGGCGCCGCAGGCGGAGGATTAGCCTTATTCTTAATTGACCTAACAGATGATAATCTGTTCAAAACAATAAGGAAAACTCCTGATGGGTCTTGGAAAAAAGTTCATGGAAAGTTCATGGAAAAAACACTGTGCATGGATTTCAAAATATATATAAAACTCTAGGGCAAACATTAAATAAAGTAGAAAAAAATATAATTATATAACGAACACTGAGAAATGAGAGAAAATATAATCATGAAATGCTGAATTAAAAACCATATAGTGGGGGCAGGTGTTTTGGACAGCAATTAAGACATAATATCCCACATCAGAATGTCTGGGTTCAAGTCTTGGCTCCACGTCTAGTTCCAGTCACTTGTTAATATAAACCCTGGTATGGAGCAGAACCATGATGGTTCAAGTACTTATCCCATGCATGGGATACTAGGATTCAATTATAAGCTCTTGGCTTTGGCCTGGCCTTGAAGTTGACTATTGCTGGCATTTGGGGAATAAAGCCTTGGATCTAAAATCTCTCTCTTTCTGTATATCTGCCTCTGCTTTTCTTTTTCTCTCTATCATCTTTTAAATTAATACAGTAAATAAGTAATACAAATTTTTTGAAACCCCACAATATGAAGAAAGAATGGAAGGAAAAATTTAAAAAGATAGGATAAAGAGAAACATCAAGAAAACTTATGAAATATCCTGGAACCCATGGGAGTAGGCCGTTGCGAGTGGGGATCTGCTCTGAGTAGGGGCTATTGTGTTTCAAGGGCACCTGGCCATGGTGGTTGAGGTGGCTGTGGGGCTGCAGAGTGAGTCTTGGGCTGGAATACAAACGAAGCTCAGGGGACGTGGGTTGGCAAGTGAGGCTGGAAACTACTAAAGTTCCTGTAGAAGCTAAGTAGAATTTCAATAAAATAAAAAAAAAAAAACTTCCCTAGTAAAAAGAAAAAAAAAAAATTCTCTTTTCAAAGGGGGAATTGTCAATAGAAAATACTCAAGCAAAAATGTAGGACTGTACATATGGATGTACCAAAAGAAGTGATTTAGAAAGTTAGGAATCCTTGTGATGTAAAAGGTTGACTTTAGATTTAGCAGTCTACATGGATAACTTCATATCCTGTGAATGAGGTCTTCAAAAACTTAATGGAACATGTATATTATAAAATAGATATGCATGGGTTTCAAACATTTTTGCACCAAAATAGTCATTCAGTTTCATCTCCCATACATGCTTTGAAGTATCCATACACTTACACAGATTCTGACAAAAGCACTCTCCATTAGCAGTCACTGTGCATTAATCCAGGATAATCTGGAGGATGGAATTGGAAGGAATGGGTAGTTCAGCACCTACTATGGTCTGGTAGGGCATAAACTTTTCAATAGTCACATGTCCACAAATGTTACAAGAAGTGCAGAGGATATGTTCCTTGAGAATAATGATAGTTTGCACTCCAGAATTAAAGATGGGTCAGGTTTAATAGAAAGATTATTCTTGGTAAAATTAAGAAATTGAAGACATACAATTCTAAATCAGTATATAATAATATCAGTCAACACATGCACAATGATTTACTGAATACCTACCGTGTTCATAGTGCTATGCATGTCATTACCATTGATATGCTGCATAATTTATCTGGAGAGAAAGAAATGACAAAGACAAGGTATGATTCATTTTGATATATAGTTGGAAGCTAAATTCTGGCTTGATAACATGAGTCATAAGATGAGGGGAAAATCATCAGTCCAAGGTATATAAAGGAACAGGGAATAGCCCTAGATGAAGCAGTAGAATTAGGTAAATATGAGAAATATTGGGTAGTCAGAAGCATATGGTGGGAAATACGTGGGGCAGCATATGATCCTTTCCTTGGAAACAGACTCCAGTGAACTGAGAAAATTCAAATGACTGTATTGTGATCTTGAAGTATTCATTTTATCACTACACATTGACAAGTATATTCAGAACATTGTATCAACTTTAAAGATCCAATATGATATATAGTTTGTATTTTGCTTTTTTGTGTGTTGTCTTAAATTTCAAGTTCCCTATGCATAACTCCTTATTTATTTTCAGTCATAATCACAGTAACATCTGCTTTCTTGCCCTGTTTCTTATTCTCAGTGATTGATAAACACAGGTGAGCAAGAACAGAATAACTTATGTAGAGATAAGATGCTTACTGTTTATGATCAATAGTGTTATATCTCAAGAATCCTGCAGCTCAGCTAGAACCATCACAGCACTAGTTTATCTCTAATAAATCAATATGATGTCCCTCTACGTGCTTGTCGTTTAGAATTTGTATAATGTAAGGATCATCACATAATAAAGCCCATTTCTCTTCCAGCTATCTACATATTTTTGGATATTGTAAAGTTGAGAATTGATTTCTCTCAGAAGAATCTTATAATGTATTCACTTAGGGGTAACCACATGTGCTGTTGCTAAAAAGGTCTCAGGAGCAAGAACATGCTAAAGGAGAGATGACTTAAACATTTCAAAGATAATATCTAAAGCTAAAAGGTGTTTTATTTTCCAAGTCATGGATGCAAATAAGAAACATTCCATTCACACCTTGATGCTCTTTTTCCGCTGAATGTCAGGAACAGGAGGTTCTGCTTTTAATTCCAGTTTGCTTGTAGATGAGACTACCTGGTTCATCCATGGAGCTCAGACCTGTTAGGCAAATAGAGAAATAGCACTTGCTTTAACAAAGTTTCTGCGTGATCTTTGCTTTGACTGTGATGAATCACAGAGCAGGCTCTGTGAGACTGAAGAAACTACACTTGCAGGGTTCCTCATCACAGCTGTAGTCACTTACCCTGACTGATCCAAGAAAGGGCATAATGAAACACTTTCCTTTGCCTGGGTAATAGAAGACTATAAAGCTTCCAGGAAATCTGTGAAAACTGAAAGCATACTTGATGGTTTTGCAGCCTAGAGATCTCATCAGTATCTAAACCTGTCATAAAGTGTGTTTAACAGAGGAGAAAAGCATTTGGAGAACTGACTTGTTTCATTAAGTTACTGCTACATTCTCATAACCAGATCGGAGAATCTATTATTTTTATCCTAGCAACATGACACTGGCTTGCTTCTGACGCCACCTTGGTGAGAATAATTTTAAGCACTTGATGTTCTCAGCTGACTGCTTCCCACACCAACATACTCACAGTGACTTGAATAACCATGGAAAATGAGTTGCATTTCCCTTGATTATTCCTGATATGTGACTCCAAGGAGTTATTCTTGGAGTAAAGTGGAAATGGGATGGGTTGATAGATCTATCTAAATCATTTAGAAATTACTTATAAGTCTTCGGTGTCATCTTAGTAGTGAATGATACATAGGGTGGTGAGCTACAGGGTGATAATTGCTCTTTTAGAACTGGAAGGGTTACCTGATGTTGTGATGACAAGTGTGCCTCTGTCATATGCTGGGACATATGCAGATGTGTCGTTAGAGGAGTTTCACCACCTGGGATGAGTTTATTATTGAATATTACAGGACACTTGAACTGCAGAGTCCTTCAAAATATCTAAAGTTACTCAGAACCACAAGAATAACAACCATAAGATGACACTGAAGAAAAGTCATCTCACTAAGCTGAAAGAAAATAAACTATTTCAATCATAATTTAAAATGAAATTTTCTACCATTTTAGATTTTTCCAAAAAGAATTGAGTTCCTGCTTATTCTACATTATGTCTTCATGATGTCAATTTTGTAAACATAGTACTTTTCTAATTTTCTTTAGTTAATTCTAAATTTATTTGCCTTGTTTCATAGTGTAGGCATTTCCTTTTTGAGTTAATGTACACAAGTTTTTATTCCCATTTGCAGCCCTTCCCCTCAGTTAGTCTTTTAAAAATGATGATACTGACTGGTGCTGTGGCTCACTAGGCTAATCCTCCACCTGTGGCACTGGCACCCCAGGGTTCTAGTCCCGGTTGGGGCACTGGGTGCTAGTCCCAGTTCCTCCATTTCCAGAAAAAAAAAATTAAAAATAAAATAAAATAAAATAATGATACTAACACTATTTATGTAGCAGAATATTGAGAATTTTAGTTTAAATAAAATCAGGGTTTAATTATTATGTCTTTTACTTTCTTGCTGAAAAAAATTTGGGGCAAGTAATTGAAACTCAGTCTGAATTTCTTTAGTTATAAAGTATATGAATGTAGTATTTATGCTGTACCATATATTAAACCAGCAGGTTTTTTGTGCAGATAGATCAATTGTAGAAAAAAACCTTTAATAGTTTAGATAAAAATGAATCCTCAATATTTACTATGGATAAAAATTATAATATTTATAGGTATCTAATCTATGTTTACTGTCAGTGAAGCTTATTTTCATTAAATCTCCTTTGTCTAAATTCTACTTAGCACTAGTGACAAAATATCAAGTGCGTTCTATGTACTATACTTAACTTCTTACCATGGAATTGTGGTCTTCTGGGGTAAATTAAAGTTTTTTAAGGATAATGTTGTCCTTATCACCAAAGAACTATACATAGAACTCTGAGATTATACGTGTCACAATTATAGTTCACTCCTAAAATTTTCAGTCATCTTTAACTATAGAATCTGGTTAAAAACTCCCAATTAAAAACTTATCTATGTTGTTGATTAATTAAAAGAGGTGAATTTGTATATACCTTCAAATTAGAATCAAGCCAAGTGATACTTGTGAATAGAAATTGTGTCCACTGCATTGTTCAAAATTAGTCATTTTTGTTTTACATGGTTAGCTAAAACAACCTACTTGTGGCTTTTTGGAGACAGTTATTTCTTTCCAGAGCCACCAGGGTCACTCAGCACTCTGGTTGGAATGCAATGCTTTACATAATTGACAAATAGTTCTTACCCATTTATAAATGATTGTGCTAAATTTCAGGCTATTGCCTATAGAACATGGTGTAAATTCCTTTTTTTTTTTTTTACTTCTTAATCTTTTGTAAAGTATTTCGCTATTTCTCCCTTCTGTCATAACATATCAATGTCACTTCGCAAACTTTGATCCATAATGCCACTGTTCCACCTTTTCTTCCTTTTCTGTATAAATATCCATCACTGTTGACATTTAACACTCACGAATGATGGTAGCAGATTTCACTTATGCATGATTGGATATGGTTTTCTATATTTAGACATGTGTTTGGTTCATCCAGAAAGTTTTCCATTCTTTATATTAATAGATTGATATGTTAAGTCCATCGCATTATTTTTCATAGAACAAATTTGTGTAACTGATGTTCTCCAAATATTTTTCCCAAGTTATATATGTAAATATATAATTCCCTGCCATTTAAAATAAACTAGTTTTATTTTATATGTCATATTTTGTATTAATAAGCTAATTTATATTACAATTGGCATTGCTCAAAATCATATTTAAGAAGATTCACAATTAGATGTCTTCTCATAAAGCAATACCTTCACATAAATTTGAACCACACTTCAGCCTGATACTTTGTATACGTTGGATTCTTCTAATATTTCATCTCCTGCAGGTTACCCTTGGTGCATTAGCTGAGACTACACTTTTGTACAAATACAGCCACCAATATAAAGTGTTGACTCAAGCATTGCCTCTTTTTCTGTTTACTGTAATTGTAGTTACCTATAGTTAATTCCCACAGAAGAGTAAGGTAAAATAGTTAACTAGTTATTAGCATAAACATTATATTTTAATTTAGACACTGAATTTTCTATGAATGAAATAATTATCTGTGAATTTATAATTATCTTCTAACAGAAACATTTTGGTTATATTATAAATATACATCCAGAAACTGTAGAGCTTTGTTTTAGTTTTAGTTTTTTTTCCCCTAAGCTAATATTTGGTTAATTTTATATCTATGGACAATTCTAAATGACACACCCACAGGACAAAACCATAGCATGACTTTTATTAACATGTGTACATAAAGGACATGTGTTTATATTATGAAAATTCATGAGTGTACACAAGCATAAATGTAATTGCATTGTACATAATTAAATACATTTCAATTTTATATTAACTGTCATATAGCCTGGTAATGAATTGCAAGTTAAGTCATTGTAGTTTAAAGTCAGTATGGAGGACAAGGATGGGCAGAAATGTTTATAGACTCCTAGGCACAAAGGGTGATCAACTCAAAGTACTTTGCATGGAACCAGACTAGAGCTGAGGGGGGAGATGGAAATGTTTCCACTTTCACACAGGTGACTTGACATACTTAATCATTGGTCGTTTTTGTGAGGCAAAACTACATAGACACTCCTACCCCATCTACCTTTCCTCAAGCCTCTCACTTTCAAGCCCTGAACCTGTTAATTATATTCTTTGGGAGTTAGATTATCCCAAAGTAAGCTAGAGCCAAATTCTGTATCTTTGAAATTTCATTGACTATTCTTCCTCCATATCTGATTCATGTGGTCACATTCCTAAGAATCAAAAGCAGTACCCACTGCTAACTTGGACAGGGTCATTATATTTATCCTCAAAATGCATTCCATATTGGTATCCAAATGCGAAAAGGCATCCTTATTTCCACAGAACGGAGAACTGAGGGAATTTAGGGAAGGAGAGATTTCCGCCCCCACTGACAGGCTCTCAGCCAGACATTTTTGTACAGGGCGCAATTGGCACAGTCCCATGTGTCAGCTTTAATGGGAAGCCTGCCCTGGGCCACATTACTTATGCTATAATAACTTGTAATATCTTCAGCTAACCTAATTTTTGTAGACCCCTGCTGTAATTCTTAACACAAGTAGTCTATGTTGTTTTGGATCCTTGCCAAATCAGGGAGTGCTCACTCCTTATATCTCCCCACACTAATTAATTGCTTAGTTTTTCAAAGTAGTGAGATGAAATTTCAGAACACTAATAAATGGAAATAACTTGAAAGATATTTATTTGAGTGTCTTTTTTTTGGAATTGTTTCAAAACAAAAAGGATTGGCAAAAAGGTTTGCCAAAGTCAAGCTTAATGGTCACTATGTGGTAACTGCTTCAAAAGGAGATGTTTCCTGTCATCCTCGGAAATCTTCCCAGATCCAGAGATGTTTGATGCAATAACATCCAATTACTACATTTTGCCTTTTTTGAAACATTTAAATAAAGGTCTTTCATGGTCAGTTAAATAAACATTTAGAAGTAGCAGACAAACACAATAATATTTGCAGGGTAGGTTGAAGAAAATTATTCCATTGCGCTCTCTCTCTCTCTCTCTCTCTCTCTTGTTTTTTCTCAAACATGGGTAAATAGCTCTTGGCTGGAATATTCACTGTAGAGACCATTGATCGAGCTTATCTCTGTGGAAGGGAAAGAATAGCTGTGGTTTACTAGATGCCCAAAAAGGCCCCTAGCTGAATCCAGTAGCATCATCAGTGCGGTTTAAGGCATAAATGAGTTTACAGTCTTCGAAGTATACCAACCTGTGTTCAGATTTTGCCTCTGACACCTTGAAGAAATGAGTTGACCTTTTCTGAAATACACAAATCAATATCTTAGAAGAATGATGCCTCTAAATACAATGTAATCCCTAATTTAATGAACTACTAAATTCTCTGTGGAATCAAATGGATTTCTTATTGTCTGAGAATGTTTCCATGTTTGATAAATAAAGCAGAACTATGGAAGATGAGTCTTCTGTGTGCCTGTTGGTTTCATTTTTAAAGAAATGAAAATCCTTACCCATTTTGACAGCACATATACCAAAGTTGGAAAAATACTAAGCAGATCATTGTAGCCACTGATCAAGGGTGATATTCTAAAGTGAAAACTCACTGCATAAATACATGGAATAACTTATTTAAGATTAACTTTATTTAGAATTTATGAAGTAAATACACAGTTAGAAGCCAGGTGAGTAATCATGAACCTTGGAGGAAGATTTAGATTATGTTTCATTATTCCAGGGCAGTCTCTCTCTGTGTGTGTATGTGTGTGTGTGTGTGTTATCCCATTGGTTTAATCAATAAATAGTTATCACCATCAAATACTGGCTTCTGTACTTCATTATAAAAGCTTGGAATTTACATTGTAGGAATCTCAAGGATGCATAGCAATTCAATGACAATGTGGAGATTAGGTAATTATTAAATTCCTTTCTCTACCTAGGCATTATGTCTCACAGTTTATATTGACAAATGACTTTTAGTCAGCAAGTTCTTATTTAGAAAGGTACCTGTGACTATTTTTCCAGTGAAAAACAGGCTTGAAACATCACCTCTATTTACTTATGCAAAATCAGGAAGCAGCGAGTATGGCAAAAATATGATATAGAGTAGTGGGATACCTTAAGTAATATGTAAGTAAAATTCACATAATAACTACTTACAAAGACTTTAAAATAATAAAACATCCAGTCAGGCTTCATGTCTATCACACCAACAAAACATGAGGAAATACATAAAGATAGAGATACAAACTGGCAATTCTCTTTGTGCCTGTAGTTTCTGAAACAATAGTTGGTTAATTGTACAATTTGAATCTCTTACTTAAATCAAGTTTATATTACACTTGGACAGTATTACAATAATGACTATTGTAATGAAGTCATTATCTGGAAGTCAATATTAATTTATTATTAGAAGAATCAGTGAATCACATTGGCAAGTGAGAAGGAAGAGTTTAATATTATGTATTTGATTATTTCATAACCTGTGTGGACATTATAAGGCAGTTTTTAGTGCTTAAATTTTTATTTCTGTTATAATTACTTGATATGGAAGTACACTATGTTATAGTGGTTTTTCAGTAGAAAATCAAACTATGATTATTTTATCACTTTTTTCACAAAGAGCACTTTTTAGATGTACAGTTTGTTTATAGAATAGTAAAACTCAATATTGTAATGGGCTCTAGGGAAAGAGCAGTATCCTGATAACCATTTATTTTCACTGCTTCTCAAAACCCCATGGGAAATTGACAACTACTTGAAAATTTTGACTATTGATAGCTAGAAAACATATTTGCATATTTTAAGTAGGTTGCTTATCTGTTGTGTTTTAATGTTTGAAAATATATATTGTCTGCTAATTTCCTTTCATAGAATGTATAGAAGGAAAACCACTTCTGCTTTACATCTGCTATAGAGGAAACCACCCGTGCTACAGCCCGGCGAGCCTGCATGCACATGTTTGTGTCTACAGGCATGCTGATACAGCTGTACACACTTCTACTTCTGTGTCTGGATATAAATATACCAATTTTGGTTAAAGCAATTTTTAGTGTTAGTATTATTAACAAAATGTTAATGTTATTTGATGCTAAGTCACCCAGTGCACAATGATGATACTTGCTTTTTTCAAACAGTTTTCTGTCGACCCTAAAGGCCTTTCATATGTGCTTCATTTTTGGTGAAAGATAAGTCTCCATTAATGCATTAAAAACATCACAAATCTATCAGATTTGCTACTTTCTTGGCTATTTTCCTCCTGGAGTCTTTTTTCATTTTCCTGCTTTCTAGACAAACTGCTTACTAGCCCTGCTGCACAGCTGTCACCTGGCATCACTTTCATGCTCCCCTCGTATTAATATGTGATTATACCATATTACTTACTTGTCTTTTTACACAGGCTATTCCACATTCTTTATCTTAAGTAAGAATGAAAGGAAAATTTTTGGACATTATGTATACCTGATTTTCTTTTAATTTTAGTCTCATACATAATTCTAGTTTGGCAATCATTACCTCCAAATTTTTAGTTCCATTGTTAGGCTTTTTGCTACGTCTTAATCCCATAAGTTTGAGTTAGAGTGCACAACTACTTTTTTCTTTCCTATGGTTGTTCTAAAAATACCTTCTATGCCCAATTATTTAGAGAACTCCTAGTGGTGTGCTTTGATATAAGTTGGTGTTTTTCCACTCATTATACTGTTGAGCTTCCAATAAACTCTTTCAATTTAGAATAACGCTCTTATTTTATGTTTATTTGATAAATTCTTTCTTTTCTGTATTCTCTCTCTGATTATTTCTTTAAGTTTGCAGGAGACAGAAGAGAACAAAGTTTATGTACAATACACCATGGTATGCTAGACATCCCAATTCATAGAGATCAAAGGAAATATCTACCTTCCCTATTTCTGTCTCTTCATGGTTAGTTGGCTTTTAAAGTATTATGCTGCCATTTTGACTCTGTAGTATTATGCATGATATGAAAGATTCTTACTTCAGATATATTCTTGTGTAAAATCCTGAACTCTTTGCAACAAGAAACTGTCATTTAGATATACACACGCACACACACACACACACACACACATATATATATATATATACTCTAACATTTATATTGAAAGAAGAGTAGAATATCAAACTCCAGGGAAACAGAGGTATGGCCACTATAATCTAGAACCATACATACAAAATTAAGTGTGCAGTTTATCATAGGACACCATTAATTAATTGTTATATCATATGTAGTGAAATCCACAAATTTACCTTGATAAATGTATTTTTTAATTTGACTGACACATTTTATGTTAGAAGGTAGTCTACTGCATATTATTAGAAAATATATACATGAATTTAACAATATATAATTTTTTAATTTGTTATTTTAGTATTGTTACAAAAATAAACAAAGCTAAATTTGTTTTATATTGATTCAAAACAATGTATTTCTCAAAATGAGAACTAGGGCCACATACTAGGGCTCAAGTATTGTCTTTGCTTTACTTGAATTCTCATTAGAGTCTAACAATATAAATATTAAACAATTAGAAACAGTATATATTTGGGAAGAAAAACATTTTTCAAGTTCATTAAATTTAAGAAGGAAAAAACAAATTGCTGGAAGGCAGTTGGAATGCCCCAGGCTCAGACTCCATGATTAAACCATGTCGGATCTCCAGGGTGTCACCTTTGGTAGGCATTTTCTTTTGTTTGGAAACTTTGATTTTTCTTATGATTCTAACATTTACAGATTATCAAAACATACGGTGTGTTTTGTAATCCACAGCAGTACAGAGTTGATTAAAAAAGTAAATTCACACATATATATTTTTTTAAAGATTTATTTCATTTCTTTGAAAGTCAGAGTTAGAGAGAGAGAAAGGGAGAGACGAGAGAGAGAGGATCTTCCAACCTCTGGTTCATTTCCCAAATAGCTCCAACTGCTGGGGCAGGGACAGGCTGGAGCCAGGAGCCAGGAGCCAGGAGCTTCTTCTTAGTCTCCCACTTGGATGCAGGGGGCCAAACAGTTGGGCTACCTTCTGCTTCTTTCCCAGGATCACTAGCAGGCAACTAGAAGAAGTGGGGCAGCTGAGACTCGAACCAGTGCCCCTATGTGATACCAGTATTGAGTGTGGCAGTTTTACTGCCTATGCCACAATGCTGGCCCCCATATTTAAAATATAAATGGAAAAAAAAGGTTAAAAATTTAAAGCATATCTGCTAGTCATGGAAATCAACATTACAGAGCTTTACATTCATGATAAAATAAGATAGTGGGGCTAGTGCTGTGGCGTGAAAGGTTAGGCCTCTGTCTGCAGTGCTGAAATCCATCATGAGTGCTTATTTGAGTCCTGGATGCTCCACTTCCAATCCAGCTCCCTGCTAATGAGCCTGGGAATTCATCAGAAGATGGCCCAAATCCTTGTGCCCCTGCACCCACATGAGAGACCCAGAAGAAGCCTGGCCCAGCCCTGGTCATTGTGGCCATTTGCGGAGTGAAGCAGATCTCTCTCTCTCTGTCTTTCTGTCTCTCTCTTGCTCTCTCTCCTCTCTGTGTCTCTGCTTTTCAAATAAATAAATAAATCTTAATATATATATATATATATATATATACACATAGGATAGCATCTCCACAAAAGAAAATAATATAGGACGTAAGAAAGCAAAGACAGCAAATCATACTTGAGCCATCACTGCTGCCTCCCAGGATTTGCATTAGCAGGAAACTGGAAACTGAAACCCTAGGTAAGAATTTAATGCAAGCATTCAGATGTTCTTAATCCTGTCCATGGTTTAGAACAACTTGGGGATTTCTTGTAATGCTAATACCTGGGTCTTCTTAAATCAGATTCTCTGTACACGAGACCTAGGCAACATTATTTTTCAAAATACCCCAAGTGACTCTAAAATGAAGCTAGATTGAAAACCACTAGAATACATAAATCACTAACCAAGAGCTCATTAGTTTTCTTTAGATGGTGGTTGAAATAGTCTCTGGAAACAAAGGCGACCTTGAGAAATTTGGTGGAAAATGTTTAGTTCTTAATTTTGGAGTGGAGCAAAGAATAAGTTCGAAAAACCCAGCAGTGAGTAAAGCTCTGAAAATCACTCTGCAAGTTTCAATTATTTGCTATAGTTCCTATGCATTTCTATAACACACCCAGCAGCTACCCTGATGTGTTGTTTGCATGTCCACTGAAGAAAAACACGCCTCTTTTTTGCAAATTATTTCTTTTTCCTCATACTAAACACAAATGAAGATAGAAACTATTGCATTGATATTTTAAGCAAAAAGTTCTTCCAGTCTTCACTTTATAAATCTTACTAGTTGAAGTCAAAGAGGATATATTTCCCCTTTCCTATAATATCTAGAAAACTAACTTGATTATGGACTCTGCAGGCATAGCAACAGCCTTCATCTAGAGAAGTGGAATTCATGATTTATTTAATTCTGTAATGGTAATGAGTCGTCAGTCTATGAGGAAAATTCAAGTCTATCAGTTATTCCACAGGAATCGAAAGCTTTCTTTACATCTAGCTGTTCATCTCTGTGACATTCCTGGAGGGCGTCTTTTGATAGTTGATTATTATTTGAAGTGGCAGGAGGCAGACAACTTCAAACGAAGCAACTCCTTCAGCCAGAACTAATAGTCTTGGGAAGATGTTTCCTGTTTAAAAAATACCTAAGTTTGTTGATTATGACCATAGGAACATGACATAGGATATTGTGGAAGAACATACATTATGAAAGAAAAGAGAATAAAGTCATGAAATCTAGGAAACAAGTTAACATGAAGAAACAGGGCTATTTGAAATCAAACAAATATTTGCCAAAAAATAATGTCTTGGGGAAAGAGGTGACTATGTTTTCATTAAAGAGCATTGATGTATTCACCTTTGAAATTATAAAACAATCACATTACAAAATAAGTATCTGTCCAAAGGAGAACAGGATAAATCGGGTGTGAGGGTGAATAAACTACTCATGTTTCATATAGCTGTTCTAGATGATCTTTGATTTGAGAGATTTATTTTGCAAACAAACAACAATAATAAAGTTATAAACCTTGCTATTGGAAAGTGTCCAGTTAGGGTTAGCATGGCCAGTCCTAATATATATATATATATATATATATATATATATATATCATGTAAATAGAGTTTATCAATGATTGACAACAAAAAGCACATTAGAAGTGAGGACTGCTCACCTCAAACCTTACCAGACACATCCTCATGCCCATTTCTGAACTCTATCTTTCCACTGTACGTTCATTTTCCCTTTTCTCTCCTCTTTGGCAGTCACCTTTGAATTGTGGTGTTAACATCTTCCCATGCCTTGGTTTCCAGTGGGTGCTCTTCTGTTCCCTTACCTCCTTTGTGAGGTAGGTTTGAATAATTCTCCTTTACATTCATTCTAGCTCTTTGGATTCTTTGCACCTTGGTTTCACTTGGCTTGTGCTAATTCAAAACGATTTAATAAGTCAAGAACACAAACAGGTTTAGAGCTAAAGGAAAAACTCCTAATGATCCTACTTGCTATATTTCAATCAGTTATAAAAGTAGCTGCCTAGAAGCTACTTTTGCTACTGCATTTGGGTGACTATGAAACCAGTAAATGCAAAGTATTTGTAGAAAGTCTGCAGTTGAAATGGAAGCTAATCATTCTACAAGTCTTATATCCAGAATGAAATTATCATGTGAGAAGTCACACATCTGTGACCCATTTTCATAATTGCATCTGGGTGTACATCTGTTTGTCTTAGTTCACTCACAAAACCTGGTTTTCTAATGACCTAGAAAACTCTAAAATTTAAACCCCTATGAACTCATTAAAGGGCTACTAAAGGAATGTCAGAGCTGGAATCCACTTCAAGCAGTCATCTGCTCAAGGTTGATCTCACACAGATCCACAATGGGACCATCAAAAGGATGGGAAATAATTTCTTAGGAGTTGAAAATTGAAATTGCTTCTTGGGTTTCAGCTATAATTATCTTATTTCTCCATATCCCTTAATTCCATGATTTCCCTTTGCTAATTTTCCCTAGAGGATGTAATCAACGACCATTTCTTATATGTTCATTCTTATTCTTCTCTCCTCTGCAACCATATATCCAAAATTAAGCACTAGCAAATATCTAATAAGTGATCATTTAGCCTCCTCTTTCATGAGCTAAACGATGCATTATGTTTAAAAGAGTCAATCCCTTTTATTGAATTACATGATAGTGATTATTTACTTGACAGGATGGTTCCTACCTAGTTTCCAGGAGTCTTTAACATGATTTGTTTCTATTTTAGTCTAGTTTCCTATCTGAAATCTCAACCTTTCAAATCTTACAAAGCACATGTAAAAAGTGAATAAATTTTCATATCCTTTGTAAAAGTACATGAAATGATTAATTCTTGCTTTTGCATTTCAGTTTTCCTAAGCTTTATTGGCAGTTTTAGAGAAGGCATCAGTCAGAGTCAGCATGCTGTGCTCTACGACCCTGATGTACTTTTGTTTTATTGATTTTCTACCACATTCATCAATATAATTTGATACACAATTCTAAATACATCAACTTGACCATGTTTCTGATAAACTTAGTTTTGGTCTGAGTGACTCATTATTTTATGGTTACTAATATTTTAATTAATAATTAATAATTTTAATTACTAGAATTTTAATCAATAATTATATTTTCATTCAATAAAAACAATGTGCATTTCTATGACCTCAAGGCATATTTAACAGGGTTAGGCATAATACCTGTTCTGTGGAATTTTATAAATTATTGTTAGAAGTCTCTGGCAATTAAAATGACACCACTAATCAGAGTATGATACTACTCTAAGTATATAAAAATCTTCAGCTTTTAATATCTTAAAATTCCATATAAAATACTCACTTTAAAAGATTTGGTGGAGATACTAAAACAAACTGCTCCATAATCTTCTTGAGACCTTGGTTAGCCAATTATTCTAGTTTGGTTTTGCACCACTGATATCTGTAATGGAGAACTCTGAATTAGAACATTAAAACAACAGCTATCAGTTCTTTGAGCGTGGTGTGGCAGGCACTGTGTTAAGTGCTTTGTTTACTGTTATCCTACTCTGCAATTATTTTCTTCATTTTACCGAAGAGAAAGCATATATTCAGAAAATAGTAATTTGCCTACAGTAAAGAGGCAGTTTGAGACTTAGTAAGGGAGATTTTCTGTGGGTGATCCTGTGCCTGACTGGGAGACTGTTTGCCTAGTCCATACAGGAGTTTTAGAGGGCTTGGCACATCTTGCCTCCTAGGAAAGACCCTTGTTGGAGGCTCAGCACAATGAGTCCTACATATGACCTGACTGCTGGCAGGTGGCAGGGGCCCCAGGCACATTTCTCCCACCTCCATTTCCTGTAGAAGGGCCTTTAATTGTCAACTAGGTGAACAGCTCCCACGTGTGACCCAGACCCATAAGACCACCTAGAAGGCTATCTAGGCTATGTGACCTTCAAACTGATTGGAAAAGAACGGAGGCTCCAGTATCTGCTTTATCCTGTAGAATTAGTGTTGCTAACCTTTGCTAGCTATAAAAGGTTGTGCCCGACTGTTAATAAACGAACATGTTCACTGAAACTGTCTTTGGTGCTTCTTGTCGAAGAACACCGTTACCCTACCATGCTGACAGTGTGGGCTTCACAGGACAAGCCCACAATTTTCGTGCTATTTCATAAATACTTTCTTTTTGTTTCAGAGCAGGCAGAATGATTACAGTAACACACTCTTTGTGGTTAGGATGAACAAGCAGAAGTGACTCATGTCACGTTCACTCTCTGTTGCTGCAGTGACCAGTAATATTCTAGATGATGAGGTTCCATCAGTTATTGGGTGACATGAAAAGGAGAAGACTTTCCACATACAGTCCAACTACTAACCTATGTTGGACAAGAAACATAAGCAAGAAATCTCATTGTGTGAAATACCTGAGAGTTTTATGTTTCAGGCATTGAACATTAAGTTTTATAGTATATTTGATTTTAGAGCTATCTGGTTCTAAAACTTGTAACCTCTTTTAACAGCCACTTCTATGTATTTCAAGAATGCGTTTTGCAACACGTACCTTAGGAAACTATCCAGTATCAAACATAGCTTTTTATCATCCAGAGTGCCTTCCTGTAGTTCCTTCTTATACTCTACCTAAACTCTATTTTGTCTTTTTCACTACTGTAGATCTGTAGTGTTTAGTATATGGCTATTGCCTACACATTTCCACATGTGACTGATGAGGACTTGAAATGATCCTAGTTCACAATTGAGTTATTCTGTAATATAATGGTATACTGAATTTTGAATATTCAGGAAAAATATAACATTTAAAATTATTTAGATGATGAAGTTCTATACTAGGTATATTTGGTTAAATAAAATATGTTATTAAAAACTTTACATATATGTTATTTTTATTGTGATCACTTAAAATTAAAATTACATAGGTTGCTCACTTTGTGGTTTGAGTTATATTTCTATTAGTGCTATTATTAGAATATAGGAAGAACATATCCTTAAAGCTTTCCTTGATGATTTAATTCAGCTCTAATAATTCCCTTCCTCATGTAGAAGAGGAGAAATGTCTTTCTCCACCCATTCTAGGATCATGACTGAGACCACCATAACAAAAGACAGATGAACATGAAAAAAAAACATAGAACATAGTTTTATGGGACATAGGAGCCCTCATAAGGAAATGAAGACCACAACCTCCCCCAAGGAATTAAACTTGAATATTTTTCTACTGAATTTGATGAAGAGTCAATAGCTGCAGAGAAATAAGTTTGGTTAAAGAGTATGATCTATTGATTATCAACTGGGAGAAACTTAGCAAGCCCTGTTGTTTAGATTTTCCTCTAGCCTTTTGTCTTTAGAGGTAGAATAGTCCTGTTCTCTGTGTCTTATACCCTGCTTTCCGTAGAAAGATAAGGTGAGTGGACCTTCCTGGTTCTGCTGTTTTCTCAAATGCCAAAGTATCATATTTTGGAATACTGTGTCCTGAACTCCATCAACCTACCTCTCATTATTCCATTAATTCACCTTGCTAGTTTTTTTCTAAATAATTATGTTAATGGTCTTTATCTAAAAGAATTTTCCTGTCTCAGTAAGTAGGGGTTCTTAAAGTCACAAAACATTGGCGTTATCTCTGAAGTCTCTTAGTATTTTATAGTCTTCTTGGCACAAACTACATATTATTTAAACTGTTAACTAATTTTGGTCAGTTAGATTCCTAAGAAAGACAAATTTGTATAATTGTATCTATTGTTAGATCTGTTCAAATGTAATATGGAATAAGCATTTCAGAGAATGATGGGAAAGTAAAATAAAGCAAACCAACAGAAGGTACTCAAATCAATAAAAGTTTAGAAATCAAAAATCAATTTGATTTTTTCTAATCTCTCATGATGAGAAACTCATGTTCTATCATCAGATTAACCAAATTTCATATATGAATGCAAAAGAGAATGCAGCAAAGCAAATCTACTATCTCATACTTAGATACAGTGACAGCCACTGTTCATAGCAGTGGTATCAACTTAAAAATAAAGATCCATCTTGTAGTTTGAAGACACTTTTTTTTAAAACTGATCCTATGCAAGTTCTTAGACTCACCTCTAGGAGGTCTATAGGACTGATATTTTCCCCACACAAGATAATATTCTATGATGTTTTTAAAAGTAAAAAAAAAAATGAAAGATATTAAAATGCTATAGTAAAAAATGTGCTAAAGATGACCATCTGTTCTCCAGAAGATGGAAGGAAAGCAGCTTGAAACGATATGAAGGGAAAAAGTATGTTTACAAAGTAGCTCGATACCAACGACACTGTGCTTGAGGAGGTTATGAAGAGGTGTGCAGGGCAGAAGCAGTCAATTGTGCCCTAAAGCAGATAGAAGAGCCAAGCATATGGCAGGGAGGGCTGGTCAAGGCCCTGGTGCACCGTCAGCACAGCCCTACCCAGCTGAGCACTTGGTGGGAGACACAGTTCAAAAGCCTTGGGCTTTTCTGGATTATCATCATCCACACACAATTTACCTAGTTCCACTGTCTAAAGCTTTTGGAAATAAAAATAAACTTTGTAAATTTGACATGAGTTCATTCAAATCTTATGTGATTTATTTCTTCCCCCCAAATCTTTAAATAACAGGTAAAATCATCTAGGATCTTGATAATTTATGAGTAGCTGTGATGAAAGATAATGCACCCCACACTTAAAAATGTAGAAGAGCAGCAAAAATACCAAAATCTCTTCAAGACACATGGACCAATGAAGCCTGTGATCCTAAAGGCAAATTTGTATATTCATCTTCATCACCCTTTTGGGAATCATAACAGCGCAGAGGACATATACCAACCCCTTTCCCTTACCTTAGAGTACATCTTTCCTGCAGAGTACATCATTCCTTCCATTCTTTGGTTTGGACACCTTTGATTGTAGGTCTATTCATTGATAGTGGTAGTAAGATTTCTTAACACAAATGCATTTTAACCAATTAATGATAAACCCCTCCTATTACAAGCAGCACTATTTCATTTTTTTTTTTTGATGAGCAGTAAATGAAGACCATATGTTACACATGTTGCGTCTCTAAAACTCATGAGCTACAAGTCGAAAGCCTTGCACTTTGACACCAAAATTACTTTCAACAGAGTCTGTCTCTCTCTTGTCAGTCTACCTTTTGAGAAAATAATTAAATAAATCATTTTAAAAAGTGAAATAAATTTGGATACTCTGTAGAGTTTGATTAAGTGTCTCTAAAATATACTAAGGACTCTTTGGAACAGATTTGAGGTATCACAAAAGTGGATATCTATTAGAACAACAAACATGTTGAAAACCTGCTTTATATCATTACACATAAATTAAAATTCAACACATAATATGATACTACTACACCAGCATCAAAATAGATATTTTTAATGGGTGATGGCAAATGTTGATAAATATTTGGAGCAACTACAATACTCAACCTGGCAGTGGAAATACACATTGTTAAAATCAAGTATATCTTGTCACCCGACAATTTCACTTCCATTTAAACACTTACAATAAATAATTGTATATATCAAATATTTTGTGATGCCATTATTAGAATGTGAAAGAGAGTTAATTTTTCCACTTTAATCCCATACTCAAAAAATTACAAATTTTAATAAACAGGATCAAGATGGTAAATTCATATGAAGAAAAAATATGTTGTGTTAAAACAAAGACACAAAAAAATGAATTGACGAATTGTGAGTTTTTTAATTTTATGTAAAACTTTCTACAGATATTGAAATATTCATGGTTTTTCCCTTTAATACCATAATGTGTTTTTTTCTAAATTTGAATATTAAACCAACTTTATACTCATGATATGAATGGCACTTTATTATAATGAATTATTTCTCTCATGTATAGGTGGGCTCTATTTGATCATATTTAATATTGAATGTTCTGGAGGAATCTTACACATACTAAGAACAGGAGATATCATATAGAAAAGGGTAAATATTGGGGCCGGTGCCATGGCGCACTAGGTTAATCCTCTGCCTGTGGCGCCGACATCCCATATGGGCGCTGGTTCTAGTCCTGGTTGCTCCTCTTCCAGTCCAGCTTTCTGCTGTGGCCTGGAAAAGCAGTAGAAGTTGTCCCAAGTGATTGGGCCCCTGCACCCGCATGGGAGACCAGGAAGAAGCACCTGGCTCCTGGCTTTGGATCGGCGCAGCTCCGGCTGTAGCAGCCAGCTGGGGAGTGAACCAACGGAAGGAAGACCTTTCTCTCTGCCTCTCTCTTTCACTGTCTGTAAATCTACCTGTCAAATAAATAAATAAAATCTTTTAAAAAAGGGTAAATATTACAAAACCCTACTCATACAAGATTTAAGAACACGTCAAAATGATTAGTATTAATTGAGTTCAGAACAACATTTACTTCTGGGAGAGGAGTAAAAGGAACTTTTGAGGCTATATGAATAACTATATTGTGATTGTGATTGCATAGTTGTATAATCCTTAAAATTTGCTGAGCTCTTACTCTAAAATTAGTGCATGCTGTGTACTTTACCTTGTGACTTTTGGACAGAAAGGGTTAACCTTAGTTTCTCAAAACCTGTGCATTCCAAAGAAAGGAGTATCTTTAGGCTTTGCCCTTGGTGCACTTTTGGGAGATGGCTTCTGAGCCCTTGTGCTATACTTTGATAAGGCAGTTTTTGTAGGCCTGAAACCTTGGGCAATGTTTTATCAATTTGACCAAATAGGTTCACCTAACAATGTGATTTATTGCAAATGCCTGTTTTGCTCTGGAGTTGAGGTGAGAATGCCTAGAGCTTGAGAGAAGAGATCAGCATGCCTATGCAACTGACCGCCAATAAAAATACTGGACAGGAAGGATTGATTGAGCTTTCCTATTTGATAGTTCCTTGTATGAGTTGTTGGAAGCCATTTTTGAGAGAATTAATTGTAGTCCTATATGACTTCACTGATATGGAACACTTGGAAGCTTCTGCCTCTTTTCTGTTCGACTTTGTGCACGTGCTTTTACAATTTTATAATTTTGATCCCTATCCTTTAGCTGCAATACATTATAACTGTGAGTATAATGGCTTTTCTGAATCTTGTATATTATTTTTGTATATTCTTTAATTTGAGAGTGGGATTGGGATTATGGCACAAATCTCATATTTCAATTAAAACCTGAAACCAAGCAAAGAGAAAAGAAGTAAACAGCTTTAAATAATGAGTTGGATATTAAGGTGAGCTATTTGTTTTATGACCATAAAGGATTGTTTGTACAGTGTAAAATTAGAGATCAATAGAGTTTATAGCCCTACAAGTATCATGAGGCTGATGATCCAGAGGATGTGACCCATGTACTGAACAAATTTAGAAATAAGACATGACATTTTAAAAAACATGTTTATTTATTTGAAAGGCAGGTACAAAGAAAGGGAGAGGAGGAGAAATCATTAATCCATGGCTCACTCCACAAATGCTCACAATAGTTGGAGATGGGCTACTTTGAAGCAGGGAGCTAGGAACTTCATCCATGTCTCTCATGTGGGTGTCAGGGGCCCAGATATTTAGGCCATTATCTGTTGCCTCCCAGGTACATTAGCAGGGAGCCAGATGGGAAGTGGAGGTGGGACTAGAACCCAGAGACTCCCCTTACAGGATGTGGGTTTCCCAAGCAGTAGTTTAATGGACTCCAATACAATCCCTGTTCCCAAGAAATGACACCTAAAGACAAAAGTTAACAAAGACTGATTTAGAATCTATTTGAATATCAATAAGTATTGTATCAATAAGTATTGTATCAATAAGTAGAAGATCTTTTTTTTTCTTAATAGTAATAGAATGGATACTGAGGCGGCCAGTAGGGCTAGGAGTCTGTGAGCCCCTTAAGATATAGGTAGAATGTCCTTCACAAACAAGCTGTCAGCTGTGGCTGGAAAGCCTGTCTCCAGGCCAACTGGCATCTCCCCAACTAATAGCTTCTTGTGCTGTATGTGTGACCTTGCAGCCTTAAATCACACCTTCAGGTTGGGTGGGTGCAATCTTTCACTCAGAGCTGGCAGGGGAAGGGGCTGGGCACCTGGGGAGAGTTGGGCTGGCTCCAAGAGACCCTGGCTATCTTGTGTGACCTTGCAGTTTTAAACTTTGCCTTCAAGTTATTTGCAATCTTCCACCTAGAACTAGCAGAGGAGGGAGCTGAGCTCCTAAGGAGACAGTCTCCAGGAGACCCCCGCTATCTCCTTGAGCCCCAAACCAATCAACATACCTATATGAAATCCCCATCCAATGGGTGTCCCCACAAGATGACACAGTAAAAAAATAGTAATGCCTTAAAAACCCAGGACACTTCCAAAGCCAGTGTCTCACTTGTGCACTCTGCCTGGTCTCTCGGACCAGGCACTTTCTCTGTCACTTGCCAATTGAATGAAAGTTTCTGCAAATTGTTTCCCAGCTTTTATTTCTGTACTAAGCTGAGGAAAAGAACCCACGAGACTTGCTCCAGCAACCGACCTTCCCTCCACAACCGCTAATGGACACCTAAGTTTCAAAAAATGTCAGTGGAATACGTGTTTGTGTGTGTGTGTGTGTGTGTGTGTGTGTGTGTAGCCCTATCACCGTATGATAAAATTTAGTTTTTTATTTGATTAATTGAAGCCAGCTATTCACAAAGCATTCATTAAACATTAAATTTGTCATGCTGTGTATACGTTGGTACAATTTGTCATGCCGTACATACATGGATACCATTCGTATAGGTAAACCACGATGAGTACTGTGACTCATTCTTTATCAGTGACTGATCTGTCAATGAGGAAATTACACCAAAGACAATGATTACATATAGCATCTTACTGGCATAAACATGGTGTTTATGATAATAGCAATTTAGGTAATAAGTGAAGAGGATAGAAATTTTAACTTCTGTATCAATATGGTGAAGAAGGCATTTCAATAGTTCTCAGGTGTACTTCATTAAACTTCATTCAACAATTAGAGTGGAAAGGAGTAAAAATATATACACAGCAATCTCAGATGCTACTATGTTTATTTACAAAGCTGAATATAGATAGATGAAATAGGGATAAACAATAATAAATATTATTTTCAAAGGAAAAAAAACACTTTCCAGTGTCATCACACTATTTTACCACCTTATTGAACTGTACTATTTAAATTAGAGAAGATTGACATGGTATCTCCCTTCACACAGCTTACTCACAATGAGAAGAGAGAACACTCAAAAAGCAATTATGACACATCATGTGTTACTGCCTTTAGAAGTGCTCTGACCCCCCATAGACTGGTAATAATTACAACTATCACTAAAATATGTAGCAATAAAAGAAAGTAATTATCAAAACTGATATAAATAGGACATAAGTCCCTGGGAAATTCTTCAGAAGACTAAACGCTAAAATGGGGCTCATTCTATGATTAAATACAATTTTTTCATTTCCTCCATATGCTTTATATATTTTTTAAAGCAGGAAGGTCAGTGAGCCTTCCCTAGAGAGGTCTAGCTAAACTCTATTTGCACATATCATCAGAGAGCCAATTCTATCACGCAGATGGCCCCCTGTTCTGGGCAGCTTGACTAAAGCGCCTTTGTGTTCCTAATTAACAAGCGAACAACTGTGCCAATTGCTTTGATACATTCGAAACCTTCTGTTCTCAGACTTTTGATGAGCTGTTTATTCAGGAGCAATACCTGGCTGCTTTACGGGCCCCAGCTTACCACTCTGGAAGGACAGAGCTGGAGGAAGATTCATAAGAACTCCTCTGTTCCAAGGAAGATCATCAGGAAGCATTAACCATAGACAGGTAGTCCTCTTCAGCTCTCGTTGATGGAATATAGCGTCTATCTCTATAAAGTACAAATATTTCCAGGCATCGAATCAATAGATCCAGAACTCACAGTTCAGGAATAAGCTGCCACACCAACTCTCTCTTTGGTTCTGGGAGCTCCCAAATCTGCAGCAGTGTTTAAGATGCTGCAGATTTCCTGGAACTTTACTCAACTCTTAAAAAGATTGGTAGTAAATTAGATGCCGACATAGACAGTAAATTAGACCATCAAACTATACCAGAATAATAAATGTTAATGTGTATGCCAGATTATATTTAGCATGCAAAAGGAAAGGTATGTTAATGAAGCCCAAAGCCCCAGACCACCTTTGTACATATAATTGGGTGAAATGTAATGGGAGGAGTAATGTTAGTAGTTTTTAAAAAAATATTTCCTTGACTGAGTGTGATGTAGACAGTGTAATAAAGTAACTATTCTTTTGATTTGAAAATGAAGCAAATTAAAGAAAAGTGGCATTTTTCAAAGGTGAAAATTGCAAATCCTCAGGCATGTATTTGGAAAGCTTCTGTGCTTGTTAGAGAACTGAAGTTCTACAGCAGAGCTAGTGAATTGATGAAGAAAGAAAGAAAGTCATGTCAATGTCTAAACTTAGATTCGAAAAGTAGCTATTTTTTAATCTTAATAATGTTTGCCTTTTTAAACATTCATTCATTCATTATTTTAAAGGCAAAGTGACAGAGAGAGGGGGAGAGACAGAGCTAGAGAGATCTTCCATCTGCTGGTTCACTTCCCAAATGCTTGCAACAGCCAGAACTAGTCCAGACAGAAATCTGGATCCTGGAATTTCATCCAGGATTCCCACACAGACTACAGGAACTGGAGTGTTTGAACCATCATCTCTTGCATCCCAGGCACATTACCAAGAAACTGGATTGGAAGTATGGAGTAGCCAAAACTCAATCTCAGGCCCTCTGATATGGAATGCAGGTATCACAAATAGTGGCTTAACCTCCTGCACCACAACACCCACCCCTCAAGGGAGTGTTTAAATCAAGATGCATCCATCTTGGCACTATTGACATTTGGATGTTTGTTGTTTGAGATTCTCTGGTACATTGTATGAGGTTTAGCAGCACTACTGACCTCTTAATAGGTAGCAGTCTCATGTTGTGACAATCTGGAATATCCTTAGATTTTGTCAACTGTATCTGGGGGAATAATTGCTTAGAGTCTGAAGCCACTTTTTTGAATCAGAGGCAAAGAATTTTTAGTATAGATGAATGATTCAGATTTGTGTCTTACCCAATCTAATCTTCTCTGTAAAACAATAAAATTCACAAATGCATTAAGACACATCCATAAAAAAAAAGTATAAGGAGAAGGAAAACTGTAGGGAATCCAGAATTAGAGGAACAGTATACCAACACAGCTTTTATAAAACCCCAATCTTCAGAAGAAGACAACAAAAGGCATTATTCCCAACTTCTGATGAAGCTGCCAAAGGTGAGCCTGGTAATTTTATTCCTCACCAGGAAGCAGTAAGAATCCCACAAACAACACACTGTGATCCTCCCAAACCAGCAGGGAATGACTTATACAAATACTGTGCTAACAATAGCAGAAGAGAGCTCCGGTTCCCCAGGGGAACTGAGACACTCTTGATCCCAGTTACAAGCATGGCATAGCCAGAGAGCATCCAGCACTGCTAATGAGTATCGTGACACAGAAAGCATCTGGTCAGCATTAGAGTGAAAATGAAAAGGGATAGAATCTGTTGAGTTGAGGACAGATCAATAAAATTTATCCAACTTGAACAGAAGAGAGAAAATATCTAAAATAGAAATAAGAACAACAGGTGTCAGGGAACTGTAGGACAATGACTATAAAAATATCATTAGTACCATTGAAATTTCAGAAGGACAGAAGAGTGGAGCTGAAAGAGTGTTCATTATTTCTTTCCTTATTGGGACTGAAACTGTTACAAATCTGTTGAAAGATATGAACCCACATATTCAAGAAGCTGGGCAACCTCTAGCAGGATGACTTCAAATAAATCTATACATAGACATATACATAAACTACTGGAAACTAAAGGCCATGAAAATAATCTTGGAGAAAACCAGAGAAAGATGACATATTACTTAAAGTGGGATAACTATTCAAATAACAGTGTATTTCTCATCTGAAAACAAATACTCCACAGGAGGTGTCATAGAATTTTTAAATGCTGAAAGAACACAGAAGTTCACTTTTATCTGGGAAACTACTATTTAGAAATGAATGAACTTTCAGTTTATTTTATAATCATAATATTAACCCTACACTAGGTAAAGAATTCAACAAATAATAAGATGAAGGAGAAAAAGAATGTTCCTCAACAGTAGAGACAAGGGCTATAAACAATCATTGAATCTCAGAATGTCAATTTTGCTCATATACATTACAATTGTTATACTCTGTTACCTGTATCAGTGAAAACATATGGTACCTGAATATAGATCACTATAAAAACTAGAAGAAAGAGTAATAAAGAAAGGAGGAAGGAGGATGGGAGGTATCACTATGTTCCTGAAAAAAAATATATATATATATGAAATACATGAAATTTGTTCACCTTAATAAATAAATAACAATAAAAATAAATGAATGGGAAATATAGGGACATTCTCAGAAGAAGGCAAACTAAAATAATTTTTCAGTAGCAAATATATCCAATAAAGAAGGCTAAAGGGAGTTCTTTGCACAGAAAAAAACTATGAGGGGAAAAAAAAACCTTAAAGGGTCAAAAAGAAAGAACAATAGAAAGAACAGAAACATGGATAAATATAGTAATCCAGAGATAAATTATGGTTTCAAAAGTAGAAGGATGGAAGCATTTTTAAAGCATAATGTACTCTAAATTTAAAGAAAGAGATAGTGTCAAAACTGAAAACGTGATGAAATAGATACTGTAAGAAATAACCTTGTATTTTCAAACTGATATTATCTATTAGCAGACAACTGAATCACAAAAATAGAGAGCATTAGACTTCTAGGAGGAGCTGAATGAGCCAAAGTATAATCACAAGAAATGACATGGGATTTCCAAGGTGTGAACTATCAGTAATTGAGAGGTTGGAAAGACATACATGATATGGCACCAAATAGATGGAAAATGGGGTAAACAAGTCAGTGATATTTTTCTCAATAATGTCATGACAATGAAATCCATTTTTAATTTCTGTGCTCCCCCACAGACTTCATAATTGTATTTATTTCTAGGAAAATAATTTTATTTCTGAACCGGTCCTTGGTCCTTGGACATTCTTTCACTTTTTTTCCCTATGAATCAACTGATTAATTGCTAAAATATGTGACTGTCATTTTTTTAAATTTTTATTTATTTATTTAAAGATTTATTTATTTATTTGAAAGTCAGAGTTACACAGAGAGAGAGAAGGAGAGGCAGAGAGATAGAGGTCTCCCATCCGCTGGTTCACTCCCCAATTGGCTGCAATGGCCGGTGTTGAACCTATTCCGAGACAGGAGCCAGGAGCTTCCTCCAGGTCTCCCACATAGGGGCAGGGGCCCAAGGACTTGGATCATCTTCCACTGCTTTCCAAGGCTATAGCAGAGGGTGGCTTTCCCCACCGCACCACAGCGCTGGCCCCCATTTTATTTTTAATAATATTACTTTACCAGATAAATAAGTCAAAGCTTTGGAGTTTCAAAATATTTCTAAGTAAACTACTTTGGAAACTACTTTAAAAATCAAATAAAGCAAACACATGACAGAGAATATTTGAGAGTGGAAATTTACATATCCAAACCACAAAACCTGGATGCTCTATGTTTTACTTAGAGAAGGAACTGATAAAAATACTGCTAAGACTAATAACGTAAGACCCATATGTGTGGGTTACTTATAGGTCTACATTAGTGAAAAGATCTTGGTGAATGACTTGCATTTAAAAAAGAAAGGAAAAATCAAGTACAATAGAAGAAAATAAAGAGCCAGAATTAACAGAAGACCAGGTATAAACTCTTAGGTAAAGTCTTACTCAAGATTACTCTCTCCATTTTTTCATGCCTCCTGCCTCAATCTACTGCTGTCCAGGCTTTTTTTTTTTTTTTTTTTTTTTTTTTTTCAGGCAGAGTGGACAGTGAGAGAGAGAGACAGAGAGAAAGGTCTTCCTTTTGCCGTTGGTTCACCCTCCAGTGGCCGCCGCGGCCAGCGCACCGCGCTGATCCGAAGTCAGGAGCCAGGTGCTTCTCCTGGTCTCCCATGCGGGTGCAGGGCCCGAGCACTTGGGCCATCTTCCACTGCACTCCCGGGCCACAGCAGAGAGCTGGCCTGGAAGAGGGGCAACCGGGACAGAATGCCCCGACAGGGACTAGAACCCGGTGTGCCGGCGCCACAAGGTGGAGGATTAGCCTATTGAGCCATGGCGCCGGCCCAGGCTTTTTTTTTCCTGTCAAATTCAACTGATTGTGGAAGACTGTGATTGTCGATTATTGTTGCATTACTAAATTCAATGAATGGAGTATCCTTATCTGACTTGTTTTTTAGAAGCATTTGATAAAGTTGACTACCTTCAGCTACTGAAATGCTTTCTTTCTCTTACATCTCCTCACATTGTTTTGAGGAGGAGTAAATTCTGGCCATTTCTTCTTAGACTTCTTTGAAAGGTCTTTTACTTCAGTCTATATTTCGCTCTTTTATTCCTCAACAATTTACCCAATTATTGTCTACTAGCCACTAAATTGTTATCTATGTGTAGTTCAAATTCTATATGATCTTCTAAACAAAATCTGTCCCCGTCTATGTTCCTTATCTTCTAGTACATTAGGTTGCTGTCAAAAGTCTCATAGATTCAACTACCTGTCCATATTTGACTCCCTGTTTCCCCTTTCCTCTTCACTTACCACAACTTTTTGTTTCAGCTTTGGTTTTTGGAAATAGATTACTCAGTTCTCTCCTATCTATAACTCTACTTCAAGGCACCATTAACTCTCACCTGGATTGTCCAAAAAAAAAAAAAAAAAAATCTCTTCACCAAGCTGCCCACATCTTGGCTATTGATTAGTTCTTTAATTTACATAATCCTGCATCCCTTTTCTGTTATACCTGGAAAATAAATTCCAAATATACTTAACATGAAATTTAATACTTTTAAATTAAGTGTACTCTGAATATATTGGTATATTTTTCCATCACCCCTCTGCACTCATCACTTGTGAAGCTTTTCCAGCTCCCAATACAACATGCTTAGTTTTACTATGAAACATTGGCATAAACTATTCCCGCCTCTGTGAATAGCTCTTTCTTTGGGGCCAGTATTGTGGCATGGTGGGTAATTCTGCCACTTGTGACCCTGGTATCTCCTGTGGGCATTGGTTTGAGATCTGGCTGCTCTACTTTCCATCCAATTCCTTGTTGCTGTCCTGGGAAAAGCAGTGGAAGATGGCCCAAATGCTTGGGTCCCTGCCACCCATGTGGGAGTCCTGGATGAAGCTCCTGGCTGCTGGCTTTTGCCTAACCCAGCCCTGGCTGTTGCAGCTCTCTAGGGAGTTAACCAGCAGACTCTCTCTCTCTGTGTGTGTCTCTCTCTCCTCCCTCCCTCTCTCTCTCTCCCTTTGTTTCTGTAACTCTTTCAAATAAATAAAATGTAAAAAAATAGCTCTTTGTCCCAACCACCATGTGCTGACTGCCCTTTCTTTCTGCTTAGACTGTGCATTCCCAACTTTGAAATTGCATCCTATTTGAGTTCTTTCTTGTCCACCAGTTAATTTGTTTTCTAATGGTACTCTAAACACTGTACTTTACCTATCACTGCATTTAAATCACATAAATTGTTCAATATTGCATGCTAGTCCTTACTTGACACCTGGTAAGTTTGTAATAGTTAATTAATTTGGAATAAATTAGAGAGAACAATTCTAGAATTGTTAAAGAAGATTCAATGAAAAGGAGAAATTGGCAACCAAATGAGGTAATGATTATGTAAAACAGTACCTGACTAAACAATATCTTTATGGTCTTACGTATAAATGCAAGTATTCTCTAAAATCCTTTCCATAAAGATGTACAGTTAAAAATAAAGCTAATGACAATAAATTAGTTTTCTTCTTCTTTCTTTTTTTTAGACTTAAATGCCTAAATTTATTGTATTGCGCTATTTCTCTTTTTGGATAATGGAATAAGTTGAACACAGCCTCATATAAACCGTATTTCTATGGTATACAGTAGAATGCATCAATATTGACTGGTGAAACTCTAAGTTCTTGTAAAGTATACACACCAGCTGCTTAAACTCAAGTGGAGTAGGTAGGCTTTCTTTAAAATATTTTTACTCATATTAGACTCCCATTTCTTCTCCCTGGTGCCTTTTAGTTTCTCTCCCCACATGTGAGTTTATTATTTTTAGAGACCACTCACAATCAGCATTTACTAAGTGCTTATTAAATGATAACATCTGTGATAAGAAGTTTATATTGATTGCCTCCTTTCATGTTCGACAAGATTGTGTGGGTAGATAATAACCCCATGTTCAAACTAGGAAGTAGATACTCAAATAGAGTTAGATAAATTCCAAGAATTAGGCAGTGGGAACATTTTGAAAAGGATATTTTAACTTGGTCTCCTCAGACTTCAAATCAAGCTCTAACCACTAATAGAAGTAAAACATAATTGAGAAATTTCTTTTTTTCCCCTGAAAAACATTATACCTTATGTTCAATGCCTAAATTTTCCCTTTATTTCTGACAACCTGACAGACTACTTGTTTGACTTCTATGGCATGCCCTAAAACTCTGTACTTGCTTTCCCTTTTCACAAATACACCATTTGGAAGACCCCTTGCATGGACTTCACAGACTTTCTGTGCCTCACAATTGCGCTTACCTTCTCAAATTCAGATTATTATCTTGAGAATATTTTGCAGTATACAAGATTAATTTTTTTTTTTATCCAAGCCAGTTATCCTGGGAAAATACTGCTTCACACAGTCTCTGGTACTTTTTCTTTCTTCTCTGAACAGTCTCCTCTAGACTCTGCATCATTGAACCACTCTTTTACTCTGCTTTATCTTTTTCTAGCTCACTTCTTGATATCAAGAGCTGTATGGCAGAGCTGACTGTTTTGAATTAGGAGGTCACATAATGAATACTGATATTAATAGACAATATTAGGTTCTATAACTACATTTTACAAACACTACCCTCATTGTGACAAGTAGCATAAACCCCAACTAATAGGAAGGATAATGGGAAAATAAATGGATGAGTAAAATGAAAGATACATATAGTAATTTCCCAAAGAGTACTTTTCCACTTAAATACAAGCATTTTTTGATACATTACTTGCTTTATTAGAGGAGCTGTTCCAAGGAAGTAATATCCCTAAGGTTTCTCCCCTAAAATAATAGTTTATGAGCTACTAACAAACAGAATTAAAATCTGATTGAGATTGGTTTGTTATTTAAACTTCACTGAAATTCTTATCTGAAATGATTTCTCTCTCTCTCTAAGGCTTGAAGCCTCTATTGTCTTTTTAATTGTTTTTGCAGAAAATAATAAATATTCATAATTTGATAAGAGTAGGTGTTATAAAAATTAATGTACTGTATTTCAGAAACAAAATTACAGATATTTCAAAGGTTGAATATCTCACTTGCAAATAATACATGGAATAAAAGAACTAAAAGAAACTTTATTTGTTGAATTTACTGTCATAATGCTTGATGCTGTACTCTGTGTACCCCAGAAGTTCATAGCCTAAAACTTAATGCATAATTTGTTGGTATTGGAATGTGAAGTCTTTGGGAGTTGATTAGATAGGAAAAGTAGAGCTCTCAACAATGACATTAATGTTGAGACTGGTGCTGTGGCAAAGTGGGCAAAACCTGTACCTGTGGCGCTGGCATCCCATATGGGTGCCAGTTTGTGTCCTGGCTGCTTCTCTTCCAATCCACCTCTCTAATTATGGTCTGGGAAAGCAGTAGAAGATGGCCCAGATGCCTTTATGAACTTTAAATCATTTTGGATCAATCTGGCTTCATTCTGTTTTCCCAGAAATTGAGACCACAACCATCACTTGAAAATATGTGCCTAAAATTGGAAAACTGGCTTAACACGTCTTGTTTTCTTTTTCCCTTTGGAAAAAGCATGTTTAAAACTGCATTTCCATCTTGGTTTAATCTTTTTTTTTTAACTTTTATTTAGTAAATATAATTCTCCAAAGTACAGTTTATGGATTACAATGGCTTTCCCCCCCCATAACTTCCCTCCCACCTGCACCCCTCCCATCTCCCGCTCCCTCTCCCCTTCCATTCATATCAAGATTCGTTTTCAATTATCTTTATAAACAGAATATCGATTTAGTAGATATTTAGTAAAGATTTTATCAGTTTGCACCTACACGGAACATAAAGTGTAAAATACTGTTTGAGTACTAGTTATAGCATTAATTCACATTGGACAACACACTAAGGACAGAGATCCCACATGAGGAGTAAGTACACAGTGACTCCTGTTGTTGACTTAACAATTGACACTCTTGTTTTTTTGTTTTTGTTTTTGTTTTTGCTTTTTTTTTTTTTTTTTTTTTTTTTTTTTTTAGCTGACTTACCTCAAACGGTAGAGTTAGAAACATACCAGGGGATTCCAATTCAATCCCATCAAAGTGGCATGTACCAATGCCATCTCACTAGTCCCAGTGATCAATTTCTGTTCACAATTGATCATAATGATAGGACTAAGAACCAAAGGGATCATATAAACGAGAATAGTGTCTGTAAATACTAGCTGATATAATAAAAAAGGGAGAGAACGGTCCAACATAGGAAGTGAGATACACAGCAGACCCATAGAATGGCAGATGTCCTAAACAGCACTCTGGCCTCAGAATCAGCCCCTAAGGCATGCAGATCCAGCTGAAAAGCCCATGAGAGTATTTCAGGCATGGAAAGCCAAGAAACTCTGGGGAAAAAAAAAAAAAAAAAACCTAAATGAAAGATCTCCACGAGTGAGATCCCAGTGGAAAGAACGGGTCATCAAAGAAGGAGGTACCTTTCTCTGAAGGGAGGAAAGAACTTCCACTTTTACTTGTTTAAATATGATCAGAGTCGGTGAACTCAGGGGGCTTCCATAGCCTTGGCAGCTCATGACAAGAGCCTAGGGTGATTACTGAGGCCATAAACAAGAGTGTCAATTTGTTAGGTCAACAACAGGAGTCACTGTGCACTTACTCCTCATGTAGGATCTTTGCCCTTAGTTTGCTGTACATTGAGATTTAATGCTATAACTAGTACTCAAACAGTATTTTTCACTTTATGTTTCTGTGTGGGAGCAAACTGTTGAAATCTTTACTTAATGTATGCTAACCTGATGTTCTCTATATAAAGAGAATTGAAAATGAATCTTGATGTGAATGGAAGGGGAGAGGGAGTGGATAAGGGGAGGGTTGCGGGTGGGAGGGATGTTATGGGGGGAAGCCATTGTAATTCATAAGCTGTGCTTTGGAAATTTATATTCATTAAATAAAAGTTTAAAAAAAGCAAATGGAAAAAAACGTATTAAAATTTCATTAAAAATTAACACATCTTGTTATAACAGTCACACTCATATAGAATTAATCTATCTTTAGGGCAGGTATTATATCTAGTGTCCCATCTACTGGAACATTTTGCAACTTCCTATTTCAACATGTTATGTGCATCAGCTTTCTAGGACTGCCATGACAAATTGCTACAAACTGGATGTCTTAAAGCACTGGAATGCATTCTCTCACAATCTAGAAAGACAGATGTGAAATTAACAAGTCAGCAGGATAGTTCTTTCTGGAGGCTGTGAGGCAGAAACTGCCCCAATACCTTTCTACAAACTTGTGATTACCAGGTGGCCTCCACCTTTTCTGGCCTGTAGATGCATCACTCCAATCTCTGTTCTCGTCTTCATATAACTTCCTTTGCTGTATGTCTTCACGTCTTCACATGGCCTTTTATAAGGACACAAGTCAACAGATTTAGGTGATACCTTAACACAATAATGACTCCCTTTTAACTATGTGTATCTCCACAGCTCCTGTTTCTGAATACAATAGTGTTTTGATATTCCAGGTGGACATAAAATTTGGAGAATATTGTTTAACCGGTGCATCATATTAATTACTAAGGTTAATGAAAGTGAGGAGAAATACCTGATGTGATTTTGGGCTTAACCTTTTTTCTTTTAAGATTTATTTATTTATTTGATAAGCTGTTAGAGAAAGAGAGAGAGGCAGAGAGAGAGAGAGAGAGAGAGAGAGGATATCATCGATTAGCCATTTCAATCTCCAAATGGTTACAACTGCCAGAGCTTGTCCAGGCCGACACACAGAAGCCTGGGTCTCCATCCAGGTTTCCCATGTGGGTACCAGGGCCCAAACCTTTGAGTCATCTTCTGCTGCTTTGCCAGGTGAATTTGCAAGGAGAGAGATCAGAAATGGAGCAACGAGGAGTCAAGTCGGTGCCTATATGGGATGCCAGCATTGCAAGTAGTAGCTTAACCCATTGTGCCAAAACAGTGGCCCTTGGTCTTAACTTTTATTAGCAATTTCTTTGTTCATCATCATCGTTTTTTGTTTAACTCTGTTTAATGTGTGAAACTGCATTCTCTGTTCAACTGAATGAAAGCCCCTTTGGTGACAGGTGATGTGACAATCTCATGAATAAAACATAACTATTATTGTTTAAGACACTGAAACCCTCCAGTTTTTTCTTTTCCACAGAATAACTTTGCCTACTATGATTGATATCATGTATTAGTGTTGCTTCCTTAACGGATCTAAAAACATGTGGGGCTGGTTCGGTGACAGGTATTTTGTGGGGAGGAAAAGTTTCTTTTTTAAAATTTTTATTTATTTATTTGAGAGGCAGAGTTACAGAGAGAGGTAGAGCCAGAGAGAGAGGTCCTCCATTGCTAGTTCACTCCCCAGCTGGCTGCAATGGCCAGAGCTGTGCCGATCCGAAGCCAGGAGCCAGGAGCTTCCTCTGGGTCTTTCACGCAGGTGCAGGGGCCCAAGGACTTGGGCCATCTTCCACTACTTTCCCATGCCATAGGAGAGAGCAGGATCGAATGTGGAGCAGCCAGGTCTCGAACCAGCACCCATATGTGATGCTGGCACTTCAAGCCAGGGCATTAACTTGCTGTGCCACAGTGCCGGCCCTGGCAAAGAAATAGTTCTTAGACTAGGAGAATAGCAAGGCATGTTATGCAGTTGTTGAAATATTTAGAAAAAGTATTATCTATGATGAATTAAAAGGAAGGTGTTATATATGATAAGCTTTATCTTTAAATGAAGAAGTGAGAAAACAATGTTAGCATGAATTTGTTGCTGTTGATTGCACTTGCCAGGATAATGCAAGAGATATGAACACAGAAAATAACTGTTTGCCAGCAGTATTAAAAAAATAGAATAAAGAGTTGGATGGCTTTCAACACCAGCAGTTTATCTGATATTCACCTCTGCTTATAATACCCAAAACTGACAAAGTAGTTGAATAAAATAGGCCCATAAAACACAGGATTAAGGACCAATATTGGAGTGTATATATAATACCATTTTAAAACCATTTAATGATATAATGTTACACAGCAACTTGTTTACAGTGAAAGAAAATGGCTAAAAGGAAAGTAAAAGAAAATGCATTTCCATTGAAAAGATGACAGATTTAAGCAACCCAAATTAATGAAGTCAAATGGTTTCTCATCTATCTGCAATGAAATTCATATCATTAGACATTATACATGTCATTAGACATTATACAAACAAACCATGGATCTTGAGAAAAATAATTGTTTGAGACTTAAAACAAATTTTAGGACCTCAAAGTGATATGAATTCTATCCAGGCAAAATGATCAGTTTAAATAAATTCATATATTAATAAAATAGTTTATCTGTCTTATTGATCAAATCACATTTTCCTAGGAACTATCAATAAATTCAACTGTAGATAAAATTTATTATTATTTTTCTAAAAAGAAAATACATACTGCCATCAATAATTATTGATAATTACTATTTATCTTCAATCTACATAAAATAAAATTATACATAATTTCTTCTACATGTTTTCCATAATTGCAAAAGCAGTAAACTGATCAGCTTGACACTTTAACTTTGCCAGAATTAAAGTATTTTTTTAAATTTGAATTGTTCTCTAGAAAATATATTGTCATCAATAAAAAGTTTACAATGTATTCCTAATGCAAAACTTAGGACAATCTATAAAGAATACCTCTTTTAATGTTTAATAACAGAAGATTAAGGCAATGATTTCCATTTTATAGTTATTTTTTCTACTAGAAAACATAGCTTCTCTTCAAAGTGTGCTCTAATTTTAGCAGTGGGTACATTAGAGTATATCAGGTAGGACATTTATGTAAACATGCCCACAATGCAAGCTTAAATGTGTTGTATTACATAGCTAAGACTGAACGAGTCTGTGAGCCAACATTTCTCCACAGCAGTAGATATAATAAGAAAACAGAAGACTATAGGAGGGAACGAAACATAAGCCTTCCTGTCGCATCTTGTATAGGACCAGGTAAATCTGATCTCAGCACAAGCCATCCATTTGACGCAGTGCTGGCTCCTCTAGTAAGGAAAAACTTCCAGTAGGAAAAGCAGGAGCTGATGGAAGAAGAAAACTTCAAATAAAGAAAAAAAAAAAAAAGCAAGAAATGTTTTTTAGATGAAATAAAAATCTCCTTAGACTATATTTTGCATGTTCAGAAAACAGAACAAGCTAAGTATTTGTTTTCTTAGACAAGCAGCACTATGAAACTCCTCAGTAATAAATGGGTACACTTGTACATAGGTTTGCATGATTAAAAACATGATAACATTGAGGAGTGCCTTTTGACATTATTTTAAGTTAGAATATGTGATAAAATTCAGTCAATTATATGTGAATGACTTATCGAGCAATGCATTACTAAGCCATGGTCATGGAAATGCATTTCAAAAGCATGTTAAAAGGTATAAATAAGCTTGAAAATTGATCAGTAAAACATTCAGTACAAGTGATAAGTGTCTGTAGTACTGAAGAGAAATCTGGAATAGGTTTCAAATTTCCTGCATTTGAAAAGATATGCTCTTTGTGGTAGGCATATGAAAATGATTACCCATTCCAACAACAACAAATAATTAAAGTTTTTAAAAGTAAGTAGGTAATGCAAAATAAATAGGATAATAAGAAAATATTGTCAAATGAAGTGAAGCACGCATTCAGAAGATTTTAGTTTGTTCATGATTTTATTCCTTTCACTTTTGTGTTTACTGTGAAAATGATCAGAATGAGACAGAAAGAGGGAAATAAATATTTTTCTTTTAATGTAGGACTTTACATTCTGTTTTAGTTGAACAAGTTATTCCTGAAAACTACAAGAAGATTGTTAGAATTTTAAGAACATTTTAAAATCCTACATTCCTCCTTTTTTTCTTTCATTTAAATATGTATTGAACTTCTGTTGGCTAGGCTTTGCACTATGTGCTAAAGGTGAGAAACAGACAAGATGAACATGCACACTGCCTTTATGCTAGTGGAGAAAAAAATCACTTAAGGAATTTTCAATATAATAACTGGTATGCTAAGGGCTATTTGATTACAATAGGAGGAGGGGAACAATGAAAAGAGATTAAATAGTGTTCCTTCACAATTTATGCCTGTGTGGAGTCTCAGAATGTGGCCTTATTTGTAATCACAAGCTGCGATCATACTGGATTGGGATGGGTATTAAGTCCAAAGACTGGTGCCCTTATAAGAAAACTGGGTAAAGCCACAGAGCACTCTTCGGTGAAGACTCTCATGGGATGATGGAAACAAGGACTGGAGTGATGCATTACAAGTCAAGGGATGGCCGAGGTAATAAGCAATCACCAGAAGTTTGGAGGGAGACATGGGACAATTTCTCTCTCGAGCCTTCAGAGGGAGCATGGTCGTGTTGACTTCATAGTTTTGGTTTCCAGTCTGCAGAATCATGAGAGAATAAATTTCTGTTGTTTTAAGCCTCTCCGTTATGGTATATGTTTATTGCAGCCTGGAACACTAGTAGAGACTAAGTCACACCTGAGGGTAGATGAAGGCAGTGGCTGATAAAGGGAGGGATTATTTCAAGCAAAATAAGACAAGATGTGTAAAACTGAAGAAGAGAGGGAAAACACTTCGCACTTATAAAACAAAAATAATTGTTTTGCTATGAATTTTTGGAATGGGAGATGAGATGACTAAGAGAAGGAAGAACTGAGGAACTGGAGGTTAAAGGCCTCTTCCAGTCCAGCTCTATGCTGTGGCCTGGGAGGGCAGTGGAGGATGCCCCAAGTGCTTGGGCCCTGCACCCCATGGGAGACCAGGAGAAGCACCTGCCTCCTGGCTTTGGATTGGTGCAGCGCCGGCCGTAGGGGCCATTTGGGGAGTGAACCAATGGAAGGAAGACCTTTCTCTCTGTCTCTCTCTCTCACTGTCTATAAATCTACCTGTCAAATAAATAAAAAAAAAAAAACAAATAATATTATTAGCAAGTTTGTTAAGATATAGAGTGTAAGGGAGAAAAATGAAATAAAAGATGATCCGTAATTTTGGAAAGTTTATGACCATGACATTCACTGATTTAAGGCCAAGAGGAGAATGAGCAAGCAGATGAAGGAGAGCCGACTTCAGATCTGGACATATTGAATTGCCATGTCTGTGGAAAATGTAAGGGAATATGTGTAGTGAGCAGCTGGATAGGTGGATCTGATGCTCAACGGAGACATTTGTGCAATAATGTCGGCTGGGGAAATCTGATCAGGAAACAATCATTATTTTAACAAGTAACTTACTAAGCAGAGTGCAGAACAGGACAGTAGTGATGAGGATTCAATGAGAGAAAAGATTAGAGACATATTAATGAGATGAGATTTATTGGTAAGAGCATGCCTAAGGGAAAGTATTGAAATCCTGTATTTTTTCTTGTGAGAGACTTGAGAACATATGTATGTTAAGAGAAAAGGACCAGTGAAGATGAGCAGATTAAAGATAAATCTGAGTGAGATCCATGTGAGTTAAGGGATCAGGCCTAGAAAAATGAATGTGTGGCCAAGAAAAATTAGGAATTAATGAGAATGCCTGAAACTAAAATGATTCTTGAACTAAGACACCCCCAAGATTGGCTGACAGTATATATAAAAGATGGCAGTCGTCCTCAAGAATATCGTTATCTTCATGTGCCAAATCAAAAGCTGTTCCATTTTTCTCTTAGGCAGCATCACTTAATAGTGGAGGTGAAGGATAATATTGGACTGTGTGGACTGAGAAGAATTTGTAACATGAAAAGATGCTTAAATAATGGAAACACCTATATAAATCTTTCTAATAGCTTTTCTAACAGCTGGGCTTGAGGTGTTTTATTACATATGCCTGGGCACTAGCAGATTTCACACAATCAACAGAGCTGAGCTGTTCCTGGCATTCACTACTTTAGCCAGACACTTTCTAGAGACCACCAGGAGGACAGAAGTAAGGTACAAGCTCCAGTTTTCAAACATTCCTGTGAAGAGAGAGAAGAAGAATTCACAGGTGAAAATTAAGACACATTTGAAGGTGTAGGATTTAAGAGAAAGAGAGATGAGATAGGATGGTGTCTAATTCTTCTCTGAAAGGTAAGAAGTAAGGTTAATTGCTGAGAATGAGGGTACTAGGGAGTAGATAAAGCACTTAAGGACTATGGCGAATTCTTAAAATAACTCATTTGAGACACAACGTGTTGATATGGAAATGGCTGTAGAATAGTATTGAAGATGTCAAAATAATTCTATAATATATTTAATCAGAACCACAGTAGCTGATGGTGATAATAATCATGCAATGCTGAGTATTGTAGGTTTAGCTTGTGATTTAAGGAATTAATACAATTCCGTGCAGTTCCAATTGGTGATTTGGTCCAATTACGTCGCTGTTTGCTATTACAGTATTGACCATGGCTGATGATCATCCAAATGCTCATGTGGAGATAACAGCCCATGAAAAGATTATTGAAAATGTAGATTTTCTTATCTTTCTAAAGATTTCCCTTTAAGCATCCACTTTCTTCCTCTGTACCTCTTATCCTTAACTTGCTGTTTTTTTTTCCTTTTCTTGCATGTTTAGCAAGCACATGCTGTACTACCTCATATAGAGCCTGCTTTTATTATATTTTAATTTTGAATACCTGATATTTAAACATTCAAATAATAATTCTAGGCTTAAATGGAAGAGTAGTTATCTTCTAGCCTCACCACTTCTACCGCAAGTCCCTGAACTGACAATCAACCTTAACTGTCCCACTGCTTTCGGTATTTATCTATTTGCACCAGGGCATTAGAGTTTTACTTGCAATACGATAACTGACAATTTGGCTCTCTTGTGGCCATCATTTATGAGTATGTTCTCTATTTAACTTCTCTCCAAACATAGAAATATCATAATATTTACCTCAAAATTTATTTGGGATTTATAATATATTAACCATGAAAATGTTATTCAGAGAAAGACAATTAGGGCAACATGTTTTCTCTCATTTTCTTGTATAACTTAATGTTTTCAATGGAGTCTATAGCTGACTAGATTTTTTTGGGGGGGAGGTTGAGTTTTCTGTATACTCTAACTTTAATTCAGCATCAAATTCTCTGACATAATTGCACATCCTCTCTCATTTTGTAAAGCTAATAAAGCACTGCTCTGGTTCCATTTTCATACTTTCTCTATTCTCAAACTTTTGTTATGAGATGTTTGTGCACCCCTCAAATTGACATGTTGACGTTCTAGCCCTCAGTGTGATTATATTTGGATTTGGGGATTTGGGAAGGTGATTAAGGATAGATTAGGCTACGAAGGTGGGACACTTAGAGTGGGAATTGTGATTTTGTAAAGTCAGACCTGTCCCTCCTTCTCTCTTCCTACTTTTCTCTCTCCTTTCCTCTCTTCCTCTAAGGGAAAACTTTGTGAGCACACAGAGGAAACACAACCAAGATACACACCTTCGTCAGAAACTACCCACCCTTGATTTTGGACTTCCCATCCTCTAGAACGGTGAAATGTAAATGTCTGTTATCTAAGACACCAAGCCTCTGGCATTTGGTTATACATCCTAAATGTGTGCCCGAGCTATGGAAGAGGTACGGAGTTCCTGGGAAAGCTGTGGAGCCAGGCCCTGCGTGAGCATGCCCCTCAGGCTGGCTGGGAAGATGGAGGTGTTCCCTCTCTCATTTCCCAGGCCCCCTCTCCCTCCCCCAGCAGACACCCTTTTCAGAGTGTTCAGAGCACCCCTGTGTAAGACAGTTTGAGCTGTGTAAGGCACCATCTTTCTCTTCCCATATATTTTCAGGGTGTTCAACCTCTGACAGTTTCCACGTGGGATTTCATTCACCGTCCGTTTAGTGATTCTATTTTTCTCTTTCCTATTCCATATCCTGCTTTGGATGCTTCTACCTTCTTTGGAAAACAATCTGTAGATTGTTAAAGCTAAAATTGACCTGGACAAAATTAGGCAGCCAAGAAACACTTCAAGGTTACTGCAATAGAGGAACAAAGTCAGAACTGAGTCGGAGCTCCACTGCACTGAAATACGAAGCACTGGGGAGTTGAAGAACTGGGATGGGAGGATAACACGCTATTCTGTGCTTTCTAATTGGTTTTATTCAAAGAAACACAATCAACTCCTCTTGTGTTTTTGACAGGTGATAGCTTTCAAATTGGGAGAAAGGTGCCTGCCAAAGGTAGTCCCTTGTCCTTCCTGAGAAAGATGATAGGGGCTCTCCTAACACAGTTTCCTTCTACTAACACACTTCATGGGGTTGGCTCTCAGGATTTCCAGAAAGTCATTCCAGGGCAGTAAAACTGCCAAGAGTCTTTCAAAAAGATTTGCATCTCAAAGCGTTAGAGAAATAAACTACATGACAATTTTTCTGAAGTAAGTGCTTCAATAAAAGGGAGGTGAGTGAAAGTAGAGTAAGGAAGAAGAGGGCCTGGAGTTTAGAGTGTCCAAGGGGGATGTTAAAGTCTGCCTGATCAGTTGCCTCAGGAAGATATTTCCCCGGTCTTTTAAGCATTACATGTCTCTCTCTCAAATGACAGTTTGTTATATGATGTCGGGTTCTGGGTTGAAAGTCATTTCTTCTCATAATTAGAAGGCATTATTCTAATATTTTCTAGTTGCAGTACTATTAAAAATTCAGACATTATTTTCATTTTTAGATCCTTAATGTACACAAGCTTTTATTTTCTTTATGTAAGATTATAGTCTTATTTTAATTCTGTGATTCTTAAATTTAATTAAAATATGTTTTGTGTAGGCTTCTTTTAATTTATTATGCTAGGTACTCACTGTGGCTTTTTCAATGAAATATTACATGCATTAGTTTAAGTATATAGTCATGTATTATTTCCTTGAATAGTTTTTTTTTCATTTTTCTTTTTCTTTTGTTTATTTCAGTATCAGAAACCATGAACTGACTTTTTTTAAAATATATATTTTTTTCTTACTTTTCTATCTGTCTCTCGTTTGCTACAATTTTTCTAAGTTTCTCAAGCATACCCTGACCTTTATCCTCCTGGATTTTTGGTTGTGGTAGTAGTGGGGGATACTTTTGAATTTTTGCCCTTATATTTTTAAGTCCCAGGAGTTCTTTCTTGTCTAAATTTCATTTTCCTGTAGTGCTTTTTAATATTTTGCAACATTTGTACACTGTCATCTTTTAGTTCTCTAAAAATTAATGATTATTTTGAAGTTTCCTACTACTCTATACAAGATCTCCATTTCCTTCCAGTTATTTTTTTAGTTTCTTTTATCTATTTCTGGCCACATCCATGTAGTTTTCCTTCTGTTGGTCTCTTTTTTTTTTCATATCAATAGCTTTCCTTAAATATCTGCTGATTACCACCTGCCATTTATATCTAAGTGTAAAGTCCTGGAAGGGAGTTTAAGTTGTCAGTGCTGGGCAGAATTTGCCCAACAGATCTCACTACAGGGTGTGAACTCGGACTTCGTCTTATTAGGACTCCCCTCTCCTGGCCCCCTGCACCCGCCCAGTTGGAGGAATCTATATATCTTTTGGGCTAGTCAACATTCTCTGCTGGGGAAGTGAGTTATAAATATAGAGATATCTACCTTAATCCATTTATAATATTGAGTCTCACATCTACTCTCAACTTAGCAGAGATCTCCAAGGACAAAATATCTCCAGTTATATTTTCAGATGTATAACATTCTGTTTCCTTACATGCAGAGGTTCAGGCTTTTAGGGATTCTATTGCTTCTTCTAAAAAGACTTTTTGAGTGAGTTCAAGTGTGTTAGCCTTTCTCAGGTCTGCTTCTCATGGATTTTCTTCTTTGTTCCTGTGTGTACCATTTTTATTCCTTATCTCTGTCAGGCATCACTTGTCTATAACTTTGTAATCTTCTAAATTTGGTTTGCATTTTTTAACCTTTTCTCCCATTTTCTTTATATTGGTAGATTTATTAAATTTAATTTTTTTTTAAAAAAATATTTACTTATTCACTTGAGAAGCATAGTTACAAACAGAGAAAAACAGAGGTCTTCTATCTGCTGGTTCACTCCCTAAATTGCCTTCAGTGGCAGGAGCTGTGCTGATCCGAAGCCAGGAGCTTCTTCCGGGTCTCTCACATGGGTGCAGGGACCCAAACCCTTGGACCATCTTCTACTGCTTTCCCAGGCCATTGTAAGGGAGCTCGATTAAAAGTGGACTAGCTGGAACTTAAACTAGAGCCATATGGGATGCTGATGCCACAGGCAGATGCTTTACCTACTATACCACATAACTGCCCCCTAAATTTAAAATTCATAGTGTTTTGAGGGGTTTCAGGAAAAATTATATATAAACACACATATTCAATCTGTGATGTTTCAATTTAAAAAAGCATTGGTTTTTATAAAAGATTCAAAAATATTATACATTGATTCTTTTTTCAGGTTATAATGAGCTGTGGTTTTAGATACTTGCCCCAATTCTTTATTTCAAAGATGTTTACATGTTTTGGAGTTAGTGAGCTTGAATGAGCAGAATACAATTATAAGGTCTTTTGAGATATTTATTTCAAGAAGTGAAAAAATTGGAATATTCCCACTGTTTAAGTATGTGAAGGGGGTTTAGGGAAAGGTGACCCAGGTGAGAAACGAATATGTGTTTAATAGATGTGTTTATATATAATTTTTTCCTGAAACCCACAAAAACACCAAGAATTTTAAATTTAGGATCCGGCGCTGTGATGTATTGGGTGTACTGGGCCTGCAGCACTGGGATCCCATATGGGTGCTGGTTCCTGTCCCAGCTGCTTCTCTTCTCATTCAGCTCTCTGCTATTGCCTGAGAAGGCAGTAGAAGATGGCCTAAGTCCTTGGCCCCCTATACTCAAGTGACCCTGAAGAAGCTCCTGCCTCCTGGCTTTGGCTAGGCACAGCTCTGGCCTTTGAGGCCATTTGGGGAGTGAACCAGCGGATGGAAGACCTTTTTCTCTGTCTCCCTTTTATCTGTAGCTCTGCCACTCAAATAAATAAATCTTAAAAAAATAATAAAAACTGGAAGAAATATAAGAGACTGGGTCCATACAATAAGTTTAAGTAGCACTTCTAGATGTCTGAGCCAGTGGATAATTTAAAATAATTCCTTCTGCTTGATGAATAAATATGTTAATTCATCAGAAGGAAATCGTTCAGATTTCATAAAAATTCTGTGATATAGAGAGCTGTATGGATGCTATGTAAGTAAAAGTACACATATGTTTTAAAATATATGGCTATTTTTACATATAGTTATGTAAATTTTAAATATATTCCTACAAACCAAAATTTGACAATTGTAGTTCACATGTATCTGAATCAACTATGATGCTCTAATATGAAGACCCAAGATTATTGTACTTAGATTAGACTACCAAATGGCATGAAAGAAACATTTACAAATTGAAACATTCAACATTAAGGAAGAATAGGTGTATTTTCTAGTCTTAAAAATACGAGTAATTAAAGATGATTCTCTAGCAAAAGAATTGGCTTTACTTTGTGATTTTTTTTTTTTCAAACTGTCACACACATACCCACACACACACAGTTTATCTCGGGCAGAATACAGTATTCTACTAGAACTAAATTCATTATTGTGATTCTATGTTTCAAACCGTTGGAATTCTGGAGAGTGAAAAAGTAGAATCTAACCTACCATGAAAAAACAAGTTGCTATTTGAAAATCAATAGCAGCACTCCTTGCAATCATAATGACAATTTGTGCAATTGTTTTAAAGCATAAGATGCTGAGATTGAAGATACAGAGAACTCATTATTTGAGATCCCTAAAGAGAATCTTCTGTCCCTTGTGTGGGAACATGGGCTTGGGTGCTGTGGGATTCTAAAAAAATCTTTGTAATTACCCAGAATTTCAACATCCTTTGGTACATCATTTAAATGTCAAATGACTGATAGTAAGTTAGTCATTTAGTGATAAAGAAATCATAGGATCCAGTGTAGTAGTGAGCAGATCAAACCACTACCTGGGACATTGGCATCCCATATAAGAGGACCAGCTGGAGGCCTGGCTGTTCTACTTCCAATCCAGCTCCCTGCTAATGTATCTAGGAAAGCAGCAGATGATGGCCCAAAGTGATTGGGCTCAAAAATCTCATGTTGGAGACCCATAGGGATTTCTGGCTCCCGGGTTCAGCTGGACACAGTCCCAATTCCTGCTTTCATTTGGGGAGTGAACCAGTAGATGAAAGATCTCTTTCTCCCTCTGTCTTTCTCTTTCTGTCACTATTTTTTTTTTTTTTAATTTTATTTAAGGGGTTGGCGCTGGGGCATAGCAGGTAAAGCCACCACCTGCAGTGCCGGCATCCAATATGGACACTAGTTCAAGTCCTGGCTGCTACACTTCTGATCCGGCTCTCTGCTGTGGCCTGGAACAGCAGTGGAGGATGGCCCAAGTCCTTGGGCACCTGGACCTGAATGGGAGACTTGGAAGACGCTTGTTGCTTCTGGCTTCGGATTGGTGTAGCTCCGGCCATTGAAGCCAATCAAGGAGTGAATCAGTGGATGGAAGACTTTCTCTCTGCCTCTCCTCTCTCTGTGTGTAACTACGACTTTCAAATAAATAAATAAATCTTTAAAAATAAAATTATATTTAAGTTATACAAGTTTCATGTATTTCATATATATAAATTTAGGAGCATAGTCATACTTTCCACTCCTCTCACCTTTCCTCACACACTCAAATCCTTCTTCCTCCTCCCTCTTCCATTCGCACTCTCAGTTTTTACAAGGATCTATTTCCAGCTTACTTAATGATCATAAAGTTAACCCTACACTAAGTAAAAGTGATTAGCAGGGGCTGGCCCTGTGGCGCCCTGGCCTGAAGCGCCGGCGTCCCATATGGGCACCGGTTCTAGTCCCAGCTGGTCCACTTCCCATCCAGCTCTCTGCTATGGCCTGGGAAAACAGTAGAAGATGGCTCATGTCATTGGGCCCCTGCACGCATGTGGGAGACCTGGAAGAAGATCCTGGCTCCTGGCTTCAGATCAGAGCAGCTCCGGCCGTTGCGGCCATCTGGGGAGTGAACCATCGGATGGAAGACCTCTCTCTCTCTCTCTCTCTCTCTCTCTCTCTCTGCCTCTCTTTCTCTCTCTGTGTAACTCTGACTTTCAAATAAATAAATAAAGCTTTTTAAAAAAGTGTTTATCAAACAATACATTAAAAAAAACCAACTGTTCCTCAAAGGAGTCGACAAGGGCTGTAAACAATCATCAAATTTCACAATGTCAATTTCATTCTAATACATTATATTTCAGGTACTCTATTAGTTACCTAGGGTCAGGGAAAACATATGATTTCTGTGTTTTTGGGACTGGCTTGTTTCACTAAGTATGTTTTCCAGTTGTGTTCCTCTTTTTGAAAAAGACAGGCTTTTATTTTATTTTTTTACAGCTGAGTATATATAGTGTATATATATATCATAATTTCTTTATCCAATCAACTATTGGTGGACATCAGGATTGACTCCATATCTTAGCTATTGTGAATTGTGCTGCAGTGAACGTGGGGGTACAGATTTCGAGCAAACAAAGTGACAATATTTATTAGCTTTAAATTTGACTAAAAGTATATTTTTGAAAGACTTATTTATTTGAAAGACAGAGTTATGGAGAGAGGTAGAGAGAGAGAGAGAAGTCTTCTGTCTGCTGGTTCACTCCCCAAATGGCTGCAACAGCTGGAACTGATCCAATTTGAAGCCAAGGGACAGGAGGTTCTTTGGAGTCTACCACATTGATGCAGGACTTGGGCAATCCTCTGCTTTCCCAGATGCATTAGCAGGGAGCTGTATCAGAAGTGGAGCAGCTGAGATTTGAACCAGCCCCCAAATGTGATGTCAGTACTACAGGCCAGAGCTCTAATCCATTGCATCACAGTGCCAGCCCCTTAAAAGTCTTTTTTTTTTTTTTAGAAGATTTATTTATTTTATTTGAACAAGTTACAGAGAGAGAGGGAGAGACACACCAGAGAGATTTTCATGCAATAGTTCACTCCACAGAGGGCCACAATAGGCAGCGCTGGGCCAGGTTGAAGCCAGGAGCTTCTTTCGCATTTCCCACATGGTTGGCAGGGGCCCAAGTATTTAAACCATCATCCACTGATTTTTCCAGGCCACTAGCAGGGAGCTGGATCAGAAGTAGAGAACAGAGATGTGAACTGTTGCCCATAATGGATACCAGATCACAGGCAGTGACTTTACCCACACGCTACAAAGCTGGCTCCCTAAAAGTCATTTTATGAAAAGAATGCCTAAGATTAAGTCGTTATCTGGTCTTCTGAGAAATCAGAATTAGAGAGAAAACATCCACATTTCCCAAGCTGGTTCCCTCTGCCTTTTCCTTAAATAGAAAAAGTAACCTAAAGTAACTTAATACTAACAATTCTTTTTCCTCATTCTCTCTTTATGATGAAAGTGGGTTTTAAATGTCTAATCTACTTTCTGGTTTCATTTCTACTTTCTTCCCATTATTTTCTCTCTAGAAAACCAACCTGCTCTTCTTGATTCATTGGAATGCTTATTCTGTTTTGTGGGGTGCTAACGGATTCTAGCATTAAAAATAAAGACAATTAAGATCATCAAAGTGTTATATTTTGTCTTTTGACAAATCCTAGGCATGACATATCTGTAACTAGTTTTTAAATGTCTTCATATATATTCTCCTGGTGACCACTGTGCCCTGGGGTATGAGATCACATACATATCTCTTGTTTTTACTTTTGACTCTGCAACAGGCGTTGACTAGGAAGAGTGACTCATCATTCATAGCATGCTGGGTGAAAACTGCTCGCACAATATCATTTTCTCCACGTATAGAGAGGGGGATGCCTCACTTGTCACAGGCTATTGAAAGTCGTCAGCTTTCATCAGTGGATCCTGACAACATGGAAGGAGTGATTCACCTGAAGAAGCAGAGGGCATAGCATTTCGAAAGTGATCTCTAAAGACTGATTATTTCTTGTCCTTGACACCCTGCCAAGGGCTAGATGCATCGGACATTTGGGATGTAATGGAGCCTACAAATCACTAGTTGCCTAGAGTTTCCCTCAGCCCGTGAGAGGATCGCATGCTTGACTTTAGTTCAGTTTTTATTAAGTGTTGTAAACTTCTGACTGCTCTGATGTGTCTTGTCATTGATGTGTCAAGATGGGACTCTGACAGGGTGTCTGACCTGATTGAAATCAAGAATGCTCTGTTGCATCTGGTGGAAAACAATGAGAAAGTGTCTACTGCAGGACCTCGGGCAATGGAAGGCATTTCATAATCAAGTCGCTGAATAAACGCAGACATCTATTTTAAGAGCATTTTGATTGGCGTGAAGTGGCTTCTTTTTTTTTTTTTTTGGCTGCAAATAATATACTTTACCATACATGATAAAAATACAAAACCTAGACAGTCAACAAGTTAGGCATCCTTGCTTTTTAGACAGGCTAACTTTGCTGGTGAAAGTTTGTCCATCCAGAACCTTCTGCTAAGTTTGTGGCTGTTTTATTGTGGTTGTTTTATTTAACGTAAACAGCTTCTTTAACACACAAGAGAAATCACAAAAACTCAAATGAAAGATAAACTCTGCCTTTGTTATTCTGGTGTTCAAAGTGCTTGCTTGATGATATTTGAAAATCTTTTCCGTGCCTCATGAAATTCAGTTTTGAACAACACAATCTCACTCTACTAGAACACTATCAATGATAACAGTTGTTTACCCTGTGGAGAAGGGATTGGGGATCAAACTGTTTTTATCTTCTACAAAGTTAGTTCCCGCTCATAAAATCTAGTAAACAGGAAGATAAGGGTATTATTTTAGCCACAGTAAATCTTAATCAAAGCCAAAGGACTATTGGAAAGGAGCAGCTCCAAAGTATGCTTCAGGTTGCTTCTATAATTTTTCAGTAGGGTACTGCTCACTTTTAAATTAAAAGATGCAGTCCATCACTGCTTGACGAAGTTGATATTTTGAAGAAGCTACGTAAATAATCATGTCTCTCTCCAGAGTTTAGGAATATTGCCAAAACAAATTAACAGAACTTTTCTGCTAATATTTGAACCAAATGATTACATTCTGAAAATGTCCATGCATAGACTCCTCTAAGTATAGGCAGAAAAAAAGATGAGATAGAAATTGTCATTTTCTTCAAAACTGGTTTCTTGCCTCATATTTCTCTGCCCAGAATTTGTTCAGTGTTAGAAAAAAGACAGAAGATGATAGTAAATTAAATAAATAAAAAGAGATTTTACTCAGGAAATAATTGTAATAGAGTATAAAATTGGGTTATACATAGCATATAACTAGGTTAATGTGAATATAACAAGCATAAGTGCCAATTTATGGCCAATGCATGGGGTGGGGTACTGGTAGATGGAAAATTAATAATGGAAAACATAAAAGATAGGAGAAATGACCTAACTTGATTTTTGTGGAAGGCAGGACACGGTAGTTAGATAACACATGAGAGACTGAGAGAGTAAGGAATTTGATTAGCTATCCAGGGTGCCCAGTTATCAAGGGTGGAGAAGTCTCTCTAAATGGATTTAGTAGGATTCTTGATAAAATTGTAGTTCCAGGGTCCAGCATTGTGGCATGGCAGACTAAAGCCGCTGCATATAGTGGTGGTATCCCATATGGGCACCAGTTCAAGTTCCAGCTGCTCCACTTCTGATCCAGCTCTCTGTTATGGCCTGGAAAGCAGTAGAAGATGGCCAAAGTCCTTGGGCCCCTGCATCCATGTTGGAGACCATTGGGAGGCTTGTGGCTCCTGGCTTCAGATCTGTGCAGCTCCGGCTGTTGCGGCCAATTGGGGAGTGAATCAGCTGATGGAAGACCTCTCTCTCCCTCTCTGCCTCTGCTTCTCTGTAGCTGTGCCTTGCAAATAAATAAATACATGTTTGCTTGTTTTGTTTTTTTTTTTTTTTCTTTAATTGTAGTTCCAGTAGTGCAGGGACAAAAGGTAAGACTTAGTTGAAAAGAGGATTCAGGTAAGCCTAACTAAAGTTTGGTATTTGTCAACGACAAAAGGCAATTTTTCTCACTCTCTCCCTCCCCCTCCCCCTTCTACTCCCCCTCCCTCTTTTTCTCCCTCTCCCTCTCCCTTTCACCCTCCTCTTCCCTTTCCCCCTCCTCCTCCCTTGAGTTCAACTGTCCTTAACAATATCTCTTCAAATTGAATAAGAAATCCCACCAAATCTTTTGATATGTTCTAATTACTAGAGATGTATGCAAGAACCACAACACATTCCTTGCTCATTTATACAACTCCAGAAGATGGCAAACTATCTTACCCTTAGTCAATACACAAAATGTAACTTATGTGAAGGAAGTGTGATCTTTCCTAGGAAGTGGAATTATTTTAGTGGGGTAGAGAAGCAGATTCTTTGGAGTCCAGTTTCCTCACTTCAAATGCTGACTCCAAGTTGTGAGATCTGCTCTTTTCTTAATTTTTCTATGTGGCAGTTTTCTAATCTGTTCAATGGTAATCATAATTCCTACACAAAGAACTGTTTTACCCTAAAGAACAAACAAGACCATGCATGTGTAGAGCTAGCATTTTGTTTTGCATGTTACAAGGGTGTAATAAATATGTGACTGCTGCATATTCAAACGTTATCTGGAAGCTTTACCCCTCCCCCAATGCAATCTTCTAATATTCCTGATAGTTTTCAGAATAAAGTCCAAATCCTTTAATGTAGCCTGCAATACTTGTGAGTCTTGCTTATTTATTTAAAGTAAATTAAATCTTCAAGTCTCAACACGGTTTAAAACAAAAACAAGAAACTAAAATTCTCACCAAGTCAATATGCCATCTCTTTCACAAACAGCTTCACATATTTTAGTCCTCTGTGCCTTAGTAATGAGTGTAAGGGAAGAGTCCATTTACAGATTCCATTGCAGTTAATTTCTGTTTTTTACTTAGTGATCATCTTTATGGAAAGTGTTGCCCTCACACTCCCAATTCCATGGGGGTGTTCTTATTTCTTTCTTTTTTTTTTATTTTTTTATTTATTTATTTTTTTTACAAGCAGAGTGGACAGTGAGAGAGAGAGACAGAGAGAAAGGTCCTCCTTTTTGCCGTTGGTTCACCCTCCAATGGCCGCCGCGGCCAGCAAGCTGCGGCCGGCACACCGCACTGATCCGATGGCAGGAGCCAGGTGCTTCTCCTGGTCTCCCATGGGGTGCAGGGCCCAAGCACTTGGGCCATCCTCCACTGCACTCCCTGGCCACAGCAGAGAGCTGGCCTGGAAGAGGGGCAACCGGGACAGAATCCGGCGCCCCGACTGGGACTAGAACCTGGTGTGCCGGTGCCGCTAGGCAGAGGATTAGCCTAGTGAGCCACGGCGCCGGTGGATGCTCTTATTTCCACTGCTGCATCTCTAGAACCTAGAAAAGTACCAGGGTCTTGGAGGGGTTCAATAAAAGTATTTCTTGAATGAATGAATGAGTGACTGAATACAGTATGCTTATCTGTCTACTTGTCTGTTTCCCACAAGATAACATATTATTTGTAGTAACAGACATCGTCTTACACATTTTTGAATACCTAGTGTCTGCCAAGTTTTCTCACAATGAATAAAGCCCTAATGGCTATGAGGCAGTGAACAGGGTCAGATTTTTTGTTTTGTTTCATTTTTGATGCAGTAGCACTTACATTCTACTCAAAAATCATTTTAGCAAATAGCATAAGGCAATGCGTCACTGTGTTCATCCTCTGTATTTTCTGGAAACAAAATAAGGATAACTCAGTCTTAAATTCTGTATAGTTGAAATTATCCATTTTGAATAAAAGAATCATTTCTGATTTGTCAGCCCTAGGTCCTGAGCATAGACCTTTCATAGGAAATAATTAGTCATCTCTCTGGTACAGGCAGGAGCAGAATTCCAAAGAGCTTTCTAATTGCCACCTCTGTTAACAAAATGTGATACAGGTACAATGAGTTTCAAAAATAAATCCTTGCACCAAACTAAATACATTTGGTTCCCTTTCCCAATAACTTTTTGAGATATCTGTGGGGAGCAACTGGGAGCAACTCGGACTAGACTGTTACTGGAATTAAGACTTATTCTATGCATCTGCTCTCCCACAATATGGCGCTGGGAGAGGAGGAAACAGCTTCTACACAGCTGCCTCCAGTTCAACCAACAAGCTGCGGGACCTGCTCCTGATTGGAGGAGAGCAGCGTACTCGGCGTGTGGGTAGCAGAGTTGGGATTGGTGGAAGAGGACTATAAAGGGGGAGAGAGACAACATGCACCAGGAACATCTATCTGAAGGAATACCTGTGCAGCCCCCGAGAGAGCCGGCCGGCGGTGTGCCGCTCCCCCGCGGAAGTGGGGAAAGTGGCAGGGGGAACCGCCCTTCCATGGAGGTGGAAGGGACGGTAGCCAACCCGGGAAGAACCAGCAGCAAACCCGGGGAGGGCCAAGCAGACAACAGAACAGCGCAGGGTCCTGTGTCGTTCCTCCATGAAGAGGGGGAGCGACAGATATCCTTGCATTTAAGAATGTTCCTATTGTTTTCTAATCTGTGTTAACTTTTATTAGACCCTGTCTGTTTTCTTAAAACAAAACAAAACAAAACAAAACAAAACAAAAAAAAAAAAAAAAAAAGAAAAAGAGATTAGCAACTGAGTTGTCATGAATAACCAGGACTTAAGGAGTTGTCTTGAGGAATAAATTAAGAAATTTTTGCTGCTATGTTTTGTCACTCTATTTTGAGGTGAAAAAAATACTTGAGATTAAAAAAACATAGGACTTACTTCTAAGTGAAAGCACGAAGGAAAAAGGAAAAGGAAAGGGGTAAAAATAAGGAAAGATCATAGTGCTTCATTGTTAACTGTCAGCATTTTAGTGCTTGTCTTCTAAACAATTTCTTTTTTATTATTTTTTCATTGTGCATTTCTGTGAGGTACAGAGTGATAATTTGATATGTATATATAATTTGTAATAGATCAGGATTTTTATCTTTTCCATTTTTTCATTTTTTTCTTTTTTTATATTTAAAATTCTTTGATTAAATATAATAATGTATATGTTTATGGAGTATAGTAGGATATTTCAATTCATGCATAGAATGTATACATAAAGTTTGATTTCTGTCTTCTGGATGGATACAGGTATTATCATGGAAGAAAAGAGTTCCTTTGAAATCTAAAACTGCTTTAATGTATTTTTTTTAAATGTAGATGTAAGACATTTTGTCTAAGCATCTGGCCCATCCACTGACTAGAAGATAGAAAGTACCCAACCGAAACGCTTCTTGAATTAAACTGAGGAGGAAACCTTGATTTATTTCCTGCTTTGGGATTTTAATTATTTTGGTTATATGTAATAGTTGTTAAAATGTGTATTAAATAATATTAAGTACTTCAAATGATTGTAGAGAAGATAAGTAAGCCAATATTTGGAGTATTTTAGTTTATACCTGACATGCAGTATTATATCATTTAAAGCTATTACTAATTTTGTTAAGTGATTTCCAGTAATTCATGTTTAATTTGTATACATGTGATTTAAGTTCCTAAATGTACATGACATTCATATGTGCACATGTCCTTTCTTACAATATGATATTATGGTTTACAGATATCTCTAAATTCTCTAATTTTTTAAAAAATATATAAATTTGTATGTTTTAAAACAATGTAATTTTTATTGCATAATATGCTTTTATGGAACTTTTAAGAGCTATTTTAATCTTTCAAGTTTAATTCTTTCAACACTTTAAAAAGTATCTTTAAAATCCCCATGAGTCTATGAGAAAAAGCTCAGTTTCCAAAACTGAAAGAATGTGTATCATTTCTATCTAGAGCACTGGCATATATGAATTTTACAAGAATGGAGGAGATTAACTGAGAACTCAGTGCAAAGTAAAGGCATCTGAGAAGCAGTAGGAGATGATACTTGACCTTTTGAGGCTTCTCAGGGGATTGAAGCTAAAGCAACTCCGGGTGGTCTTCAGAATCGCTTGACATTTCCTATAAGTGATGGACCAAATAAGAAAAAGCCAGAGAAAGTCAGACTTACAATAAAGTTCCATTTCACCAATTTATTGAATGGAATTATTTAAAGTGTCTTTTTGGCTCCACAATTAGTACAGCTAAAATGCACCTCTACATTCATCTCAACCAAAATGGTACTTGTATTTATCAAAGTTCACCTACATGCTTATCCTTTGTAATACTCACTCCCAGAGGGCCAACTCAGTCAAGTGCAATTTTAGCAATTACATCTGTGTTGGTTACCTAAATCTGGGTTGCCAACTCTTAGTACTTTTTCTGAGAGCAAGACTACAATTTTAACACTTTTTTTATATTTCTATTTGGGTACCCTATCAGTACCCAAGACAGGTTCTCTATTTTTCAAGATGAACTAGCAACTACAATGAGATGTGCTCAAATTGTCACTGTGGATACAAAGATGAAGAAATAATTGTGCTTTCTCTTAGGGGGCCCTGTTCACAAACATTTTTTTTTGTTTGTTTTTGAAAAAAGCCAATTGGACTTCATTTCCAATAGCAGTTGGGAAATGTTTCTTAATATATAAGAATACTAGCAGTAAACTGCTTTCTTCCTTTGTATCTATTATAGACCCCACAAATAACTCTATTCTACCACTCCTCATATTTCACTGGAATTAATTTTTTGTCATGGTCAGCAAAGTACATACTGTGGTACAAACCTACCCATAAACTGTACTGAAGTATAAGTGATGACAAGTAGTTTGGAAACATAATTTTTACTTACTTTCAAAAAAACTCCCTCTCTAATTATAACTTCACCATTTCTGATAAAGGAGACCATCTCTGAGATGTCAGGCTGGGAATTTGGGGCCATCTCTTACTCTAAAGCTTATTTGAATAGTTCTGTTGCCAAGTCATACAGACAAGGGCTATTCTATGTTTCCTACAACCACTAATTAAACAACATGAGGGCCTTAAGTTTAAAAAAAAAAAAAGTTCCAAATTATTCATTACAATTCACTGCAAGCTTTGGTGGACAAAGCAGGAGATCTCTGATGTCTAAATTTTAGATGAGGGATTTTCAAAAAGTTAATAGAAAATACTTTGAACAAATTTTGTACAGATTTCAAAAAAAGCTGCAAAAGATAAATTTTTATTTTTATTTTTTATTTTCAGTTTTCTACAAACTTTTTGAAGTACTTCATCCTAACTGCTACTTCATTTTTTATTTCTACTTCCTGTCTTTGAGTTCAAGTCATCATTGTTCTTTATTGTGGATGTCTATTAACAGCTTTTCATATTGGTTTCCTGGGGTTATCATAACCAGGAACTAGGTGGCTTAAAATAACAGAATGCATTGTCTCCTAATTCAGGAGGCCAGCGATTTGGGTTCAAGGTGTCAGCAGGGTCCCTTCCTTCTGTGGGAGAAACCTTTCTTCCTAGAATCTGGAGGTTGCCACAACTCTTTACATTTATTGGTTTGTAGATGCATCACCATGATTTCTGCCCCTACAGTAATATCACCATCTCCTTTTCCTTCTGTGTCCTCCTCTCTTTTTCTAATGACTCTAATTCCAAAACTTAAGATCTATTGTAAATCCAGAATAATGTGGTTTTCAGATTCTTCATTATTTGCCTCTTCTATATAAGGTAAGATTCTGAGGTTCTGGGTAGACTTGAATTGTGGTGGTTGGTGGCAGGCACTATTAAAACCACTACCTCCTTAAACTTAGTTCCTTCCTTAGTATCTTTGCCTTTTTTGTTTGTTTCCCAAAAAATTTTCATTATGCTTAATTCCAGACATGTGCCTTCCTTCCTTAGTAGTATTTGTACTGCTCCTGAAATAGGGCATAGATACCTTCTTGAAATTTAATTTAATTTTAATCTCAAAAACAATACTATCTTTCTGGGTGTTCTCATCCATAACACTAATCTTTCACTCCACCAACTTACTTCTTTTCTGAAAACCAACATAGTGCTTTCCTGCCTTTGTCTCTTTTGTTCATTCTCTTCTTCAAACTGAGATGTGATTTCCATAAAATCATCCCTAATGAAAAATGTCTATCACTCCTTAACCCCATGCACATATGCAATTATACTAATTAATCAAATTTTCTCCCCCAAGAAATATTTTTATCTTCATCAAATGCCTATGGAAAGTTCTTTTTATTTGGAAAGTAACCGAATAGCAATAAGCAGTCTTTTTTGAATAGCTCTTTATGGCTAATGGAGCATGCATAGATAGATCTTACTGATTGCCATTCACTCTAAATATGATTAAAGTCATTTGTAAATTTGTTGACTTTTTCTTGGGTTCAAAGTTAGATGAACATAATGTCTGTATCTTAATCATTTTGATAATGAGGGCCTTGATTGGTATAGGATCATACGTAAAATGTAACACCATAGGGACAATATAATATCATGGTGAAGAAATTATTGTTCTGTGACAAATCATACTGAACAAGGATTTTCAGGATATGGGCATATTTGTTAGAAAGTTCTCCATGTTTGTGGATTTTGTTTAGAAAGATACTCCAAGAACACTTTCAAAATCCAGAACATTATGAATAAAACCGAACAATTGACAACACATTTTACACGATATCACTACAACTAAATATAGTTTGTTAAATGGTGTTATGGTAAATCCTCAGAGAATATCTCCTAAGACTTTATCTCCCTAGCAACCACCATGTGATAATGAGCCCGTTTTGAAGAAACAAAATTTACTACTGTACTGTGGTCGTTGTTCCAATTAAAGCTATCATATGTTTCCTTCTAGGATATAGGCATTGAAGAAAATTTAAAAATGTATTCAACTGCTTGCATATTTATTTCCTCAATCTATTTAATCATACCTGTCTCATAGTTTAGCGAAGGAACTTTGCCCGAGAGTGGTTATTGGAAGTAGTCTATTAGTTGAAGTTATGGTAGCATTAATCAATGGCCTTAATTTGTCCCTGAGATAAAAAATGAACCTGAGTGAGTCATCTGCTCCCCTCTCCTGCACCAGCAGTCCAGACACTCTGCAAATGCCTTGGTGCTCTCTCTGTTGTCATTTCTCAGTTACAAGGGATCAATGCCAGACTGGGGGCTCAGCATTTTCCGACAAGTGAAATATCCTCCTGTCATCAGACAGGTGAAAACAGTGTAGATTTCATTTAAATATATTCTGTCTATTGAAATCAAATGAGAATAAAAGGGCAAATATAATCCTTTTGACAGGTTTATGTGTCTTAGCATCCTGAACTTTCCTTTCCTTATAATTAAAAAAAAAAAAAACCAAAGTGTAGCTTAACTCAGTAACTAGAGGCATCTTAACTTTGCCAGATTCTACAAAATAAGCACAATTAACTTAAACGTGAATCCATGTGTGCTCTTATAAGCCTATTATGTGAATGTCGAGTGCACATTCAAATTTCCACTTCCATTCTTCTCTTTTCAATGACAAAAAGAAAAATTATGCATAAATGAAATCATGTGCAGCATACTTCCACTTGTTATCACTTTCTACAAGAAAGTTTATAAAGTGCAGGGCAAGGAGGAGGAAAATATTCCAAGTATAAACACAAGTTTATTTGTGAGAATTGGGTCAGAATTTGACAATAAAATGTAAAGACAATTCTCATGTAGATTGGATGAGTGTCTTTAAAATATTATATTCCTTTGTTGTGGCAAACAAGTTTGATTGCTTTCAGATATTGGAGAAAATAGCCAACTGCAACCCAAACTGTAGATATGCCCACAATTCATATTTTATTCCTTACACATGACCATGATTTTCTTTCTTTTCTCCCAAATGTACCAGGCTTTTCAATACTTACCCAAACACTTCAAAGAAAAACCGCAAGTTGCATAGCAGGAAATTTGTTAAACAGAACCGATTTCATTGAGTACTGTCTAATATCTAAACTCTCTCAGAATGAAGTGTGATTTTCTTTGGAGAACAGTGCAAGAGGAATATCCAAATCTCAAGAAGCAAAGAATCGCTCAGCCCACAGCCTCCGGACAAATATTTGTTGTGCCCTCACCGAGAGCCACAGAGGCTGACTTGCCTTGGAAATGAGCTGATCACCCTGGCGTATTTTTTTATATTACTCCGTTTGAGTTGCTACAACACATGATAATTGACTGGGTGGTTTGTCAAAAACCAGAATTTTATTTCTGACAGACTTGAAGGTTGGGAAGTTTACCATTAAATGGCTGACAGATGTGATGTCTGGTTAGGAGCTGTTTTCTGTTTTACAGGATAGCTGTATTCTCACTGTGTCATCATCTGGAGTGAGCATTCTTGTTCCATCCGCTGGTTCACTCCCCAAATGGCCACAACAGCCAGGTCTGCTAGGCTGAAGCCAGGAGCCAGGAGCTTCTTCCAGGTCTCCCACATGGATAGCAGGGGCACAAGGACTTGGTCCATCTTCTGCTACTTTCCCAGGCACATTAGCAGGGAGTTGAACCAGAAGTGAATAGCCAGGACTAGAAATGATGACCACATGGGTTGCTGGTGTCGCAGGCAGCAGCCCAACCTGCTATGCCACATGCCAACCCTGTGCCACTTCTTAATCTTGTCACTTTGGTGATGAAGATTTCAGCACTTGAGTTTTGAGGGCTACAAATATTCAGTGTATATCAATGTTCTGGAAAGATTAGAGATGCACCATGAAGGGCAGAAAAGCAAGAGGCTTGTCATTCAGCTTGTATTTTCTGACATCATCCATAATCTTTGAACTTTAGTGCAGTGGTCACTAGTCGCTAACCAGACTTCAGAGCCTATATAGGAGCCCAGGATGCAAATCTGTCTTCCTGCAGCCTCAGTCTGTGACTCACAAGCCACCATGTCAAGACAAAACTGGGACAAGAAGTAAAAACCAGCACTCTGCTGTAGACTGGACTTTATCTTGGAAACTTCCAGTGTATTTTGAAGGAAGTGTGTCTAATTAGTTTTTATTTTGTTTCCTGAGGTTTTGTTGAATGTCTTTGGTCAGTTACATGCTGGAATAGAAATCCACAACTTGGGGAACATACTAACAATTACAGTTAGTCTATGATTCTTCCAGGACTCCCCATATGGCATCAGAAAGCCTTGCATTGCTGGGCCTCTCCTCCTCAACATCCGTGAATTATGGGTTTAGACCAAAGGACTATCCGTAGACAAGTTCTGTTGTGCAGAGCCTTTTATAAAGTCAGGAAGACATTGTAAATGACCTTTTAATGGCCATACGGAAATATATTTTAATTATAACTTCATTATAAAAAGAAGCATGGTAATAGTTAGGTTTCCCTGATTTTTCCTCTTCTATATCAATGTTGGGATATTATTGTATGCCCCCTTCCATGTCAGTGGGGGATTGTACATTCTTATTCCATTATTGGATTTAGTGGGAAAGATAAACATTCTTCTGGAGATTTCAGTATGCAAAGTTTCCAATAGAAATTCATCAAAATTAGACCTACACCCCTCTGGCAATTCTTGTGTTCCCATGTTACATTGCAACTAAGGGGTATCACTGTTCAACATTTCATGGTTACCATATCCTAAGTTCCGGTTTGATTGAAAGAAGTAGTTCCTGTTTGTTTTTATCAGCAGTATAAACATATTCAAATAAATGCCAAATGAAAGTTTCGATGAAATTCACCACTGATCTTCCAAACAGTGAGGAAGTATGAACATCTTCTCATGAGGACTCACGCAGTAATGACAACATTGACTCGTAAATGATAGGATGGCATACATTTTAATAAAATTTTGTTAGGTTTTACTTATTGATACAATTCTCATTTCTCAGAAGCTTTATGCCATCAGGAAGATGTAGTAGGAGATATTTAATGGCCTTCTTAAAATGCATTATTGAATTACACCCTCACAATAGAAGAGCAAACTTTATTTCTGGTAAATGGACAAAATAACTGCTATTATTACTAACTGCATTATTTCTTTACTGACAACTATGCTAACTTAGAGGATCTGTTCAGAAAAATCATGATAACAAGGATAAGTATGGTTTCTACCTGTCTCAGACAGTTTGTTGATATTACATATTAGATTTTCCACTTCCATATGAATTTGCTTTTACCCACAGATGTGACCTTTAAAGTTATATAAAAACATAAATACTGTAGCAAAATTGTTTCAGATATGGTAATTTGAGTCTATAATTTTTTTCACTGGAACATATATCCATTTCAGGAAATACATATTTATTTTCAGGTGTATTGAGTTGGGAAACAGAATTAAAAACAAAATCTTCTCTTAATTTAAAATTCCTCTCTACAAAGGTGCTGAGAAAGAAAACACTTCTGTCATAGAATAAGCATTAAATCAGAATGTGATGCATATGTAGTAAACTAAGAAATTGCAAAGACAGAATGCAAGTTCACCCTTGTACATAGCCAAACAGATAAAATTCAAAAAATGCATTTTATAAAGTTTTTTTAATGTATTTGAAAGTCAGTGTCGCACAGAGCGAGGGAAAGAGGGAGAGAGAGAGAGAAAAAGAGAGAGAAAGAGAGATCATCCATCATTGGTTCACTCTCCAGATGGTCTCAATGGCCAAGGCTAGGCCAAGAGGAAGCTAGGAACCAGGAGCTTCCTCTGGGTCTCCCACATAGATGGCAGGGACCTAAACATTTGATGCTTTTCTCAGGCAATAAGCGAGGAGCTGGATCAGAAATGGAGGCTCTGGGACACAAACCAGTGCCTATATGGGATGTAGGTGTCACAGTCCGCGGTTCTACACACTACATCAAATCTCTAGCTTCCCAAGATGCATGCTTTTCAGATGAACAATAACTGATCTTTGAAGAACAAGATTTGACAACACTATTGGGCATACTTTGTATATCCTGATTTTTCCTGGTAAACAGAGCAATCACTTGCATTAACAAATAGTTCTTACAGAGAAAACACTATCTTTTCCTATAACAGTAGATAGTTTCACAACTTTGAGCGACATGATCACTGACCCTGGGCTCCTGCTCTTCCACAGAAACAGGAAAATAGGAGGCTGTCTCCCTTGATGTTGACATTTCAAAAAAATGGTTTTAGGTCTTGAGAAATCCATCCCTGTGTCTTATAGTTGGCAAAAGGCTTAACTTATTTTCCAAAAGGATATTCAAAGAGTGGAGAAAGTATGTACAATTACCAGTCTCCTTACTTCAATATTCTAAGCAACTGGGTAGGAACAGATTCTCTTCTCTTACTTCAACAAGGAGAATTATGCCTTTCATTTTAATTTTTACTTCTCTTTATAATCATTCCTGTAGTATCCTGTATTATGCTAAAAGGAATACACAGTGGTCACAAATTTCTTATAATGTAGTGTTCCCTTAAAATGTGCTCATTTTTCTTAAGTGTGCACTGTCATCGAGGGCACTTCTGTAAAAATGAACACAAAAGAAAAGTGCAGAGGCAAATGGGATAGTTATTTTCTCAAAGTGGGGAACTGTGGCACACTCAGGAAGAGATGACTCTGTGGTGTAAGAAGCCTAGCATTTTCCCAGCTCTGTTACTGAGGTGGATCCTGTACACATCACTCAACAGCTCTCTGTGACAAGTTTAGACCCCGTGAGTTCTGTTATTTGGCTCTCTGTCTTGTACAAAAGCAGATTTTCCCCCTAAATAAACAATCATGTTAAACTTTGGCAATTATCCCTACAGAAATTGATGAGACTATCCTCATTTGGTAATACATATCCTTTTATGCTTTACTTCTCATGTTTTTAAGAAAGGCGTAGTGTGGCATATATTTCTATTTCAAAGGACATAAGGTTTCAAATTTCACAGTGGCACAGGCCAGAATCATAGCATCGGCTTTTTTCTGCTTCTGATATTTTTTTTCTCATTATTATTATCCATGTATTTTCTTCCAGTTATTGGGAAAAGAGGGTGCATATCGCAACCAGCAAACTGCAGAGGTAAAGAGGGAAAATTCAAAAGGTCAATGGAACATTGGGTGAGTATTTTCATCAGAGAAAAACAGACAATAGATCCTTTTAGCAAGGCCAGAGCTGTCAGTTTCTTGTGTAAAACTCAGCTTAAAAGAATACCTTAGAGGAATAAATCTACATGGGAGAGAGGGAATGCATTAACATGCCATTTCAAATTCTCCCTGAGGGAAAAATACAAACACAAAGGGAAAAGAATAGGTGTTTAAAGAGATTTTTTTTACCTTTTATTAAAAACGTGTATAAGTGAAAAACAATATCCACTTCAAATTTGAATCTGACAACACTGAAATGATAAAATGCTTCCTAAGGAACTGTTGAACACTATGATACGTTCCTGCGCTATTTCAGTTCACCTTGCCAATGAGACCGCCATACCCTTGACAAGCAGGCTCAGTGTCCTAACACAGGGAGGAGAAGGAGCACTGTTGTTCTTACACCTCAAAGTTTACTTAACTGAGTATTGGAAAGTACTTTCAAACTCCAGCCATTATGCTTGCACACTGGGGAAAGTTAGAAAAAAAAAAAAAAAAGCCACGTGAAAGGACATTTTGCCTAGTAGTTAAGCAGCCACTTTGGACAACTGCTTCCCATAATGGAGTGAGTGCAATAGATTGAATCCCTAATGGAGTGCATAATTGGTTCAGTTCGCAGCTATGCTCTGATTTCAGCTTTCCTTTAATGCACACACTAGGAGGCAGCAGGTGATGGTTGAAGTACTTAGGTCCCTGTTTCTGGAGGCTGACCCAGGTTGAGTTCCTGGCTCCTGGCTTCAGCCTGGTCCAGGCTCAGCATTCTCAGCATTTGGAGAGTAATCCATGCATGGATAGGTCTTTTTTTTTTTTTTTTTTTTTAACTATTGTAAGTAATTGATTTAACTCTGTAAAGGTAGAATATTTACACATTGGTTTTTCTTAATAATTACATATGAGCAATCGAAATTTCAGATGTGAGAAAACAAAACATCTGATTTTCTGCAAAACTCCACTTTTAATCCAGCCCCTCACTGGTGCACCTGGAAAATCAGTGGAGGATGGCTTGGGCCCCTGTCACCCATGTGAGAGACATGGAGAGAGCTTCAGGCTCCTGGCTTCTTCCTGGTCCAGCTCCCGTCATTGCAACCATTTGGGGAGTGGGCTTGTTGTAGATGGAAGATATCTTTCTGTCTGTGTGTCAACCATGTCCCAGCTTCCAAGGTGTTCCAGCATCCTGCTTGCCAATTCCTGTGGTGACGGAAGGTCCCAGGAAGCAGAGTCTGAACCATTTGGAACTTTGTTTCTAACTGGCCGGTCAAATAAAAAAAAATGCTATATGGCTTATTTTTTAAAGATTCATTTTTTTGAAAGGTCTAGATACAGAGAAAGACAGAGAGAGAGAGTGAGTGTCCATCTGCTGGTTCATTCCCCAAATGGCTGCAATGGCCCCAGGTTGGGCTGGGCTGAAGCCAGGAGCCAGGAGTTTCTTCCAGGTCGCCCGCATGATAGCAAGGGCCTAAGCAGTTGGAACATCCTCTGCTGCTTTCCAGGCATATTAGTAGTGAGCTGTATAAGAAGTGGAGGAGCCAGACATAAACTGACACTCATATGGGATGCTGGCTTTGCAGGAGTCACCTTTATTCACTATACCACAATGCTGTCCCCCAGTTGGGTTTTCTGTTTCCAAGAGCAAAAATAGGGATATGTTAACAAGAAAATACCTAAGAGGACATTTTTCATTTTAGAGTTTAAATTATTTACTTGCTTTAATATTTGAGTATATTTTAAAATATGGACTATCTGGTTTCCTTATATTAAAATTATATTAATTAAATAGTGATACCTTTGTTTCTCTCTTACTCATTTATACAGATATAAATAATCACAAAATTGATTTAAAAATCTAAGATGCAACATTTCAGCCTTGGGGCCAGTGTTGTGGCATAGCAGGTTTAGCCACCACCTGCAACACCAGCATCCCATATATGTGCTGGTTCATCCCATGTAGGCACTGATTTAACTCCTAACTGCTCCACTTCTGATGCAGCTCTCTGCTAATAGTCTTGGAAAAGCAGCCAAAGGTGGCCCAAATATTTGGGCCCTCCCACTCCTGTGGGAGACCCAGAAGAATCTCTTGGTGTCCGCTTGGCCTAGTTATTTGGGGGAGTGAACCAGTGGATGGAAGATTCTCTCTGTCTCTGTCTCTCTCTGTATCTCTCTCTCTCCCCACTCCCTCTCCTCGCCCATATCTCCCTCTCTCTGTAACTCTACCTATGAAATAAATAAATCTTTTTCAAAAAACTAACAAGAATAATAAAGACAAAAAAAGTGTGCATGGCATTGACATGTTGAGGTTTGATTATTTTTTATAGCCCTTATCTATTCTCCTGAGGAATACTGGCTTTTCTATTTACTACTTGTTGAATTCTTTATTTAGCAGAGGATCAAGCTTGGGAAGTATAAAGCAGATTGAAAGTATATCATTGCAAAAATTAAAAGAAAAGTAAAGAAAGGAGGAGTAAGGATGAGAAGTCTTATGTCATTTAAACTATGTATATAAATGAGTTAGCTAGCTATAATATTATCATTAACGAATTTACTTTTAGTATGCAAAAATAGATTATTACAATAAATAAAGTCAAATTGCATTGAGTTGCTTATGGAGATACTTCACAGAGTGCTTAGTGTGGCAAGACTCTGCTGTCTAATGTTTACAAAATTTCCAGAACAGAGGCATTATTTTGTCCATTTCCCAGAAGAGGAAAAGGAGGTTCAGCAAGGTTTGCGGCGGCTAAACCGTCCTCAAATCATCTTAAATGATGAGCGGGGCAGCCCCTGGCTCTCAGCAGCTTCTTCTCCCAGTGTGTTCCCCTGAAAGCGTAACTTTTCGGTTTTCTCTCTCTCCAGGCTACTCTCCACTACTCATCACTGTTCAGACCTGAAGTCACATGTGCTTTCCCTCAGCAAGACTTCAACATGCAAGAGAGGTAGACCTCCTTCTGTTTTTTTCGTTACTCTCTACCCTTTTTCAAAAGAGCTACCACAGTCTTTCATAACTCAATTTCTATTGATTAATTTGATGAGAGTCTCCTCTGGGTCATCAGGTAAATTCTACAGGGGCAGGAGCTGTCTGTATGACTCACCGTTGTCCTCTGTTTATGGAGTGCAGTGCCTTATACTCAGTTAACATTGGCTGGAAACGGGAGTGGATGAACAAATAGATAAATCTAAAATTAAGTGGCATAATTTAATTTTCCCTCTAGGTCACACACCTTTAACCAGTAAACTAGGCTACCAGTGTGACTAACCATCTAGAACAAAAACACTTCCTGTAGACACAGGAGCATTAATCTAATTCCAGGATGAGTTTCAATTGCTCCTGGGAGAATAAAGCATTTAGAAACCCAGCTCTGATTTTTAAATGCCCATATGCTAATGATTACCAGTATAAATAATTCCTGAATTTTTGGTGAAATAGAAGCTACATTAAATTAGTCATTCCATTGTTATTAATATGTGAAGATCAAAACATTTAGCATTCTGCGCAGCCATAAACACTCTTCCAGCAGGGTATCAATCTCCTATTCAGAAAGACTTTAGAGAACCAAAATGGGGTCAGACACCTTAAAATTGTCTTCAGCAGTTGTCTTATGTCCTATGGGGGACTCATTGGCAATGGTTGGAAAATTTAAGATTATTTTATGTTGGGCACAAAAAGATTATATGTTTACTTAAGCACTTCAGGCCAAAATCGTTGTTTGGCTTCTTATCAGAATGAGCAGTAGGCAGACGTTTCCTGTAAGATATTTCACAATTTAGTATTTGTGTGCATTTTTGCCATTGCCGTGTATTTGAAGAAATAGAAATGAAAGGAAAAGCACAGAAGTCTGTCTGTCTGTCTGTCTGTTTGTCTATCTATCTATTTATCTTCCATTTGTCTATATTTCATCTGTTTAATAAAGGTCACCCATAAAGAATGTGGTTAAGGTCATAGAACAGTTTCAACTCTTTCTGGAAACATAGAGAATCTTATCTAGAACAAGGATTATATCAATTTGTAGTATAGTTCTCAAAAGATCTAGACATCAAGTAGACATCAATAGTATCCAATTACATCTCTTAAAATGTTGAAATGATTATAATAATTATTAATTTTATTACATGCTAACTAATTTATAGGCTAAATATGGAACACAGTTTATTTGTTTTATTTTGTGTTTAGTGCATATTTACACATGATATAATTATGTAAAGTCTGTGGCAATTATAATGTATTGCCTCACAAATATAAGTATGATTATGGACTTAGTATGTTCTTTTTTACAATGAACACATTAAGCTTTGTCTATACAGGGTGCCAGAGAGACACTGAAGGAGGAAGGAACTTTTTTTTCTAGTTAAAATATTTAATATTTTGGTTTTTTCTTTCTTCTTTTCCATTTTCTGTCAAGGAGCAAGCATGTGGGGATGTGTGGTATTGCTCTGCCTCATCCATGTACTCACAGCACTTACTCCCTTGGAAATCATGCAACCTCAGCTTAAAGGTTGTTTTTTTAAAACAAAAATTTTAAAATTTATATAAGATGAACAAGCTGCATATATTTCATATATGCAGATTTAGGAGCATAGTGATACTTTCCACTGTAAACTCCTTCCTGCCCACATGCCCACCTTCCTTCCTCCCTTTCTCATTCTTTCTTTTGATTTTTACAATGGCATAGTTACAGTTTATTTTATATTACATTCATAAGCTTCCCCCCTGCTTTCTTGAAAACTGTACCCTGCTTTCGGCCCAGGCAATCCAAAAGTGTTCTTCACTCTCCAAAGAGGACTGAAATCTGATCTACTGGAAGACAGGGGCTCAGGGAGACCCTTCCAAGAATGTTGTAGCCTGGAAATCTTCCAGAGGACACTTTAAAGTTTTCTTTTAGTTTCTATAGTTCCCATAGATTCAGAATTCTGGGTTAAGATTTCTCTATTTAAATAGTGATGTGGCTCTATCTTCTAATTAGAGCTGGACAAATCCACTGTTTATGTGTAATCTAACAGAGAACATTTTGAATCTTTTGACTTGTAAAAGATTTTTATTTTGTATATGATTATAAAGCTGGCATGCATATTTTTGGGTGATGTTAAATCTTTGATCAGGAATCAAGCTCAGGATTGTAAACATTTTTTTTTTTCTCCAAGGAGAAAAATCATCATACTTGCAGTCATAATGTTTTATTTCAGTGTATCTCAGAGCAAAGCTGTGTCTCTTTTATAAATAACTATGTCATATGTTCCATTGTAAGCACACTGTTATTTAAAAGTAAATGAAGGCCGGCGCCGCTGCTCACTAGGCTAATCCTTTGCCTTGCGGAGCCAGCACGCCGGGTTCTAGTCCCGGTCGGGGCGCCAGATTCTGTCCCAGTTGCCCCTCTTCCAGGCCAGCTCTCTGCTGTGGCCAGGGAGTGCAGTGGAGGATGGCCCAAGTACTTGGGCCCTGCACCCCATGGGAGACCAGGAGAAGCACCTGGCTCCTGCCATCGGATCAGCGTGGTGCGCTGGCCGCAGCGCGCCGGCCACAGCGGCCATTGGAGGGTGAACCAACGGCAAAGGAAGACCTTTCTCCCTGTCTCTCTCTCTCTCACTATCCACTCTGCCTGTCAAAATAAATAAATAAATAAATAAATACTACACCTTTCACTTAAATTGTGAGTAAATCTAAAGTAAGAGTTTTTTTTTAAATACGAGCACATTAAAAATATTGAGACTTGATTTCCAAACCTATCAACTTCAGTTATTACTATTACCACGTAGTACAAAGAAAGCGCAACAAAAGTATTCTATTTACAAATTTCTGAAAGCATACATTAAAACATTATTGGCAGAGCTGACTTACATTGTATTTTGATTCAGTGGATTGACATGATTGCCTCAGTAATAGCTATGATACAGCAATTGCTCTCCTTTAACTAACCTAGGGCTTGGATGTAGCAGAAAGGGTTTAAGTTGGATTGAATGGGAGGCTAAAAACCAACACAGCTCTGGAAAATTGAACGAGAATCAAATGACGGAAATCTATCCAGACAGGCAAAGCAGTTTATCAGGAGAATATAATGGTGAGTGTGAGGCAGTAATGGATGAAGACAGGTAGATAGACAGGGAGGCCTCACACTGGTGTCAGAGAAATCCAGCGTGAGTGTAGGAGTTAGGTGTTAAATAACTTACAGCTAAGTTAAGGCACTGAAGTCCCAAAGCAAGGATGCTAAAGAGGATTACAGGAGTGCCATGGAAATTGGAGAAAAGTAGCATGATTCCTATGGCAGGGCTAAAATTTTCAAGGCTGATTAGAATATAAACTTTTCTAACTGCAAAGGGGGAATAAAATTCTGGGTGACTAGGAGATCATGCAGGAAAACCAAACCAGGATCCAGTAATAATATTCAAGGAGATGCCAAGATAGACATGAATGTGGGATGGTGGCATTGTAGTGAACAACACCAGGAACGGTGTGACTACAACAAAAGAGTGGAAGTAGCAAAAATTTCCCTTGGCATGGAAATGCTAATTAGCTGTATTAGAGCATTTAAATCCTAACTGACTGGAATCTTTCTTGATCCTGGAGCCCAGTTTACACTAGACATGAAGGTATGTAAAATTAAGTGTTGCTACTTCTGTCTGAAAATAATGAAATTGAATGAAAGCATATAGATAGGTAGGGTATTAAATTTCTGTTACACAACGAATACATTTCTATTTTGAACTCTGCTGAGACTTGGAAATCAGTAATGTTTATTATCTTCCTATGGGGGCAGACTCTAAAAATATTAGACACTATAAGACAAAGAGGTAGGAAAAAAAAAAAACAGAAGAAAGGACTAACAAAAACATTTTTATTTCCATAAAGTTGATTATTTGAATTTTAAACATTCTAAGATAGCATTGTATATGAAAGTGTACCTGTCAGAATAATGAGGTGCAGTGGAAATAAAAAAATATGGGTCTTCAGTTTATCCCAGCCCTCCAAATATATAATTGTATGAAGATGTGCAAATCATTTTCTTTCCATTCAAAGTTCTCAGTTCCTCAATTGGATAATTTTAATTTAATAATTATTTTCATTATATATATGTATGTTTATTGGGTACAGGTGATGATTTGACACATGCATTCAGTGTAAGATGATAAAATCAGGTTGGTTAGCATTTATAACTTCTAAAACATTTCTTTAAAAACTTTGAGTTAACACTTAGTAATTGTACATATTTGTGGGGTACAGTGTGACATTTCAGTAAGTGTATAGATCAAATCATGTCAATGAATGGTTCCTCCTCTTTGTCATGACTTAATGTTGGATCCTTCCAGTCCCTGACTTCTATTTGCTCATACAGTATATAATAGATTTCTGTGGGAATGCACATTGTAGCGCAGTGGGTGAAGCCACTACTTGGGATGCCTGCTTCTCATATCAGTGTGGCTATGCACTGTGGCTACTCAGCTTCCAGTCCAGCTCCCTGTTAATGCTCCAACTGTGAAGCAGCAGATAATGGTTCAGTATAAGGGTCCCTGTCACCCTCCAGAGAGACTTGGATGGATTTTCTGTCTCTTGGCTTCAGCCTGGACCAACAGGAATTTGGGGAGTGAACCAGTTAATATATAATCCCTTTCTGTCTCTTTCTTTGTCACATTCCTTTTAAATAAGTAAGTGCATATTTTTTAGGAATAAACTACTGTCATGCCACTGTGCCACTGTGCTATAGAGGACCAGAACTTAGTATCTTAAACATCTTGGTTGTTAGCATCCATGACTGCTAAAGCATTAAACTTATCCTATATTTTCATGCTAGTTACTTATCTTTCCTCTATTCTACCTTCAGCCTTGCCAACCTCTAGTAATCACTATTTTAAAAATGGGTAAATAAGGCTGTCACTATGGCGCAGTAGGTTAACGCCCCGGCCTGAAACACCGGCATCTTATATGGGCACTGGTTAGAGACCTGGCTGCTCCACTTCCATCCAGCTCTCTGCTGTGGCCTGGGAAAGCAGTGGAAGATGGCCCAAAGTCCTTGGGCCCCTGCACCAGTGTGGGAGACTCAGAGGAAGCTCTTGATTCTTGACTTTGGATCGGCACAGCTCCAGCCCTTGCGGCCATCTGGGGAGTGAATCAGCGGATGGAAGACCTCTCTCTCTCTTTCTCTCTCTCTCTCTCTCTCTGCCTCTCCTCTCTGTGTAACTCTGACTTTCAAATAAATAAATCTTTAAAAATGGGCAAATGATATAGACATTTCTTTAAAAGAAAATTCAAATGACCAACAACTTTCTGAAAAAAATACCTAATAGCATTAGTCATCGGGGAAATACAAATCAAAATTACAGTGAGAAACCATCTCACTCTAATTAGAATGGCTATTATCAAAATATTAAAATAACAAATGCTGATGAGGTTGTGGAGAAAAGGGGAACCTTATACACTGTAGCTTTGTGTGTGAATTAGTACAGCCATCAAGGAAATTGTATGGAAGTTCCTCATAAAACTAAAAATAGGGAACACATTCGCATAGTGTTCCATGCCAGAGTGTGGATTGACACTTGCTTCCAGCTCCTGACTGCAGCTTCTTGCTGATATGCCCCTGGGAGGAAGTGGTGATGATTCAAGTAATTCAGTTCCTGTCATCCAATACATATCAGAATTGAGTTCCTGGCTCCCAGATTTGGACCTGACACATTTCAGGTATTTGGAACATGAATCAGTGGGTGAACCCTCTCACCCTCCCCTTCTTCCTCTTTCCTCTCAAATTAATTAAAAAGTAACGATTGATCTACTGAATGTCCTAGCTAAACTTCTGAATATATTGGATAAAGAAATTGAATCGTGCTACCAAAGAAATATCTGTATTTCTGTGTTTATTGCTGTACTGCTTACAATAATTAAGAGTAGACTGGATCTAGTTGCCCATCAGCAGGTAGACTGATAGAGAAAATATGTTATTTATACACAATGGAATATTATTCAGCCATAAAAACGATGATATCCTATCATTTGCAACAAAATAGACAAAGTGGGGGACACATAATAAGTGAAATAAACCAATCACTGAAAAACCAATAGTACATGCTGTTATTCATATATGGCAGCCAAAACAACCCAGTCTGAATGTAGAATAGTGATTACTAGAGGTTGGGAAAGTTGGGCCTGAAGCTAGAGGGAGGTTGAGCAACAGATACCAAAGCACAGATAGATGGAAGGAATAAGTTCTATGGTTCTATGGCAAGTGGGGCTGGTCATAGTTCATGGTTTCCTATTATATACTTACCAGTAAGTAGAAAAGAGGAGCTTGAAGACTTCAAGGATAATGTCATTATAAGGACATGAAAATGTAATTTTCAGGATTATATGATGATCCTTTTTATATATTTGTTGAAATATCACACTCTACTCCATATGTAGGCATAATTATTAAGAGCTAATCAAACATAAAACATGAATTTAGTGGAAATGTTATCTAATAGCACTGCCATGGATCTCTGATCTTCGCCCTGGGAACATCTCTTACTTGAGAATGATTCACCGGTTGCAAAGGTTGTTGTAAGCTGTTTACATTCAGTCCACATTCTATGGGAAGACTGAACAGTTGATTATTTAGTTCATCTTTCTTTTCTCTAATTTTATTGTAGGCAGCTGGAAGAAACCAGGTAATATCTTTACTACGTTGCCCAGAAATAATTTTAGCTGGATTATCAAGTTCATTACATTTTATATTTTCTAGGTTACTTCAGGTGGCAGTTTACAAAATGTTATGCCAGCTTTTGGTAATTTTATTTTCAGTCTCCTTCAGGCTCTCTGTATTCATCATATCTAGGTGTCTCAGATTTTGTCTGCTGCCCTCACCTAAAACTGCACAGTTTTGATTTTGTCATGGTAGCACCCCACTTCCAGATACTAAATTCTTTTTATCCATTGATGCATCAAGACAATACTATTCAAAGCATGACTGCCTAAAACAAAAACGAATTTCTAGTATATGTTTACATAGCTTTGTGAGTCAGGTATTCCACAGCATCTAGGTGACTGATTCTCCTCCTTCCTGTAGCTTTGACAAAAAGTCACTCAAGGATCTTTAGAAGGCAGCTGGGTTGGTATGGAGTATCTAGAAGGATTTAAATTATACGATAAATCCCTGGGAAGGCTGGAGGGCCAACTTCACCTGGTACTATCAACCAGAATTTCTACAAGTGGTCTCCAGCTGGTAACCTCCTCAGAGTGCTGGGATTTCTCATTGGGCACTCCTTGTGTGAGTAGCAAAGGTTCTGGCTACCACCTTTTGATGGGGGAATGAAGAGAATTTTTGGTCCTGGCTTAAAATGCCAAGAAATGAACTGGATGATATGAGCATAATTTTAACTTCTAAAAATCTGTTTCTCAAACAATAGTAAAAGACTCAGCATGAGTATGAAATGAAAGCATTTAAATGTTTCATAAATTGTAAGCATCCAAGATTGTTCAAGCATTAAAGAGTCTATAATATTTATCTCTCAAAAGCTTAATTCTGAAGAAAACTGTAGGTGATATTTATAGCTGAGATTGGGTGGAAAAGGTATTTAAAAATGAATAATTTTATGTTCCTGTTTCTATAAAAATTGCCATGTTGTTATAACCCTTTGCCATAAAAAATACTTTATTTCCCATTAAAGCTTACAAACAAAACTAAAAAAAAAATCATCCTTCAAGTTATAATTTCAGTTAATTTGATAATAAGGAAAAAATTAATGCCAGAATTCCTTTTAATGTAATTTGTTTTCAAAGTAAGGTTACCAAAATCAATAAGTAATATGTTTTTATAAGGTGCTATGAATATGTGATATGAAATGATAAAATCATAAAGTTGTGAGTAAACTTAGAGATCAAGGTAACTAAACCCTTTCAGCTACAGCTGACAGAATCGAGCCCTGCAGGGACTATGAAGCTTGTCCAGGGTCTCTTAACTGGTTAATGGGTAGAGGCAAAGGCTCTTTCTATGACCACAGTAGTAACAGTTACAACAGCACCCTTGAGAGGAATAAGCTCCTTAAAAGATATGACTATTCCCTAGAAGTGTGTGAGGTCATTAACTTTCTTTAACAACTCTTTCTCATCTTTGTACATAATTTTTAGGCTATCCTTACTGAGCTGAAACAAATTCCAATAAGGCTGAATTAGTAGCATTTTAATGTTTCATTATATTTTAGAGGAAACTGTAATAATGCATAACATTTTGAATATACTTCTACAAATAGAAATTGATAAAGCAAAGTGAATTCATTGTTTTGTTTATTATATTTAATATTTAGAGAATCCTTAATTTCTGTGTGTGAGAAGATGGAAACATCATATAAACCACATTGAAATATAAGAATACCCCTTGGGATTCAACTCTTTTAATAATAAGAAGAAGTGATGTTTCTGGGAAAAGAATTGGAAATCTTTGCCATGGCAATTATAATCATTATTATGTTTTACCTTATAAAAATGATATCTATTATCCAGATATTGTATTTATTTTATCTTTTTTTTGGTATATACACCATAATAAAATACATCTGCATTACCTTTTAGATAGAAATTTTAGAGTATTCAAAGGCAAACATGGGGGCCAGCATTGTGGGGTAGCAGCGCCATCATCCCATGGGGACACCAGTTCAAGTCCCAGCTGCTCTGCTTTGGATCAAGTTCCCTGCTGCTCTGCCTGGAAAAAACAGCCGCAGATGGCCCAAGTCTCTGGACCTCTGCACCCATGTGGAAGACCCAGAAGAAGCTCCTGGATTCTGGCTTCGAATTGGCCTACCTACTGCCATTGCAGGCATGTGGGGAATGAACCAGTGGGTGGGAGATTCTCTCTCTCTGTAACTCTGCCTTTCGAATAAATAAATAAACCTAAAAAAAGACAAACATGAAATTGAAATGAAGAATTAATTTAAAAATACATGCTTCTTTCAATTGACAACAATTCTAAAATAGGATATATGCAAATGGACTGGGGATGAACTACACTGAATTACCACCAAGTAGACAGCATTATGTGTTCCACTTCAACGACATGCTTCTGCTATACTACTCTCCATTACTCTCTTCTAGGGAATTTATCACCTTTGTTTTCAAGTTTCCTTTTTATTTTTAAATAATTTTATACTCTGTGCATAGGTGTGTAAAACTAACATTTATTTATTTTTCATGATATACGTTTGGAGTGGGATCATTTTAGGATACTATCTAAAAAATGATTTAAAAATTCTCATGGTTGATTGGCAAGCTTCGAGATGTCAAGATCCCACAAACTTTTAAATTACTGACTACATGAAATTATTGCCCATTAACAGTTGCAAACCAGGGGCAAACTTTGTAATCACTGTTGATAATTTGTTTTAAAAAAAGATTTATTAATTTATTTAGGGGGCAGAGTTACAGAGAGAAAGGTAGAGACAGAGAAATCTCCCATCTGCTGATTTACTCCCCAAATGTCCCTCTGAAGCTTTCTGAAGAGCTGAGCTGGTCTGAAACCAGGAGCCAAGAGCGTCTCCTGGGTCTCCCATGTTAGTGCAGAGGCCCAAGCACTTGTACCATACTCTGCTGCTTTCCTAGGCCATTAGCAGGGACCTGCATTGGAAGTGGAGCAGCTGGGACCCGAACCAGAGCCCATATGGGATCCTGGTGTCATAGGCGGTGGCTTTACCTGCTACACCACAACGCTGGACCCACACAATTGTTTTAGTAAGTGTATTTTCATTTTGCTAGAAGGAAAATAGTTTTGAACTCAGGAGGACAATGCAGTAGAATCACAAAACTTACATAATTGTCAGTAAAAATTATTTCTTTGAGTGTAGAATGAGGTGATCTTAACGCCTATTCCCATAATCCTACCAGCATTAAGAGTACTAGCAATACTCCAAGTTACTCTCTGTGTAGTCTTTCCAAGTCCATCACATTCTTTTTGGTGTCTTTATCCTTTGCACCATTTCTCACATGCTCAGGAGCTGTCAATACACTGGTCATCTCACATACTGAAAGTTCATTAAGAATAAAGATTTAATATAGTTTGTAACTAGTCAAGAGAAAATCTACTCAAATGAAAATAAAACAATTTAAATTAACTGTTGATTTCCATTTTTAGTGCTTTTACAGAATTCAGTTATTTTCAAAATCTGTTGCCTAAAAGTACAATTTATTCCATTTGAGATCTGACCACTTTGTGGTACTCTTATTTTAACTCTCTACTTGTAAAATCTCAAATTGATAATTTGATTCACTGTCACAAAGGTAAAATCCTCATATGGAATTTTTAACATTGAGTTCACATTATATTATTCATAGTCAACCAAATTTTCAGCTCTTTTCTTTGTGTCTTCATTTCATGCTTCATAATATTTCCTGTGTAAAATTTAATACTTCCCATTCATGTCAGTGTAATTTTTTTTTTGACAGGCAGAGTTAGACAGTGAGAGAGAGAGAGAGAGATCTTCCTTCCGTTGGTTCACCCCGAAAATGGCCGCCAGGACCGGCGCTACGCCGATCCGAAGCCAGGAACCAGGTGCTTCCTCCTGGTCTCCCATGTGGGTGCAGGGCCCAAGGACTTGGGCCAATCTCCACTGCACTCCCGGGCCACAGCAGAGAGCTGGACTGGTAGAGGAGCATCCAGGACAGAATCCGGTGCCCCAACCGGGACTAGAACCCAGGGTGCCTGCGCTGTAGGTAAAGCATTAGCCAAGTGAGCCACAGCGCTGACCGTCAGTGTAATTTTTATGTTGATACTTTAATAATATAACATTCAGTTTTATGTAGATTTTTTCACCATTCCATATTTCTAATTGTCTTTTATTTATTTTCCGATAGTTAATACCTTTTACAAGGTCTAGCACTGTGGTGTGAGGGTAAAGCTACCCCTAAGAAGTGAGCATCCCTTATGGGTTCAGGTTCAAGTCCTGTCTTGTCTACTTCCAAGCAACTCACTGCTAATGGCCTGGGAAAGCAAAGGAAGGTGGCTCAAGAATTTGGACTCCTACCAACTATGTGGAAGACCTGATTGAATTTCCTGGAGCTGGCCATTGTAGCAATCTGGGGAGTGAATCAACGGGTGGAAATTCTCTCTCCCTTTCTCGCTCTCTCTCCCTCTCTCCCTGTCTCTCTTGGTAACTCTGAATTTCAAGATAAGCAACTACATCTTTAAAAATTTATACCTACAAAAAGCTATGTCTATTAGAGGTGATTCTCTTTTTTACTGGCCACATGTAAATTTCTTTGAGCGTAGTGTTTGACTTTGTGATATTGCCTTGTAAAGTGTTATCCATATCAAATATTCTAAAATAAATGTTTGATCCAGAATACTGGATTTATGGTAAATGTCAAATCAGAGTGGAAAATAATATAGTAATCTATGCCTGACTTAGGGCATGCATTGCATCATTTTTCGTTCTGTGCTTAGGTATATATATATATATATATATAGTTTATATATATATATAGTTTTTTCTTTTAAAATTTAGCACAAATTTTTTCTTGTAAATATAGATGAATATTTATCTTCCTTCTGTAATGCACATCTTGTGGCAGGAAATAATAGATTTACTTAGTGAGTTTATGTAAAGTACACCATATTCAAATCTCAGTTATAAGAAATTCTGTTAGTCAATTCATGACACATGCGCAGAAAAACTTGAATATGCACACAGGAGATCAAGCTTTGTAATATATCTTGGAGAGTACGTTTAAAATACTTTTCTTTGATGATATTTGCTAGACTTCCAAATAGGACTTTTATTTCTCTTGTTTTCCATTTGAGATTTGTTTATTTTATGCACCCATTAACACCTCAAGATTTGATATGAATTTTCTTCATTGTTTTACAACAAAATATAAAGATCAGTTTATGTGTTGTATCCCTACAATTCTATAATAATGACACCATTACTAAGATGCTTCTGTTTCTCATAATTGTGAGTCAGTCTCAAATTTACTATTTTTAGCCCATTACTGTAAACTTGTGGGAAAACAAATGACCACAAATTCCAGTAGATGAGTAAAAGCACTATAATATTCATGGGCAATTATTCCTAAAACATGTAATTGTTCCTCTAGTGTGCATTTCTGTCTCACCATTATGATCACTATCTTTGCTTGTTTTTTCGTATCCATGTATTATGGAGCTGAAAAGTGTGTATCTTCTTTGTTACTTTTAAGTTGAGAAAGACCCTGATCTTCTTTTAATGTCATTTCCTACAGTAGAAAGCTAATGCTAATTTAGATGACAGGCAGAGTTAGACAGGGAGAGAGAGAGAGAGACAGAGAGAAAGGTCTTCCTTCCGTTGGTTCACCCCCCAAATGGCCGCTATGGCCAGCGCGCTGTGCCTATCCGAAGCCAAGAGCCAGGTGCTTCCTCCTGGTCTCCCACTTGGGCCATCCTCCACTGCCTTCCCGGGTCACAGCAGAGAGCTGGACTGGAAGAGGGACAACTGGGACAGAATCCGGCGCCCCAACTGGGACTAGAACCCCGGGGTGCCGGTGCTGCAGGCAGAGGATTAGCCTAGTGAGCTGCGGCGCTGGCCACTAATTTAGATATTTTAAAGGAATTGACTGCTGCTTAGGCAGACATTTTAGTGATGAAGCTGCATTTCTGTTTTTAGTTAAATACACTGGATGAAACTGAAAGACTGAGGAGTGAGGAGACCAAGCAGTGCCTGGCCATATGCCTGATCATGCAAATTGAAACCTTATGGAACCTTCTGAATTCCCTAAATCTAACTTTGCATTTGTGTTTCTGTATGTGTAACTCCTCTACATGAAATATAGAGAAATAATACCTGTTGCTCAGCTACTACAATATCTCCTCTGTATAATTTACCACTTTGGTTCCTAATACCTAGTGTACTCATTACTTTCTCCAAAAAGCCCTCTTGTGACCTGTGAGATTCCATAATACCTTATTTTTTTTTTCTGTAATGGCATCAACTCTGTCTATCATTATTATGCATTTGTTTGTTTCTTTCCCCTGCCCATCAGAATACAGATACCTTAAAAACAGTTTTAGACATGTTTCTATAATCTCATTTTTATTCCCTCCATTTTACTCAAACCCATATGACTAAGGTTATAAGAGGGCCATATATTTGATGGAATTTGTTTAGTTTTTTCATGTTTCATTTCAGTAGCATTTTACCCTGCTGGTTTACTCCTGGAAATCCTCTTTTCCTTTGAATTCTTTGGTGCTAAATTCCTCTGGTGTTCTTTTTCATTTAATTTTGCCTAAAGATTTATATTCACTGGCTCTTCTTCCCCTCACAGATTAAAACTATTTCATCCATTTGTTCAATGTTCACTCTCCTAGGTGCTGTGGATTCACAAGCTAAAGATAATAATTAAAAGCAAAGTTCTTTGGGACTTTGTCCTAGTCCCTCTCCTTATACTATCTCTAGCCCCATGTCCCCTTAAGAGTGTCTGTGGTTTTCAATACCATGTATAGGTTAGGACCATTGAGATCAGACCTCAGTTCTGAAAATTTAATGATATATACAAATCCCTATAATAATTCTGCATAGAAACAGTACAATGAGAGTATGTATAACTAAATTCATTACTTCATAAGAAATTACTCTGCCTCTTAAAGACAGAATAAAATAGGGATAATTGTTCATTTAAAATTGAGTTTTCCATTGAAATAAGCTTTAATTGCATGGAAAGGTTCTTTCATAATGAAAAAAAGACACTGAATTTGTATTCCGGGCCTGATTCAGTAAGCTGTGTCAGTAACTAGGTTGGTAACCCTGGAGACCTCTCAGAATTTCATTTTAATTGCCTAGAAAATATTTTACATGTCATCTAAGATCTAAGAATTATTTGCTCTATGAACCTAAGGACAAACGGTATAAGAGAATTTGGGAGAACAATATAGATAGATTTATAGGATCTTTGGATATAAACAACTGTTTTAGGCTGTCCACCAGAAAATAGTTACTCTGCATTCCTCCTTTTCAGGAAACATATAATTCAATATGGTACACAGAATGGATCATTGGAAAGAGACTATGATATTTAGATTAATTGAGATAACCACTAATATAAATATATGAATATTGTGTAGATTAATAGTAGTAGCCTCAGAAACTGGCTTAGAAAGAAAGATAATGAGGAGAAGGAAAATGTTATGAGAAGGGCAAAGAGAACTCAACTGGTAAGGAAATTGTAGATAGTGGAGGATGCGATGAATGATGTAGGACAAGAGGAGCTGATAATCCATTGAAAGTATTGGGTCTGACAACCCACGGAAGAGAACTGCATGAAGCTTGCACTTCTGCTTTTGGGCTCTGCAGTGTGGATGCTCTTCACTCTGATTTCTCTGGTCAAGTGATTAGAATTTCATATTACCTTTGTCAGATTCACAGTCATGTTGAGGGCACAACATATGATTTAGTACCATTTATATTTAGTCCTACTTTTATTCCTTCACATTAAATATAAGAATTTTGGAACTACTTTTGGATTCTGCAGAAGGAACTCTAAAAGGAATCTCAGAATGATGATTAAATCCATCATAAAGCCCATAACAAATCTCATACTGCTATGACCTGTAATGAAACCTGTACAGTGAATTCAACTGAAGATTCTTTTTACTGTTTACCTTTCTTTGTTTTGCTTGGCTGGTCATTGCTAAAAGGCAGCAACTATACTTTCAAAACAATAACAAAATTCTAATTCATATATATATATATATATATGTTAAAAATGTGCTAGAATGGAGTATTATAGTAAGTTTTCATTCATAAAGAGAGATTGGGGCAGGTGTCAAGATGCTGCTTGGGATGACTACATCCCATATTGAAGTGCTTGAGTCATGTCTTGGCTAAATTCACTTCCAATCTAGCTTCAAGATAATGTACACACTGGTTGCGAACAGATGATGACTCAAATACTTTGGTCCCTGTGTCCCTATGTGGGAGACCTCAATTGAGTTCCAAACTCCCGGCTTCAGCCTGGCTTGGCTCTGACTGTTGTCAGCATTTGGGGAATGATCCAGAAGATGGAAAACTCCTCACTCTTTCTCTCTCTCTCTCCCAGTCCCTCTTTCTCTCTCTCTCTCTCTCTATCTCTCTTTAAAATGAAAATAAATACAAAAATAAAAATTATGATACTTCATGACTTTACCTTTCATAATCAAACATATTTTTGATGACCATTAAAGAGCTATATACTTTAGCTGATGAGACTACTTAATGAAGATAATGCCTAACGATTTCCATACAGAAATTTTGTTATAAAAAAGCAAAACCAGTGAAGTGATCATGAGAGATTCAATGTGATAGCAAGAAATGTTCATAAGAAATATGCAATATTTAAGAATTTCCCCAACAATATAAATCTTCAAATAAGCAAATATTTGAATGGTTTTAGGACCACAAAGAAATACTTAAATATTGAAATAAAACATACAAATTTATTTATTTATTTTTTGACAGGCAGAGTGGACAGTGAGAGAAAGAGAGACAGAGAGAAAGGTCTTCCTTTGCCATTGGTTTACCCTCCAATGGCCACCGTGGCCGGCGCGCTGTGGCCGGCGCACCGTGCATATCCGATGGCAGGAGCCGGGTACTTATCCTGGTCTCCCATGGGGTGCAGGGCCCAAGGACTTAGGCCATCCTCCATTGCACTCCCTGGCCACAGCAGAGAGCTGGCCTGGAAGAGGGGCAACTGGGACAGAATCTGGCGCCCTGACCAGGACTAGAACCCAGTGTGCCGGCGCCACAAGGTGGAGGATTAGCCTAGTGAGCCGCGGCGCCGGTCCATATAAATTTATTTTATGGAAGGGTGAACACAATTATGTCTTTGGAATAACAAATAAATAAATAAATAAATAAACTGTATTCTGAAAACAACAATTTGATACCTAAAGATTTGGAGAGATTTATTCTCTTTCAATTTCAGGTTTTGTCATTTATCAAATTCTGATAATAAGAATAGCACTGATGATACAGTATTTTAATTAGGAATATTAGTTAGAAATATAATAATGGGAAGTTAAATATTTGTCGTAGTTAAAATTATCATTGCCTTCCTCTTTCTGTTTCCCAAAAAATCCAATATTGGATTTTTCTGTATTCGTACAATATGTTTAATAGCATTCCCTTAACAGAAATGACCATAAATAAGACTGAATATAGCTTACTTGTTTTTATCAGATAAACATGTTTAATTTTTCTACTTATTTATCTGTTTGGAACACTTATTGAGTAACTATCTGAGGATTTTGTCTCGCTTTTAAACAGAAATGGGAAAATCAAAGCAATTTCTAATAGCTTCTCAGTTGTCTGTTAATCAGTTTCTATATGCTTAATTATATTTCCAATATACCATTTTTTGCTTTGAAAGTAATATGTAAAAACAATTATCCTAGAAAACATTTGACAAGTCTTTCTAGTAATAGATAATAAGACTATTCTATGATTTTGTGTGTGTGTGTGTGTGTATTTTGGGATTAACTAACTCATTTTATTTATTTTTTACTTATTTATTTGATAGATAGAGTTAGACAGTGAGAGAGAGAGAGACAGAGAGAAAGGTCTTCCTTCTGTTGATTCACCCCTCCCAAATGGCTGCCATGGCCGGCGCTTCGCCCTTTGGAAGCCAGAAGCCAGGTGCCTCCTCCTGGTCTCCCATGAAGGTGCAGGGGCCCAAGCGCTTGGGCCATCCTCCACTGCCTTCCTGGGCCACAGAAGAGAGCTAAACTGGAAGAGGAGCAACCAGGACTAGAACTTGGTGCCCATAAGGGATGCCAGCACCACAGACGGAGGATTAACAAAGTGAGCCACGGTGCTGGTCCCACTAACTCATTTTATAAGTGATATACTTTTTTTCATTTATTGGAAATAAACATCATCAGTTTATTGTATAACCTTGAATATTAACTAAAATGGATGAAAATTATTCAGACACTGTGCATCTTGTAAAAATTATTTTTATTTAATGTTTTTGACAGGCAGAGTTAGACTGTGAGAGAGAGAGAAAGAGAGAAAGGTCATCCTTTTTCCATTGGTTCACCCCCCAAGTGGCCACCACAACTGGCGCTGTGCTGATCAGGAACCAGGAGACAGGTGCCTCCCCCTTGGTATCCCATTCAGGTGCAGGGCCCAAGGACTTGGGCCATCCTCCACTGCCTTCCCAGGCCACAGCAGAGAGCTGGACTTGAAGAGGAGCAACCGGGACAGAATCCAGAGCCCCAACTGGGACTATAACCTGGGGTGCCAGCGCCACAGGCGGAGTATTAGCCCAGTGAGCCATGGTGCCGGCCATAAAAATTATTTTAAGAAGCTTTCTTAGTATGCCTATAGTTAGCAGTATCACATTGTACACTTAAAAGTCTGTTATAAAGGAAGACATCACATTAAGTGTTCTTTCCACAATAAAAAATTTAGAAAACTCACCTAGATAACAGATCTCTTCAAAGATAAAGACAAACACACATAATAATAGTAATATATTTTCTCCCAGTCGCATAAATAAACCTTCAAGTAACCAGAGCAGTATTTGTATATGTGTGTATAAAACACTTAGCAATTCTATATTATCTTTATATATATATATACATATATAACTTAATTCATATACGTATGATACTATATGCATATTATACCTACATTTATATTTAAAATTGGAAGCAAAAATCAATAGTAGCAGAAATCTTGAGAAACAAGTTTAGTTCATTTGCTTTAACCATTAGCCCTTATAAGGTTAAAGTCTTTGAAATGGATTATGCTTCCCTAAAGATTAATTACCTTGTTAAGTTATACTTGCATTACCATGTAAACATTAAGCCCTTATTACTGCTAATTATTTTGTGCCCTCTATAAAACTCCAATAATATATTTTTCTCTTTTGATGTAGTTATGAAATTGAACTTAAGAGGGTAATTAAAATATGTGTACTTGAGAGGTTTAAGATCTGCCAGGTTAACTAAATCATTTATGCAATATTTTGCAAACTAAAGGAACTCTACATAATGAACTAGTCAAAATGAAGCTAAAATTCTCTTGTGAGAATGTTTTCATTCTTGTTAATGTCTTCTATGAACTATAAAATATGCCTGGCAGTTACTATCTAAAACACTATCAATGTTCCCATTACTTCATTATTGATGGTCAAACATTCAAGTGAGACTAGAATATGAATGGAAGGAGGAAGAGAAAGCTATAAAGCTAATGCTCTGAGGTCAATATTGCTTGATCTTTGCATGAGTATTACAGTAACTGGAGCAATCGTAGATAGAAGTAAAAGGAATATAAGATATTATTGACAATATTTCATAACTCTTCCAATAAATAAGAATGTTTTCTTTGTGTTTACTGATATTACAAAAAAATTTGAAATTTTTTTTTTTAAATCTGAAATGAAAATGTGTCCATATAAATGTAGTTTATGTAGCCAGGTGGAATGGATCCTCTGCATCCCTTGACTGTGGGAACCCTGAGTGCTGAGAATGTGGGAATTCTGTGACTGCATGAAAGGGCACCGAGTGCAGCTGGGTGTCTGGACAATCACTGTGTGTGACTTCACATGCTCATAGCTCCCTGATATCCTGGGGTGGGTCACTGCCGCAGGATCTCTGTTCACACTGAGGACTGCACAGATCCTTTGTGCAGTTCATGTGGAAGCACAAATGAATGTTGCATCCACTGAGGGCTAACACCTGGGCATTGATCACATTGGAAGAGTAGAGGTGAGGGTGTGATCATGCTAATAGAGGTAACCATACATCCTCTTCTGTTAACAAAAGGACATCTACTATATACCAAATTTGAATGTCACCCTGGATACTTGTCCCACCCTGGAGCACTGACCAGAGCTTCCTGGCCACACCCAGCAACAGCTCCTGAGATTCACCGAAAGAACAGATGTTCCACTAAGCCACAGAGGCAAAACTCAAAGATAAAAGCTATCAGAGGAAAAAAAAATCTCCACAAAAGCCTAAAAATAAATGCAGATATTCAAGAAACAAAAATACAGAAGACAACATGTACCTCACAAAGGAACACAACTACACTTCAATATTAGAATGTGAAGATGAAGAGATTGATGAAATGACTGAAGCGGAATTCAAAAGGTTGATCATAGGATTACTCAGAGACAATGAGAAGCAAATCCACAAATTAAAGAAATCCATACATGACATGAATGAAAAATTTTCCCATAAAGTTGAGATTTTTAAGAGAAATCAAAAGGAAATATCAGAAATGAAGAATTCAACAGTCAAATAAAAAATGCAGTTGAAAGCATTAACAACAGACTTGGTGAGGCAGAAGAATATGTGAGCCAAAAGACAAATATATGGAAATTTTTCAGTCAGATCAAAAAAAAAAAAAGAATTTAGAAAAATTTAAAACAATGTTGGAAGTTTAAGGAATACAACCAAATGAGCCAACAAACTGGACTTAGGAATTCCTGAAAGTGTAAAAAGAGAGAATGGATTATTTAGTGAAACTATTTAGTGAAATAATTACAGAAAATTTCCCCAATTAAGAGAAAGAAAGAGACATACAAGTATAAGAAGTTCATAGAACTCCTAATAGACAGAACAAGAAAAGATCTTCATTATGGCATATGTAGTCAAACTTTTTACAGTAAAACATAAAGAAAAGATTCTATACTGTGCATGATAGAAACACTAGATTGTTTTCAGAGGATCTCCAATTAGACACAGTTGACTTCTCATCAGAAACTCTACAAGGTAGAAGAGAATGGCAAGATATAGTCCAAGTCACAAGAGAAAACAGTCAAACCAGAATACTGTATCCTGCAAAGCTCTCATTTATGAATGAAGCTGAAATAAAGACCTCCCTTAACAAACAAATTGAAAGAAATTGTTGCCACTCATCCAGACTACAAAAGATGCTTAAGGATATGCTACACACAGAAACACAGACAGATAGTCATCATTAGGAAAGAATGTGAAGCCAGAAGATCTCCCAGTAAAATTACAAAGGAAACCCAAGGTAGATAATAGGAATAATTATAGAAAAATATTATGGCAAAATAGTTATTATTAGTAACCTTGAAAATAAATGGCCTTAACTTTCCAGTTAAAAGATATAGACTGACTGAATGGCTTAAAAAATAAGACACAATTATTTGCTGCCAAAAAAAAAAAAAAAAAAAACTCACAAACAAAGATGCACTTAAACTGAAAGTGAAAGTTTGGAAAAAGATATTTAGTGCTAATGGAGGGCAAAAAAGAGCAGGGGTAGCCATCCTAATATCAGACAAAACAGACATTAGAACAAAACTTAAAAGAGACTAAGAAGGGTACTACATAATGCTTAAGTGATCAATTCAACAAAAAGATGTGACTATAGTAAATGTATATGCACTCAATTCTAGGGTGCCTAGCTATTTAAAATAAATATTAATGTTCTGAGGGGAGGATTAAAATGGCAGAATAGGGAGCAAGTTTGCTGCTCTAGTCTAAGAGAAGATAGCTTAAAAAAGTGGAAAGAGTGTAGTCTTAGGGAAGTTAGGGAGAAGACAGAAAGGGAAACTATGCAAATTGGAGGGACACAGTGGATCTACATGGAGGGTGAGGACACATACAACTCAGGACCCCAGCAGCTGAGAGCTCCCACACCACCACTGGAAAGTGAGGTGAGACTAGACTGCAGCAGCCCAAGCCACAGGTAAAAACGATGCAGGAAGAGCCTAGAGAGAATCTGACTTGGAGCCCCATGGGGGATAGTGAACCTGCCAAACTAGAGGAGAAAAAACAAAGGAGGGGTGCATTTCTTTTTCCCCAATAACCCTGCAACTGTGTCCTGTAACAAGCTGATAGAGAACAGGCACCATCTTGGACATATGAAATAGATATGCCAGCTCATGTCTGTGCCCGGCCAACAGCCACGTGGAGACTCCGGAGTCTGGTGGAAAGAACAGACAGGGGACTCAGTGCTAGTGACCATGGAAAGCTTGTGTGCTTAGACTACGAAAACACTGAGGCTGTGTGGAAGGACTCAGGGTGTGGCTGGGACTTTGGGCAGTCACTGTAGAAGGCTCCACATGATCAGGGCTCCCTGGTTACCTAGAGAGGGACATTGCTAGGGAATCAGAGCTTACACTGAGGACTGCACAGATCCTTTGTGTGGTCCTTGTGGCTGAGCAGATGGTTAATATACCCACTGGGTCATACACTGGTCTCCTTTGAGTAGAGGAGCTTAGCTGAGGCTAGCCCAGCAGACAAGAACAAACCTCTCCTCTGATAAAAAAAAAAAAAGGAGATTTACCACACCAAACCTGGGTGTGTCACCTCAGACATGCCCTTCACCCTGGAACACTAAACAAAGCTCCTTGGCCACACCACCACACGCCTCTAGGTATTCCCTGAAAGTAGCCACTCCACTAATCCACACAGACATAGTTTAAAGATAAAATGCTGACACAGAAAAAAAAAGCAGAGAGCAATGAGTATCTCCAAAAATGCCAAATAACAAATGTAGCAATTCAAGAAACATGAATAAGGAAGACACCAAGATGCCACCAAAAGAGCACAACATTTCAATACTAAATTGTGAAGATGATGAGATTGAAGAAATGCCAGAAATTGAATTTAAAAAAAGAACACTTAATCAGAGGCAAATGCATGAACTAATGAAATCCATACATGACATGAAAGAAAATTTCTCCCATGAAATTGAGCTCTTAAAGTGAAATAAAAATGAAATCCTGGAAATGAAGAATCCAATAGAACAACTAAAAATGCAGTGGAGAGCATTAACAACAGAATTAGTGAAGCAGAAATAAGAATATCTGAAGTAGAAGACAAAGCACAGCAAATTATACAGTTGGATCAAACACAAGAAAAAGAAATTAGACAACTAAAAAACGCTGTTAGTAATATAGGATACTATCAAAAGACCCACCATACAGGTTCTAGGAGTTCCTGAAGGTGTGGAAAGAGAGAAAGGATTAGAAGGCCTTTTTAATGACATAATAACATAAAATTCTCCTAATCTGGAGAAAGAAAGGGAAATGCAATTACAGGAAGCACACAGAACTCCTGATAGACATGATCAGAAAAAATCTTCACCACAACACATTGTAATCAAATTCTACACAGTAAAACATAAAGAAAAGGTTCTAAAATATGCAGGATAGAAACACCAGATTACTTTCAGAGGATCTCCAATAAAACTAAGAACACACTTCTCATAGAACCCCTACAGGCTAGGAGAGAATGGCAAGATATATTATAAGTCATAAGAGAAAAGAACTGTCAACCCCAAATACTCTACCTTGCAAAGCTCTCATTTATGAATGAAGGTGAAATAAAGACCTTCCATGACAAACAGAAATTGAAAGAATATGTTACCATGCTTCCAGCCCTACAAAAGATGCTTAAGGATGTGCTGCACACAGAAACAGAAACATGGTCATCACTACAAAAGAAAGTAAAGGAATGAAATCTTCCAGTAAAAGTACAAAGGAAATGCAAAGAAAAAAATAAGAATGTTTAAGGAAAAATTGCAGGGCAAAGTTTTTACTTATTAGTAGTCACCTTGAATGTAAATGGCCCTCTCCAGTTAAAAGAAACAGATTAGCTTAATGGATTAAAAAACAAAACACATCTACTTGCTGCCTACAAGGAATACATCTCACTAATAAAAGTGCATGCAGTGTTGGCGCTGCAGCTCACTAGGCTAATCCTCTGCCTTGCAGCACCGGCACACCGGGTTCTAGTCCCGGTCAGGGCACCGGATTCTGTCCCAGTTGCCCCTCTTCCAGTCCAGCCCTCTGCTGTGGCCAGGGAGTGCAGTGGAGGGTGGCCCAAGCACTTGGGCCCTGCACCCCATGGGAGACCAGGATAAGTACCTGGCTCCTGCCATCAGATCAGCGTGGTGCGCCGGCCGCAGCACGCCGGCCGCGACAGCCATTGGAGGGTAAACCAACGGCAAAGGAAGACCTTTCTCTCTGTCTCTCTCTCTCACTGTCCACTCTGCCTGTGGGGAAAAAAAAAAAAGTGCATGCAGAATGAAAGTGAAAGGGTAGAAAAAGATATTCCATGTTAACAGAAACCAAAACAAAGCTGGTGTAGCCATCCTAATATCAGACAAAATAGACTTTAACACAAAAACTGCTAAAAGTGAAAAAGAAGAGCACTATGTAATAATTAAGAGATCAATTCAATAGGAAGATAAAATTATTATCGATGTATATGCACCTAATTACAAAGGACCTGGCTATTTAAAATAAATGCTAAGGGAACTAAAGGGAGGTAGACTCAAATAAAATAGTAATGGCAGATTTCAATACACCACTTTCAGCAGTGGACAAATCAACCAGACAGAAAATCAGCAATGAAACAGCAGAATTAATCAACACTATAGGCCAAATGGACCAACACATATCTATAGAAATTTTCATCCTATAGAATCCACATTCTTCTCAGCAGTGAACAGAACTTTTTCAAGAATTGACCACATAGTAAGCAATTAAGCAAGTCTTAGCAAATTAAAAAAAAAAAATTGAAATCATATCATATATCTTCTCAGACCACAATGAAATGAAACTGGAAATCAGCAGCTTAGGAAACTCTAGAGCATATGCAAACACATGGAGACTGAACAACATGCTCCTGAATGAACAGTGGGTCATAGAGGAAGTCAAAAGTGAAATAACTAAAATTGCGGGAACCAAAAAAAAAAAAGATTGCAATACAACATATCAAAATTCATGGGATACAACAAAAGCAGTGTTAAGAGGAAAGTTTACAACAATTGGTGCCTGCATCAAGAAATTGGAAAGGCACAAAAATAAATTAGCTATCAATGCATCTCAAAACCTAGAAAAACAACAGTGAACCAAACCCAAAACTGGTAGGAGAAAAGAAAAAATTAAAGTTAGAGAAGTAATCAACAAAATTGAAACAAAGAAAAAAACACAAAAGATTAGCAAAATGAAGAGCATTTTTTTTTTTGACAGGCAGAGTGGACAGCAAGAGAGAGAGACAGAGAGAAAGGTCTTCCTTTGCCGTTGGTTCACCCTCCAATGGCTGCTGCAGCCAGCGCACCACACCTATCTGAAGGCAGGAGCCAGGTGCTTCTTCTGGTCTCCCAAGGGGAGCAGAGACCAAGCACTTGGACCATCCTCCACTGCACTCCCTGGCCACAGCAGAGAGCTGGCCTGGAAGAGGGGCAACCGGGACAGAATCCGGTGCCCTGACCGGGACTAGAACCCAGTGTGCCGGTGCTTCAAGGCGGAGGATTAGCCTACTGAGCCACGGTGCCAGCCTGTGAAGAGCATTTTTTTAAAAAAATAAACAAAATTTATATACCATTGGCCCAACTAACCAAAAAAGGAGATAGATAGAAGGCCAAAATCAATAATATTAATGATAAAAAAGGAAATTTAACAACAGACACCACAGAAATAAAAAGAATCATCTGATATTACTACAAAAAAGCTGTATGCCAATAAACTGGGAAACCTAGAAGAAATGGATGGATTCCTAGATTCTTGGACACATACAATCTACATAAATTGAGTCATGAAGCATAGAAAACCTAAGACGACCCATAACCAAGACAGAAATTGAATCAGTAATAAAGACCCTCCCAACAAAGGAAAGCCCAGGACCAGATGGTTTCACAGTTGTATTGTACCAGACATTTAAAGAATAACTAACTCAAATACTTCTCAAGTATTCAAAACAATTTAAAGGGAGGGAATCCTCCCAAATTCCTTATATAAAGCCAGCATCACCTTAATTCCTAAACCCGGAAAAGACACAACAGAGAAAGAGAACTAGAGACCAATTTCACTAATGAACATACACACAAAAATCCTCAACATGATTCTAGCCAATCAAATCCAACAACACATCAGAAAGATTATTCACATGGACTAAGTGGGATTTATCCCTCATACGTAGGGATGGTTCAACATTCGCAAAAGAAAAAAATCAATGTGATACATCTCATTAACAAAGCACAAAAACCATATGATTATCTCAAAAGATGCAGAGAAAGGTTTTGACAAAATACAACAGTCTTTCATGATGAAAACTCTAAGCAAATCAGGTTTAAAAGGACTATTCATCAACAAAACCAATGCAATTCATCACAAACCTACAGGCAGCATTACGTTGGATGGGGAAAAGTTGAAAGTATTGCCACTGAGATCCAGAACCAGACAAAAATGCCCACCTCGGGGCCGGCGCCATGGCTCACTTGGTTAATCCTCTACCTGTGGTGCCGGCATCCCATATGGGTGCCAGTTCTAGTCCCGGCTGCCCCTCTTATAGTTCAGCTCTCTGCTGTGGCCTAGGAAGGGAGTGGAGGATGGCCCAAGTGCCTGGGGACCTGCACCCACATAGGAGACCAGGAAGAAGCACCTGGCTCCCGGCTTCGGATCCGCACAGTGCCGGCCGTGGTGGCCATTTGGGGAGTGAACCATCGGAACGAAGACCTCTCTCTCTCTCTCTCTCTCTGCCTCTCACTGTCTATAACTTTACTTGTCAAATACAAATAAAAATTTAAAAAAAAGAATTCCCACCTCACCATTACTATTCAATATAGTATTGTAGTCGTGGAAATTTTAGCCAGAGCCATTGGGCAAGAAAAATAAATCAAATGAATACAAATTGAGAAAGAGGAAGGCAAATTATCCTTATTTGCAGATGACATGATTCTATATATAGGGGATCCAAAAGACTCCACCAAGAGATTAATGGAAATCATAGAAGAATTTGGTAAAGTAGCAGGATATAAAATCAATACACAAAAATCCATTCAAGATGGATTAAAGACCTAAATATATGACATGATACCATCAACTTACTAGAGAACATTGGGGAAACCCTACAATATATTGGCAAAAGCAAAGAATACTTGAAAAGACCTCAGAAGCACAGGCGATTAAAGCCAAAGTTAACAAATGGGATGGTATCAAGTTGAGAAGCTTATGTATTGGAAAAGAAACACTCAGCAAAGTGAAGAGGCAACTGACAGAATGAGAGAAATTATTTGCTTGCTATGCAACTGATGAAGGATTAATATCCAGAATATATAAAGAGCTCAAGAAATTCAACAACAACAAAGCAAGCAATCCAATTAGGAAAAAGAGCAAAGGACTTGAAATGAGATTTTTTCAAAAGAGGAAATTCAAATGGCCAACAGAAACTTGAAAAAAATTCTCAGGATCGCTAGCCATCAGGGAAATGCAAATCAAAACCATGTTGAGGTTTCACCTCACTCCAGTTTGAATGGGTCTCACACAGTTATCTATAAATGCACAGTTATCTATAAATGGTGGTAAGGATGTGAGCAAGAAGGTACTCTAATCCAGTATTGGAAGGAATGTAGACAGGTGCAGACCCACAGTACCAACAGGCGATGTACAAAGTATCAAACATATACAAAATTGCCACCAATTTGTATATTTCATCCTGGAAGTGTAATAATATTAATCTCAACAAAACAATGATGGAGCTGCATAATTTCTTGTAAATAAATAAAATAAATATTATTTTTACCTAAGTTTTGTAGAATAAAAAACAATAGAAGTAGGTAATAAGTGCAAAACAATGACTTCCATCATGAAGCTGAATTTTGAATGTTATCATTGACTTTTATACAGTGAGGATTTGGATTAGTTATACAACTAAAGTTAGTGGAATAAAATTGATGGATGGACCCCACTGAGCATAATTGTGGTGAATCTATGAAAGAATTAATGATCTTGGATATTGACTTCATAGTAAATGAGTGGAAAAAAGAACATTTTTGTCCTATTAAACTTAGGTGGCTCCCAACATATTTTCTAAATATATTAGTCTTTATCCTATTTAACAATATAAATATTTGCATATTTATCTTGCATCACACTTAAGAATGTATGGTCCTCCATCTTGTGTTTCATTCCTATAACTATCTCCAAAAGTATGTATTCAATATCAGTATTTCCATTATTTTTGCTGATCTTAAATATTGCTGGAATAACAACCCCTATCACATAGGCAGTTCAACTCATTTTTGGGAGATTTCAGCACAATTGAGAAAATTAGATCATTATTAATAAAAGGTTGATCATTTTCTTAATTTTCTATTTCTCTTTGTCTAAGATGCTTGCATTAAGGATCTTCATTAGTTTCTTATGCTTTATAAGCTGTTCAAATTGAAAAATATACTGTGTCTAGTTGGAATAGGTATAAACAAATGAAAAAAAAACATACCTTATATTGTGTTGTTATGAATACTTCCTTTGACTGAAATTTTAAAATGTTTTTACTTACATGTGTGTGTTTTTTTTTTAAAGGATACTGGAGTATGAACATGGTTAACACCACATTACTCTGTTATAAGCTAAACAGTGTTACAACTGGGTTCTTCTGCTACTCATTCTAATAGATTCCCTGGGAGGAAGTTTGAGATTAAAATACTTCAGACAGAAAATCATCTGATAGCAGGCCATGCTGTAGTGAGACTTCAGGGCAGGTAGATATGAATTTTTTAGTTTTTATTGCCTTCTTTACTTGCGAAACTGAAGTTTTCCAAAACAAAACTGTTTTCCAAAATTCACTCTAATACTGGTATTTTTAAGAGACAAAGGTTGAATGCATCTTTGACCTTTGTGGAAATGAGATATTTGTACATTTTTCTCCATTGAAACTTTTCCTTAACTCATTCTTTTCCTGACTGGTAGTGCTTGCTGCTGCTCCCATCCATTTGGCTCACGGTTTTGGATGTGGTTATCAGCAGCTGAAATCTGCTTCTCCAATACTCAATGCAATGTGTTCAGCAATATTTCAAATGGACCTCAGACATGGTGTGGAATATCTGATCACTTGATCAGCACACTGGCTCATGCACCATTAAATATGCACCTTCGTTGTAAGTGATGATTCAACTCCAGCAAGAAATGATGACAGCAGAAGACAGTAACATAATCCATGTAGTATAAGCATAAGTTTAAAGACTCTATATATACAAGACAAAATATTTTATCTTTCTTTGAAAATGTATAATGATGTTTTGATACTTAGAAAACATAAAAATGTCAAAATTAAGGATATATTTTTATTACAGTTCTTACAGAGGGTGCCTTTTACAATTACTGCTGATTGATTTAACTGTGGGTGAATATATTAGAACAATGTTTTTTATGCTATTGTCACATGAAATTTAAATGTTATGTATATTTGCATTTTTCTCCATCCATGGATATTTCAGCTGAGATCCATATTAAATTTGATAAGGTTTTAGAAAATTCCAGTTCATCTCTAAATGCTTTCTGTGGAAATCTTGCTGCCATCCTCAATTACTTCACAAACTGATAGAACTTGGCATGTTTAACTGATGAGGGTCCCGGAATTGTGATTAACATTACAAATGGAAATGGCAAAAGGCAAAGTTATGCGAACAACTATGTGTTTATTCAAATGTTTAAATTAGAAATTTCAGAAAACCAGCTTCTTAGCATTGAATTTAATCCCTTAAGAAAATGGCATCTGCAAAAACACTGACTTACTTTTGCCTCTTTTAACAAGCTAAAAATAAATTGCTAGTTTAGAATCAAAGAGTTTTGGTTGAGAAATACACATTTTTGTTTTATAATTTGAATTGCTTTATAATTCATTTTTCACAATTCAGTACTGTGATATTGGTATAGGATTTTTAATGAATTCAATAATATGCCAATTTGATGTATTGCATAAGTGAATTTCATGAAATAATATGAGACAGTATCAATTTTGAATGAAGCTTTTCCATTCCTTTATCAGTATTAGCAAAAGTTAGGCCAGTGATGTATGCCAGTATCTGTAAATGCAGAAGGGAAATAATTAAAATTGTTTACAATAGATCAATATTTGATTGTTGTAAGATTGCTAACTGCTGTCCAAACAAATCACAGCATTGAATGACCTACACAGTCTATACTGAATGTTATTTTAGTAAATATCTTTGTAAAATAGTATTTTCATTTTGAGCACATTATTATGGTTATGTAGTTTGCAGTGAAATATTGTATTTAAAGAATAAATTTAAAGGAAGTCTAATATACAACTGTACTTATTATTTAAAGAACTGTTTAGTTAAAATTGGTTTGCATTATGGGCTTTAGGTAAAGGTTAGGTTTTGTTAGACACATTCCATTTTTTTATCCTCTTGTAGATGGTTCTGATTTTCTAAATTTATTTTTTGGCTAAAGTGACATTCAATAAATTGTAGACCGCTGATGGAAAAATTGTGTTTTCTGTGTTTTTATTGTATTTATTAATACATTAAATTATCAGGGTCACAGCAAATGTATGATAGTTATTACAATACAATTCTCATGTTAATGTGATATTAATTCAAAGAGAACTGATTCAGTGTAGTTCATTGATACAATTAGAAAATATAGTATGCTTTTATTTCCTCCAACCCACCTGCCTGCTCTCTCTCTTTTTTCCTTCCTTTCCTCCCTACTTCCTTCCTTCCTTCTTTTCTCTCTCTCTCTCTCTGTCTCTCTCTCTCTCTGATAGGGAACCAGTTCCAAATTATCAATAGTTCTGTTGTATTGCTAAGTATTATTCCACTCTCTTTATAACAATTTACTTATTCATTCATGAGTTGATAGACCACTGTATTTTTAATCAATCCTGTCTATTATAAACAAAGCTGATAAAAATAGTCACATAGAACTCTTCATGTGGATTTTTTAAATGTTATTTTTTTTGTTTTAACAGGTTCAATGCAATTTCTGAGAATATAATTGTATTCTCTTTCTGCCTCCATCCCTCATTTTGTTCTGCCTCTCACCCTTCCCCCACTTAACTTTGAGATAACATATCTTTAATTTACATTGCAGTCAATGGCTTAATGCTCCAGCAAATAAAGAGTTCAACAAGTAAAAAGTAAAAACACTCACCAGTTTAGCAGAAATGTAAGCAAGGGCTATAAACAGTAGTCAAATGTAAAAATGACTATTTCACTCATATTCAATAAATTCAAATCAAAGATCATTAAAACATAGTAGTATAACATTATCAACTATTAGTTTGACAAATGTACAAAAGACAGTTTGACAAAACTATATTTTGGGCAGAGATCCTAAAAATGTATCTTGAATATACTTGAGTTCACTAAGTATAAGTGCATATCCAATATTATAAGATGTGCCAGCAATATTCTAGAGTCACCTTATTGTTCCAATCTTCACCAGCCTTGTAAGAGAGTTTTTGTTGGTTCACATATTTGGCCTGAACTTGATGTTCTCAGTCTTATTTTCTCTTTTTAAAGTTTATTTTTCTGTTTGCTTATTTATTTTTATATGAAAGTAGAGAGAAAGACAAAGAAAGAGAAAGAGAAGCAGAGATAACCTTCTATCCTCTAGTTCAATCCCCAAATGCTCACAATAGCCAGGACTGGGCTATGCTGAAGCCAGAAGTCTGCAACTCTATCTAGTCTCTCACATGCATGGCGAGGACCCAAGTACTTGAATCATCAACTGCTGCATCCCAGGATACATTAGCAGGAAACTGCATTGGAAGAAGACTAGCTGAAACTCATACTAGCATCTCCATTTAGGGTGGGGGCACTTCAAGTGGCAGCTTAATGTATCACACCATAAGGCTTGCCACTCAGTCTTATTTTTTTTTAAGATTTATTTATTTATTTGAAAGTCAGAGTTACACAGAGAGAGGAGAGGCAGAGGGAGAGAGCTCTTCCATCCACTGTTCACTCTCCAATTGGCCGCTAAGGCGGGAGCTGCACCTATACGAAGCCAGGAGCCAGGAGCCAGGAGCTTCTTCCAGGTCTCCCACACGAGTGCAGGGGCCCAAGGACTTGGGCCATCTTCTACTGCTTTCCCAGGCCATAACAGAGAGCTAGATTGGAAGTGGAGCAGCTGAGACTTGAACGGGTGCCCATATGGGATATTGGCACCATGGGCAGCAGCTTTACCTGCTACGCCACTTAAATGTAGCCATTTTAGTATGTATGAGAAGATTTTGAGTTGATTCTAATTTATATCTCCCTAATAATGACACTGTAGGTCACCTTTTCATGTTTTATTTGCCATTTATACCATTCTTCAGTTATTATTTATTCAAATATTTTGTTCTTTTTACTTAGAATGTGAGCCTTTATTAATTAGCTGGAAGAATCTGTTTTATATTCTCAATACAAGCCCAGTTTCAGATTTGTTTTAAAAATATTTCTCTCAGCCTGTAGTTTCTTTGCATTTTTTAACAGTGTCTTCCAAATAACAGATGGTTTAATTTTGACTGTGTCCAATATTATCACATATCAGCAATCTTTGTTAAACCTATTAAAATGTATATGTCTCCATTTTATTAGGTGTTATTTAAATATCTCATTAGAGTTTTTGCTGTTTTTGGCATATGAATATTTCCAATATTTATTAATATTTTATCAATGATGTCATACATTACATTTGTTTTAGTTTTTAATTTCTTTTAATTGCTAGTATATAAAAATGCAATTTATTGATTTTATATCCTGTGATGTTTTTGACTGACATCTTGTTTCTAGTGGGATTTCAGTAGATTTTAAAAGATTTTTGCACATCAAGGATCATGTTTTCTATAAATTAATATTTTAATTCTTTCTTTCCAGTATTGACATTCTTCATTTTTTTCCTTTCCAATTTCTTTATTGTATCAAATAGGTTGTCTGCGAAAATTTTGAATGGAATTGGTAAGCAAATACATCCTTTTATGTCTTCCATATCTTTCGTGAAAACATTCACTCTTTTATCATTAAATATCATATTACCTGAAACTGTTTTGTAGATGTTCCTTGTCAAATCAAGGAAGTTCCCTTCTATTGTCTGTTAGGAGAATTTTTATCCTGAATAAGTTATTATTTTCTAAAAATACTTTTTCTAGAACTTTAAAGATGATTATATTTTATCTTTTGTATTGATATAATGAAAATGTTTTCTGTTCTTGAAATAAGCTTTTATTAATTTTATGAATCTCAATTAGTTATGATGTATTTTACCTATTTACAGTCATGTACTACAAAACATTTTGATCAATGATAGAGCGCATGCATTATTGTGGTTATATAAAATTATAATGGAGCTAAACATTCCTATCACCTAAACATTCCTATCACCTGTTATAGCTATTGTGACATCACAGTGAAATGTATCTCTTACATGTTTCCGATGATGCTGATATAAGCATACTTACATCACTGTCAGTCATATAGAAGTATGGAACATATAATTATGCATAGCACATAATACTTGGTTATGATAATATTTGACAAACTATCTTATCTCACTATAATATCTTTGATTGATGTTTACATTATCTAATTTTGTGAAAGCATACCCTCTGTTGTTCACCTAATGACACATTTCACAGAATTCATCCCCATTGATAAGTGATATAAGAGGTGCTCTTTTATTAATTTTATCTTTTATAATATTTTGTTAATGGATTTTACATCTTAATACATGGAATATCTTCATTTATAGTTTTTTTCCCTTATAGTAAGATGGGTACATATGACTACTACAACATGTCCGCTATACTTGTGATTTTGTAATCCAAAGTCATACCACTAGTAAAGTTTTTCAGCAGTGAATGTCCTAGGAAGACCTAGAGGAGACAGAGAAGAGCTGATGATATGAGAGTTATATCAATGTAGGTAAACAAAGATGTCAACAATCATAGTTTTAAGCATTATAAGAAATAGGATGACAAGCTCTCATCTATCTGTTGAGCCTTAAGTTACCTCTACCATTACTAGACAGCACAGATTCACAGAATGGTCCCCATGTGTTGCAAAGCAAATGCCTTGTGAAATAGTTCAAGTGCTGAAGAATGATCACACTTATCCTTTAATATGTCACATTTTTCATTACTTATTAAAATTATGCATATATCTAATTGTAACTTCTGGTTTTGATGTGTGTGTTTAATGTGAAATGTTTGCCATCATATTTTGGTCATAGTGGCTTCGTTGTAGGATACCAGTCTTAACAAAAATGACAATTTCTCGATTTTTTTAATCATGCAGTTTAAAGTACTATCTTTCTAATCAATATCTATCACTTCATCCTGTTGTTGATTCTTTCCTGAACTTATAATTAGTTAAAATTTTATTGCTTCTTTTGTGCATTATCTCTTCACGACAGTGTGAATAAGTGTGTCTTTATTAATGTTTTCTTGTGTGTATCAAGTGAATGAGATATAGAATGACAGAATGAATTAATTTTATTTTATTTAAGATGTGTATTTTGTACATTTCTAAGAAATCTTGAAATTACTGGATATGAGTCATATTCAATAAAGCTAAAAATATCCTGTTGAACTACTGAATGAGGGAAGACTATCCTAATGGGAACCACATGATTTTGGGCCTGGAATAATGTATTCTTGGTAACTCTAAAATATTATCACTAGTAAAATGTAGAGAGCAGTTTTTAATCTGAGATCTCAGAATGTGATCTTTCCACTAAGGGTATCATATAATAAAAGCACATTTTGTGGTTTCAAGACAGGAATTAGAATTGACATAAAGAAATGCTGATAATAGCACAGGAATTCTCATATACAAAGAACCCTAAAGGTATTATGAAAAGAAAGAGAAGCGATCACTGCCTTATTGGTTATTGAAACAGTCAGAAATTTGCATTAAATATGGGATGAAAGTTAACCTTTCATTAAAATATTTTAAAAAAAACATGGTTAAAGTGAACCTATAGCATTCGCAGAATATGCAGAAATGACATGACTGATTCTTGAAAAGGATGACAACAAATAAAATGCATCTCATCATTGGATCTATTCCATAGCAAGATTCAATAAACTGAATCTGTCTAAGATGAAAGAAAGGAATTTGAAGGATGAATTTCTTTCTGTAACTATATACATTAAATTATGCCATCTTATCCTACCAACAGATTTTACATGATTAAAAATTGAAATGTTAACAGAGCACTAAATAGTATTTGTAATTATATCCACTTATGTTTCAAACAGTGTGAAATACAAACAACTCTATCCACGATCGCTTATAGCAGCAGATTTGATCAATGATTCTAAAATTTTAAGATTTTAATTAGTTTCTATTTTTTGTAAGCACATTAATTAGTTTTTCAAGTACAACACTTAGAGTATAATGTTCACACTATCAAGAGAGAAAGTGATCAAATACAGTCTTAGGAATGTATCAGCAGAGAATGTCAAAGTGACTTGTTAATAGCTGAACAATATTACATACATTCTTTTTGTCAGATAGAAATGAAAAGCAGCTAAGCTATAAGAACAGGATGTACATTTATGCATTTATTGTAATTTTCATAGCTATAGCATCATGCTTCTATGCTGTGCCCTTTCCACGTTATTACCTCTTCTTGGTAATCAACTATATGATTTGATTAGCCCTATAACATCTGCTTCTTTATCTTATTTTTGTTCTCTTCTCTCACTTTTCAATGTTCTTTGTTCACTTTCACTTACTTTGCCTTTCATTTCAACAGTTGTCAATTTGATCTTTCCTCTAATTTTGCAATACCATTACTTGTATGAGTAATGGTGTTTGGACCATTCTTACTTTTTTTAGTTCATTTAAACTTTGATTAAATAGATAATGTGCAAAAAGTTACTAAATACTCTGAAAAGAATGTCATCTTATGTACTTTTTCATAAACTCTTTTATTCAAAATAGATGATCAGAAATGTTGCAAAATGTCAAAAATTCTTATAAGCAGCTACTGCTTGCCATTGTTTGTCAAATGATATCAATACTAATTATTTGGAGTATTTTATATGGTTTCTTGATATTTGTTTATTGATGGTTAAAGTGATTGTTTGAAAAGCACACTAAATTGAACATAAGGAAACTCATTTATAAATTAACAGGACAATTCGATCTTATCATTGGTAGCCATCATCATCATCATGATGTCCTTTTTCACATTGAAAATTATTCAATTTTAGACTCTAAAGCAAGCTGATATGTTATATGGTAATTCATGATGAAGAATCCAGGACTTCAAAAAGCTTACAATAGTCAAACTGACGGTTACAGAATGAAATACATTATTTATTTATTTGTACAATTTTAAGAACATAATGATACTTCTTACCTACCCTCCTCTCACCTCTCCCTCCCAAGCTACAAACCTCCCTTCTCCTGTCTTATTTTTCTTTTAATTTTTGTAATTATATACACTAAATTCACTTTATAATCATAACCTTAACCCTCCACTACATAAATAATTCAAGAAGTAGTAAATAGAAAAGCCACTGTTCCTCAGGAATATAGTCAAGGAATATAAACAAGAGTCAAATCTCAAGATGTCATTCTCACTCATACATATTACATGTTTTTATACTTTATTATTTACCACAAATCAGCCAAAACATATGATATTTGTCTTTTGGGAACTGGCTTATTTCACGAAGCATAATGGTCTCTAATTGCATCCATTTTTCTATGAAAGATGGGATTTTGTTGTTTCTTTTTTACATTTTGTAGCTAAAAGAAATCTTTGTGTGAATCATGAGATTTGGGACAAAATTCTAATGCTGCTTCCTGATAGATATGAACAAGTTAGTTACCTCATTCCAAGTGGATTCTTGAGTGATATATCCTTTCCAGGTCTGGAAATATGAGAGGAGGGTAGGTAAGAAGTATCATGAGCCCTTGCACCCACATGGGAGATCTAGAAGAAGCTCCTGGCTCCTGGCTCCAGATGGCCACAGCTCCAGACGTTGCGGCCATCTGGGGAGAGAACTAGTGGATGGAAGACCTCTCTCTCTCTTTCTGTCTCTACCTCTCTGTAACTTTGACTTTCAAATAAATAAACAAATAAGTAAATCTTTAAAAAAATACTAGATAAAATTGTGTCTATTATTTTTGACATTGGAGGAAATCATCATCTCCAAGTAAATATGAATGTAATGATCTATATTCATGGCAAAAATTAAGCTATAGAACACACTTAAATAATAACAGTTCTCAAACGTAATGAGAGAGAGGAGAGAGAGAGAAAGAGCAGAAATAATAGAGTCTGGTAACAATTTGTAGTAGCATAGTCAAGAATTTTCCTAATCTTTACAATTCCCATCCGGAATCTTTACCTAAAAGTAGGGGTGTGTGGCTTTCGCTCTCTCATTTCTGTACTACCAGAGTACCTTTAAAACTATTCGTACTCCTTGATTTGGCATCAGATTATATGGCTATAAATTCTCAGTGTCTAAGCAGCTTCTTCTGACATGCTTCAATTTTGTTAGTAAGTTTTGTATCATATAAGTCCATAGAATAGCAATATAGTTTATTATAACCAATGGTCTGATTGTATTTAATCCCTAGAAACTTTTGATAAATAAGTGAAAAAGATTTTATATCCAGTCCAGTAGACTTTGAAACTTGCATTCTAATCATGAAACTGCAGTAAAATCAGTAAAATTTTATCTAAAATACATGTAAATTGTAGTTCAAATGATTATACTGTGCTAAAAAAATGAACTATAAAATTCAAATTTCATTAGAATACATCAAACAGATTGAATTTGCTTTTCAACAGTCTATTAACTATTTACTTGGGGTTGATTTGACTTAAGAAAAGGGGAACACTCAACAACCCATTTTGTGCCAAAATTAATTCTAACAGTAATACATTTTGTGCTCCACTGACTTTCAATTTATTACCAGTGGAGCTTGGTTGATTGTTTTGATCTTCAGTTTATTGGCAATGAAGCAGGATTTACTGTGCCACTGCCTTTCAGAAACATAGATGTTACTTCATTGAGCTGGTGCCTCATTGTAAAGCACTACAAGAAAATAATTTAATTGTCTGCCTTTGTTTAAGCTCACAATACTTTTGAGTGTGGTGGAATGCTTAATGTCAAACTTGTCTCCTTGAATATATTTATTTTGCAATTTCAACTCTTTAGGAGGTAAAATATGTTAGTTTAAGGAACTGCCATTGCAATTTGATTATACAGACACCAGATGGCAGTGAATAGGTCTCAAGATAGCAGACAATAGAGTTCATGTAACTTTATACTGAAAGCGTTTTATAGCCTTTAAAAATTGTTAATATTAAGCTTCAAGCAGTACATTCAAAAGCTATTTTAAAAACAACTTTAAAAATAAAGATAAATTCTGTGATAGCCATATTATTTTTATATTTTCATTTCATTAAAAGCTTACTTTCAGTGTCAAAGAAAGTTTTTGTTAAATTATTCTGTTTAGACATTTGCTTCATTTTTTATAAACTCATCTTTTTCTTCAGTGTCAGAATTCTAGATATTCTGAAATAAGTCCACCTATGTTTTGTTTTCTTGTCTCTCACTAAGGTGTTTGTAACAATTTTATTCCATATTGATATGCACTAATGAAGATTGTGTCACATTTAGTTTAGCATAAACTCTTTCAAAATACTTTCTCCAGAAGATAATTTGTCAAATAAATTGTCTCAAAAGTGTGAATATTTTTCTTAACATATTCTAGTATAAAACTGTTACCTCTTAGAAGAATTTCTAGAAGGACTTTAAACTGGAAGGGCCCAATGTTAACAATTTCTTACATGAAATGTGGGAGACCACATCATATTAGCAATTGATAGAGAAGATGGTTTGTAAAGGGGAAGCAGGAATCCTCCAAAAATCTTACATAGGCCAATAAATGGATGGTGTTTTCATTCACTAAGACACACATATGGAGTAGAGACATGGCAAAGAAATTTTACAAATAATAATGGTGGTATTTGAGACACTGTGTATGTGAGGGCCTCCTGTGAATTCCAAGTAATGATATAACATTACATATACTAATTATATACATGTGTATCTGCTTTAAAATCATGAAAATTATCTGATGTAGACATGTAGAGCTGATAATTATCACTACTATACAGGTAACAGTTGATCCTACATTAAACCTGACAGAGAAGCACAAGTTTCTTCCAAAGAAAGTGGTCTCCATAAAAGAGATTGATAAGAGGCACCTCAATATATGGAAAGAGGCAAACATTCCAGTGTTTATGAAATCAAAGAAAGGAAAAATATTAACTAGCAGAATCAATAGTGGCACATTCTATGAAGGATTCAGCACACAAGAATGAAGGTCATTACCCACAGTTTTTGGCAATATATACTTTATTCACGTCCTCAGTGAGAGCCATTTCTGTGGAGTGGTGTAGGTAAGAGACAGAGTGCAGAGAAAGAAGCCGTCAGAATGACAAACTGATGAAAGATCACTCTACTCTTTACATGATTTGCCTTTGAGTGGATGCCAGTCTTTGGAAGCACACAGTATTCTACACATTAAAGAAGAGTGTTTGGCTTATCCTGACACTTGGTACATATTGCTGTGATTATTTGTGCCATGCAAAACTATCTTTATCTTTCTGATATTTTTCATGTATGGAGAAAGAGTTTGTATCTCTTTCAATTTTCATCCCAGATGGATTTACTTGTTTATGTATTTTATGTTCATGTCCTCTCTGTTCTCTCCTCTCTCTTTCTCTCTCTCTCTCCCTCTCTCTCTCTCTGCCTTTCTCTATCCTCCCCAGCCCTACCACACACACTTCAGCCTCCTTCAGGAAACACATATTCTCTCTTCCTACAGTTCATCTCAGGATGACCTGAGTGGTCTATATGTTCCTACATATAGATGGCCAAAAACTGGTTAAGACCACCGAGTTACTAGGTGATATACTTACGTTCATAAATTGTAAAATCTCATTTTACAACTGCTTCATCAACAATGACAAGTTTATTTTGACCTCTGTCAACCTAGATTCTTTGTCATCTCATAAATGATTCCAAGTCTGGAAGGTTTCTGTATAAGATCCCTCATATCCCCAAACTATATAAAATTCTGAGACAGAGAGTAGCAGCTTTTTATATGAATCAATGAAACATTATGGAAAGATAGTCTTCTCTTGGTTATTTCTTGTCCATCCTCTCTTGCCGCTTCTGTGGAAATAGAGATGTTCCTGTGCACATTTTCCTAGCATTCACAGAAGTGACTGGATTCAGACTCAGTCTCACTCATGCCATCCACTTGTGCTATTTATGAGTTTCTCATCTAGTGCCAAATCACATCCCTTGACTCATTACAAGACACGTTCCCAGCCTTCTCTAAAGGGCTATGGGAACTTGTGACTGCTCCTGCCCCTGTAAGTTATGATGATCTCTTGTTGGCCTTAGTACATTTTTCAGAAGCAAATAATCAATTGCTCTGAATTCATGCTGTACGCACATATTGTGCAAGAGGCATTCAGAATCCCTAGAATATATCTACAGAAATTTCTTACTTTTGGACCTCTTAAATATATCTTATTTTTTTTTTTTTTTGGAGATAAGTGCTTTTTGTATTCAAAGGTGAGGTAGATGACTTCAATCTATTTAGTCACATTGCTTAACCAGAATTTGGAAAATTATGCAGAAAAATACATTGTACATTTTATGACCAATTTTTGTGAAATGACTTTTTCCATTTTGTATGTATGTGGTTTTTACATTAGAGTGCAATACTAGGTAAATTATAACTCTTGGTATTAACCAAAAATAGCTTTGTTTTGTTTTGTTTTTAAAGAGCTGTAACTGACTTTTGACATCAGCATTCAACACCATTCAACACAATGGTCACATAATGTTGCGTCTACCAAAGAATACTGAAAAGACATCATCATTCTCCTGTGACTCTCCCCTTTGCTTATTCTCTTTCCAGTAAGTCAAGGGATCACAGCCATGGCAAGGTCTTACATTATTTTGTATTCTTCCCCACTAAAAGATTTCTGGTACAAACATTAGAGCTTGAATCTTCCAAGATCTTATTTTAATCTTGGAATCTTTAAAGATGAAAAAAATGTTATTCAGTAATCTTCCCCAAACACAACAAGTGAATCTGTGCTTTCTACACTTGTCTTGAAATCCTCTTCAACTACTCTATTCAGATTTCCTAAACTGTATCCATTCAACAGGAAAGAAACCTAGGGGCAAAAAGAAAAAAAAGGCATGGACTATAACACTTACTACTTAATATATTTACTTTTCATATCTACTTATACTGATTTAGACCCTCTTAATTGCCCATTTGGGTTACCTTGAAACACCTTATTGTCATGCTAGCACTTGCAGACTCAAATCCAGTAATTCTCTGCACTGTCACAAAGGCCAGGGGGATTTTCATGGTAAGAACAATTGATCTTGTCACTTACTCTAATAATATTACTTATGGAAGAAGGACAAACGGGGACAGAACTCAGTGTGTTAAAAGGCAACTAATTATCTTTGCAACACCCTATGATTTTTTTAGGTCTAGCCTTCAGTTTGGTGAAATAAATTATTCTTCTTTTTTATATTTTATTCTTCTTTTATATTTAATGTCAGTGGAACTCACTCAGTGCTGTTGAGGTGCAGATTTTCTGGTGTAGAAATCCAAGCCATCTTTGTTCACATGTTTGGTAGAGAAAATGTGAGACACAGAGTCAGCCCAGCAGGGGTAATCAATCAACCAGAGAATCTAGTCTTTTTTTTTTTTTTTTTTTTTTTTTTTTTTTTGCCTACTCGGACTTCTTGGAGGCTTGCAGCTTCCACAGAATGTTCCGAAGGATTAGAAGTATGTACTGACAATCTGTTAATGCCTGGGACCAGAAACTGACATACAGTTTCTGCCACATAATTCTCATCAAAGCTGTCATTAAGACCAGTTTGGATTCAAGAGGAATAGGATTAGTCTACTTCAGAAGTGAGAAGAGTGACAATGGATCTACAACATTGTACATAATCTACAACATTACTGTTTTGTGTAAAATAACTTTTTCAGAAATTTAAGATGATTATAATCTGACCACTTTGATTATTCTTTTCTTTATGTTTCAGAAATCTTGACGTTTCCTAACGTATTTTTTATCTAACAACTACACAAATAGGTACCATCCTAGGCACTTCATATCAATTGACTCATGCTTTCCTCTGTAGAATGTAGTCACTATTTTACAGATAAGAAAATTGAGGCATTGAGAGTTTATGTAACTTTTCCTAGGTTTCGACTTAGTAAGTTGAAGAGTTATTGTCGCTCCCCCATTCGCGGAGGAACGACACAGGACCCTGCGCTGTTCTTCTGTCTGCTCGGCTCTTCCCGGGTTTGCTGCTGGTCCTTCCTGAGTTGGCTGACCATCCTTCCACCTCCATGGAAGGGCGGTTCCCCCTGCCACTTTCCCCACTTCCGCGGGGGAGCGGCGCACCGCCGGGCGGCTCTCTCGGGGGCTGCTCAGATGTTATCCGGATGTTCCCCTTAGATGTTCCTGGTGCATGTTGTCTCTCTCCTCCTTTATAGTCCTCTTCCACCAATCCCAACTCTGCTACCCACATGCCGAGTAAGCTGCTCTCCTCCAATCAGGAGCAGGATCAGCTCCTGCAGGTTACTGGTTGAACTGGAGGCAGCTGTGTAGAAGTTGTTTACTCCTCTCCCAGTGCCATATTGTGGGAGAGCAGATGCATAGAATAAGTCTTAATTCCAGTAACTTAGTCTAGTCCGAATTGCTCCCCACAAGTTATGTTTGAACCTAAATAAATAAATAAATAAATAAAGTCCCAACGTTCTTGCTTTTAACCATTACTGCTAGATATTCTCTGCAAATGCTAGTAACTGTTTTCCTTCCTACTAACTTTTCTATGTAGCAGAAGTCAAAGCAGTTTATTTCTTCAAAACTGGGCCAGTTAGTACCTCCGCTGAAACATCTTTAGTGCTTGCATGTGCATCCTTATTAGCAGTCTATTCTTTGCTTATGGGTGGGTTTTGTCTATCTGTACACTAGAGGGCAGCATATGTGGCCTTTATTTTTTTGTTTGTTTGTTTGTTTTTAATTTTATTAAAGTAAACAAATTTCATTTATACAGATTTAGGAATTTAATGATACTTCCCACCCTACTCTCCACTCCCATCCACACTCCCAATCTTCCTCTTCCTCTCTTATTACCTCTTTTTATTTTTACAATGATCTACTTTCAGTTTACTTTATAATCATTAGATCAATCCTATACTATGAGTTCAACAAACAATAATAATAATAAAAAAAAACACTGTTCCTCAATGGTAGCAACAAGGGCAATAAATAATCAGTGAATCTCAAAACGTCAATTTCACTACTATACACTACACTTTTGGTACTCTATTAGTTACCACAGATCAGGGAAAGCATATGACATATGTCTTTTTGGGATTGGCCTAATTCACTAAGTATAATAGTTTCCAGTTGCATCCATTTTCTGGCAAAAGACACCTCAGCACAGTACGGGGCACTTGATTGATATTCTGTAATTACTTTATGTAAAAAAGGGGTGACTAGAGGTATCACAGTGAATGTAGTTTTTATTCTATATCTTAAAAGCTGGCACTGAAGCCCAAACAGATTTCATGTCATTATGTTCATTCTAGAGCATATTTTAAGAATACCTGTGAGGAGATGGACAACTATTCTCCCTAGGTCTCAATCATAATATATACATTTTATAAATCTCATGAATTTTTCCCCATGCTAGTAATAAGTAAATGTTCCACTTTGAAGGGAATGTTTTATTTTAGGAGCTCTCACTTTGTATGGGGAAATCATAAATGTCATACGTTTCTAGCTGAGGTTTCACAGTGAGACATTGACTCTATAAAAATTCAGTGGCACTGGAGAATACTAAGAATATTATTACAGTTAGTGTAGCTATCTGGAGAATGCAAAAAGTATAAAAGAAAATCCATATTTAATTAAAAATAAAATTGCAGGGCATAATACGTAAAAAAAGAAATGATATACATGCACAGTAATCATTTAATGCTTTATGAGAACATCTGGTCATCTTTCTAGATTTTAAATTTAGGTGGCAGATTAGGGAAAGACCTTCTTCCCCACAGGATACAATATAAAGTCAAAGCTTAAGTGATATAATGAGTAGATTTATGCAATTCAATTGTGGTGTCTCTAAACCTTAAAATAAAATTAAACTATGGAGAATGGATGGTGCTCAAAGAAGACAAGATCCAATATTTATCTGGTAATCAAGAAACTGTGCACAAAGAATTATGAATATGTGATATAGACAGACACTTACCAGATCATTTCTTTTTATCAGTAATCCTTCAGAAATACACACACATACACACATAGGTATTCCAAAAGTAGTGATTTTTAATGACCTGGAATTATTTTCTAGCTGGGTATATTCACAACATCTTTCTCAGAATGAATTAAATTAAAATGTTTAGAAATACACAAGAGGAATTTATGAAATAAAATAGCACCTAATTAGTGTTAATTTTATAGTTAATAAAAATATGGTGCTGACGAACGGAATTTTGAAAATATAGGAGGTAAAATATTTCAGTTATTTTATTGAGAAGTCTGTAAAGAATACTATAGAATCTGTCATAACGTAGGAGGTTTTTGTACAGCAGTTAAGATGATGCTTGGGATGCCCATCCACATCACATACAGTGCGGGCTCATCCCTCGAGGCCCACGCGCTGTCGGCATGGGTAGGGTGACAGTGCTCTTGGACAAAAAGCATAGGAGACAAGTTATGGTGAACATATCCAATTTATTAATGACCAAGCACACCTTTTAAAGGGCAGGCAGAGGGGGAGTAGCTAATTCAGGGCAACACTAACTCTATAGGATAGCGCCTATATTGTCACTGCTATGCTTCTCCAATCAGCTTGAAGTTCACTTAGGCTAGTAGCTTTCCAGGTGGGCCTGGGCCACACCCAGGAGCAATTTACCTGATTGGCAGAAGGCGGGGATGGGGGAAGGGGGAGGGGGATGTGCCTGGGGCTCCTGCCACCTGCCAGCAGTCAGGCTAACTGCATGGGCTGGGCAGACAGTCTCATGGGATCACCCACAATACAGAAGCGCCTAGATTCTGGTCTTGGTTATGTTCCCCACTCCAGCATTCTGCTAACACACACCCTAGAAGGTATCAAGTACTTAAGTTCCTGTCAAACACATAGGATTGGTTCCTGCCCTCATTCTGGTTCAAGCCCAATTCATTGCAGATATTTAGGAAGTGAAGCAGTGAATGAGAGAATTTTCTGTCTGTCTGCTAGTCTATCTTCTGTCTGTTTTTCTTGTTTTCAAGCAAATAAATAATATATTTAAAAAAGTAAAGTAGGGGCTGGCAATGTGGTACATTTGGCCTTGGCCTAGCTGATGGGGCCATTTGGGAAAGATCTCTTTCTTTCTCTGAAGCCCCACCTTCAAATAAATAAATTTTTTAAAAAAGTAAAGTAGTGGTGGTTATTTTCACCCTGGTAAAGGGCATGCCATACAGAAAATAGAAAGAGGGAAAGTGCTTCTGGGGCCAAGTGTTGAGATGCAACAGATTCTACACTCTGGTGTAGATCTAACTCCCTGCAAATGCACCTAGGAAAGTAGCAGATGATAATCCATCTGCCACCCATGTGGGAGACCTGGAAAGAGCTCCTGGCTCATGGCTTTGACCTGACCCAGACCTGGCTGTTGTGGTCATTTAAGAGTGAAGTAGCAGCTGGAAGATCTGCTGTTTGCCTTTCAAATAAATAAATCTTCAAAAATCATAATGTGAAAATATTAAAGCAGCAATTTTCAGTGGAATGTACTCTGAAATATTGTCTTATATTTTATATGTTAGACAATATTGTAAGTAAATTATAGGAGCTATTTAAAATTATATGAAATAATAATAATCTTAACAACCAAGGACTTGAATAGTCACTGGAAAGACATTAATTTTCTTATTTGTTCTACAAACAACAATTGCTCTCTCTTTGAACTTCAAATTCAAAGGTTATAAAGAATAATTTTGTAAATACAAAAGTTTCCTAGATAAAGAGGACTTATTGTGTGTTATATAACTGAAATATATAATTAATTCTTGTTTTGTTAACTTGAACACAGTTGGAATAATTATTGCTCAAATTTTTCCACTTTAATCTACTGTAGTTTAGGAAATTATTCATATGAATAAAAGACTTTATAATTTACATTCCAAGTCACATTTAGGGTCCCTATGCTTTGCTAATGATTTAAGTCTTAACTGACATAACATATACTTTATTTTTTAACTTTGGAAAGTCCATAAACTGTAATGTTTAAAATTATTATTTTAGTTTCTACAATCAATATATATTTGGCTAGCTGATATCAATGTATACAAAATTGTTAAATTATCTCTTTTAGCTATACTCCCGCTTTAGATTAAAAATAATCAAACTAGACTATTAAACATACTCATATCTGTTTCCTGAATGGGGACGAAAAATAAATAGATTAGGAAAGCTGTAAGTTCAATGCCTGTAGATGATAGCTATTTTTTTTTTTTAAATAAAATGTTCCAACAGCAATCACAGGGACAGGTGGTTAACAAACACTTCTGGAATTCTGAAACAATTCTGGTTGAACTCTTTGAATCTCCTTTAAGATGTTTATTCTTAGGAAGAATTTTATTTTCTTTCTCATTAAACTTTGCTTTAATGGTTCCCAAAATTCTGTGACAGATTTTAGTCAAGTGTTCCCATTAAAAAGTACTGATTTTTAAAAACTGATAACTTAAAAATGCCACATACAAAAACACCACAAATGCTCCACCAAACAGTCTCCTTTTCTTCTGAAGGTTTTATGCTGCATTGTTGCCATTAACCAGTCTTTTGCTATTAAACTTAAATGGCCAATTGAGACGAACAATTCTTTTTATTTATTTATTTATTTATTTATTTTTTGACAGGTAGAGTGGACAGTGAGAGAGAGAGACAGGGAGAAAGGTCTTCCTTTGCCATTGGTTCACCCTCCAATGGCCGCCGCGGCCGGTGCGCTGCAGCTGGCACATCGTGCTGATCCGATGGCAAGAGCCAGGTACTTATCCTGGTCTCCCATGGGGTGCAGGGCCCAAGCACTTGGGCCATCCTCCACTGCACTCCCTGGCCACAGCAGAGAGCTGGCCTGGAAGAGGGGCAACTGGGACAGAATCCGGCGCCCTGACCGGGACTAGAACCCGGTGTGCCAGTGCCGCAAGGCGGAGGCTTAGCCTAGTGAGCCGCGGCGCTGGCCGAGACTAACAGTTCTGAGACTGTTCTTCCACCACTGATTAAGACTCAGGTGGCAGATATTAGGCATAAGATTTATTTAGCCTTTGTGGCTTTCTGGGCAGGCTTGATGACCTTGCCAGCTCCAGTGACCTTCTTATCTGCTACTTTGATCATACCCACTGCAACTGTCAGTCTCAGATCATGGGCAGAAACAACCCAACAAGGACAGTCAGAGAAGCTCTCAACACACGCGGACTTGACAGCTACCGTAGCAATGATGGCAGAACCACCAGATTTCAAGAATTTTGGGCCAGCTTCCAGCTTCTTTCCAGAACAATGGCCAATCTTTTCCTTCAACTCAGGAAACTTGTGAGCATTGTGAGCTGTGTGTCAATACAGTAAAAGGTGTACACTGAACTGACTTGACTTGGCTCATTCATGAGATCACCTGAACAGTAAAGCCAGCTGCCTCCAATGGTGGGTAATTTTTGCTGTCACCAGCAATGTCACAATGATGAATATCTTTGACAGACATGTTGACCTTGAAACCCACATTGTCCCCAGGGAGAGAGTCACTCAAAGTTTCATAGTGCATTTTACCAGAATTTACTTCAGTTGCGACATTGACTGCAGTAAAGGTTACTACCGTGCCAGGTTTGAGAACAGTGGTCTCCACTCAGCCCACAGGGGCAGTACCAATACCACCAATTTTGTAGACATCCTGTAGGGGCAAATGCAAAGGCTTCTCATGTGGTCTAGTTGTTGGGAAGATGCAATCCAGGGCTTTTGGCACTGTGGCTCTGCTGGCATTGCCATCTTTGTGGGTAACTTTCCATCACTTGTACCACCACATGTTAGCACTTGGCTCCAGCATGTTTTCACCATTCCAACCAGAAATTGGCATAAGTGCTACTGTGTCAGGGTTGTAGCCAATTTTCTTTACGTAGGCGCTGACTTCCTTAATGATATCCTCATATCTCTTCTGACTATAGGGTGGCTCAGTGGAATCCATCTTGTTAACACCAACAATTAGCTGCTTCACATAGGTATGTAAGCCAGAAGGGCAGGCTCACTGGTCTGCCCATTCTTGGAGATGGTAGTTTCAAATTCCTGGACACCAGCAGCACATTAAGACAGCACAGCCAGCCTGAGATGTGCTTGTAGTCATGTTTTTGATAAAGGCTCTGTATCCTGGGACATCAATGATCTTCATGTAGGACTTGCTTGTCTCAAATCTTCACAGGGAGTTGGCAAAGGTGATACACCCTCACACTTGGCTTTTAGTTTATCCAAGACTCAGGCATACTTGAAGTAGCTTTTCACATCTCAGCAGCCTCCTTCTCAAGTGTTTGAATGCATCTTTTGTTGATGCCACCGCATTTGTAGCTGCGATGGCCAGAAGGGGTGGACTTGCCTGAATCTATGTGTTCAATGACAACAATATTGATATGAGCCTTGGCCTTTCCCATTTCGGCTTTGATTTAGTGGTAGTTTTCACGACACCTGTGTTCTGACAGGAACCTCAGTGCAAAAAAGAGGAAGAATTTTCTACTTTGGAACAAACTCATATGTTAGGGTGGCTGGCAAACCCAATTGGCTGTGAAAGAACCTAACTTTTTTTTTTTTAATTTGAAAGACAGTTATGGAGAGAGGTAGCGACAGAGAGAGAAAGGTCTTCCATCTGCTGGTTCACTCACCAAATGGCCACAATGGCCATAGCTGAGCTGATCCAAAGCCAAGAGCAAGGAGCTTCTTTTGGGTCTCCTATGTGGGTGCAGGGGCCCAAAGACTTGGGCCATTCTCTGCTCTTTTCCCAGGCACATTATCAGGGAGCTGGTTTGCAAGTGGAGCAACTGGAGACTTTAATTGGCTCCTGTATGTGATGCAGGCACTGTAGGCTGGGGCTTTAACCTGCTGTGTCACAGTGCCAGCCCCTGAACATAACCTTTTGAAATTGTCTATAGAAAACAGCTTTTCTAGATTTAAGAAACTATTTTTTAGAAGGCTGATGTAAGAGTGCCCACTAATGAAGTTATTTGATGACAATAATTATTTATTTTGAAAAACAATTTCATGAATCAAATATTTAATTGCAAAGTCCAGTTTTTGATTTCTGCCTGAGTCCTTTTTCCCCATAAGTATCCAGGGGCTGATGTTCTTGAGCTTAATGTCTTGGCAGCTGCCATGGCTAGTGAGTGAGTGAGCACGCTCAGTGATTGCCCCTTTGACCAAGTCTCTTTCAAAAGTCATATTCCTTAAAAGTTTCCTTAAGTTACATTATGGTCTTGAGAATTGTTTACTTCTTTAAAATTACTTGCAGCATTTCCAAGTATGTACATTTTATGATGCTCTTCAGGCTTATTTTTTAAATGTGGATGGCAGGGGCCCACACACTTGAGCCACCTTCTGCTGCTTTCCCAGGTACATTAGCAGTGAGCTGGATTGGAAGCAGATAAGCTGGGACTCAATCCAACACCCATATAGGATGCCAGCATCACAGGTAGAGACTTAACCTGCTATGACACAGTGCCAGACTCTCAAGCTTAATTTTTAATAGTGGATATTGCTATTTTTCCAAGTCATTATAGGAATGACATATTTCTTCTAATTAGAGAAAGACACACAGAATGCTCCTATTAGTGTATATTTACACACACATGCAATTTGGCAGGGGTTCTATGAACATACTGAAGTTTGTATTTATATATTATGCCACAGAAGTTGATTGAGCTACAAACTGTATGAAGAAATTCCACATATAATGAAGAAAACAAAGGGATATAAGAGTGAGGGAGATGCATAAAAAAAAATCAGCAAGGAAAGACTCTCAGTGACATCATGAGACTGAAGTGGTCAAGTGCTCTATAGTCAAACATCATCTGCTCTTTCTTTTAGAAAATTAAAATACTGCACCTCCAGGGCCAGCACTGTGGTGTGTGGGTAAAGCCACTGCCTGCAGCGCTGGTATCCCATAGAGGCATCAGTTCAAGTCCTGGCTGCACCACTTCCAATCCAGCTCCTTGCTAATACACCTGGGAAAGCAACAGAAGATTGCTGAGGTCTTTGGGCTCCTGCTTCCACTTGGGAGACCCAGATGAAGCTCCTGGCTCCTGGAGTCAGCATGACCCAGCCCTAGCCATTTAGAGAGTGGACCAGCAGATGGAATGAACATTTCTCTCTCTATCTTTCTCTCTCTCTCCCAGCTTCTAGGCATCTGCCTTTCTGTGATTCTGCCTTTAAATAATTAAATATTTTAAAATGGCTGCCCCCATCATTTTTTAAAGATTTATTTTATGTATGTGAAAGACAGAGCTACAGAGATAATTTATTTGAAAGAGTTACGAGAGGTAGGAAGGGAGAGAGAGAGAGGTCTTCCATCCACTGGTTCACTCCCCAAAGGGCCACAATTACTGGAGTTCAGCTGATCCTAAGTTAGGAGCCAGGGCTTCTTCCGGGTCTCCTACGTGGGTGCTGGAGCCCTAGGCCTTGGGCCATCCTTCACTGCTTCCCCAGGTGCATTAGCAGGGAACTGGGTCAGAAGTAGAGCAGCTGGGACTTGAACCGGTATCCATACGGCATGTAGGCGCTGCAGGCCAGGGCTTTAATCCACTGTGCCACATTCCTGGCCCTTACCTCTCCCCTCATCTTAACATTTCCTATTTTCAAAAAATTCCTGAGTATTCAAGTATAAGGAACAAACGTATATATGTTTTTAGGAATAGATAAGCAACTTTTTTCTCATCAGACCACAACTTTATCAAAAGCAATGGACAAAAAAAAAAAAAAAAAAAGAATTTCAGGGACACATTTTTTAAAAATTTTTATTTATTTGAGAGGTAGAGTTCCAGACAGTGAAAGGAAGAGACAGAGAGAAAGGTCTTCCTTCTGTTGGTTCACTCCCCAAATGGCCGCAACGGCCGGAGCTGCGCCAACCCGAAGCCAGGAGCCAGGGGCTACTTCCTGGTCTCCCATGCAGGGGCAGGGGCCCAAGCACCTGGGCCATCTTCCACCATTTTCTTTCTCAGGCCATAGCAGAGAGCTGGATTGGAAGAGGAGCAACTGGGACTAGAACCGGTGCCCAAATGGGATTCTGGCGCCACAGGTGGAGGATTAACCTACTGCATCATGACGCCAGCCCCAGGGATACATACTAATTCAAAGGTATTTTCAGCTAAATCTGTTAGGATTTTATTTTTTAACAATTTAAGTTTAATTAAGTAAAATCAGATAATATTTTAATTAAAAATCAGATAATATTTTATAATAGTTATGGTCTGCTGCATATTTACTGCCTTGCACTGGAACTCCACCAGGGCCTGTCACCTTTGCTGCCTCCACACCCTTTTCTCCTTCAACAACATCAAACTCCACAGTCTCTCCATCTCCTACACTGCACAGGTACTTCCCGGGGTTATTCTTCTTTATGGCAGTCTGTTGTACAAATACGTCTTCCTTGGTGTCATTTCTGTTGATGAAACCATATCTGTTCCTGAAATTGAACCATTTTCCTGTTCCCAAAACCTTCGTTGCGATGACCTTCTTGTCCCCACCGGCGGGAGCCGCTGATGTGGCTGCCCGGGCCACGGCTCTGGGCTTGGTTTTGGCAGTACTGAGGGCGGGGGTAGTGGGCAATCCTGGGTCTTGGCCTTGCTGCTCATGGTTGTGGTGATGGTGACGGGCCAGCTGCACTGGCTGCGGCTCCTCCCAGGGTGTGATGGTAACTAGGCCTGCGGCGGCGGTGGGGCTGTTCAAGGCTCTCTGGGGTCTGCTCTCCGCTCCTGCTACCGATCGAACTTGATAATAATTTATAATAGTTGTTTGGGTGTCTGGAGGTGGGCTTTCTCTTCTCAAAAGTCTGAAGTTCTAAGCAGAACGAAGCACTATTCCCCACGGTTTGTCTGTTTAATGGTCTGCTCTGTTAAGTTCTACAAACAAGACAAAGCCTTCAGCTTGCCTCCTAATGACTGCACTCTGTGACCAGGTTTGTTATATCTTGGTAATACCCAATTATAATGATTCCTTTTTCATTTCAGGAACTGAGATGTTTTCTTTATTGTTTAATAAAGATATTTCAAAACAGTGAGCATTCAAACAGTCTACTGGACAAATTTAAGTTATGTAACCCAAAGCTTATATCATAGGTAAATTCCCTTTTTCTTGGTATCACGTATATATTATCTCAGATTTGATGTTGCTTGCTCTCTGAGTGGTGATTTACTGATTGCGTGTTCACAAGGAGAAAACTGTGTTCTCATGGCATATGCCCAAGAATTCACCTTATGCCCCTTAAGATGAAAACATTGAGGAGAAACCTGGCACAGAGGCTTTGGAGAAAAGAAAAAAAAGATATGTAGCTTGACTAATTCCTGCACTTAGGTCTAAATAAATTAATAATTATGTCATCACCAAGGACAAAATTCAAGTCTCCAGTTCATCCCAAGCCACTAAGTGGAAATTAGTCCTAGTCTTTTTGCCTCACAGAATCTGATATCAGCACAAGGATGACATAAAGAGGAAAACAAATGAAAAAGGGAGGAGAAAACATTGCTAAATAGGAACATCATCTGTTGATAAGAACACAACTGTGAGATAAATGAGCTTATCACAGTAATAACTAAAGAAGACACCAGACAGACACTATGTATAAGGAATCTGAGTCACAACAAGATTGTTTTTCACACAAAGCTATTTCCTTTATTGGTGATAATTAAAGACTAGTAGTGAAGCAAAATAATGATGCTTTACGAGTTTTTATATAACGGCAAAGGGAACTATCTCTGAATGAGATCAATGTCAGGGGTTGCTGCATTTATTAAGGCTCACTGTCTGGTGTGCTCTCAAGTTAGCAGAGCTGTGCTTAGAGAGTGATGTCCCTGGTATATGCATCCTTTTATATTGCACCGTCTTCCAAAATTAGGACACAATTTCATCTCATTGTCTCCCATGTGCCTCTGATCATATCAAGTTTCCAACACATGTACTACCCTAAAGATGATTTTTATCTAAAGTAGGATTGATTGAATATCGATGAAAGTTATCACCCAAAATGGACTGTGATATTTTCCCATTTGGAGCAGGACACACTCAAATTAACAAATATTTGTCATCAGTAGTGACAATATAAAACTAGTTTTGTTTATTTCTGCCAAACCCTATACAACAGAGGCTGGGCATGGGGATTTCATTGTTAATACTGGAACACTCTCTGAACACATAAAGATGTCCATGAAGTGAGTAGATCATGAAACTCTGAATAAATCTGTATTGCTTCTTTTGTGTTTTCAGAGATATTCAATATCAAGTGCTTTATATGTATGACTGTTATAGTCATAGCTTTAAGAACTAGAATTAGAGGACAGCATTGGCATACTGGGAAAACTGCCACCCGCATGCCAGAGTCCCCTATGAGCGCTGGATTATGACCCAGATGCTCGACTTCCATTCCCAATTTCTACTGATGGCCTGGGAAAATCAGCAGAAGATAGTACAAGTGCATAGGCCCCTGCTACTCATGTGGGATACCTGCCAGAAGTTTCTGGTTCCTGGCTTTGACCTGGCCCTGCCCCAGTCATTGCACCCATCTGGAGAGTGAAACAATGGATGCAAGATCTCTCTCTCCTCTTTCTCTCTCTCTCTTTCTCTTGAACTTTGACTTTCAAATAAATACATAGGAGCCAGCACTATGGCATAGTGGGTAAAGCCATGGCCTGCAATGCTGGCATACATATGAGCTCCAGATCCTGTGCTAGCAATTCCACGTCCAATCGAGCTCCCTGTTAATGCTCTTGGGAAACAGCAGAGGATGGCCCACGTCCATGGGCCTCTGCACTCACATGGGACACTGGTAGAAGCTCTTGGCTCCTGTCTTTGGCCTGCCCCTGTTCCGGCTGTTGTGGCCATTTAGGGAGTGAACCAGTGGGTGGAAGATTCCTCTTTCTTTCTCTCTCTATCTCTCTCTCTCTGCAAACTTGTCTTTCAAATAATAAATAAATCTTCTAAAAAATAAATCTTTCAAAAATGGAGCTATAACTAGTACTGAAACAGTATTTTACACTTTGTGTTTCTGTGTGGGTGCAAACTGATGAAATCTTTACTTAATATATACTAAATTGATCTTCTGTATATAAAGATAATTGAAAATGAATCTTGATGTGAATGGAACAGGAGAGGGAGCGGGAGATGGGAGGGGCGTGAGTGGGAGGGAAATTATGGGGGCGGAAGCCATTGTAATCCATTAACTGTACTTTGAAAATTTATATTTACTAAATAAAAAATAAAAAAAGAAGAGGGCAGAGGAATACTCTTAAATAATGGGAAATCAGTAAAGAAAAGAATGGGAGCAGGTGTTCCTGGCTCTGGTGACCCTCTTGCTCACCCTGCCCCACTCCATATACACACATCCCCTGATGACATTTGCTATTCAAGCAAGTACTATAGTTAATCTGAACCATACACCAGTTTTGTATGCCTATGGGATAGGAATCAGCTGCAAACTAACACTACTGAAAGGCCTCTGTTAGGCATCCCTGGTGAGACATCAGGTGGAGGAGGAGCTGGACATGCGCACACAAAATACAGACAAAAAAAGGAAAGGACTGCATAAGGATGTCCCCCAGAAATAGTCAGCAAATGGTGAGATCTAAGTTGGTAGGCAGAGGAAAGGCACACTGCAGAGTGGGCTTGGGGCCGGGTGTGGAAAGAAAAAAAATGGAGCTAGAATTAGCATAACTAATTTGTTTTCACTATTTCTACAGAACATTTTTTAGGCTTTTCCAATTTAGGTGTCTTTATAATATAAAATGACATCATACTAGAAAAGAATGAAAAATAATATGAAATTCTTAAAACATCAAGAAACTTCTGGTAACTCATTATTTTTTAAGTAAAATATATAAACAAAATGATCATGTTATTTAGTGAACTACGGGGGATCAATATGAACAACATACATAAATAACATGACAACATTTTAAAGTGTTATTAGCTGTAATAACAGTAATAGTCATCTTCCATTGACTTGTTTCAAGAGTTTGTCATTTAAAGAAGAAAGTGAATATTTTGTAGACAAACACTCATTTACCTTTATGCTTTGTGTAAAATACATTGAGGCTCAAATTGCACTTGGGCAGGCAATTTTTGAGACCCACCAGAGAGCAAAAGACAAACATTTCATTTCTCAGCAATGTCTAAGACTCTATGAGGATACATATTAAGTTGAGAAGCAAAGTACTAATTTCTCTTGTCTTGAAGCTCCGCAGCAAGTATACTTGAAGTATACCTATTGAAATCTTAACCCAGATGCTGGGAAGTGATACCACCACACATACCACATGCACGTCACTGCTAGGGTCATTGTCCTTGATGTTTTTGCAAGCAAGATGCAACCACTCCCTCTTCGATCACTACCAGTTCCACTCTAGTGGATACAGCTAACTGAATAGTCCTCATTCATGTGCCTGAACCCCAGTAACAGAAAAGCTCATGACATTTTCACTATCTATAGTGAGGGCCAGGCTGTATTTGATAAGATGAGGGGTTTCTTGATAAGATGGGATTTCAGATGGCACACAGAAATAAATAATGATACATATCCTTATACCTCCCAATTCCCAACAGTCTAGCTGTGTCACTTTGCTTCCAGATCTTCATAGCAATTTAATGGAGGTTCATTGTATTCATAAGGCAATGTTATCAAATTTCAGTTCACTTTCTTTAAGATAGATAGGTAATAACTTCACAAATCTGAAATGCTGTTGACAATCTATCACTTCAGTTAGCAGTCAGACCAAGACTGAAAGAGAGGTAGAATGTGAATGAAATATGGAGTGGCTAGGGAAGAACATGGAAGAAATAACCAGGACTGGAATTTCAGTAAGAAGTAGTGATATCATAATTCTGTTGCTAACAACTGATTACAGCTCTTGTATGCGATCCAACTTGTCTGGTCTTAAGAATAATCTTAAAAACTTATTACAGGTGCTGGTGCTGTGGTGTAGCAGGTAAAGCTGCCACCCGCAGTGCCGACATCCCATATGGGTGCCTGTTCAAGTCCCGGGTGCTGCACTTCTGATCCAGCTCTCTGCTATAGCCTGGGAAAGCAGTAGAAGATGGCCCAAGTCCTTGGGCCCCTGCACCTGCATGGGAGACCAGGAGGAAGCTCCTGTCTCCTGGCTTCAGATTGCCACAGCTCCAGCCATTGCGGCAAATTGGGGAGTGGACCAGCAGATGGAAGACTTCACTCTGTCTTTCCTTCTCTCTCTGTGTAACTCTGACTTCCAATTAAATAAATAACTCTTTTTTATTAAATAAAGAACTTATTTCAAATAGAGATTTCTAAGGTCAACACAGACCACTGAATCTGAGATTCTAATGATTTTGACATGCTTATTTTCTCTGAGTTTTCAAGATAATTCCTATGCTCAGGTTAGTTTTGGAAATTCCTGTAACTCAGACTGCACTTGTTGGTGTTAGCCCCTAGATTACTGTTTGCTGATCTAAACTGTCTGGATCAGTGTTCACTTGCACAGTGTAACCATGATAATTACAACATTACCGTGGAAGAGATGCAAAGTTGTCCTTTGGGCTGTTCATAGCATTGGTTGGCCTGAACAACTTCTTATAGTACTAAAAAAGTAGTCTCTAGGACTTCCATTAATTTTTCTGGCCTTTAACATACAATAAATAAAAAAAAAAAACTTTATATGTCAGAGGCATGGCTTGTAAAGTCTCTTCTGGTCAGCTTTTAAAATCCATCATCCATGAAAGCGTGGTATATGATATTTATCTATTTAATAGGACTTCTTTTTCTGATTGACTGAGTCCTGACCCTATCATTTATATTAACATTTCCTCTTTTTACTGTTCCATAGATTTAGGTTATAGTTACATTTTAATATCAAAAAATAGAAGAAGTGGTTAACACTTAAATTTCCTTATTATGTGAAGGTAGAAAATAGGCATTTCCTGTGAAAGACAATGAATGGACTTTTGGTTAAAATTATCTACTTGCCTTTCCAAAGCTGTTGGCTTTTCATCTATAACTGGAAGAAATAGCATATTTTGGATTTAGTTATTTTCCTTTCTTGGGACTGAGGCGTATATGTGTGATGTGTGATGTGAAGCATGCTGGTGCATATGAATCTTTGTGTGTGTTGTGCATATTGGGTACAATGATAAGACTGGGTGTGTGATCTCATGTTTTTATGGAAGACTTTAAACAGATCTTCCTTGTAGCATTTACAGGAGGAAAAACATTTTGCATTTGGTGTCTTTTTTGATATTAATAGGTCCCTCAGATACTTACAAAATATCCGTCCAAGTCTTGGGCACAGGTGAACATTTTTGATTTCTTCTTCTTCCCCTATTGCTCGGTATCTAGAGTCTTTCTGAGAATAAATTCAATCAGGGGAACTGATATAAAGAGCTGTGGAAAAATCAAATAGTTTCTACAAAATCAAAGTTCTGAAAATGCCCTTGAAAGTTAATTTTCAGCCTAATCTCGTGCTTCAAGCAAAAAATGTTTCTAAATTTTCAACCTGCTGACTTTCTTTCCCTATAGTTTTAGTTACACTGAGATGTCTATTGATTCTTACTGTGGCATTTCCATTTCCAGACATGTCATTATTTTCTTCCTTTATAAACATTTTTTCTGACCTGTCATCTTGTACAGTAACAATAACCACCTAAACACTTATATTAATCTCAAATTATCTTGCATTATTTCTAGCTACTCTCATGTCTCTCAAAGGAAAGAAAAATTTTCTTAAAAGAAGTATACTTTCATATGACATTTTTTTTAACTATCCCAGACTTACAAACTCAGGGTTAGCATAATATATGCATCCAATGATTAATGCATGATGTCATTTAAAATAGTTGAGTCATAAAATTATTTGACGTATAGATATAGATATGATACGGATTCCCACTTTGACCTACATTGTTTTAAATGTGGGTGAGTCACAAAAAAGATCTGGAAAAAATGTTTTCCTTTCATTCAAAATATGCTCTTGACCACAGGAGGGAGAGTGAATAAAACATAATCTTGTTCAATAAAAATCAAAACCAGAGGAAAGAAGTGTTTTCATCAACTGCTCAGGATATAGGTCATAAAGACAACAATTTAAGGAAAAAGCTATAATAAAAAAGGTGAATCAAAAAAGGAAAAAGTATGAATAAGAAAAGAATGAGAGAATTATTGAATTGATAAAGAGGAAAACAATCTATAGGGTACTTCAAAAATTGTGGGAAAATATTAAAAAATAAGTTTATCTTGGTATAAAAATGAAATGCATTTATGATTTTTAAATGATATACCTGTTTCAAAATTTATTTTGGAGACAGCTCCTCATAAGAGGAAAGGTATATAATAGAGATAAGATCAAATACTCAGTATTTAAAATGATGGGTTGGCTACATTCTGTAGAACCAGCATTTAAAATCCCAGATACCAGCATATGGACTGTTCAGCTTGGGTACTATCCAAATAGTAAACAGACAATAAAAGTCAGTTTCAACTGGAGTCTCTTTTTTTTTTTTTTTTTTTTTTGACAGGCAGAGTGGACAGTGAGAGAGAGAGAGAGACAGAGAGAAAAGTCTTCCTTTGCCGTTGGTTCACCCTCCAATGGCCGCCGCAGCCGGCGTGCTGCGGCCGGCACATCCCGCTCATCTGAAGGCAGGAGCCAGGTGCTTTTCCTGGTCTCCCATGGGGTGCAGGGCCCAAGCACTTGGGCTATCCTCCACTGCACTCCCGGGCCATAGCAGAGAGGTGGCCTGGAAGAGGGGCAACTGGGACAGAATCTGGCGCCCTGACCGGGGCTAGAACTTGGTGTGCCGGCGCCGCTAGGCAGAGGATTAGCCTATTGAACCGTGGTGCTGGCCTCAACTGGAGTCTTTTCACTGAGGGCAAGGATATATAATAAGCTGTAACTTTTGATATAACATTTGATGAGGTAGGTCAATTGAAAGCTGCCCTTGCTGTGCGTGACACACAGTGGATACAGGGTAGTCCTCTAAAATCGTTTAACTTAAAGTTATATCCATTCTATGCAGAAGATGCTCTGAGATCCCATATTATTCCAAGGGCTCCTCTTCTAGTCTCCTAGGTTCCTATTCTATGAACACACACTAGAAAGGAACTGGGCAGTCATATGTCATATGATCCTCCGCACTTGAGTTTCAACATAATAGCATATCTTCCCTATCATTAGGTATGTTATATGGAAAAGAGGAGGTGATTTTCCAGCTATAATTGCAGACTTTAATATATTTGCTATAAGTTAATCAAAGGATCTTCTGCATCTGCCCGATTTAATTGGGTGGAACCACTTTAAGGTGGGGGGTACTGAGAAGTGGGAGACTAAAGTCAGAATGATGGAGAAGAAAAGAGAGAAAGAAAGAGAGAGAGAGAGAATATCATGTTGTGAAGTTACTGCCTAAAGAAGCCCAGGGCTGCCTCCAAGATGTAAGAGAAATTCTGGACTAGTGTAAATCACATTGGAGCTTTAGTTACACAATGCAAAAGAACCAAATTGTGCCCCAAATCAGAGATCTTGGAGTAGGACTCGGAGCATCCTTTTTTGATTAATGGCAAATCACTCCTCTTTTTCATTATTTTATTTCTAACCATCTTTGTCTTTAAACACAATTGCATTGATTGAGTCTTGTTATTTTATTTAGTCTGTCAATCTTTGTCTTTACATTAGAGTGTTTAAATTATTTGTCTTCAATAGACTTAGACAACATTATTTGGCTCTAAACTGACATCGTGCCATTTTTTCTGTTTCATCTATTGTTTCTTCTGTCCTCTTGTTCAATTTTTTTAAAAATAGTGGTAAAATTTATAGTATGAGATTATCATCTTAGTTATGTACAATTTGGTAGTGTAAGTTACAGTCACATTGATTTTCAAGAGATTTTTAGAACACTTTTTTTTTTTTGTCTTGTGAAACTGGAACTTTATATCCATTAAACTACCCTTCATTTCTTCCTTCTCTAACCTTTTCTTTTTTTCACAAATTCCAACTTTTCTCCTTGATCTCTGATCTGCTTCCTAAAATCAGAGTCCTTTCTCTCCAGCAGGAACTCAGAAATCCTCCAAAGAAGAAATCCAAGGCAATTGTATGCTTATCTTTTTTCTACATTTTTTTTTAGGAATCTCAATCCTATGGTTTTGTATAATAATCAGAATGTCCCTGTTTCATGTATTTTACCCATTTTTTCAGTTTTTTTAAAAGACATATAATATCCATGTTCACTAATTCCATCATGATTTGAAGCAGGAGTTCATATTAAATTTGTTTGTAAATCTTTGAACTGTGCCCTGCCCTGGAGCTCATGGCTGCTGTAGACACAAAAGTTGATAATTTATCTGAAGTCTGGTGGTTGCTAAGATTTTTGTCTGTTCCAAAGGAAACATGAATCTTGATAGTCTTACAAAAGTAGACTAATGGAACCAGGGTTTGAACTGAATATGTGAATATTACTACTAAGTAAGAAGCATAAGAGACTAGCAAAGTTTACATTTTCCATGCAGGACGATCAGAGTGAACAAAGATATTCTGTAGTTAAGAACTTCTTATAAATATGGTCTGGCTAGTTATGTGGATATGACCAATCAACCAAAATTCTCAGTACTCAGTACTTTATTGTTTATATTCGGTTTTATTTTACAAATTCATGTTGTTGCGGTATCAAAGATATCATCTAAAGCATTTATGCTTCTTCCAAGGCTATCAGATATGAAAAAAAAACAGAAATATACAAAATGTTTAAGGGACAGTACTGCGTGTGTGTGTATTGGGGGGGTCATCAAAAGGATTTATAGATTTTGGGATTAAAAAGTTAATTGGTTGGTAATACCATTTATTGAGTTGAAGAAAATTGAAGAAGCTTTATAAAAAAATCTTAATGCTTTATTTCAACATGTTGCATTTTGGAAATCTAGCTGGCATTTCCAATTGATAGTACTATTTTACTTGTAAATGAAATAGTCTTATTAAAATTCCTGCATTTGTTTTCTATGTTGTATGTAGAAAATTTTTAAAAAGGTAGTGGTTTATGATGTCAGTAATCACCCAAGGCTCTTGTCATGAGCTGCCAAGGCTATGGAAGCCTCTTGATTTCGCAAACTCCGATCTTATTTAGACAAGGCCATAGTCAAAGTGGAAGTTCTCTCCTCCCTTCAGAGAAAGGTACCTCCTTCTTTATGGCCTGCTCTTTCCCCTGGGATCTCACTCACAGAGATCTTTCATTTAGGTCATTTTTTTTTTTTTTTTTTTGCCACAGTGTCAATTGTTAAACCAACAACAGGAGTCACTGTGCACTTACTCCCCATGTAGGATCTCTGTCCTTCATGTGTTGTACTATGTGAATTAGAGGTATAACTAGTACTCAAACAGTACTTTATACTTTGTGTTTCTGTGTGGGTGCAAACTGTTGAAATATTTACTTAGCATATACTAAATTGATTCTCTGTATATAAAGATAATTGAAAATGAATCTTGATGTGAATGGGATGAGAGAGGGAGTGGGAGATGGGATGGTTGCAGGTGGGAGGGAGGTTATGGGGGGGAAAAGCTGCTATAATCCCAAAGTTGTACTTTGGAAATTTATATTTATTAAATAAAAGTTACAAAAAATTAGTGTTTTAAAAACACCCACAATTATTATTGCATTGTTTTTGAATCTGAAGTCTGAGCAAGGTTTATTTGGTTTCTATGCAAGGCTAAAGTCAAGATTGTGTCTGGGGATGTAGTCTTACATGCAGACTCAACTGGGGGATCTGTGTATGAACTCATTTTGGTTGGTGATAGAATTAATTTCTTTGCAGATACTGAATTACTGACTGGTAGCTTTTGCAAGATAGCAAGGAGAGAAAATTTTGAATAATTCTAATCTATGAATAAAATTACTCTTTTACATTGTAACATCATTACAAGAGTGGTTAGAAGCTAATCACACTTCTTCTCCAACACTCATAGTGAGAGGCTGGAACAGTGGTGATTATTCCAGGATTCTTCCCCAGCAGCTAAGTGAAAGAGTAAATATATCTGTTCAGGTAAGTGAAAACTTTTATAAGTATAGTTTATTTTCCATAGGACTGCGACAATTCTATCCTTTTCAGTGATGTATGGAAAGCAGGTATTGACCTTTTGTAAACAAAGAAAATGTAGTGCATTACTTAACTATTATCTTATTTTTGCTAATTAAAGCTTAAAGCTTCCTTATTCTATTTACATTTTTAGAGATGTATAACTCAATGATTTATGATGTATGCAATCCATATTCTGATTTTTTCCATGTGACCACTGGTGTTTACGTGACCTCTTACTGAACATATCAAGGCCATTACTGGATAAGAAATTATTTGTGCAAGTCATGGTATTTCAAAATATGAAGACAAATTATGTTCTATGCAACTAACATGAATGTGAACAATACTGACTTGGGATTTTGGGCCACTGTGATTAATTCTTACATGCCTTTACAATTGATGTGTCAAAAAATTCACCTTCACTGAAGCCTTAAAGGAGTATGCTTTATGGAGTCTTCTGAACACTTAAAATAATTCAACTCTGTGATCATTAATGTTGACACTGTAGGCAGAATAATTTGAATGATTATTGACTCTCTATATTTTTAAAGAATTATTTTGTTTTTGGAAAGGCATAGTGAGAGAGAGAGAGAGAGAGAGAGAGAAAGAGAGATTGTTCTTTCACTGGGTCACTTCTCAAATGTCTGCAATGGCTAGGTTGGGCCAGAACAAAGCTAGGTGCCAGGGACTCCATCTGGGTGTCTCACATGGGTGATAGGAGCCCAGACTCTTGGGCTGTCTTCTGCTGCTTTTCCAGGTGTATTAGCAGGGAGCTGGATTTGAAGTGGAGCAACCAGGACTGGAACTGACACTCTAATATTTGGTGCTAGCTTCACAATCAGAGGTTTACCTCCTGGGCTGCAGTGGCAGGCCCATGATTCTGTAATTTAAATGGTGGTTAAAGCTTTGTTTGGTAGAGAGAATGATGAGGAATAGAGATCTAGGAATCATTTTATTGAGAAAGACTTGGACACACCTACTTTAGTTACACAAGTGGTACACTACTGATTGGAGGAAAAGCATAACAATATAAAAGATTTATAGCTGTTTAAATAAATAAAGGAATTATAAAAAATTCAAATAGATAAACCAGCCAAGATTATGTACCTTAGCTGTTCCTGGGGTCTTTGGAGAAAGTGAAACAACGGAAAAACATGGAAGTTATGGCTCATGATTCAGTATGCGGAGAGGATGTTGATTGCAAAATGGAACTGGCAGATATTTCTGTGAGTGGAATATGTTCCTTGTCTGACCAATAATCACAATGAAGTTTGGCTAAAGTCCCAGGGGAAGAAAATCAGGAGATTACTAAAACTTGAGATTATACAGTCAAAGAATCATGACACTTTATGGAGCTTTACCAGTAATTTTCTGATAAAATGTTATTAAAATGAGTTTTACACATGAGAGATCTGGGAAATATTTCCTTTACACTAGATATTGCCAACTAGAAGAGTTTGTTTGATATTACTTAGGATTCCCCATTAGTTGCAGCCTTTGCGAAAGTACAGATATTCCGTGGTAAAAAATCTCAATCATTTGAATGGGATAAAAGCAGCGATAAACAACACATATTTTGAAAGAGAAATTTCCTATCCATGTTTAGATATTAAAACTAATATCCTGAGGCTGCTGAACTGTTGAGAATGCAAGCAGCTCTGGATTGGTTAGGTAATGATATTAATGTTTCTATCAAGTATATGCCTTTGAGGGAATGGGTAATTGATACTGTGATAGGCTGGGGCTTAAACGGCTTGATATCCTCTTGTAACATTTTTAGTGGAGGGAGGACAATGAGGGAAGCTGCTATAGAACTAACTTCTTGTCCTGAATGGAATTGAATTATGAGAACTGATAATTATTCAGAAGAAAAGTAATAAATATAAAAGGCATAAAAAAACCTTAGTTAATTTAAATGGGGTAGAAGTATTCAGATAGTTCAATAAAACATGACAAAGGAGAAATTGATGAAGTAGCTACCAAAGTTTTATTGGATTCTTGTAAAAAGACTAACTCTCCTTTCAACTCTACAAACTGTAATTGGACCACAGTGGATTTGTTCAAGTTTCCTATCCTTGATGAATTAAAACACACACACACACACACACACACAAACACCAACACTTCATAATTATGTAATAGATGAACCTACGGTTTTTGTAGAATCAATCCCTTTAAAACAGCTCAAGATACAGGAAAGTATTATGACTGAGGGATGGGAGGGCCATGATCTCCCAGTATAATCCCAAAGAAGAGAACTGAGTTCATTTAGTTGTTATAGGTAAAACAACCTAGGGATAGTGAAGAATTTGGCTGGTGGAATTGTGGTATACACTGTAATATATTACACAATAGATTATACCTAAGCATGCTAATGGGGAGCATAATTATGTTAGTGGAACACAGGTATGCAAAAGTAAGGTTTATAAATCAAAGTTTGGCTTTAAGTAGAAATATGTGAGGGAAGATAGACATTTCTTGCCTCACTTTCACTAGAGTATTATTGGAAAACATGTTACATATGAACGCATGACTTTTTTACCCAACTTGTTGGTGAAAGGCTAGCATGTGCATGCAGTCTTCATCTTGTTTAACTGGGCAATCAAATTGGAGGTTATACAAGTATGCAAACCTATTCAAGTGGCTAATAAAAAATATGGGACCTAGGGCGAAGGTATAAGCTTAAGACTTAATTAAAGAATATATATGTCAGTAAAGACTTCCTGCCTATATATCATCTAATTAAGAAACAACACTCGTGAAACAATGAACTAAAAAGCATCATGTATGATTGAGTCATCATTTACCTCACCATCTACCAATTAGTGAACTGATAAAAATTGGAATGAGCAATTGAAATGCCCACTTACAAAACTGGGGGTATTTTAAAAAGTAACGTGATATAAAGAAGAATCACTATTAGACAGAGTGCTGAAATATTTTTGGAAATTTAGCAAATGGACAAAAAAATGATTCGAGAAATTGCATGAACCTCTTTCTTACTTTTACAGGTTCTTTTTGCACTCTAATTCTATAGTGCTGAGTAACATTTGTGCTTTCAAGATATAGAATCAATCACTAAACACAATATCATAATACTATGTCTACATGGCATTTCACATTATCTAAAGGAATGATCAGTTCGAAGTGGTTGTTCCCTCTCTTACAGAATAAAATCAACATTTTTGGCTATTTTTGCCAGCATACCGGAGTCCTATAAACTTTTAATGATCTAACACTGCCATAGGGATATGGCTAGAAAGGCCAATGTTATATACTGTGGCATGGCGTGCATATCAGTCCTCCTGCTGAACATGACAGTCCTACCCTAGAAGATAGGATCTGGATGAAATATAAAGGAAAATATAAAATGGAGTAAGTTATTGCTGATGGGAAGGGAGCCAATAATGGATAATCCAAAAAGGAAAACCCAACAATACCTTGTATCGCAAGTGATGATATGGTACATTTACAGATGCTGATATGGGTGAGTCTTTTGAGTTATAGTAATCTCTAGTTTAGTTTGAAGCTGAAAATTTATTATAATCTGAATGAATTTAAGCAGATCTTTCAACAACTTGCATGCTTTTAAATTTTATAATTGATTAACATAGATAAACAACTTGGATTGATCTATAAATTTTTATTTCTGTTGGTCAAATTTTTTTCAATCAACATTTGCTTGAATAGATCACTATCATAAACCTACCTAGAAATATGGCTTTTCTGTACCCTGAAGACAGTAATTTCACTGTTTTATCCATCACAATAAAAATACTGTTGAATGTTCAATATGTTTTATTTTTCTTTTCAAACATTGTTTACAGTTGAGCTAACATAAGCAAAGACCAGAACATGTCAACCTGGAGCTTTCTGTGTCGATGACATTAATATTATATTGAGCATGAGCATTTGAAAGAATTTTAGTATTGCATTTTCTTTAGATCCCAGTTTTCAAATGGTATTTATCATAAAGAAACCCTTTGGGGAAGTAATATGCCGAAACTCTTGTCTTGCAAAAGCATTTGTTCTCCAATAAGATCATAGGCCTCAACAAGCACAGATGTCTGTTGCATGCCATATTTGCTAAAAATTTGTATGCTTTAATACCTACAGTTCATGGCATTATGGCTGCAGAATAAGAACTAAATAAAGTAATATTCAACAAATGGAAATCATTGTCAGTCCAGTTGTAATATAGTAAATTATGTACCTACCACACCTAGTCCTAGATGATGTTTAACCATTCTCTACCTGATTATTGATTTAAAGGTTGTAGTAGGTATCATTTTTTAAATATTTTTTCTTTTCTAGTTACCCAGTATCTTCCTCACCTAATTATAGTCAAATAATCATTCTTTTAATCTGTGGCAACCCCAAAATCTGGTGGAGTAATACAAATAGCCTACATTTGCTACCTAAAGAAGAGAAGATGGTACAAATGATAATAATTATTAGAGAGTGCATATGGAAGCTCTTTGGCATTTGCAAACTCAAGCATATTTGCTCATGACTACTACATATATGGCACTATCCAGGGAACTCAATACTAACCTGTTTCATTTTGTGCAAAATTAAGAATACAGATGTAAATGCGTTTTTGGCTCTCTTTGAGAATATCTTAAACGTTGAATGCTTTTTTTTTTCTTTTCCCAATTTTTTTCTCTTTTCTCAAATTTTCTATCACGTGTTCAGTGTTTGGTAACTGAAAGGCCACAGGCTATACAAATGCAAAGCTTTAGTACCCATAAGTGATACATAACAACAGAACTGAGAAAGAGTAGGCTTTGGCTTTCAGAGAGAGATCAGATTGCCAAATGTTGTCCAATGTGTAATTGGTAAGATCCATTTAATTGGTTTTAATAGATTCTGTGGTAATACTGATCCTGATGATTAAACACATAATTATGCCTTCCTTAGATCAACTTTTCTCCTTGATGGTGGCAAATATGAGTTATTGTTTACTGTTTCAGTTTATTTGAAGGAGTTTCCAAAAGTAAAAGGGAAAAAAATCTTTTACTAGAAATCAGAAGGAAGCAGAAAACAATAAATAAGAACAGGTATATGCAACAATGTTCAAAAAAAAAAAAAGTCAGAAATAGGATATAAAACTCTCAAACCTAAGACTCAATATATATATATGTGTGTGTGTGTGTGTGTGTGTGTGTGTATGCTTAGGTGTGTGTAAGGAGCCTATTCACTGACTCCAAGAGAACAGACGAGATCATGCAGAAAAACAGGACAGCTAGAGAAGATAAAAGGGGTCAGGATCAAGGATTCTCAGGGGCAGAATTATTTTTACTTGATATGTAGCATTTTCATATACTTTAGAGATTATCAGACTTCTCTGGTTTCTTGTTAGATTATGTACTCAAATCTCATGAAAAATGTAAGTGAAGAGTCAAAGTATACTGGTAAGATAGTATTAACTTAGGACTTTTAATATCCTGACCTGGTTCTCTAGTGAAGATTTAATAGCTAAACGTGTGCTGTGAAAGCAATATCTTATTACTATTTTCTTCCAAGAACACAATTATCACTGTATATTCTATTATGATCTTTAATATGATAAACAATTAAAAGATAACTCTAATAAAGCATACCAACTCTAAAAGTTAATAGTTTATTTTCTATGTTACTAAATTAAAAAATGAGTTATCAGGGAGAACATAAAGATTATTAAACGTGTTTTCCAAAGAGAATTATGGGTTACATAGACACATAGACAAAGAAATTTCTGTTTTTTCTGTACCTCATATTTAAAAATGACAATTATATTAATTAAAACTATATTTAATCATATATTGGGGTGTTATTAGTGGCTGCTTATTTTTTGGTATATGAATTTTCATTTTTGGTTTTTATAATATATTTTCCAAAAGTTGACTGTCTTGTGAGATAAAATGCCAGATGGTCAAAAAAGAATGGAAAAAACAATATCCATAGGGGACATTTTAAACTATGTGAGAAAAGATGTATAAAGTCTCCCAAACAATGCAGTGTATTACATTCTATTTGGGCTTCAATGATAGAAAAGGTCAAGCAATATTTCATCACTTTATGGTCACATTTACAAAGATATTTATTTTATTACTCTGGAAGATAGAGAAGGTAATATGAATAAGGGAGAATGCTGGATAGAGAACCCAGGAAAGTCACTATAAAAGACAATGTTATGCAAGAATAAAACTTCATATTAACTTGATAGTAGTCTTCATTAAAAAAAATTTAAAATTTCAATACACAAGCATAATTGTGGTTCCTGTATATAGGTGTGCATTTATGTGTATTTTCGTGGATGTTTGTATAGGTATATGTGTATGTGGCTCTGTACACCTGACTTTGCAGGTAAAGGAAAGTCATCATCTATAAATAAAAAAATAAGACTTCTAATGTGCATTATGCCTAAAGCTGAAATGAGAAAGATTTGGGAATGCCAGTTTATATATGTTGCTATGTTGCATACCTGAAGTCTTTTTTTTAAAAAAAAATTATTAACAACAGCAGATTTCATGTATTTCATAGATAACCATTCTAAGAAGACAACCATACTTCCTTGCCTCCCTCCATCCCTCATCCCATCATCTTTCCTTCCTTTAATTTATTTGGTTAATTTCTTTTTATTTAAGGTACCCAAGTTTCATGTATTTTATATATACAGATTTAGGAACATAGTGTTGCTTCCCACCCTAATCTTCCTCCCACCCGTACTCCCACCCTCCTTCCTCCCTCCACTCTTATTCCCTCTCTTAATTTTTACAATGATTTCTACTTTCAGTTTACTTTATACTCATAAGATTAACCTTATACCAAGTAAAGAATTCAACAACTAGTATGAAGAAAAAAATACTGCTCCTCAACAGTCAAAACCAAGGCTGTAAACAATCATGGAATCTCAAAATGCCAATTTCACTCCTATACATTATACTTTTTGGTACTCTATTAGTTACCACAGATCAGGGAAAATATATGGTATTTGTCTTTTGGAACTGGCTTATTTTACTAAATATAATGGTTTCCAGTTGCATCTACTTTTTAAAGGATTTGTTTATTTATTTGAAAGGCAGAGTTACAGGGAGGCAGAGGCAGAGAGAGAGAGAGAGAGAGAGAGAGAGAAAGATCTTTCATCCATGGTTTCACTCCCCAAATAGCTGCAAAGGCTGGAACTGCGCTGATCCACAGCCAGGAGCCTGGAGGTTCTTCTTGTTCTGCCATGGGGATACAGGGGCCCAAGGACCTGGGCCATCTTCCACTGCTTTCCAAGGCCATAGCAGAGAGCTGGATCAGACGTGGAGCAGCCGGGACTGGAACCTGTGCCCAAATGGGATGCCAGTGATGCACGTGGCAGTTTTACCTGCTATGGCACAGTGCCGGCCCCTGCATCCAATTTTTTTTTTTTTTGCAAAACAGGGTTTCGTTGTTTTTACAGCCAGAAGATTTATTTTTATGTATTTAACTTATTTTTTGAGAGGCACACACACACATACACACACACACACACACACACACACTTCTTATCCATTGGTTCACTTTTCAAATGCCTGCAAAGATCAGAATTGGACCTGGGCTGAAGCTGGGAGCTAGGAATACAATCCACATCTCTCACATTGGTGGTGGGGACACAATTACCTAGTACATTCCCTGATGCCTTCTAGCATCTGCAATAGCAAGAGGCTGGAGTCAGCACCTAGCACTGGGATTCAAAACCAGATCCTGTAAAATGGGATGTGGCTATCCTTACAGCTAGCCTAAAGGCTTGCTTGCTGAAGTCTTATTTTTAATATATTTTTCAGGATGCTGGAAACAGTTGGTGGAAAATTGTTGTGTGTTGTGGTTAGGTGAGTAAGAGGTCTAATCATTTTCATGTTGAAGACACAATTCCTTCTTTACAAAACTGAAGAATTTGGATGAATTTACATATCTCATTCTTTTAGAATGATTCTTTTAAGAATGTGACCCTGAGACCAGTGCTGTGGGACAGTGGGTTAAGCTACTGCTATGAGTCTGGCATCCCACATTGGAAGGTCACTTTGGGTTCCAACTTTTTCAATTCCAATCCTACTTCCTGCTAATGCTTTTGGGAAAATAACATGTGATGGGCCAAATGCCTGGGGCCCTGACACCCATATATGGGAGACTAAGATGCAGTTCCTGGCTCCTGGTTTCAGCCTGGCTCAGTCTGGCTCTTACCGTTATTTGGAGGTAAACCATCAGATGGAAGATCTCTCTGTCCATCTCTCCCTCTGTCTGTACTTCTGTCTTTCAACTAAACAAATGAACTAACTAAATAAATACATATTTATTAAAAGTAATGTGGACCTATAATGTAGCAAAGGGAAGATTTGAGTCTCAATGGTGCCTTCTCACTTGTACAAATGGGGAAAAAAGTGATTATATTTTTAATAACCTTCTAAAATTGCATGATATCTATAGGATATATACTTATCACAGAAAACGGAAAAGATACAACTCCACATATGTACAATAACCCTTTCAAAAATCTATGTAAAGGGCCAGCGCCGTGGCTCAATAGGCTAATCCTCTGCCTGTGGCGCCGGCACACTGGGTTCTAGTCCCGGTTGGGGTGCCGGATTCTGTCCTGGTTGCCCCTTTTTCAAGCCAGCTCTCTGCTGTGGCCTGGGAGTGCAGTGGAGGATGGCCCAAGTGCTTGGGCCCTGCACCCATATGGGAGACCAGGAGAAGCACCTGGCTCCTGGCTTCAGATCAGTGTGGCACGCAAGCTGCAGCACGCCAGCCTCAGCGGCCATTGGAGGGTGAACCAACAGCAAAGGAAGACCTTTCTCTCTGTCTCTCTCTCTCTCTCACTGCCCACTCTGCCTTTAAAAAAATGTATGTAAGGGGCTGGTGCTGTGGCGTAGTGGGTAAAGCTGCTGCCAGCCATGTCAACATCCCATTTGGGTGCCAGTTTGAGTTCCAGTTGCTCCACTCCCTATCTAACTCTCAGCTATGGCCCGTGAAATCAGAGGAAGATGGCCAGGTCCTTTGGTGCCTGCACCCACATGGGAGACCTGGAAGAATCTCCTGGTTCCTGGTTTCAGATTGGCCCAGCTCCATTTGGGGAATGAACCAGCGATTGGAAGACTCTCTCTGCTTCTGCCTCTGCCTCTCTGTAACCCTGCCTTTCAAATAAATAAATAAATCTTTAAAAAAAAAAAAAAACCTGTGTAATAATAAAGAAAGAAGCAGGTTCTTTTCCATTCTTCTTAATGAGTAATCTGGTATATTCTTAAAGGAAAGTGTATCCAGAATGTGGGGCAGAAAAACAGACACACTGGGGCCAGTATTGTGATGTAGTATGTAAAACAGCCAACTGTGATGCCTGGATCCCACATGGGTGCTGGTTCATGTTCTGGCTACTCCACTTCTGATCCAGTTCCTTATTAATGACCTTGGAAAGTAGCAGAAGATGGCTTAAGTACTTGGGCCCCTACTGTGCATGTGGGACACCTGGAAGAAGCTGCGGGCTTTGGCCTGTCTCTCCCTCTCTCTGTAACTCAGACTTTCAAAAAAACCAAATAAAATCTTTAAAAAATCAATAAATATAAAACAGATAAAAAAGATACAAATTCTACCTGACCCTTTGTCCTTCAACCTAGTGCAGCAGCTATTTCAGATCCCCTTCCAGGCTTTGTAGTAGATGGACAGATTCAGAAATATTTTTGTTATTTCTTTTCTCTGCCAAGATCGTTACACACTGAACAAAAAAGGCCACTTAAAACACAGATGGAGAAACAGACTGAATGAAAAATATGTCTCACAATTAAAATACACTCCTCATTTTAAAAAGTAAAAAATAAAAGGAACAATTGTAATTCTTAAGTTATACTTTATTGAAGACAATATGCCTGACTTAAAATACACATATTTAAAGTCCTAACCATTTGTAAAAGCCATTCTGAGCACACTCTGGATAAATTTTAAGTATCTTGTACAGCGCATAGCTAACATGCACAATTAGATCATCATGCCCGCATACATATCCCCAGAGGTCCACACTTTTAAAAATTTGTTAAGAAGTACAAGGCAGTCTTATGTTGAAATCTTAGAGGTTTACATGGGTTATCTTTGCACTTCAAAGAAAATACAGATTAAACAGCTATCAAGGCCAAACTCTGAAGAATGCTAACAGTGTTTATAGAAGCAGCCATCTTTGAGAATTTTCTTCCCTTGGGTATTGCGGTTATGTTTTCTCAATTAATATCATTACTTTAATTCAGAATATAAATGTTAAGTCATTTAATTGAAGGTGAATACATGGCATGGCATTTGTTACCAGAGCAATTTTTGTAGATTGAATCAGTGGCCTTGAGATGCTTAATGTTTGTGGATTGCAGTATTTCACTTTGCTTTTGATGTCTCTGATATTTATTTAAATTGTTATAACTTCTTACTGTGATATAATTACCATACCATAAAATTTTCCCTTTAAATAATATAATTTAGGATTTAGATTTTTGATCTAGTGGTTTAGATGCCTACATCAGGGTTGCTGGGTTCAATTCCTGGCTCTGGCTCCTGAATCCAGCTAATTGTCAGTGCAGTCCCTGCACACTAGCAATGATGGCTCACGTGTGTGGGTTCCTGCCACTCACATGGGAAACTTTGTTTTCTTGGCCTCCAGCTTCCCTCTGGCCTAGCCCTAACTAGTGCAGGTATGAGAGGAGTGAATAAAGGATGGAAACTGTCTGTTAGTATGCCTATCTCTCCGCCTGTATGTGTGTCTTTCTGCCTCTCAGGTTATGATAAATCATTATTTTCTATCTTAGGCCACTGTTACTAGGTCGCTTTTGTCTCCAACTCTCTGCTTCCATAAAGTTTCCTCACTCCTACCACATTCCCCTTAAGTCTTCCCTACTCAGTACATCATGTTGACCCACATAAATTGCAGCTCTTTCTACCACAAACTCTCAAAATTTTGGAATTCTATGTATCACAACTTAACAAATCCAATGAAACAGCACCTCAATATGTGCTCCCTAAACAGCAGAGCTGAGCAGTAGATTGGAGTCTTTCCTCATTACTTCTGCGAAAGAAAGAAAGGCTATGTAGGTAGTTGATGACCTCTAACAGTAAAAGGAAAATATGCCTATAATGTCCAGAGCACAGGAATATCGGTATTTCTCTGTACACTGATCCACCGGGAAGATCTCAGCTCTGTGCACATGCACAGCAAGGATTCTTACTCAGATTCATGAGTGAATTCAATCAATTTGCTATCCAACTAGATAGATTATGAAAAATCTTGATTTTATGGTATTTTTTCCTGACATAAAGGTCCACATTTTTCAATAATTTTTAACTTATGGAATTATTTTTTCTATGGTTCAAATGTGTTTAAATGATTGAGAACTAACTTTTCTGGAAGAATCAATCTTTCTTTGTGGATATAGGGTGGAGAAACTCCATTTAAGAATACAATATAACCAAATGGCAAATAAAACAATCAAATTGTGATTTTCAGTAATTAGAGTATATTATTTTCACTCTTGGGTTACATATGAGTGAATTATAATGGTGGCTTATTGTCACAAATATGTTAATATAAATGATATTATTTATAAAAGTAAGGAATAGATTGCCTCACTATGATATATAATATGTAAAAATGGACACCAAATTCAACCAAGTTACTGGCATAATTCAAGCAGAGGATTGATGAAGAGGTATGAGGAATTGATGTGGTATTTTTCATTCAGAAGGCAGTTACAGTAAATGATCTCCAAAGCCCAGTCTATCATATTCAGTAAATCCCAGGAATATAGTTAAGTACTGAGAGGAACTATTACAAGGAATATGTGTTTCATGTCTCTCAAAAAATTTCTGGATAAACAATTTCTATGTTGATAAATCAATAGATTTAAAAATAGATAAATTTCTAGCCAACTTGATACTATGCCATTTGAAATTTATATTTTCATTTTCACAGAATGTCACTGGGAAATGTTCTAAAATAGCCAATCTCATAAATACTCGCCCCAGGACAGTTCTAAATATTGAATTTATAATAGAAATACATATGTTCGCAATGAATGAAAACACATGCAAGTATCCTGAACTTTTGAGAGGATTTGAATGTTCTGAACTGTTGCAAACATTTTAATTTATTTATTTATTTATTTTGACAGATAGTGTTAGGCACTGAGAGAGAGAGAGAGAAAGTCTTCCTTCCATTGGTTCACCCCCACAAATGACTGCTATGGCTGGAGCTACGCCAGGAGCCAGGTACTTCCTCCTGGTTTCCCTTGCAGGTGCAGGGCCCAAGCACTTGGGCCATCCTCCACTGCCCTCCAGGGTCACAGCAGAGAGCTGGACTGGAAGAGGAGCAACCAGGACTAGAACCCGGCACCTATATGGGATGCCTGCTCCGCCAAGTGAGCCACGGTGCCGGCCCTGTTGCAAAAATTTTAGATTTCATGCCTCCAGCTCTGCCTGAATCCTATTACTCAATGATATTCTTGAAAGATTCTTGAAAGGTATTTTTGAAAGATATTCTAGAAAGATTTTTACAGTTCAAGTCAATGCACTATCTTTTCCACACTTCATCCTTCTAATGTTTTCCTTTTGCCACCTTTCCTAAAGTTTGGTATTCCTTTTAGACCTGCGATTAAAGTAGCTTTTGAAATCTCACCACTCAAGAGAGCATTCTCCATCAAATTGAATAAATGTTGATGACCCCTCACTAACATGTTTCCGTATAATTAACCATCCCATTATACTTACCTGTCATTCCACATAATTAAACTTTGTGCTAAGCAAGGTGCTATCCTATAGCCATAGCAAATAAATAGCATCCACTGTCCCCACAGAAATCATTTTTACACACATGTTCAGTGAATACCTCTTAATAAAAAAATCTAGTTATGATGTTCCCCACATTATCTGGATTAAAATCTCTTCATCAAGCAACCAAAATTTCTTGGTGTCAGGCAAAGCTTTTGAGAGCACTATAGTGATTTCCATACCCTAAACTGAAAGCAGTGCTTCCATTTCTTATATATATTTCTGATGATGTGTCATGTGGTATAATCAGGTATTTTAATGGTCATGTTATATAATTGACCTCTAATTATTTATTCTTAATTAAATATTTTTACTTGTATTCAAACAAGAAAATATTTTATAATCCTGAATCTTTTTTATTTTTTTATTTTCTTAAAAATTATTAATTTGAAAGGCAGAGTTATAGAGAGAGAGAGAGAGAGAGAGAGAGAAAGAGAGAGGAGAGGAGAGAGACAGAGAACTTTCAGCTGCTGGTTCACTCCCCAAATGTCCAAACAGCCAAGATTGGGCCAAGCTCAAGTCAGGGGCCTGTAACTCCATCCCAGTCTTCCATATGGGTGACAGGGGCCCAAACACTCAATCTTCCATGGCTTTCCCAGCTACATCAACAGGGGACTTGAAGTGGATCAGCCAGCATCCATATGAGATACAATATCACAACAGCAGCTTAACCAGCTGTGTCACATTCTGGACCCATAATACTGAACATTTTATCAAAATTATTCATTACTCATTACACGTGTTTCAGTTATTTACAGATATGATGATTAATCATTTTATAACTTACTTGACTGGCTAACAAGTTTTCATATGCAGGATTAAGGACAGAGTATTGTGACATACTCCAAGAATTTCATTTGGGTCAGAAATTTTCAATTCTTGAAACATAATGAAATACTGTAAAAGCTAAATTTTCCATTATGACCCAAAAATGTGTGTATTAATTATTTATATATAAATTCAATTAAATTATTAAATGTCTGTTTAGCCTGTCAATTAAGCATTCTGACATCTTTTGTTCTACTTTTTTTTTTTTTTTTTTGCTCTTCTGTTCCATTTCAGTAGATCACTGGTTGAGTCTCACATAATTAGTGATTACCTAGTGACAAAGTGTGCTATTGGTACATTTATCGCCACCAATACATCTATGTATCAATTGAGATTATAATGAGTTTGTTTAGGTGTGGCTGGGCTTGACTACAAAATGCAAGTTAGGTCCATTCATTCCACACATGTGTCTGAACTTCCTTTGATCAGAACCAGTGGGCTAAACTGGGTATGCACTCTTCAAATCAAAGGAATGAACAAAAAAGTATATAGACTTGGTGGGACAAGTCTAATAATCAAACATGCTCTTCTAACATCAACGGCAGAAACATGACAGATTACATCAGTTGCATAAAGCGTGTTTCATGCCTCTGCTTTCTTGCCTTCTAACATCCTACTCACCAAGTCATGTGTCTGAGACTTGAAGCTCAGGTACAGAAACATGATTTACTAACAATGAGACCAAAGAAAGCCACTCAACCAAGCCCCATATCATGGAGTGAAACATATTTTGACCACGAGTGTCTCAGAAATAGTGTTTTTTTATTTTTTGAAAAATGTTTGTTTGTTTGTTTGAAAGAGTTAGAAGGAGAGGCAAGGAGAGGGACCTTCCATCCACTGGTTCACTTCCCAGATGGTCACAAAAGCCAGGGCTGGAACAGGCCAAAGCAGGATCCAGGAGCTTCATCTGGGTCTCCCAAGAAGGTGGCAGAGGCCCAATCAATTGAAATATCCTCTACTGTTTTTCTCAGGCCAGTAGCAGGGATTTGGATCAGAAGGGGAACAGCCGGGGAACCAACTGGCACCTATATAGGATGCTGGCATTGCAGGTGATGGCTTTACCCACAATGCCACATCGGTCCTGAATTTTTTTGTTAAACACATGGGGCCTGTGTGGTGCTGTAGTGCAGTGGGTTAAAGCCCTGGCCTGCAGTTCAAGTCCCAGCTGCTCCTCTTCCTATCCAGCTCTCTGCTATGGTCTGGGAAAGCAACAGGAGGTAGCCCAAATCCTTGGACCCCTGTATCCACTTGGGAGACCTGGAAGAAGCTACTGGCTTCTGGCTTGGGATCAGTGCAGCTCTGGCCATTGTGGCCATTTGGGGAGTGAACCAGCAAATGGAAAACCTCTCTTTCTGTCTTTTCCTCTCATTGTCTGTAACTCTACCTCTCAAATAAATAAATAAAATCTTTAATAAATAAATAAATACTATAATACATTCATCAGAGTACTTTCACAACCCAGTTGTGAGTTGCCATAAACAGGTCAAAGTTGGTAACAGTTTATTGATCAGAACTCTTGGTATGTAACAACTATCAACTGATTGATCTCCTCTATATTTAGTTCATAGCATTTCAATGATGTGAATTAATATAATACGGTTTTTGAAATCTAGATTCTCCAAACTGATACATATTTTTGACACTAACACCAAGAGTAAATGGTCAGCTAAACATATAATCAGATAAATATTTCATAATTTTTATATTACTTATCACAATCTCTAAGTTCTTATTTAAAGTATTCTACAGTTGTGTTCAGAAATAACATTAGATATCCTTTTTGTTGATCATTGGGCAAAACATTATATTTAAATATAATATTGATTTTTACAAACAGATCATTGATGAGGGCCCAAAGTGAATCCTTCTTGTTAAATTTTCTCAATAGATGTATCTTTATAGCTTTTAAACCTGTAATACTATATATATTATAATTTGTATATATAAAATTGTATCTGTTTAATTTATTTGAATTTAGTAATTATATTTATCTCTATACTTGAAATTATTATCATAGGATCTACAACTTAGAACATACTCAGTATATAAAAAATGCCCAGCTTCTAATTTTGAAAACATGCTCCTTTAACACATTTCTGATAATCTATCATGAATCCCTTTTCTCATAAAATCTTAAATATTTCCAAAAGTGGTTTTGAAATTTCCTTTCTAAAATTCATCATCAGCTATGAAAAATTATTGACTAAGTAGATTCAATTTACATAGGATTTTGCATTTCATAATTTTACTTACCCTTAATTATTTTCTATTAAAGTTAATTGTGTATTTCTTTTAGTTGGAAAATTAGTTATGATGGAAAAAATAGGTTTTCAATTGAAATTGAAATTTTGTTTGTCATTTAAGAAATAAATATTGTTGAACAGATTTTCCAGTTAGAGATTTGACCTTAAAGTCTGCTAAAACTTTGGTAGGGATGTAGAAAAATTGCTATCAATATGCAATTGTCATGAAATATATATATGTGCATATAATTGAGTTCTATATAATTATTACATATATAAGGATACTTGAAAAATTTTGAAGAATAATTGAATTAAAACATATTATATAGTTGCAAAACTTTTAGAAAGCCAAGGGATTCCAATACAATCCCATCAAGGTGGCATGTACTAATGCCATCTCACTAGTCCAAGAGATCAATTTCAGTTCACAATTGATCACACTGATAGGTCTAAGAGCTAAAGGGATCACACAAACAAGACTAGTGTCTGCAAATACTAACTGAGAGAATCAAAAAGGGAGAGAACGATCCAACATGGGAAGTGGGATACACAGCAGACTCATAGAATGGCAGATGTCCTAAATAGCACTCTGGCCTCAGAATCAGCCTTTAAGGCACTCGGATCTGGCTGGAGAGCCTATGAGAGTATTTTAGGCATGGAAAGCCAAGGCACTCTGGCAAAAAAGAGGACCTAAATGAAAGATCTCCATGAGTGAGATCCCAGTGGAAAGAACGGGACCATCAAAGAAGGAGGTACCTTTCTCTGAAGGGAGGAGAGAACTTCCACTTTGACTACGACCTTGTCTAAATAAGATCGAAGTCAGCAAACTCAAAAGGCTTCCATAGCCTTGGCAACTCATGACTAGAGCCTAGGGAGATTACTGACGCCATAAACAAGAGTGTCAGATTGTTAAGTCAACAACAGGAGTCACTGTGTACTTACTTTTCATGTAGGATCTCTGTCCTTAATGTGCTGTACCTTTTGATTTAATGCTACAACTAGTACTGAAACAGTATTTTACACTTTATGTTCTGTGTGGGCGCAAACTGTTGAAATCTTTACTTAATACATACTAAATCGATCTTCTGTATATAAAGATAATTGAAAAGGAAACTTGATGTGAATGGAATGGGAGAGGGAGCGGAGATGGGAGTGTTGTGGGTGGGAGGGAAGTTATGGGGGGGAAAAAGCCATTGTAATCCATAAACTGTGCTTTGGAAATTTATATTTACTAAATAAAAGTTTTTTAAAAAAAGTTCTATAAACCTGATGGCCATTAATTCCAATTTGGTTTGTATAGGTCAATCTGGTTGTCCTATCATAATTACTTACACCTTTTTTTTTTTTTTTTTGCACCCAAAAATGTCCCAGTTAGTATAACAATTATGTGAGGAAAATTACAGCAGACAAAGAAATGACCACAGAGATTAAAGGAAAAGAATAGTTTACTCTATGGCTAAAGAAGTCAAATAAAGTCAGCTCCTTACAAACTGGGAATAGCAAAAAGTAATTAATGATTTTTTGGCAAAGGATGATAAAGCAACTGTTTTAATTTGTTGCTGTTGTTCTGAATTCTACCTGCAGAAATTTCAGTGTAGTGAGGGACAAAGTTAATTCTGGTTTCTAGAGATTGAGGAATGCATGGATGTTGAATACATGCAGACCAAAAAGTGGAATATTGTCGCTCCCCCTCTTCGTGGAGGAACGACACTAAACCCTGGGCTGTTCTTTTGTCTGCTCGGCCCTTCCCGGGTTTGCTGCTGGTTCTTCCCGGGTTGGCTACCATCCCTTCCACCTCCGTGGAAGGGCGGTTCCCCCTGCCACTTTCCCCACTTCCGCGGGGGAGCGGCACACCGCCGGCCAGCTCTCTCGGGGGCTGCTCAGGTGTTCCTTCAGATAGATGTTCCCGGTGCATGTTGTCTCTCTCCTCCTTTATAGTCCTCTTCCACCAATCCCAACTCTGCTACCCACACGCTGAGTACGCTGCTCTCCTCCAATCAGGAGCAGGTCCTGCTGTTTATTGGTTGAACTGGAGGCAGCTGTGTAGAAGCTGTTTCCTCCCTTCTCAGCGCCATATTGTGGGAGAGCAGATGCATAGAATAAGTCTTAATTCCAGTAACTTAGTCTAGTCCAAGTTGCTCCCCACAAATATCAATTTAAAAACCACTGGCAATACTGGGGAAAGTAGAGAAGAGAGGCATGGCTGCTGTAGGAGATAAAGTAATAAAAAGTTTAAAAAGTTAAATTTAAAGACAGTTTTTTGGATGCAGATGTGGTCTGTCTGATACCTTTTATTTGTCATGCAAAATAGTCCCTACATCTGAGAGCTGAACAAGGAAAGATGAGTCAAAATTTTGGAGATAACTTGATATAGTAATTACAGAAGGTAGAGAGGATTGCTATAGAAATTTCCTGGAATTATCCATCAATGTTGGAACCATGAATTAGAAGTGATACACATCTATCGGTTTTGCCTCAGACACTAGCATGTTTGGATATAGAGATGACATTATGAAAAGGAAAATCAGGGTTGATATTTCGCCAGTCAAGTACTCTGGAACTCAGTCATAATGGCCTTATTGATTTTACATCATGTTATCTCGAACATTTTTAATAGCTTCATGCAACAATATTTTCTAAAACTGAGACTATTAGCTTCTTGAGTTGTGGTAATCCACCACGGAGGGGTCTCTGTTAATGCCAAATTCTGAGACTTCCTCACATATACCCCTCTGTGCCACTGTTCTTGAGAATAACAGTAGAATAGCTATTATCTCAGAGAGGAAATAGGGATAACTTCTGATAACTTCAGAAGGAATAAGGTGAATTTTAGTGTCTGGGAGAAAGGGAGAGGACTTTTCTAAGCACTAAAGAGAACAGGACAGCATAGAGGTTTACTTGTGCTTGAAAACAAACTTTTATCATCTCTGCAATCACATATTCATTTGAGGAAAGCAAACACCTAAAAATGCACAAAAAATTACACTGAGGGTTTAATTTATCCATGAAAAATGTGTTCAAGTTTTATTCTAATGGCACTTATTCAAAGTAAACCCATAATTCATCTTATCTACCAACAACACAGGACAGAATTAGTTAAAATGCCTTTTAGTAAATCTGTTAAATGACATCTTATAGTATAAAACACATTGTAAACATTGTTGAAACACTGCTTCCACTGTTAATGAAGTGCATATTTTAAATGCATGTTTAATATTGACAATACCTTAAAACATTAGAAGAGTATTTCAAATAGTATCCTTATACTTTTAATATTATTGAATTTTTGACAATGGTAATTAATTACAAAGCAGGAATTCCTTTGATCCTGCTGCTTTATTGTGTGATATTTTCTATATCAGCTTGCCAACTACTTCCACATTATTTTAGTTAATGAGAATGCAATGGATGAATGCAATGGAGAATGTTTAATGAGTGCAAATAATATGCATTATTAGAAGATAAAAGAGGTAAAACTTGAGATTTTGCTATTAACCAATCCCTGGTTTCTAAGTGAATCCTACATAACAAATTTTGAGTTTACACTCTATTACTATTCTATATTATGTAAAAATGGCCCTTCATTTAAAAATGATGCTAATTTTATTTATGACTTTTTTTAAAAAAAAGAACTTTTGGGAAAAATACAAATCGACCTTTATAATTATATCATCAAAATTCATATTAAAAAGAAAAGAGATTTAAGAAAGGATTTGTTCTAATTTTTTCATTCTCCTGTGACTGATTTAATGTTTCTGCTCACTAGGATCTATATTGCTTAATGGAGTGTTAATTCAAGGAGTGGACTACGACCTCTGTTTATCTTTATAGTATTTTTTAAAAGCTTATGGGATCAGCATTGTGGAACAGCAGGTTAAGCTGTCACTTGCAACCCTGGCATTCCATATTGAAGTGGTGGTCTGAGTACCAGACAGCTGCTCCACTTCTGGTTCAGCTCCCTGCTAAAATGCTGGGAACACAGATGATGACCCAAATACTTGGGCCCCTGCCACTCACATAGGAGGCCAGGAAGGAGTTCCTGGCTCCTGACTTCTGTCTTGTTCAAACATGGCTTTTGCAATCATTTGGAAATAAAGCAGATAATAGGAGTTTTCTGTCTCCCTCTGTCTCTCTCTGTCTCTCTCTCTCTGTCTCTCTCTCTCTTCCCCTTTCCTCCTCTCTCCCTCTCTCTATTTTTTCACCTTGCAAATAAATAAATCTTAAAAAAAAGAAGGAAGTCATGTGTTAAAATATTTAACAAATAGAGGTCAATCGAAGTAAGATGTAGATAGGATGGTGAAAATAGATGTCATGGAGAAAACTTTTTAAATGAAAAGAAAAGATAGACAGAAGATGTTGCAAAAGGGAGCTTTGAAGAAAATGCCATACTTTCTTTTCCTGAGATGCACAAGTCATGAGAATAATATGAACAGGTTGCCACAAAGGCAGCAATTGCATCTGTTTCATTTTAGCATAAAGTAGGAGGACTGTTTGAATACATAGAAGACTTTTCAGATTACAGAACAAGAAATTTCAAGGAATTTGCAAGAAAAAAAATTGAAGATAAGGAATTTTCAGAGTAAGTGATAACTTCATAAGTATATAGAAAAGAGAGTGTTATGATAACGAACTTATGAGGGAAGGAAATATGTCTATTGAGTGCTTGGTGTCTGGAACAGTGTCCACCCACTTGTGGTTACAAATATTTATTGGTAAAAATTAAACACAAAACAAATTAAACATTTGTGATTGCCCATCATTAAAGATCTAGTAGCAAATGAAATGCTTAAATAAATAATTGTTTTCTGTCATTTACAAAGATTTTATTATTTCTAGTAAACTGAATAACCTACCCAATTTGAACAGTGTCAAATTTTGTTTCAGTTATGGAATTTACCAAAGCTAGTTGGCATGAAATTGTTCCTAACTAATGACTACTATGTTAAACTTTGTCATGAATATTTTTTTGAGATATTGGACTCTGAGACTAAGTACAACACTTTGTTCATATAGATGCCTATTGGAGAAAAATCACTATTTGATAAAACCTTAATCATCTTCACAGGATGGTGATTTTACTCTTTACTGAACAACTGAAATGTGTTATAGCCACTCTGGGCTCTTGGAATTCACTTAAAGCATGTTCACTCATGATATAGGTTTAAACAACCAGTAAGTGTAATCGCTGTAGTATTATGTATAGCAAAACTTTATGTGTTTAAATTGCTTCCTATGCAGACAGGAGATGTTGTAAAGCATAGGATATATCCTTATGTTATTATTCCAGATTAGGTATAAAGTCTAGTAATGATAAAGTCTAGTATAAATACTAAATATAGAAGACATAAAAAATAAACATTCAAAGTATTGCCAAACTTATTTGGATATCCTAAATTTTATTGCTAGCATGATTTTGAATTTTTTTACAGTAGCAAGCTATGGTGTTCACTTTATCTATATTTTCTAATTTATTTCTACCACATTTCTTTACTAAAATGAACATCAAATGAACTTTTGCTTGATGCATTAACTTTACAGAACAGGAAATATGCACAGTGAGAAACCTCACAAAGCAAAAAATTAAGACTTGATCCCACATCTGAATTTACACTCTGCCTCATTTCAATTCAGTTCACTTCTATATGTTGAGCTGTGCAAGCTGTTATATGTGACATAGATGCAAAAGGCAGGCAATCTGTTATGAAGATGTTTAAAAGTAAAGGAGAAATAATGAGACAAATAGCATTAGAATTAAAATTTATATTGATTGATTTTATGAAATGAATAAAGCCAATACATGCACAGCTCAAAGAACAATGCAATATTATTAAAATAGGAGTGTCAGGAAAGACCTGGGCTGAGATTAGTTTATTTTATATAAGGACAGAGTTTAACCGTGAGGAATGTGTTTCAGAGTGTCAGTAATGGAATTAATGGCAGGAAGCACACAGAAATTAAGTGTGAATAATACTCAGAACATGAGGACTAGATCACTTTGAAGATTGAAGAAACAGCTTGACATGAAGCTGAAAATATATACTTGGTAATTCTGTGGGTATGGAATTAAATGTGTATATATACTCAATACATATATATTTGTTTCCATATTCCCTACCTGTGTAATCTAGCTATCATTCATCTACTTAGCTTTCTTTCCATCTTTGTACCTTCCTACCATGTGCCTGTTTATCTATTAGAGACCTTCAGAAAAAATTCTGGTAACTTGCAGTAATTTAATAAATGGTAATTATTACCATTATTCAAATTATCACCACATAAGGCAACATTATTACCTAGTCTGTTTAGCAACTAAAATTTTTAGGCTAAGTTTTAATTTTCTATGTTTTTAAAAACTTGAATTATTAAGAATGTGATACCTGCTGTGTCACAGTGGGTTGAAGCCCTGGCCTGGAGTGCAGGCATCACATGTGAACGCCAGTTCTAGTCCTGGCTGCTCCTCTTCCGATCCAGCTCTCTGCTGTGGCCTGGGAAAGCAGTCGAAGATGGCCCAAGTCCTTGGGCCTCTGCACCCACATGGGAGACCCAGAGGAAGCTCCTGGATTCTGCCTTCAGATGGGTACAGCTCCGGCTGTTGTGGCCATCTGGGGAGTGGACCAGCAGATGGAAGACCTCTCTCTCTCTCTCTCTCTCTCTCTCTGCTTCTGCCTCTCTAACTCTGCCTTTCAGGTAAATAAAATAAATCTTAAAAAAAAAAAGAAGGTGATAAAAATACTTGTTAATTTTGCTATGATCTATTTAAAAATATACGAAGGTTTGAAAATTTAAAAGAGATACTTCTCTACTCTTTCATGTATTTCAATTATATATTTAAATTTTAAAGGAATTTTTTTAACCATTTATTTTTAATTTATTTGAAAGGTAGAGTTACAAAGAGGACAGGCAAAGAGAGAGAGAGAGAGAGCAAGAGAGAGAGGTCTTCCATCCATTGGTTCACTCCCCAAATGGCTGCAATTTCAGAAATTGGGCCTATCTGAAGTGACAAGCTAGGAGCTTCTTCCGGGTCTCTCACGAGGGTGCAGGGGCCCAAGGACCTTGAGCCATCTTCTACTGCTATCCTAGGCCAGAACAGACAGCTGGATCAGAAGTGGAGTAGCCTGAACTGAACGGGTACCCATATGAGATGCCAGCACTGAAGGCGCTGGCTTTACCCATTCATATTTTTATTCTTAAAGAAACAATGTTGTTAACCAACACAAGAAGTCACACTTTTTTCTTAAATTAGATGTTTTTGGATATGGTAACTCAGTTGTTTTAATATCCTGCCAGAACTGTCATGATGAATGGAATACTAAGAAATGGTAATTTCTTTTCCCAAAAGAAGACTAACTTGTTTAGAAAAGTTATCTGCTTTGGATTTTGTTCCATTGATTCAAAATAACTTTAGATTAGTCATATCACTCAGGTAGATGGCAACATTTGAATATTTTTTTTTTTTCAGAACTTCAGCAAACCTCCTGTTTAAGAAGCACTCCATTGGGATTGGTTCTCTGAAGCACTGAATAATCTTCAAGAATATGGCAAAGTAGCATAGGAAGAAAACTTGGCCAAGAAAAATAACTGAAAAGTTTTATAAGATAAATTCAGAGAAAGAGTCACAATCCATATGTATGACAGAATGCATAGCTGTTTTAGACTGCCTGACTCAGAAATGTGTTAAAGGGCAAGAACATTTACCAAAGTATTATGAAAGAATGTTTCATGTTATGAAGTCACCTAGATATATTTATGCTTTAGGAAGTCATTTGCTTGTAAAAATCAAGCAGCAAAAGTTATTAAGGCTGCATACTAAGGAATTGCACATTTTGCAATTTCACTATGAGAATCTAAAGTCCACATTTATTATTGTTACTTATTCATACTGAATAAATAGATGTTTAAATTAAATATGGAGTGAATGATAAAAATAAAGATTTAAAAGGATTTTTAGAAAAATTAAATTTTTTCAATAAAAAGAAGATATATTGAGCTAAGTTGAGTAAGATGTTAGGAAAATAGTACTTAAGAAGCAGGTAGACTCCCACCAATCCACACAGATTTAATCCATATTGATAAAAATCAAGAAACCAATATACTATCTTTTCTGTGTGTTTTTAAAGTCAACTTGAAAATAAGTTCTTAAAATTCCATGAAAACATTTCTAGCTTCTAAAAGTATCATTTTCAACAGCATGATACTGAAATAAGATCTGTCACATAGACTAATGGTACAGAATAGAAAACCCAGAAACAATTCTACACATTTACAGTCAGTTGCTTTTGACAGTGTTGTCAGGAACACACAATGAAATAAAGACAGTCTCTGCAATAAAGGATGTTGGGGAAACTGGATATCCACATAAAAAAAGAGTGAAAATAGATCTTCTTCTTATCCCATTTATAAAAACAATTTAAAATGAATCAAAAATTTGAATGTCAGATCAGAAACCACAAAACCACTAGAAGAAAACATGGGGGAAATTTCTGAATCATTGGTATGGCAACAATTGTTTTGGACAAGATCCCAAACACACAAAGCAAAAATTGACCAGTGGACTACACCAAAAAGAACTTTTGCAGAACAAAGGAAACCATCCACAAAGTAAAGAGAAATTATAGGAAATGATATAAAAACATTTGTCAATCATAAAACTGATAAAGGGTTCATACACAAAATATGTAAGGAACTCAAACAATTTTAATGGCAAGGAATCAAATAACGCAATTAAAATAGGCAAATGACCTGATTAGGCATTTCACATAAGAAGCCATACACATGGTCAACAGATACACCAAAAAAGGTCAACAACACTAATATCCAGGGACATTTAAAGAAAACCAAAACTTTAGTATTACCTCATTTCTGGTAGAATGGCTACATATTACAACAAAGAATGAAAAGGCAACATGTGGTTTTTTTATTATAGTATTGAAAAATTAAGTAGCCTTCTGAATTTAAGTGTTAGTGAGATTATGGAAGAAAGAGTACCTCTGCACAATGTTGATGGAAAAGCGAATCAGTAAACCATTTTGGAAAGTAGTATGGAGGTTCCTCAAAATATTAGAAATAGAATGGCCATATGACCCAACAATCCCACTGATTGGGTAAATATCCAATATAATGAAATTAGTATGCTGAAGATGAACATGCATTCCTATGTTCCTTGCAGCATTATTCACAACAGCTTCAAGATACAGAGTCAGTTTACATGTCTACCATTTGACCAATGGATAAGGACAGTGTGGAATACATTTGCAGGGATATAATTGTCAGCCTTTAAATATAAGAAAATCCTGTAATTTATGATGACATGGAGAAACCTGGAGAATGTTAAGTTAAACAAAAGGAGAGAGAGAGAGAGAGAGAGAGAGAGAGAGAGAGAAAGAAAGGAAGGAAGAAGAAAGGAAGAAAGAAAGAAAGAAAGAGAGAGAATGATCTCACTTACATGTGAAATCTAAATAGTTAAACTCATGAAAGTAGAATGAGAATGAGGGTTACAAGGGGCTGGGGACAGAAGGATGAGAAGAACAGAGAGACATTAATCATAGCATATAAAATTTCATTTAGAGGCAGGCGGCGCGGCTCACTTGGCTATTCCTCCTCCTGCGGCACCCGCACCCTGGGTTCTAGCCCCAGTTGGGGCACCGGATTCTGTCCCAGTTGCTCCTCTTCCAGTCCAGCTCTCTGCTGTGGCCCAGGAAGGCAGTGGAGGATGGCCCAAGTCCTTGGGTCCTGCACCCACATGGGAAACCAAGAAGAAGTACTTGGCTCCTGATTCGGATTGACGCAGCGCGCCAGCAGTAGCAGCCATTGGGGGGTGAACCAACGGAAGGAAGACCTTTCTCTTTGTCTCTCTCTCTGTCTAACTCTGCCTGTCAAAAAAAATTCATTAAGAAAAAAAAAAAAGTTAAAGAGATCTATATTACATCATGGTGACAATAGTTAAAATCTATATGTGTTATTCTTTGTAATGGCTAAGGAAGTAGATTTTAAGTGCTCTTGCCACAAAAAATTATAAGAATATGAGGTAATATACAAGTTAATTAGATAAAACTAGCAATTTCACAATATATACATATTTTAGAAGATGTTGTGCATCATAATATATACAATGTTTATTTGACAATAGTAAAAATCCCTAGAAAAATTTCATCTTACACAGATACGTTTACACACCCATTTTCATTCTATGATAAAGTGCCTTTGTTGAGGAAACTATCATTTCCAAACAAGTAATCATAATTATTTCAATAGTGCATTGCTTGTTCGAACAAATCTGGGCTTAGTTGGGAACTCTGAACTTGAAATATCCACCCTGATGTGCAGTGTATGATTTCAGGACATTTCTCCACGTGAGAGGAAGAGACTGCACCTAAACTGGAATGCATTGTTTCTTGATATTGGCATATTTTAAGGGATACATTTGGAACCTGAGGTATGTCCAGAAGAGAATGATCTATAAGATTTTTGGTAATATGAGAAGAACAAATCAAAACATGGAACTTAGAAATGTTTTAAATGGTAAGAATCAATGAGATCCTAAAAATTTCATCAATTTTTTTGTATCTACAAAAGGATACATAAACTTTAAATAAAAGAAAGGATATATATCAAAGAAATATAGGACAAAATTGATAGAAATTAGGATAATGTTTGGGTTCATATAAGATCACTAATAACTGTGGATGAAAAAATTCTGAGGTCTCTGTCAACAAAGTCTCAACTAGAAGCTCAGTAAGTAAGATTTCTGAATTAGGAGGGAGGTCTGGAAATACTTTTTTGCTGGTTTTTTTTTTTTTTTTTTTTTTTTTTTTTTTTTTTTTGCATAAGAGAACATTTATTCATTTGCTTTTGCTTTCAAAAACCAGAATCTGACTGTGGTATCTTATTTACTTCTGTTCTGCAGATTCTATAGTTCTAAATATTTAACATACGGAGACAAAGTACCTGGATATTACCAATGTGTGTCACTAACACAAAGTAACGAAACATTTACAACAGTTGCTCTAGGTTAACATCTTTTCATTTTTATTCTTTGTTATATTAGTTTATTAGCTACCTTTTTCCACTCATGATTTCATTCTAAGTGGATTATTTTTATTTCACCAAGGAGAAAGCCAACACAGAAGAGTTAATGAATTTTTGTAACTCACAAAGATGAGCCATAGATGATATACTTACACACCTCTTTGATTTCCTCTGAAGAAAGCCTTACTTTAATGCTTTTGGTTAGCTCACTCACCAGACACGATCAGATAGTAAAATGCATTATATAACATGAAGAATTTTATGTTAACTAAGATTAAGTACACAAAGGAAATGATAAACAGAATCAGTCATGTATAATTCTTGGAGAACATAGAAGTTTGATGTCATAATTGTACATAGTTATCATAATTACTTGGGAAGTCACTCTTTTTTCATGATTTTAAGAAATTTAGAGTTATATTTCCCATTCTTTAAATCATACATATATTTTTCAATTTGATGAAAATATCTGCATATACTGCACCATGGATTGACTTGATTCTGGGTTTAAGCTACCTAATGAGATGCAAAACTGGAGTTGAATTAAGTTATTATGGGCCTAAAAGTATTTACAGGGAATTTTGGTAAATACAGAGATTCTGGATGAATCTTTTTTGGTGTTATTCAATGCTTGAACTATCTCTGACTATCTGATTTTAGCAAAGTTCTTAACCTCTATTTATCATGTTTTTCTTAGTTGAAGATTTGAGAATGGCAGCTGTTCCCTACAGCATATTTTCTTTGTAAAATCAAGTAATTCATTTAAAATACTATGCAAAGTAGAAATTCTACATACCCCTTTGAAATTATAAAGCATTATTTTAATCATTTTTGTGTCAGTATATAAAAATGTATTTTTGCAATATGCATTTTAGTTGAAACTAAATAGTTTTTCAGCATAACTAAAGTGTATTTTAACTATGTGTGATTGGCAGAATTTTTCAAATAACACTCAAAGTATTATAGCCATCATCCTCAAAACCTGTAATTATGATGAATAACTCTTGTTATTATGTTATACAGTGCAGCTGATTTTAAGATAATGTAATTATCCCATGTTATCCTGGGTGATCCAAATATTGATTTCTTAAAAGAAGGGAACTTTCAAAGTTGGTACTAGAAGTCAGAAAGACTTAAAGTGGGAATAGAACTCAATGTATCTTTGCTACTCTGAAGATGGAACAGTTAAGTGATGAGGAAGATTCACTGTTCCTCAGGGGAAATTGAAATCCTCATCTTATAGCCAACAAGGAAACATAAACCTAAGTCTTCCAACTGCAAGGAAATAAATTCTGCAAACAACCTGCATGAACTAGGAAGTGGCTTCGTCTCAGGAAATCTAGATAGGATCTTGACCACTCAACAGACAGACTTCAACCTTGTCAGAACTGGAACGGATTCCCACTTGATTCCATCCAGACATGACTCATAGAAATTGTCAGATAAATATTGTTTTAAGTTGGTAATACCATGATAATATGTAACACAGGAATAGAAAACTGGTACATTATGCTATTCCTTGTTTCTTCATAATATGTGTGTATATATGTATACATAAGCTCACAGTATCCTTTATAACTATGTTGACATTAAAGTACATAGGTATAAAATAGAATTAATATAAATAATAAATTTACTAATCATGGACTTTAAAGGATAGAATGAATAAAATGTGGCCACAGAAATTTATGATTTTTGTTTGCTTCACTATTTTTCTTCTGTGGGATTTCTAACCATAAGATACTGAAAGATCATTAACAGGGTCTGTAATAAGTCCTTCCAATATAATCCCTAGCAAAATATAATTACATTCCGGCAGATTCTCTGTTTGTACATGTTTTATTATACCATACACAATGTGAGTGACACATTTTCAGCATCCATACTGTTCCTTAACTTCTGCTGAATGTGTACAGCACACGTGTATAGACAATGATCTCATAGTTTCACACTGGAGCTTTGCCGTATATCATACATAAACTTGTTGTTTGGTGGGATAAATAAAATTCCAGATTTCCTAACTCCAAAGACCCGTGTATTCTCCACTATGCTATTGTGTGCTTCTTTTGGGGTCCACATTCTCTATCACAGAGTAGGATTGATGTCTGCTTTATTATTTTTGCACTTTGTTTAATGAAGCATCATGATTGATTAGGTACACCCTGTTAGTCTCCTTGGAGATGCTTCTAATTACTGTCAAAGCAAAAATTGCACTGGACAAAGTTAAGTAGGCAAAGAGACTTTATTTAAGACTATTGCAGGGGCATGTATATGGCACAGGGTTTAAGTTCCTGCTTGGGAAGTCTGTATCATATATCACAGTGCCTGGTCGGGCTCCTGGCACCTCCACTGATGATTCAATACTGAGTCCTGCTAATGTACATGCTAGGATGCAGCAGATAATGGTTCAAGTTCTTAGATTTCTGTCACCCATGTGGGAGATGTGGATTCAGTTCCAGCTTCTTGATTTTGTTTTGGTTAAGCTCCAACTGTTGCAAGCATTTGGAGAGTTAATCAGCAAATGGAAGAGATCTCTCTTCTGTCTCTGCCTTTCAATTAATATGAAAAAAAAAAAAAAACACTATTGCAATAGAAGAGAAAGACTGATTCCAATGCTGCTAAAAGGGTGTGGGGGTGGGGGCTGTGTTGAAGGGTGGAGGCTCTGGTGTTAGGCCTTCTGTATTTGCTTATTGGTTTTACCTAAAACAAAAATAGTTTCTCTTATTTTTATGGCAGGAGGTTCTTTCACAACTTGGATTGAATACCCCAGAAGATAGACTTTTATGCCTGTGAAGAGTAGAATATGGGGAGACTTTATGTTTCTGGGTGACATTTTATTTTTATTTATTTTATTTTTTTCTTTTTTTTTCTTTTTTTTTTAACTTTTATTTAATGAATATAAGTTTCCAAAGTACGAATAATGGATTACTATGGCTTCCCCCCCATACCGTCCCTCCCACCCACAACCCTCCCCTTTCCCACTCCTTCTCCCCTTCCATTCACATCAAGATTCATTTTCGATTATCTTAATATACAGAAGATCAGCTTAGTATACCTTAAGTAAGGATTTCAACAGTTTGCTCCCACACAGAAACATAAAGTGAAAAATAATAGATGATTTTTTTTAAATGATGATGAAATCAGATCAGACCTATTGTCATGTTTAATCCCAGTGAGAGTCAAGTTGGGAGTTGATAGTTTCTTTTCTTTTCTTTTTTTTTTTTTTTTTTTTTTTACAGAGGATCAGTTTAGTATGCATTAAGTAAAGATTTCAACAGTTTGCACCCCCATAGAAACACAAAGTGAAATATATTGTTTGAGTGCTCGTTATAGCATTAAATCTCAATGCACAGCACATTAAGGACAGAGATCCTACATGAGGAGTAAGTGCACAGTGACTCCTGTTGTTGACTTTACCAATTGACACTCCTGTCTATGGCATCAGCAATCCCCCTATGCTCCAGTCATGAGTTTCCAAGGCTATGGAAGCCCCTTGAGTTCTCCGACTCTTATCTTGTTTAGACAAGCTCATAGTCAAAGTGAAAGTTCTCTCCTCCCTTCAGAGAAAGGTACCTCCTTCTTTGAAGACCTGTTCTTTCCACTGAGATCTCACTCACAGAGATCTTTTTGCCAGAGTGTCTTGGCTTTCCATGCCTGAAATGCTCTCATGGGCTTTTCAGCCAGATCCGAATGCCTTTAGGGCTGATTCTGAGGCCAGAGTGCTATTTAGGACATCTGCCATTCTATGAGTCTGCTGAGTATCTCACTTCCCATGTTGGATCACTCTCCCCTTTATTTATTCTATCGGTTAGTGTTAGCAGGTACTAGACTTGCTTATGTGCTCCCTTTGACTCTTAGTCCTTTCATTATGATCAATTGTGAACTGAAATTGATCACTTGGAATAGTGAGATGGCATTGGTACATGCCACCTTGATGGGATTAAATTGGAGTCCCCTGGTATGTTTCTAACTCTACCATTTGGGGCAAGTCAGCTTGAGCATGTCCCAAATTATATATCTCTTCCCTCTCTTATTCCTACTCTTATGTTTAACAGGGATCACATTTCAGTTAAATTTCAACACTTAAGAATAACTGTGTATTAATTACAGAATTAAACCAGTCATATTAAGTAGAACAGACAAAAAAACTACTAAGAGGGATAATGTATTAAGTTGTTCATTAACAGTCAGGGCTATGCTGATCAAGTCACCGTTTCCCATAGTGTCCATTTCACTTCAACAGGTTTCCTTTTTGGTGTTCAGTCAGTTGTCACCGATCAGGGAGAACATATGGTATTTGTCCCTTTGGGACTGGCTTAATTAACTCAGTATGATGTTTTCCAAATTCCTCCATCTTGTTGCAAATGACTGGATTTCGTTGTTTCTTACTGCGGTATAGTATTCTAAAGAGTACATATCCCATAATTTCTTTATCCAGTCTACCGTTGATGGGCATTTAGGTTGGTTCCAGGTCTTAGCTATTGTGAATTGAGCTGCAATAAACATTAGGGTGCAGACCGCTTTTTTGTTTGCCAATTTAAATTCCTTTGGATAAATTCCAAGGAGTGGGATGGCTGGGTCGAACGGTAGGGTTATCTTCAGGTTTCTGAGGAATCTCCAGACTGACTTCCATAGTGGCTTGACCAGTTTGCATTCCCACCAACAGTGGGTTAGTGTCCCTTTTTCCCCACATCCTCGCCAGCATCTGTTGTTGGTAGATTTCTGAATGTGAGCCATTCTAACCGGGGTGAGGTGAAACCTCATTGTGGTTTTGATTTGCATTTCCCTGATTGCTAATGACCTTGAACATTTTTTCATGTGCCTGTTGGCCATTTGGATTTCCTCTTTTGAAAAATGTCTATTGAGGTCCTTGGCCCATCTCTTAAGTGGGTTGTTGGTTTTCTTTTTGTGGAGTTTCTTGATCTCTTTGTAGATTCTGGTTATTAACCCTTTATCTGTTGCATAGTTTGCAAATATTTTTTCCCATTCTGATGGTTGTCTCTTCACTCTCCTGACTGTTTCTTTTGCCGTACAGAAACTTCTCAATTTGATGCAATCCCAATAGTTAATTTTGGCTTTGACTGCCTGAGCCTCCCGGGTCTTTTCCAGAAACTCTTTGCCTGTGCCAATATCTTGAAGGGTTTCTCCAATGTTCTCTAGTAACTTGATGGTGTCAGGTTGTAGATTTAGGTCTTTAATCCATGTTGAGTGGATTTTTGTGTAAGGTGTAAGGTAGGGGTCTTGCTTCATGATTCTGCACGTGGAAATCCAATTTTCCCAGCACCATTAATTGAATAGACTGTCCTTGCTCCAGGAATTAGTTTTAGATCCTTGATCAAATATAAGTTGGCTGTAGATGTTTGGGTTGATTTCTGGTATTTCAATTCTGTTCCATTGGTCTATCCATCTGTTTCTGTACCAGTACCATGCTGTTTTGATTACAACTGCCCTGTAGTATGTCCTGAAATCTGGTATTGTGATGCCTCCGGCTTTGTTTTTGTTGTACAAGATTGCTTTAGCTATTCGAGGTCTCTTGTGCCTCCATATAAATTTCAGCACCAATTTTTCCAGATCTGAGAAGAAGGTCTTCGGTATCTTGATTGGTATTGCATTGAATTTATAAATTGCTTTTGGGAGAATGGACATTTTGATGATATTGATTCTTCCAATCCATGAGCATGGAAGATTTTTCCATTTCTTGGTATCCTCTTCTATTTCTTTCTTTAAGGTTTTGTAATTTTCATCGTAGAGATCTTTAACGTCCTTGGTTAAGTTTATTCCAAGGAATTTGATTGTTTTTGTAGCTATTGTGAATGGGATTGATCTTAGAAGTTCTTCCTCAGCCATGGCATTGTCTGTGTATACAAAGGCTGTTGATTTTTGTGCATTGATTTTATACCCTGCTACTTTGCCAAACTCTTCTATGAGTTCCAATAGTCTCTTAGTAGAGTTCTTTGGGTCCTCTAAATAAAGAATCATGTCATCTGCAAAGAGGGATAGTTTGAGCTCTTCCTTCCCAATTTGTATCCCTTTAATTTCTTTTTCTTGCCTAATAGCTCTGGCTAGAACCTCCAGAACTATATTGAATAGCAGTGGTGAGAGTGGGCATCCCTGTCTGGTTCCAGATCTCAGTGGAAATGCTTCCAACTTTTCCCCATTCAATAGGATGTTGGCTGTGGGTTTTTCATAGATTGCTTTGATTGTATTGAGGAATGTTCCTTCCAAACCCAGTTTGCTTAGAGTTTTCATCATGAACGGGTGTTGTATTTTTTCAAATGCTTTCTCGGCATCTATTGAGAGAATCATATGGTTTTTCTTCTGCAGTCTGTTAATGTGGTGTATCACATTGATTGTCTTGCGCACATTAAACCATCCCTGCATACCAGGGATAAATCCCACTTGGTCTGGGTGGATGATCTTTCTGATGTGTTGTTTCATTCTATTGGCGAGAATTTTATTGAGGATTTTTGCATCTATGTTCATCAGGGATATTGGTCTGTAATTCTCTTTCAGTGCTGCATCTTTTTCCGGCTTAGGAATTAAGGTGATGCTGGCTTCATAGAAAGAATTTGGGAGGATTCCCTCTTCTTCGATTGTTCTGAATAGTTTGAGAAGAAATGGGATTAGTTCTTCTTTAAATGTCTGGTAGAATTCAGCAGTGAATCCATCTGGTCCTGGGCTTTTCTTTGTTGGGAGGGCCTTTATTACTGTTTCAATTTCTGTCTCAGTTATGGGTCTGTTTAGGTTTTCGATGTCTTCCTGGTTCAATTTAGGCAGGTTGCATGTGTCCAGGAATCTATCCATTTCTGATAGGTTTCCCTGTTTGCTGGCATACAAGTCCTTGTAGTAATTTCTGATGATTCTTTTTATTTCTGTGGTGTCTGTTGTTACATTTCCTTTTTCATCTATGATTTTATTGATTTGGGTCTTTTCTCTTCTTTTTTTAGTTAGTTGGGCCAATGGGGTGTCAATTTTGTTTATTTTTTCAAAAAACCAGCTCCTCGTTTGGCTGATTTTTTGGAATGTTTTTCTTGATTCAATCCTGTTGATTTCTTCTCTGATTTTAATTATTTCTCTTCTCCTACTAGATTTGGGTCTGGTTTGCTGTAGGTTTTCTAGATCCTTGAGGTGAATTGAAAGCTCATCTATTTGGTGCCTTTCCAATTTCATGATGTAGGCACCCATTGATATAAACTTTCCTCTTAACACTGCTTTTGCTGCGTCCCATAAGTTTTGGTATGTTGTGCTGTTATCCTCATTTACTTCCAGAAAGTTTTTGATTTCTCTTTTGATTTCTTCTTTGACCCATTGTTCATTCAGGAGCATGTTGTTCAATCTCCATGTGTTTGCATATGCTCTAGGGATTCCTGAGTTGTTCATTTCCAACTTCATTCCTTTATGGTCTGAGAAGCTGCATGGTATGATTCTAATTCTTTTGAATTTGGTGAGACTTGCTTTATGGCCTAGTATGTGGTCAATCCTAGAGAAGCTTCCATGTACTGCTGAGAAGAATGTAAAATCTTTAGCTGTAGGGTTGAAAGTTCTGTATATATCTGTTAGATCCATTTGGGCTATAGTGTCGTTTAAACCTACTGTATCCTTGTTGATCTTCTGTCCTATTGATCTGTCTATTTCTGAGAGTGGAGTATTGAAGTCCCCCAGTACTATTGTATTGGGGTCTAAGTCTCCCTTTAAGTCCGTTAACAAATCTTTTAGATAAACCGGTGCCCTGTAGTTAGGTGCATATACATTGATAATTGTTATATCTTCCTGTTGAATTGATCCCTTAATCATTATGTAGTGTCCCTCTTTGTCTCTCTTAACGGTTTTTGTGGTAAAGTTTATGGTGTCTGATATTAAGATGGCTACGCCTGCTCTTTTTTCATTTCTGTTGGCATGGTATATCTTTTTCCAGCCTTTCACTTTCAGTCTGTATGGATCTTTGTTGGAAAGATGTGTTTCTTGTAAGCAGCAAATAGATGGGTTTTGTTCCTTAACCCAATCAGCCAAACGGTGTCTTTTAACTGGTCAGTTCAGGCCATTCACGTTCAATGTGACTAATGATAAGTGGTAACTTTGCCCTGCCATTTGCCAAAGATAAGTTCTAATATATGCTTTGAATTCCCTGTGATCTTTTGCTGTGAGGTTTCCTTCCTTTACCTTCTTTCATATTGATGACCGTGTTTCTTTGTTTCTGTGTGTAACACATCTTTAAGCATCTTTTGCAGGGCTGGACGAGTGGCAACAAATTCTTTCAATTTCTGTTTGTTATGAAAAGTCTTTATTTCACCTTCATTCACAAATGATAGCTTTGCAGGATATAATAGTCTGGGCTGGCAGTTGTTCTCTCTTAGTATCTGGGCTATATCTCGCCATTCCCTCCTAGCTTGTAGAGTTTCTGATGAGAAGTCAGCTGTGAGTCTGATTGGAGATCCTCTGAGAGTAATCTGACGTTTCTCTCTTGCACATTTTAGGATCTTTTCTTTATGTTTCACTGTGGAGAGTTTAATTACAACGTGTCGTGGTGAGGATCTCTTTTGGTCGTGTTTATTAGGGGTTCTGTGAGCTTCCTGTACTAGGATTTCTCTGTCCTTCTCCAAACCTGGGAAATTTTCTGCTAATATCTCACTAAAAAGGCCTTCTAATCCTTTCTCCCTCTCCATGCCTTCAGGAACTCCTAGAACCCGAATGTTGGGTTTTTTAATAGTATCCTGAAGATTCCCGACAATATGTTTTAGATTTCTAATTTCCTCGTCTTTTCTTTGGTCTGACTGTATCCTTTCCTGTTCTCTGTCTTCTAAGTCCGATATTCTCTCTTCTGCTTCTCCCATTCTGTTTGTAAGGCTCTCTATTGTGTTTTTCATTTGATCTATTGAATTCTTCACTTCAGTCACTATCCCAGTTTCCTGTTGTACTAGTTGTTTCGTTTCATTTTGATTCCTCCTTAATATTTCATTTTCACGAGAGAGATTTTCTATCTTGTCCATTAAGGATTTCTGTAGTTCAAGAATTTGTTTTTGAGAACTTCTTAATGTTCTTATCAATTTTTTGAGATCTGCTTCTTGCATTTCTTCTATGTCATCATCCTCATAATCTTGAATTGGGGTGTCTTTTTCATTTGAGGGCTTCATGGTGACTTCCTTGTTTTTATTACCTTGGTTTTTGCGTTTGTTATTTGTCATATTGGAGATATTTGGTTTCTTCACTGTGGTGCTTTTTCTTGTTATCCTATGACTCTAGATTAAGTGGACTATCTGTTTTTGATGGAGCCTTAGGGCTTGAGATGGGTGTGGCCTGAGAGCTCTGTTTGGTGTGCCAAAGGTGACACTCCCAGGTTAGGCGTGGTAAACCTCTCTCTCTCTCTCTCTCTCCCTCTCTCTTTTTTTTTGATTCAAAAGGGAAGTTATTCTGCACAGCTGAACGAAGTTGGAGGTAGTTAGCAGGCAAATGATATACCCACAGGAGCCAGAGATCAGAAGCTCTTTCCCAAGGACCACACAGGGAATCTGTTTGGCCCTCAGAGTGGGCTCAAATTCTCCTTCAGTCTCCCACTGGGTTGCCAAAGTTACGGAATTGTAGCGTCTCTGGAGAGTGCTCACGTGAATTCCGTGAGTTCTCTCCCCCACCGTCTCTTTTTTCACAGTCTCAGTTCAGTAGCACCACAAATTTACTAGGTCCTAATCTCCTGTTAATTCGCCCCGCCCAGAGTCAGGTTTTTCTGCTAGGCTCAGGGCCGGTGCAGACCTGAGGTCGCTCTGCTTATGACGTATGTCCAAGATGGCGCCTGCTCTTTGTCTTGCTCGCCCTTGAGAGGTGAGCGGAGAGAGAGAAACCCGTGTCCGTACCAGTCACCTTTTTTTTTCCCCTCTCTCTTCCAGTTAGCTTGGTGAAGTCCCCCCCCCCCGGGGGTCGTTCCCTCTAGTCTCCTCTCTCCGCTTGCCTGCCGGTGTCTCGGGTTATTGAGGTTTGGCTCACCTCGCGTTCCAGCGCTGGTGTGTTGAGTCTGCCGCTGGTGTCCTGAACTGTGGGCTCCCATGCTCTCCACGCAGGTCTGCTCCCCTTCCAGCGCCGATGTGTGGACTCGGAGCCCTGGACGTCCCAAGTCCCCCCGCTGTTGCACTCCCCTTCAAGCACTTGCGCGCAGACCCTGCAGCTTGCGCAGCTCAGTCCCACGGCTCGGCTTCCGCGGCTCAGTCCCGCGGCTCAGTCCTGCGGCTCGGCTTTCGCGCGTGGTGGGCGACCTTGTTCTCCCAGTAGGTCCTCCGATTCACGCCCACTGGATCCAGAAGAGTTTCGTCTGCAATATTTTCCTGGTTCTTTTTTCTGAGGCTACCGTAACTCCCCTTTTATTAAACTAAATTTTCCCGGACTATCGGTGCGCGCCCTCACTATTCCGCCATCTTGGCTCCGCCCCTATTTATTTTTTTTTGACAGACAGAGTTAGACAGAGAGAGACAGGGAGAAAGGTCTTCCTTTTTCCATTGGTTCACCCCACAAATGGCTGCTACAGCTGGCATGCTGCGCTGATCTGGAGCCAGGAGCCAGGTGCTTCCTCCTGGTCTCCCGTGCAGGTGCAGGGCCCAAGCACTTGGGCCATCCTCCACTGCTGGACTGGAAGAAGAGTGACCAGGACAGAATCCAGTGCCCCAACTGGGACTAGAACCCGGGGTGCCGGCGCCACAGGCGGAGGATTAGCCAAGTGAGCTGCGGTGCCGGCCTCTGGGTGACATTTTAAATAGAGGGCTCTTAAGTCCTTCAGAAAAATACTCAAGTCAGTGATCGGTCTTGAGTCAGGAAAAATCAGGCCTATAGTTTATTCAGGCTGAGGTGAACATTAATGCCAGGTTTGTCATTACTAGCACTTTTGATCCTCTCTTACCCTTCAATGTACTTAATTTCTAAAAGATATGTATAAATATGTATACAATTAATGCTGTTTCATATGAACCAAATTTGCAGAATAAGTGAACAACAGGATACCATGTTAATGTAAAAAAAATCCTCTGGGAACAGATGTTTGATGTAGTGTTAAAGAAGCTGCTTGGGATACTCACATCCCGTATTGGAGTGTCTGGTTCCAGTCTAGACTCCTCCACTTTTGAACAAGTTCCCTGCTAAGGCTCATCCTGTGTGGCAGCAGGTGATGGCTCAAGTACTTAGGCCTCTGACACTTATGTAATGGAACCAGATTGAGTTCCAAGCTCCCGGCTTCAGTTTGCCTAGACATAGCTGTTGCAGACACTTGAGTCATAAACTAGCTGTTGAAAGATCTCTGTCTCTCTCTGCCTTTTTGCTATCTAAATTTTAAAAGGAAAAAAATAAATAAAAAGCATCCTCTAAGTTTGCATCAGTGTTTCTACAAATATTCTTTACATAAGAATTATGATTTTTTAAAGATTTATTTATTTATTTGAAAAAGTTACACAGAGAGAGGAGAGGCAGAGAGAGAGAGAGAAAGAAAGAGAAAGAGAGAGACTGGTCTTCCATCCGATGGTTCACTCCCCAGATGGCCGCAATGGTAGGAGTTGTGCTGATCTGAAGCCAGGAGCCAGGAGCTTCTCTGGGTCTCCCACAAGGGTGCAGGGGCTCAAGGACTTGGACCATCTTCTACTGCTTTCCCAGGCCATCGCACAGAGTTGGATGGGAAGTGGATCAGCCAGGTCTTGAACCAGCGCCCACATGGGATGCCGGTGCTTCAGGCCAGGGTGTTAACCAACTGTGCCACAGCACCAGCCCCAAAGATTATACGATTCTAAAGCAAAAATATCTGAATGAATTTCAGACTGGTTTACAGTCCACTTACTGTGATAGAGCTGAGAAAAATGCCGTTGTGCCACAGTGCCATCCCCAAGAATTACGATATATTTTATGATAATTTATCATATACTATGTGAAGAACTGGAAGAGAGGCCCTGAGGAAAAAGGCAACACCCAGAGCTTTACTCCAAAGATGCGAAACTCTAGAGACTGAATTAAAATTTGAACATTCTATTTTCTCAACCCAAATCATACAGTCAATTTGACAAGACTGTGATCATACACTTATACTTTTAGTCCCAAGATGAAAAGACATACAGACTTGGTTTTGGTACTCACCGTTTCCTCTTATAAGCTTCCCTTAAGTCACTAGATTATTTTAATCCTTAGCTTCTTTGTAAAATGGGAAGAATGTAATCATTTTGTGTGTCTTAAGGATCGAATGAGATGGTGTTTTCAATAGCTCAGTATCGTGCCAGAATACATCAAGTTTTCATTAATGATAGTTATCATTATCTGAAAATTTAAAGACTGGCTTGCAATGAGTAATTGGACTCTTAAATCAAATCACACATCCTCTACAGAGCTTCCCTGATGATTTATTCTTTCCTATGCTGCCTGTTCACACCTACCAGATCTTTATTACAATGAGAGCTGCTATTTCACAATATTGTGCACTAATTTCCAGCTATGGTTTCAGCAAAATTTTCTTAAAATATTACTGTTTGATTTCTTTCTCTAGAAAAATAAAAAACCAGATATACCACAGATTAATTTGGAACAAACTTGAATTGTTTGACAAATAGATGTACAAATGTAAACCTCAGGATGGATTATTTAGAAAATTAACAAAATTTAAATGAAACTGAAAACTTACATTGAAACTTTGCTTGTCACCTTGCTGTATCCAGCACAATGATGCTGAACTACAAAATGTCACCCTGGATTCTGTGAAGTGATTGGTGAATCTTGCAGGGATGACTGGATGTTGATGTGCCAGGTTCTCAGGCACCAGGGATTTTATTTTAGAGATATGACAGAAAGTGATGAATGTCAAAGAGCTATAAAGGTATTGTCACTGTGCCATCCAGCTTAAGGGAAAAGATGCTTTCAGAATCCCAGTAGCACTCATTCTGTCACTATTCAGCCACTACCTACTGACTTTTGGCTTGGGAGGTGGAAATAGACATCAAAATTGTGATTCTGGGGGCAGCACTGTGGCATAGCAGGATAAAACCCTGCCGTTCAGTGCCGGCATCCCATATGGGCACCAGTTCAAGTCCCTTTGCAGCCATTTGGGGAGTGAACAAGCAGATGGGAGACCTCTCTCTCTTTCTCTACCTCTCTCTGTAACTTTGTCTTTCAAATGAATAAAAATCAATCTTTAAAAAAATTGTGATTCTGGGATTTGCTGTAACATCACAATTACATTATATTGGCCTTCTAATCCCCTTCCTAGGAAGCCAATATTCTTGGCCTTCTATAATTATATCCGACCATATTCTTTTAGCTCTTTCCATGTGCCTTGCATCCTGTTAGGTCTGTTCAAGCGTGCAACACAGTTTGTTTAACAACCTTCAAAACAACTGTGATGATTTTGTTAATTTTTAACTTTTCTACCAAAATTTAACTTTTGACAACTGGAACTACATTTGATGCTATATTCCATTATATCTTCAGTGCCTTGTACAGTGTTATGTGTGAATAATTGTACTGTGTCCAATCTCTACATTCTTCATGAGAAAAATAATTATTATCATACAAAAATTTATAAATTGTTTAGTATACGTATAGCATATTGAGCATTTAATGTATAGCAATATTGAGTTATTATACCAATATTAATCTGTTCTTTCTAGTTTTTTTAGTTTAGCAGGGAATCCCTGGAGTCTGGATTTCAATTGTTTTAACAACTTCATAGCTGTGCATCCTTATGCTAATAACTGCACAATTCTGTGCTTCAGTTTTCTCATCTGACAAATAGAGATAATATTAAGTCAGATAATTGTAAAACTAAATAAGTTAATATACAAATAACTTACAATAGCATTGATACATCATAAGGACTCAATAACAGTAATGCATGGACTCTGACTTAATTTTATGATTTAATAAACTAAAAATATAATATAAGTGTGTGAAGAAATAAAAATATATGCAAAGTACCCTAGATAACATAAAAAGCAGTAATTAAAGGTGTATTGTTTTGTGAAGTTACTTCATAGTCTGTTGATTTCATAGTGCCTCTTTAAAGTACTCTCAAAACAGAAATCTGACACGTACACAAGTGGGCATATGACAAGCGGACAGCTCAGGGAGTTTCTGTGAAAGGCATCCTTCCATGTAACTACCATAAATATCTGGAAATAGAACACAGTAAGCCTGGAGAAACTCCCTTATAATTATGTTCTAATGTAACATCTGTTACCTTATGGTTTTACTCTTTCTGAACCATAACAATGGAATAGAAAAAGAATAGATTATTTCCATTTATTCCATTACTACAAAATTGTTTTTGAATGATTAATTAATATTATTCCCTGGGGTTGTTGTTTATTCAGTCTCATTACTGGATAGTACTGCATCTTATATCTACTCTTAGATATCTGTGCTTCCATTACTGGGCATTTGTGTTGTCCCCAGTCTGATTTCTTATGAGCAGCGTTGCCATGAACATTTGAGCGTGTGCCTTTAGAATTATATACTTATGACCTTGTTTTTCAGAGCCACAGATTCATTCAGATTTAATAGATGTTGCCAATCTCTTTCAAAGTCGCACCAACTTACAGGCTTTAAGCACTGTATGAGATTTCTGGATAATCCTGTATTCACTACCATCTTTGAATGACTCACCTTCAAATGTCTTCATTCATAAAACATTAAACAAGATTGTATTTGATGAAAAAAAAGTTTTAAAGATCCTTATGAAGATTTTATTGATTGTTTTCTCTTTTTAGTTGTTTATAGCAGAGATGTTAGTTACTCAGGAAAGAATCTTAATTTTTAACAAGGTCTGTAATGATCTAAATGTTGCTTATATTTTAAAGATAGATTCTGAAATCAAGACCTTTGTTTTCAAGAATATTTATCAGCTATGGTATGCTGTATTTTAAGATTTTACAATATTACAATCTCAAATAATTTGAAACACTGAGAGCAGTATTATTTCTAAGCCACCAAAAGTGAGGCAGTCTGACTCGAGGTTGAAATGACAAGCACATCTATGAATGATACAAGCCAGCTGCTGGGCCCTTTGTATGCAAGTCATTCACTGAGATATCAAAACGTGGAAAATATAATTCTCCGACCGACATTTCATGTTGAATTAATGCCCAGGTGAGTTCATCTGAAATACTGCAGTTGTATCTTAGCAAAAACAAGAAGCAGTAAAGCATCATACTTATTAGGATCCAATTTGCCACAGCAGCAGTCAAGTGTTTCAATTTCTCCCAGCGGTGATGGGGAAGGAAAAGTAGGGATAGAGAAATTTAAATTAAATTCATAGTGCAGTGAATATTTGGAATTCAATATTGACAGCTCTAATTACATCTACCTTGCCATCACAAATTCATTAACTGAAAGTAAAGGATTAAAATGTACTCGACACATTACCAAAAAAAAGTGTCATTATTTTCCTGCTGATTTCTTATCACTCTTACTCTCATTTAATGCATTTATGATGGTGATGTTTGCAGTACTGGAAAAGGAGGATTTATTATTTCTTAAACATACAAGTACACAAATGAGCAAACATGTTCTTAAAAAATCATAATGCATTTAGATATACTGTTTGAAATGAGATCAACATAAAATGTCAAATACAATATTGACTTTATTGGTCATGAATTACCCAGTATAAAAACAACCCATTCAGGTTGCGAGTTCCTAGCATGTCTAAATTGTAACTACTGATAAAATTGTTAATTATACAAAATCACGATTAGTCATCTTGCTTTGCAAAATTAAGAATGTTATCTGTTCAAAGCTATTTTTCTGCCCATGAATGTAAGAAGCCTATTGCCTCTTCTACCTATGGCTCTTCTTGTCTGAAGTTAATATAAATCTGGTAGTAATAGTTATCTATAAAAATTATAATGTTTCTGGTTAATATGAGGTATTCTAGTGGATTAATCTCAAAGCAGGTTCACAGATATTACTATGGCCATAATTGTGGTTTTAGAGAAATGAAAAAATGAATTAACAGCCATGGGAAACTTTTACAATTACAAAAAGGAAAAAAAGGACTTGTTTTTCTCCTTTCTATTTTCTTTATATCTCATCAGGCATAAAATAACAAAGGAGTATGTGAAATTGCACTGTGGTTATATAACAGAGTTTAGCACTTTGTGCTAAGAAAAATGTTGAAAATTTTAATTAACATAGAAAATGTCTCATCAAGTTCAGTAGTTTTATTCTTTAAGAAGAAAGAACTATATATGACAGATATTTTTTCTTTGTGTAATGGACCCCTTTAAACAATTTGGTACGTAAGTAACTTTAACTCTTTCAAATAACCAGCACAAAGTTCTTCCTAGTTCCTTCCACTCCCCAAAGAGTAAGTTCACCACTTTCAATAGTTAAGTAAATTCTTTGGGGATGATTTAGCATTACAGCACTATCTGTGCAGGATAATTGCCAAGATTTTACCCTTAATTTTTAAAATCTAAATTGAACCATAGTTTAATTGTAGAAGGATGTTTCTACATTTGTGTAGGCGTGCTCATGTGATAAGAGCAGTAGAAGGAAACAACTAAGAATCTGAATTTATCTGTGCTTCTATCTATGAATTCAAGACCTAGAAAATCTCCTCAAACTTCTAAAATCTAACAAACTTCTATGAAGAGTTTCTGCAATGCTTGGTATCCAGTACATTGTATTACTCATTATGACTGAAGAACTAAGAACATGTAAATCGCATTTGTTTGTGCTAGCCCTTTGGTGCTTATATTCATTCTGACATTGGACCTACCTCTATGGAAGCACAGTATGGAGGAAAAATTTTGTCCAGATATTGGAAGACCTGAGTCTCAGTGTGTGCTATTAAGTCTACTACATTTTCAGCCTTTGGTCCTTTACTTCTGCAGACAGTATAACTTGAAGATTTTATGCTACAGTGTTTATTAACCATCTCCTACCTCCAGAATTCTTGGAAAGCACTAAAAAATATTGAAGGACTTTAAGAAATTCCAGCACCTTGTGTAATGCTACCCAGAGTGTATAGACGAAGTAAGAGTCCCCAATTTCTGCTCTCCTGTGCTGTAAAAACCTATTTATCATGTCAATAGCTATTTAGTAAGACCCGTCTTTCTGTCATGGTGCTAGTGACAGGTATGAAGCAGTGAATAACACGTTTTCTAGTGTCTGCCTACGCTGAAGTTCTGAGGAAGACAGATGACTAAATCTGTACTTATTACAAACATTTATTACTAAGAGAGAAATACTTACCAACTTAGAAAACAAGTGTGCAGCAGCCCTGAGAAGTGTAAACGCTAGAAAACACCTCCTGGAAGAAGTACTGCTTTGAGCAAGACCTGAAGACTGAACAGTGAGTCAGGCCATAAGAGGAACTGGAGGAAATCATGTATATAAATACTAGGTGGTAGGAGAGAGCATTGATCATTAGTGGAAATGAGGTTAGGAGAGTTTGAGATGAAAAGAGACAAGATTAACACTTTTGAAAAATTCAAGTTGGCACACGCTAGGTAGTAATTTGGCTAGTACAACTCCAAATATCAGGGAAGAGTTAAGTGCACTTGCTTTCAAAAGGAAGCATGACATACTCAGTAGAAGATACACAGCATTCCATGAGTCAGGAACAAACAAATCGAATAAAAACAATGGAGGAAGAACATTTCAGATAAGAAATATCAAGCAAAAATAGAAGGGTGTTTTTTGTTTAATTTTACCATTGTCTGTTCTATAAGTCAATCAAAGAATAAGTTGCCTAACTTTTGATAGGGGTTTATCAGAAAATTAATGTCAAACTGTCAGTTGTAGTTTTAGCTCTTTAGAAAATTAAGGTACCTGTGGAAGTTTGTGGGGGATAAGTTGGAATACATAAATGACAGCACGCTGGCTGTAATAGCCATTTGGGGGGTGAACCAATGGAAGGAAGACCTTTCTCTCTGTCTCTCTCTCTCTCACTGTCTGTAACTCTACCTATCAAACAAACAAATAAATAAATCTTAAAAAAAAAAAAAGAATTGGGTCCCTGCCCTTGTGTGGGAGATCGCTCTGTCTGGCTGTTGTGGGCACTTGTAGAGTGAATCAGTAGATGGATGATCACTCTGTCTTTCAAAAAAAGTGAAATTAAATAAATAAAAATTAAAGATTATTTTAGTGCAAACAACTCTGAATTCTATACAAATGAGAAATCTTCAAAAATTTAAGCAAATAAATATTATGAAAAAGCTATGCATGGATTTCAAAAACATATCCTACTAAATTAACTTTTCTTTTAAATTCATTTTCCTTGAACTTTTAAAAGTATTTTCATATGCAATGAAGATGGTTTCCAAACCTCCAAACCTTAGGCTCTTTCTGTCATTAAAATAATTAAATAATTAAAGTTTCACTAGTCAATGCTATCTGGACGTGGTGTTTTGGGAACTAGAACCTAAATGAGAAAGTAAACAGAACTGAAAACCACTAAATTATGATCAGCGGAAAAACAGAAAATCAGCATGATTTTCTTTTCTGCAAAGGAAACCTTGGTTTCCTATAGGTTTCTTTCTTACATTGTGACATTATTGGATTGTGCTATGTTATTTTCCTCAAAGATTCATGTCAGAAATATTTCTCACCTAATTGGTTACCACTGAGTATGATCCGGAGAGAGGAACTTGAAAATGAGGAAGCTCAGGAACATTAAGCTACATGAAGCATGGAGAGGGATGGCAAGAGTATAAACTACATTTCCAACCATGAGAGTGTAAAGTATTAATTTATGAACTAAGTTTATAGAACATTAATTGCTGTTCAAAGTAAACTGTAGTCAGATTTAACTAGAATTAGAGATGAGTGAAGCCGGGAGTGAGAGATCCAGAGAAGTTTCAATGTAGAGCAAGAAGGAAGCCTGAATAATACTTCACTATGGAAACATGGCAGTCCCCACAGAACAGTTATGCAAACACTCTGCTTACCCTCTTGCCATTGACTCCTTCTATTACATGTGGAAAGCTCGGTTTTCCAACATATATAATATAGCATTGTCTAACATCACTTGGATAAATATCTCTAGGGAAGTTATCAGTTTCTTTTTTAAAAAAAGATTTATTTTACTTGAAAGACAGAGTTACAGAGAGAGGTAGAGACAGAGAGAGATCTTCCATCCACTGGCTCATCTCCCAGATAGCTGCAATGGCCAGAGCTGTGCCAATCCGAAGGCAGGAGCCAGGAGCTTCCTCCGGGCCTCCCACACAGGTGCAGGGGCACAATCTTCTACTACTTTCCCAGGCCATAGCAGAGAGCTGGATTGGAAGTGGAGCAGTTGGGTTTCTAACCGGCACCCATATGGGATGCCAGCACTGCAGGCCGGGACATTAACCCACTATACCACAGTGCCAGCCCTGAAAGTTATCAATTTCAAATTCAAAGAAAGCTTCATACAACTATAAAGAATTTGATCCTCCATTGTTTTATTTTTTCTAGTTTAAAAAATATAGTGATCACACTTCCTGTTGTCAATAATACTCAGTACAGGGGCCAGTGCCCTGGCTCACTTGGTTAATCCTCCACCTGTGGCACTGGGATCCCATGTAGGAACCGGGTTCTAGTCCCGGTTGCTCCTCTTCCAGTCTAGCTCTCTGCTGTGGCCCCAGAAGGCAGTAGAGGATGGCCCAAGTGCTTGGGCGCCTGCACCCACATGGGAGACCAGGAAGAAGCACCTGGCTCCTGGCTTTGGATTGGCGCAGCGCCGGCCGTAGTGGCCATTTGGGGGTGAACCAACAGAAGGAAGACCTTTCTCTCTGTCTCTCTCTGTCTCTCTCTCTCTCTCTGTCTAACTCTATCTGTCAAAAAAAAAAAAAAGACTAATACTAAGTACAAATCCTATACTACCTATACTAGATGAAACAGATTTTGAAGAGTAATTGGGATGGTGAGTTGGTCTTTGATTTAACATGCAAATGATATGCCAAGACTGGAGCTCATGGTCTCAGAGAAGGGGCATCTTTGGATATAGTTCTGTTTAAAATTCCAAGAAGAATCACAGGTGAGAAAACACAAAAAGATATTTGGGTGAGCTGTTTTTAGAGAGAGAATTTTTTTATTTAAAAATTGAGGTAAGGGCCATCCTGTGGCTTGGCATGTTAAGCCGCCACCTGCAATGCCAGCATCCCATATAGGCCAGGGTTTGAGTCTGGGCTGCACTACTTCTTCTTCTTTTTTTAAATATTTTTTAAATTTATTTGAGAGGTAGAGTTACAGAAAGTGAAAGGGAGAGACAGAGAGAAAGATCTTCCATCCGCTGATTCACTCCCCAGATGGCCTCAACAACTGGAACTCGGACGATCTGAAGCCAGGAGCCAGGAGATTATTTGGGGTCTCCCATGTGGGCACAGGGACCCAAGGGCTTGGGTCATCTTCCACTGCTTTCCCAGGCCATAGCAGAGAGCTGGATCTGAAGAGGAGCAGCTGGGATTACAACCAGTGCCTATATAGGATGCCAGCAGTGCAGGCCAAGGATTAAGCTACTGTGCAACAGTGCCGGCCCCACTGCTTCACTTCTGATTCAGTTCCCTGCTAAGGAATCTGGGAAAGCAGTGGTGGATGGCTCAAGCGCTTGGCCTCTTCATCCATGTGGGAGACCCAGATGAAACTCCTAGCTCCTGGTTTCATCCTGGTCCAGCCCTGGGTCATGTTGCCATTTGAGGAGTCAACCAGTGGATGGATTTCTCTCTGAATCTCTCTTTTTCTCTCTCTCTGTCTCCCTCTCCCTCTCTGTAATTCTGCCTTTAAAATAAATAACAAATCTTTTAAAAAGTAAAATAAAATTTTGGTAAAAACAATGACAAATTTTACATCAGGGTTTTTGAAGAGTTTATTTATTTATTTGAGATGTAGAGCTACAGACAGAGGGAGAAATAGAGAAAATGGTCTTCTATCCATTGGTTCACTCCCCAGTGGCCACAATGCCTGGAGCTGGGCCAATCCAAAACCAGGAGCCAGGAGCCTCCGTTGGATCTCCCACATGAGTACAGAGGCCCAACCACTTAGACCATTTTCTGCTGCTTTCCCAGGCCATAGCAGAGAGCTGGATCAGAAGAGAAGCAGCTGTGACATGAACCGGCACCCATATGGAATAATGGGCCACAGGCAGAAGCTTAGCCCACTATTGCACAGTGCTGGCCTCTGTATATCAGAATTTTTAAATAAAGTCTCTGTAGGTGAAGATACACTTAACTATTTTCAGCTGTGGAACTTGATCTTGGTAGAGTGCCAGCTTTGGACACCAAAAAGTTTCTGAAGACAATTCATCTTTCAGACACTTCTACTATTATTAAACAGAATAGCTTATTAACAAGTACTATTATTTGAATGTATAACCTTTGTAATTAAAGATTCTTCAATTTGAAAGCATTTAGAGGTGGAGCCTTTTCAGCTTATAGGGTGGTGAGGTTTCTTCCATCATGAGTTGGAATGAGCTTCTCAGAGGGAATTGTCCTTTTTGTGCTTCCAGCTTCTGTCACCATCTCTCTGCCGGAAGATGCAGGGGGTTTCAGTGACATAATGGAAACAGAGACATGATCTTCACCAAGGAACTCACTGGAGCTTTAATCATGGACTTTTCAGCCTCCAGAACTGTGTTCTCTCTGTTCTTAATAAATGACCCAATCTGGTTTTTTTTTTTTTTTTTTTTATAGTAACATAGACTGAAGCAACTATAAAAAGAATTTTTTAATGTTATTTTACTTCTTTGGGGTAATTTATTTATATACTTTCAGTTAGAAGAAATATGTAATTATAACCTATACTATATGTATGATATGCAGTCATTCAGTCATTTCTCAAATATATGTTGACAAGTTATAATCTGCCTGACACCACAGGGTTCAATTAAAGATGTGAGCCTGTGAATTTATCATGTCTCAAAATGTTTTTTTTTTTAAGATTTTATTTATTTATTTGAGAGGTAGAGTTACAGACAGTGAGAGGGAAAGACACAGAGAAACGTCTTCCTTCCGTTGATTCATTCCTCAAATGGCCGCAACGGCCGGAGCTGCACCAATCCAAAGCTAGGAGCCAGGTGCTTGTTCCTGGTCTCCTATGCAGGTGCAGGGACCCAAGGACTTGGGCCATCTTCTACTGCCTTCCCAGGCCACAGCAGAGAGCTGGACTGGAAGAGGAGCAGCTGGGACTAGACCTGGTGCCCATATGGGAGGCTGGCGCCACAGGCAGGGGATTAACATACTGCGCCTTGGCTCCAGCCCCTCAAAATGTTTTAATTATAACATGGGAAGCCAAGGCATAAGTGAAACAGAGCATTACTATAGATTTACTTATTTCTTTTAATTATTTGAAAAAGAGAGGTCCCTATTGCTGATTCATTTTCCAAATATCTGCAACAGCTGAGTCTGTTTAGGGCATGAGCCAAGAAACTCAATGTAGCTCTACCACAAGGATGTCAGAGGCCCAGCTTCTGGAGACATCATCTACTGCCTCCTTGAGGGTGAATCGGCAGGGATCTGGAATTGAAAATGGAGCAGAGAAGCCAGCGTTGTGACACCTCAGGTTCTGGTTTGAGTCCTGGCTGCTCCACTTTTGATCCAACTCCCTAATATACCTGGAAAGGCAGAGAAAGACAGCCAAAATGCTTGGGATCCTGCTACTCACAAGGGAGACCCAAGTGGAATTCCTGGCTCCTGGCTGTAGCCTGGCCCAGCACTGACTGTTGTGGCCATCTGGGGAGTAAACCAGTGGAAGGAAAATCTCTTTCTCTCCGTCTCTCCCTGTATCTCTGTAACTCTGTCTTTCAAATAAATGAAATATATCTTTAAAAAATTGCTTTAAAAAAGATAGTGGAGCAGAAACTTGAACCCAGTAACTGTGATATGGGTTACAGGTATACCCAGCCTCAGCTTAACCAGCAGTCCAAATGTCTCTACAATTTACTTTAGATTCACCATTTCTCAGTGCTTGTAACAAAGAAATGTCATATGTAGCTTCTGTCATCTTTTTAATTTGAAATTTATGCATAATTGGTACTAAGATAAAATGTATTTCCTATAAATGGAAAATTCTTAACTTGAATATGTGTCAATTAGAGGTTACTGATGCAATAGTTCACTTTAGGAGGCAGTAACTTCTATTTAAATAAATTTATTCCAGATGCTTCCCTCAATGAGCTTTTCTATCTTAAGCTGCATCTACCCAGTTGCTCAAGACTAAAATCTAGGTGCCACCATTGATCGTTGTTTTGCCTTCCTTAGTTGTCACCTCTGGGGTCTGTGTACCATCATCATTCACCTACATTTGTGCTGTAAGTTTTCTGCTAACTAGTCTCTAGGTTTCAACTCTAGACTTTATGTCATATATTCTCCAAACATACTAATGAGGCCTTTTATCTTAAAATATTTATCAGATCATTTGCCTTTCTTATTTAAAATTGTCCATAACTTCCCATCATATGCTGACTCTGTTACACAATCCATATCAGATCCAGCCTGATCTCATCCCCATTATTATTTATTATTCTTTTTAGGTTTTAAAGATATGCTTTATGTATATTTTCCTTATATTTTAAGAAAACTTGTAGTTATTGGATACCTTATCCTTTCTTGGAGACAATATGCAGTCTCTTTAGATTCATTTTGCAAATATTTGCTTCCTTGCTTTTGTCCACATTTAAGTATATTAATAGTATTCATTTATTTTTTTTCATTTTAATCAGATTTACCATCTTCTTATTGTTTGTTCCATACACAAGAGTTAAATTATGTGAAAAATTCCTTCATAAATATTCTAATAATGTTAGTTTCATATTTTTTATTTATGTTCTCCTACACTTGGGTTTCTTTATGTGTAAGTGTATGCAAGTAGTTTGTCAGTGAAATTCCACACCCACTCATTAAAGACATCACCTTTTTCAAATTCAAAATTCATATATATTAGTTGTGCTCTCTTCAGAAACTTCTCTTTTGTGTACTATAGTTCTATCAGTCAATACTAACATTTTTCTATTTAAAACTTTTTAACGATTTACCTATTATCCAAAAGGCAGAGTTACAAACGGAACGAGGGAGAAACAGAGAGAGATCTTCCATCCACTGGTTCACTCACCAAATGGCTGCAATGACTGGGGCTGGGCTGATCTGAAGCCAAGAGCCAGGAGCTTCTCCTGGGTCTCCCACATAGGGTGCAGGGGCCCAAGCACTTAGGCCATCATCTGCTTTCCAAGGTGTATTAGCAGGGGAGTGGATCAGAAGTGGAGCATCCCGGACTCAAACTGGAGCCCTTATGGGATGCCTAAGCTACTATGCCACAGTGTCAACCCCTCTATTTTAAAATTTCACCCATTTTCTGTATTGTACAATCTGGTAAGGTAAATTCTTCTCTTATTCATAATATCCATATTTAATTTATTATTTTTAAAAAGGTATTACTTATTTGTTTTAAAAGTCAGAGTTACATACAGAGAGAGAGAGAGAGAAAGAGGAATCTTCCCTCTGTTGTTCCAGTAACCAGATTGCCGCAACAGCCAGGGCTGAGCCAGGCCAAAGTCATGAACTAGGAGCTTCATCTTGGGTCTTCCATGTGGGTGGCAGAGGATCAAACACTTGAGCCATCTTCTCTGTGTTTCCCAGGCCATTAGCATTGAGCACCCAGGACGTACACTGTGATATCGGTGTTGTAGGTGATAAGACCCAGTGTTTACCCAAATTGACTATTATTGATTATGTAAAATTCTCTTCAAAATTTAGAATGATTTTTCAATTGATAGAATTTGAAAAGTATATTAACTTTGTGATTTGTTAAGTGAGTAGGATGAATCATTTTATAAAATTAATCTTTCTCATCTTCATTTCTTCATATTTTCTTTCATGTCCACCAATAATTCTTTTTTTTTTTTTTTTTGACAGAAGAGTTAGACAGTGAGAGAGAGAGGCAGAGAAAGGTATTCCTTTTTCTGTTGGTTCACCCCCCAAATGGCTGCCACGGCCGCTGGTGCACTGTGGCCTGTGCGCTGTGCCGATCCAAAGCCAGGAGCCAGGTGCTTCCTCCTGGTCTCCCATGCGGGTGCAGGGTCCAAGGACCTGGGCCATCCTCCACTGCACTCCCGGGCCACAGCAGAGAGCTGGCCTGGAAGAAGAGCAACCGGGACAGAATCTGGTGCCCCAACCGGGACTAGAACCTGGGGTGCCGGCGCCGCAAGCAGAGGATTAGCCAAGTGAGCCACGGCGCCGGCCCTTTTTTCTTTTCATGTCCACCAATAATTCTATAGCTATATCCATGCTGTTATTATCCACCATTAACTTTTTTGCACCTTGGTACACTGTAGGTATATGCCATTTGCAAATAGGATCCATTATTTTAATATTTCATTTAAAATGCATATTTCTGTTTAATAGGAATAGTACTTATTTGTACATGACAACAAATGCATATCTTGTCATTTTGGCAAACTACTGGAAAGAATATTTCCTAATATTTGACCATAATCATTACTATAGAACTTTTCACAAATATTGTACTCTTAGAATAACATATAAGAAATCAGCATTATCTGCTGTTTCAAAATGATGATCCCTTTTAATTTAAAAAAAAATTAAATATGATCATCCTAATTAAACCAACAAAGACAGTGGGCCATAAAAAGTTTAAGACAATGTCCAAAGTCAGAAGATGCACATGGAACACTTCCAGGGTTTGCATCTATGTCTTCCTTTGTTTTTAACTGACACCAAAGATTGAACAGAACAAAATGGCAGCACTGTTGTATGAAGTATGAGAATGACTATTGTCTTCACAATGACAAAGGAAACAGGAAAATAAAGGCATTATCTACATATTTTTAAAATCCCTTCTCACAAACCGCACAGCTGGACAGCACAGCAGCAGGAGATTAGGCAAACTGAGTGAGAGATTTCAAAGGTGTATAGCAATCATTGTTCTACTGGACACTTCTAAAGCATTTGAGCATGTAATTAAGTGGACTATTTTCACTGATTTGGGGCTTGTTTCAAGGCCAGGTTTTGATCTGTACTTATTTGTTATTTTAAATGATCTTTGCATTTTAGTTGTTAATATGCTACACAGTAAATTATTCTAAATACAATTTTCAATATATATTGCAAATTAATATTTTGGTGAGATGTGGCAACAGAGCAGTTCTCATCTACTCTGACCTAAACATTCCCAAATCAATTTTCACTGTTGCATTTTTTGATGGGATCATGGCAAAATATCGATTCTATGTCACATTGCATTTCTAGGGATGATATAGCTCAACCGATTACAGCTAAATAAAGTCTTCAATTCTCACTGTGCACTGGAATACTGGAATATCACCTTAAGATATACAGGGTCACTTTTGCTTTTCTACTGGCACTTCTTTGAGGCACAATATTTTCAAAAGATTTAAACTTAGTGGAATATTTCTGCAAAAGTTCATGACCACAAGGAGAAACTCATTCGTCATTACTTATTGTGTGTCTCTCTCATAAAACAAGTTTGGAACAGACTTGGGATTTCAGAAGACATCTGTAGATTTTTCTTCAGTTTGAACACAAGGATGAAGAGTCAGCTGGGTCACCCCTCAACTCATATTAATGATGTACAGAAGTTATAGCCAAGTAAGAGTGAGGTGGTTCATCCTTACCTCTGCAAACAAAGCAATTTATAATACCATCATTGTGTTTATACATGTATTTTATACCTACAAAACAAAAGATATCCAGTTTATAAGTAATTGCACATGCTTATTACAGTAACAATTTTAATTTTTGATATGAGTTATTTTCTTTTAGAATAGCTTTAAAATTACAAAAAAAATTGTAGAGTTATATAGAGTTCCCACATACCTCACATCTAGCTCCTTCCATTATTAACAACTTAAATTAATATAGTCTTTCAAGAGTTTTTATTTTAATAATTTTTATTTTATTTTTACTCTATCAGTTTCCCATAATAAACTAAAAAAGCTATCTGGGATATAATTAAAAAAGAACAAACAGTAGTTCTTCCCATTCATTTATTTAATTCATTTTTTTTTGTTCTTTTAGTTCAATTTGCTGTTTCTGATGCTGCAATATATTTACAAAACTTCATGTAGTGGAACTTGTGTGAATCCAAATACTATATATTTCAAAGTAGTTAATTGAAAAATTCTTTAGACTGTACTTCAAATATTTTTTGCATCAGCTAAAACTGTTGAATTTACAAGTTGAGAAAATTCCAGATATGTGACATTTTGCTGATTTAACAAGAAAAAATACACATTTTCAAAAACAGCCCTTCCACCAAATGACTGAAAGCTGTTCTTCAAAGGGATAAAAATACCCTCCCTGGACTAATATTTCGTATGATGAGACTAAAGGCACAATTTTCCTCTTATTTTTGTTCCCTCCCTCTATAAATAGTGAAACCCCTTTCAACTCAGTCATCCTTCCAAAAATTGTCTTTACATATGTTTACGAAATATACTACAATCTACTTTTATCAAAGTATATAATATTTAGAATGTTGCTTTGCATATTGGCATTTAAATAATCATTATATAAAAAGTATGAAATCCTTATATAGACATAATAAATTATTAAAACATGAAATAAAATGTAGTGTTCACCTAATTCAAAAACAATTGAAAATGAATCTTGATGTAAATGGGATGGGAGAGGGAGCAGGAGAAGGGAGGGTTGGGGGTGAGAGGGAAGTTATGGGGGGGGGGGTAAGAAGCCACTATAATCCATAAGCTGTACTTTGGAAATTTATAGTCATTAAATAAAAGTTAAAAAAAGCTTGATATACATATCACTGTAGTATTTTGTCATTTCTTCAGCAGTGGCTCTCTGGGGCTATATATTTCCATTTTTCTATCTAAGCTATAATTTAACAGAAAGTTATGGGTCATACGGATTCTGTGAGGTTTCATGAGATGACCCTTACCATAATAGTAATTTCCAACATCACCATCAAAGTAGTACACTTTCTTCTTGCCACCTCCTTGACTGTACACCATGGCCACCGCTACCTCCTGGCTCCAGCTTCTCCTCCTGATGTTGCTGCTGCTGCCTCTGTGGCTCAGTGGGGAGAGCAGTTAATAGATATTTGAATGACTTCTAGTATTGACACTTTAGTATAGTATACAATACTACTCTGCATCTTGCATTTAAAATTTTTTGTTTCTTGGAGATCTTTTCAAATGTGTGCATGTCTTTATATGTGTGTATATGCATACTAAATACATATGTATCATTTGTACTATATACATACATTTTTTTTAAACTTTTATTTAATGAATATAAATTTCCAAAGTACGACTTATGGATTACAATGGCTTCCCCCCCATACCGTCACTCCCACCCATAACCCTCCCCTTTCCCACTCCCTCTCCCCTTCCATTCACATCAAGATTCATTTTCGATTATCTTAATATACAGAAGATCAGCTTAGTATACATTAAGTAAGGATTTCAACAGTTTGCTTTTGTAAAATTGAAATAAAGAGAACTGAATTTTTAAAAATTTATTATTTTGAAATGAAAGTGATAGAGAAAGGAAGATAGACACTGAGTTAAGTCTTCCACAGGCTGGTCACTCCACAAATGGTTACTGCAGCTGGGATTGGGCTCTCTGAGTCTCCAATATGGGTGACAGGGCCCCAATTATCTGGCTATTTTCTGCTTCTTTCCTAGGTGCATTATCAAGGAGCTGGATTAGAAGTGGAGCGCTGTTTCAAAGTGCATTATGATATGTGCCACTGGCACTCCACATGGCAGTTAAATTATTGAGCCACGCCACTTGTCCAAAAGTTAACTTTGGTACCAAAATTTTGAAATCCATGCATAATCTTTTAATAATCTGTATTTACATGAACTTTTTGAAGATTATGCATATATATGTAATGTATGTTATACATACGGATAACTGACATACATATACTCATATACTCTAACAAGACTATATTTATTTTATATATAACATTTAATGTGCTCATGTTTTCCACTTTTTCAATGTAGAATATTTTAAACCATTTTTTTTTCATTGAAGAGGTATTTATGTTATGTTCAGTTGTTTGTTATTACAATAAATTTTATTGTGTATATTCTTTTTTAATAAAAGATTTATATATTTATTTGAAAGCAGAATTGCAGAGAGTCAGAGGCAGATTCAGAGAGGTCGGTCTTCCATCTGCTGGGTCACTCCCCAGATGACTGCAACAGCCAGAGCTGCACTGATCCGAAACCAGGAGCCTGGAGCTTCTTCCAGGTCTCTCATGCAGGTGCAGGGGCCCAAACACTTAGGCCATCTTCTACTGCTTTCCCAGGCCATAACAGAGAGCTGGATTGGAAATGGAGCTGCTGGGACTCAAACTGGAACACTCATGGAACAGGTGGCAGCTCTATCTGCTATGCCACAGTGCCAGCACCTATTGTACATATTCTTACAGTTGACATTGCATATATGTACTGATGTAACTGCAAAACAAATAATCTATCAAGGAGTTTCTGTCGCTCCCCCTCTTCGTGGAGGTACGACACAGGACCCTGCGCTGTTCTTTCGTCTACTCGGCCCTCCCCGGGTTTGCTGCTGGTTCTTCCCGGGTTGGCTATTATCCCTTCCACCTCCATGGAAGGGCAGTTCCCCCTGGCCACATTCCCCACTTCCGCAGGGGAGCGGCACACCGCCAGCCGGCTCTTCTCGGGGGCTGCACAGGTGTTCCTTCAGCTAGATGTTCCCCTTAGATGTTCCTCGTGAATGCCGTCTCTCTCCTCCTTTATAGTCCTCCTCTGCCAATCCCAACTCGGCTGCCCACACGCCGAGTACGCTGCTCTCCTCCAATCAGTAGCAAGTCCTACAGTTTATTGGTTGAACTGGAGGCAGCTGTGCGGAAGCTGTTTACTTCTCTCCCAGCGCCATATTGTGGGAGAGCAGATGCATAGAATAAGTCTTAATTCCAGTAACTCAGTCCAGTCCGGATTGCTCCCCACAGATCCCCCTTTCTTTTTATTTTTGGCGTTGATACGCGCCTGTCTTCGGTGCCCCGTGGCACACACTCTGCTCTACTTGCTAGAGTTGCCACAGGTTCTTACAAATCCTATCAATCAGGCAAACCAAATCCGGGTCCTCTCTTCGCCATGTTGTGAGGAGGTTTTTAGGCACTGATGCGTGCCTGTGTTCGGTGACCTGCAGCGCATGCTCTGCTCTGCCCGCAGGGGCTTACAAGCCTTAACAATCAGGCAAACCGAATCCAAGCCTTCTCATTGCCGTATTGTGGGGGAGACTTATTAGTGTTGGTTCGTGCCTATCTTCGGTGACCTGCAGCTCATACTCTGGTCGAGCTGCTTGCTGGTGCTTACCACCTTAATCAGGCAGACCGAATCCAAGCCTTCTAATTGCTGTATTGTGGGGAGGCCTTACTGATGTTAATTCGTGCCTGTCTTCGGAGACCTGCGGCGCATAAGCTGCTAGCCGCCCGCAGGTGCTCATCGCCTCACTTAATCAGGCAGACCGAATCCAAGCCTCCTAATTGCAGTATTGTAGGGAGGCCTTTCTATTTCTCTATTTCTCTATCTCCGGGCATTCCTATTTCTCCCATTTTACTTCTGTCTGCCAACATTCCCATTTCTCTCATTTTACTTCTAAACTTCTGTTTCTCTTATCCCTGCGGCTTCCCGGCGCCTCGCCCTGCCGGCAGGCTCCACCCCGAGGCTACTTCTCGGCTCCTCGCCGGCTCTGAGTCGCTTCAGCCCGCGCCTCTCTCATCTGCGCGGCTCGGCTTTGCGCGCACACTCCGCGGTCTCTCACTAGCCCTTTCGCGTCTGAACCACGGCCTCGCGCCAGCCCCGCGTTCCCTATCTATTCACGCCCTGTGCTCTCTCTGCACGCGGCGGCTTCCGCGAGTCACACAGCGTAGCTTGCGTCTCCACCACTAGCATTCAATCCAAGTTCCCCGGGCTAGCCTGGCGAATTCAACCCAGCTTACGTCTCCGCCCCACGGTTTGGCTTCCCGTCCTTTGCTCCCCAGGCTAATCAGACGGATCCCAATCCGGCTTACGTTTCCGCTTCTGGTTTCAACTTTTCGCCCCCTATTCCCGGGCTAACTTGAGAATCCCAAAGTGGCTTTCGTTTCCGCCTCGGCCTGCCCCCCGAGGCTTCAATTTCCCTAACATTTTTCTCTACCCGGTATGTTTCCCCAAACTTTCCTCCAACAATACTCCTCCCTCATTTCTCCTGGCCTCTCCCCACAGTCCGCATCCGAGTCTGTTTGTTCTAGCTTTCACTTTCGCTTTCGACCTTAGAGATTTCTCCCAGCTTCCCCCCGTAGTCCGTATCTGAGTCTATGCCTAGGCTTTCAATAGCTTCTTCCGGCACCTTTTTCGTCCGGCTTTTCCCTAGGCTGTTTGCTAGTCTCTCTCTCCGATATTTTCCCAGTTCTTCCTGTTTCTTCCCTCCTAAGTTTCCTATCCGAGTCACGGCACCATTATGTCGCTCCCCGTCTTCGTGGAGGAACGACACAGGACCCTGCGCTGTTCTTTCGTCTGCTCGGCCCTCCCCGGGTTTGCTGCTGGTTCTTCCCGGGTTGGCTATTATCCCTTCCACCTCCATGGAAGGGCAGTTCCCCCTGGCCACATTCCCCACTTCCGCAGGGGAGCGGCACACCGCCGGCCGGCTCTTCTCGGGGGCTGCACAGGTGTTCCTTCAGCTAGATGTTCCCCTTAGATGTTCCTCGTGAATGCCGTCTCTCTCCTCCTTTATAGTCCTCCTCTGCCAATCCCAACTCGGCTGCCCACACGCCGAGTACGCTGCTCTCCTCCAATCAGTAGCAAGTCCTACAGTTTATTGGTTGAACTGGAGGCAGCTGTGCGGAAGCTGTTTACTTCTCTCCCAGCGCCATATTGTGGGAGAGCAGATGCATAGAATAAGTCTTAATTCCAGTAACTCAGTCCAGTCCGGATTGCTCCCCACAGTTTCTGAGTCAAATAAAAGATATCTTCATCTAAAAAATGATTCTTATATTTTTCTGTCCATTTTTTAAAATTCGCAATGGTTTTAAACTAATAAAACAAAATTTTTGAAGTAGTACATATTTATTTATTTATCTTTTTTATATATGTTATACAAGTTTCATGTATTTCATATATACAGATTTAGGAACTTAGTGTTATTTCCCACTTTACCCTCCCACCTGCCCAAGCTCCAACACTTCTTCCTCCTTCTTCTATTCCCACTCTTAATTTTTACGAAGATCTATATTCAGTTTACTTAATGATTGTAAGATTAACCTGACATTAAGTAAAGAGTTCAACAAATAGTATGAGGAAAAAACACTGTCATCAACAGAAGATATAAAGGCTATAAATGGTCATTGAATCTCAAAATGTCCATGTCACTCCAATACATTATATTTCAGGTACTCTATTAATTAGCCCAGATCAGGGAAAACATGATATCTGTCTTTTGGGGATTGGCTTATTTCATTAAGTATAATGGTTACCAGTTGCATTCATTTTTTTGCAAAAGCGAGGATTTCATTTTTTTACACCTTTGCAGTACTCCACAGTGTATATACACCATAATTTCTTTATCAAGTCTTCAACTGATGGACATCTGGGTTGATTCCATATCTTAGCTATTGTGAACTGAGCTGAAACAAACATAGGGATACAGATAACTCTTTCATAATGCTGATTTCTTTTAGCTTGGGTAAATTTCCAGCAGTGGGATGGCTGGATCATATGGTAGGTCTATATTGAGATGTCTGAGGTATCTCCATCCTGTCTTCCACAGTGGCTATTCCACTTCACATTCCCACTAGTAGTGGATTAAGTTACCTTTTCCTCACCTCCTTGCCAGCATTTGTTGTTTGTTAATTTCTTTATGAGAGCCATTCTACCTGGAGTGAAGTGAAATGTCAATTTGGTTTTGGTTTGCATTTCCCTAATTGCTAGTTATCCACAGCATTTTTTCAAGTGCCTATTGGTCATTTCAATTTCCTCTTTTGAAAAATGCTTGTTCAAGCTATTTTCCAATTTCATAACTGGATTGCTTGTTTTGCTATTGTTGTATTTCTTGAGATCTTTATGGATTATGGATATTAACCCTTTATCTGTTGTATAGTTTGCAAATATTTTCTCCCATTCTGTTGGTTGTCTCTTCACTTGGTGAATATTTCTTTTGCAGTGCAGAAGCTTCTCGGCTTGATGTAATCCCATTTGCCAATGTTGGTTTTGATTGCCTGTGCATATGGCGTCTTTTTCAAGAAATCTTTGCCTATGCCAATGTCTTGCAGAGTTTCCCTAATGTTCTCTAATAATTTTATGGTATTGGGTCGTAGATTCAGGTCTTTGATCCATTTTGAGTAGATTTTTGTGTAAGGTGTAAGGTAGGGGTCTAGTTTCACACTTCTACATGTGGAGATCCAGTTTTCTCAGCACCATTTGTTGAACAGAGTGCCTTTGCTCCAAGGATTGATTTGAGCTCCTTTGTCAAAAATAAGTTGGATGTAAATGTGTGGATTGATTTCTGGAGTTTCTATTCTGTTCCATTGGTCTATATGTCTATATTTTTGCCAGCACCAGGCTTTTGTGATTATAACTGCCTTGCATTATTTCTTGAAATCTGGTATTATGAGTCCTCTGGCTTTGTTGTATAGACTGCTCTAGCAATTCATGGTCTCTTGTTCTTCCATATGAATTTTAGCATTTTTTTTCTAGATCTGAAAAGAATGTCATTGGTATTTTGATTGGGATTGTATTGAATTCATTTGGTATTATGGACACTCTGATAATATTTATTTTATCTTTAATATTTTTTAATTTTCATTGTAGAGATCTTTGACATACTTGGTCAAATATATTGAAGGTATTTAACTTTTTGTAGCTATTGTGAATGGGATTGACCTGAAAAGTTCTTTATCAGCCATAGCTATTGTTTTTTGTCTGTTAATTTTATATCTTGCCACCCTACCGAGCATTTTTATCAGCCCCAATAGTCTCTTTTTTATTTAATAAATGTGAATTTACAAAGTGCAACTTTTGCATTGTTGTGGCTTCCCCCCGCCAACTTCCCTCCCTCATGCAGCCTTCCCATCTCCCACTCCCTCTCCCATCCCACTCTTCATCAAGTTTCATTTTCAATTAACTTTATATACAGAAGATCAACTTAGTATATACTAAGCAAAGGTTTCAACACACACTCCCCATGTAGGATCTCTGTCCTTAATGTGTTTTACTACGAGAATTAACGATAACACTACTAGTTGAACAGTACTCTATATCTTGTGCGGTTTTGTGGGTGCAGTCTGTTGAAAGCAATAGTCTCTTAGTAGAGAAGAATCATGTCATCTGCAAACACAGATAATTTGAGCTAATCTTTCCCGATTGGTAATCTTTGAAGTGTTTGTTTTTCTTGCCTAATGGCTCTGGCTAAAACTTCCAGGACTATAATAAATAGCAATGATAATTGTGGGCATCCTTGTCTGGTTCTGTATCTTAGTGGAAATACTTCATTTTTCCCCATTTAATATGATGTAGCTGTGGGTTTGTAGTGTATTGACTTGATTGTGTTGGAGAATGTTCATCTTCTAAAGTGTTGTGTTGAGGAATGTTATACAGAGAGAGGAACACACACACACACACACACACACACACACAGATCTTCCATCTGCTGCTTCACTCCCCAGATGACCAGAACAGCCAGTACTGGGCCAGGCCAAAGCCAGTCACCAGGAGATTTATCTGGGTCTTCCACATAGGTGGCAAAGGCCCAAGCACTTGGGCCATCTTCTGCTGCTTTCACAAGCCATTAGGAAAGAGCTGGATCAGAGGTGGAGCAGCCAGGGAATGAACTGGTATATGGGATACCTGCATCATGGCAGCAGGTTTACCTGCTACACAACATCAGCCCCACAATTTCTTTCTTGATTTCTCTTCCAATGAGCTCATTATTGGCTTATAAAAATGCTACTATAATATAATGTTGATTTTGTGTCTTTTGACATTATTGAATTTTTTTATCAATTCTAATAGTTTTTGGGTGGGGTATAGTTTTTTCCATGTGCAAAATTATGCCATCTGCAAACACTGATATTTTGATTTCCTCCTTTCCATTTCGATGCCCTTTCTTCCTTTTATTTTTCTTTATTAAATTGTATTTAAGATATACAAATTTCATGTATTTTCTATATATGTATTTAGGAACATAGTGATATTTCTTACCCTACCCTCCCTCCTACCACTTTTTCACCCTTCTTCCTCCTTCCTCTCTTATTCCCTCTCTTAATTTTTACAATGATCTACTTTCAGTTTACTTTATATTCATAACATTAACCTTACACTAAGTAAAGAGTTCAACAAATAGTAAGAATAAAGAAACACTGTTCCTGAACTGTAGAGACAAGGGCTATAAACAATCATTGAATCTCAATGTGCTCTTACTAACACAGCCAATAGTATAATGAATAAAAGTAATGAAAGTTGACACAATTGTCTTGTTTCAGATATGAGGAACATGTTTTCAGCTTTGTCTATTTCAGTAGTGCAATCATTGGCTGTTGATTTGTCATATATAGTCTTTATAATTTTGAGATATGTTCTTTATATATGATGGGATGTTGAATCTTATCAAATCCTTTCTTTGAATTTATTAATATGATCATGTGATTTTTGTCATTTGTTATTCATTCTGATTTGTTACATTTACTGATTTTTAAATGCTGAACCACTTTGTTTCCTATGCATAAATCCCATCTGATTGTGACGTATGACTGGTATTGTAGTGTTGGATTTGGTTTCTAATATTTCATTGAAAATTTTTGCATCTCCTCTCATCAAAGATAATGGTATATTGTTTTCTTTTGGTGGTGTATGTTTGCTTATTGGTGTCAGGATAACAATGTTCTCAAAAAAACCTTGGTAGAGCTGCATCCTTTCCAATACTCTGGAGCAATTTGAAAAGTATTGGAATTAGTTGCTCTTCAAATAATTTGTAGAATTCAGTAGTAAAGCTATCAGTTTCTATATTTTTCTTTAATGGAAGACTTTTAATTACTGTTTCAATCTCGTTACTTGTTATTCAATGTCTTCTTGTTTAATCTTGGTAGATTATATGTATCCAGTACTGTTCATTTCTTCAATTTTATTATTTGTTCAGATATAACTATTCAGAGTAGTTTCTTATGATTATTTCTGTGGTATTGGTTGTAATGTCTCCTTTTTCATCTCAAATTTTATTTAGTTGAGTTTTGCTTTTTTTCTTTGTTAGGTTTAAGGATTGCCTGTTTTATTTATTTTTTAAAAAGTCAGCTTTTCATTTTGTTGATCATTTATAATATTTTAGCAAATATTAGCTTACTTTTTATGTGGTTCTTAATATTTGTCACCTCTTACCAATTCTGAGTTTCATTTGTTCTTTTCCTTCCTAGTCCAAGAGATGCATTATTAGATTATTTATTTCATATATTATTATTTTCTATTGTTAGCACTTATTGCTGTAAGCTTCCCCCAAATACTGCTTTTACTATATTCCACAGATTTTGATGTTGTGTTTTTATTTTCATTTGCCTCATAAATTTTCTGATATTCTTTTGAACATTTTTTCAGTGATCTAGTTGTCATTCAGTAGCATATTGTTCAATTTCCATGTATCTGTAAATTTTCTGTTCTGGTTGATGTTTAGTTTTACCTCTTTGTGGACTGAGAAAACACATAGTAGGATTTCCATCTTGTAAAATTAAGCTACACTTGATGTGTGGCCTGATATAGATCCTACAAAGTGTTCCATGTACTCATGAGACAAAAATAATTCATATTATTACAAAATTAATGCATATCCACTAAGTGAAATATTCTGTAAATATCTCTTAAATTCCTTTGCTCACTAAGCCCCAAGATACTGAGGGAAACTTCCGTAGATTGTGCAGAGTAAGTGAATATCACTCCAAAGTTTGTGTTCAGAAACCCCACATTCACAGGGTGCAAGATACCTACTCTCTGCCCTAGAAAGTGCCCTGACTCTGGCTCTGGGAATTCTGGTAATGATGAAGCTGCTTGCTGTTCTGTAAGACAGATAGGAATTTAGCAGTGGATGAATCACTGTATCTCATAACTGGTGCTTTACAGAGAGAGGGATGCAAGATTGTGGATATGGAGCAAGATGGTTGCTCAGACCTCAATCCACTTTCTGGAATAGATTTAAAATCCATCGAGGAGGGCCGGCACTGTGGCATAGCCGGTAAGCCACCGCCTATAGTGCTGGCATCCTATGTGGGCACCAGTTTGAGTCCCGGCTGCTCCACTTCCAATCCAGCTCTCTGCTGTGGCCTGGGAAAGCAGTAGAAGATGGCCCAAGCCCTTGGTCTTTTGCACCTATGTGGGAGACCTGGAAGAGCTTCCTGGCTTCGAATTGGTGCAGCTCCAGCCATTGCGGCCAATTGGGGAGAGAACCAGTGGATGGATGACCTCTCTCTCTCTCTCTCTCTGTGTGTGTGTGTGTAACTCCACCTTTCAAATAAATAAATAAATCTTTTGAAAAATATCCACCTAGGGCACTGGAATTCTCCATAGTTAGGGCAGCTGACCTGGAATGATATTGTAATTTCAGTGCTTTTAGCTTACTTTTCCTGTACATTTGGAGAAGGATGTGTGGCTTGCTTTGTTCCTTTCTCTCTGTTGATGTTTAGATTCCCTGCATTGTTTGCCATTCTTGTCACTTTACAGAAAAATCTTCCTCAGTCATTCTCCTAAAATGCAGTCTTCCTTTGTATTTTCCTGTGGCTGAGATATGACAACATCTCTCTTCAGCCATCTTTAACTTCTCAAGTTTGTCACACTTTTTCTTTATTTTTTTTTAAGATTTATTTTATTTATTTGAGAGGTAGAGTTACAGACAGTGAGAAGGAGGAACAGAGAGAAAGGTCTTCCCTCCACTGGTTCACTCCCCGAACGGCCGCAATGGCCAGAGCTATGATGATCCAAAGCCAGGAGCCAGGTGCTTCTTCCCAGTTTCCCATGCAGGTACAGGGGACCAAGGACTTGGGCCATCCTCCACTGTTTTCCCAGGTCACAGCAGAAAGCTGGATTGGAAGAGGAGCAACCAGGACTAAAACCGGCGCCCACGTGGGATGCCAGCGCCACAGGCGCAGGATTAACCTACTGTGCCATAGCTCCGGCCCCCATACTTTTTCAAAGGAAATTATATTATATAATGACATTTGTGCCACATTTATCATATTCTAATTTTAATGTGTTCGGCATTTCAATAAATATTTTGAATACCTTCTACATGAGGATATGAATTGTATTTGTAGGTGGGGGCTCTGGCAGAATATCTTCCTCCAGTAATTTAATGTGATTTAAGTAAATGAATATATTTGAAGACCATCAAGCAGAGACCATTTCTGTATTGTTAAGATGGCTTAAAATTAATGAAACTAGAGAGAAATGCCAATTGCTAGTCCCACACTACAGACGAACAGAGCCTCTGTTTCTTTGGGGTGATAGCGATATTTTAAAATTAATGAGAAGAGGCAAAGAGGACAGTATTTCAAAGCAAATGTTCTAGAGATGTTTGCCCCTTCTATTTTTTAAATCAAGTCTTTTGACATTTATGTCTAAGAATATGCATTAATTGAAAAGGTGCATGCGCTGCCTGCTGAACTGCACACATTGGACTTGATCCAGAACAAATTTTGAAATAGGTGAATCTTGTCTTCAGATTCTATCATTTCCCATGTCATGACTTAACTTGATCCTTTAAGGAACTATACTGCCCTCTAGCTGAGTAAAAATATTTCCTCCTTTCCCTGTAGAAATAGGTCTACTGAATGGCACATTCACACAGGACCTAAGGGAAACTGATTAGAAGAATAAGTAATGGCAAACTGTAGCTGATAGTAGCAGAGATGAAGATCAAGCAGGAAGTGCATTTTAACCCATGTTTTTCTTATCTTCATAATGTATTAACCATATATTAGAAGTGAATTAACTCTAGTATTTATTTAGAATAGAGCTGAAACTTTCCTAGAAATTCTTTGTCATGAGAATATACGACATATTGCCTTCTTTTATTGAAGTTGACAATAAACTAAGCAAATATGAATATTCTGTTTATGTTTGTCTAAAGGTCTAAATAAGTCTAAAGACTATTCCTGAAAGATAGATAAGTGAATCACCATCCATGAATGGGAAACGCTTTATGGTGATTCACATATTTCTGATTCTGTTCAGCATGAGTACCAGTAATTTGGAATACTTAAACGGTATCCCCGTTCTTAATAAGTCCATATCATAGATATGTTTTACATATTTACCATGGACTATAAAGCTATTATGAAAAATTGTCATTAACAGTGATTTCAATTGTTTTCTCCATCTAAAACTATTTAGGGCTAAATTCCCAGTTAAAGTATTTACCCTCACTCTTGCTATTCTCATAAACAAAGCTGAGTCTGCCCTGAAATATCTTTTGTAAGACGGAAATCATCGGACAGCAGCATTAAAGAAAAATGAGAAGATTGATACCATGTCCCTGCCTGACAGCACTGCTCCTATTAGCAGAAGGTTCTTGAGGTGGCAAGATAAAGCCCTGGGCAACATATTCTGTGACAGTCATGGTCATGACCTATTTCTGTTATTTCCTTTTTAAGTTAGCTTGCATTGTTAGCAATTTCCTACCCATCTATGAGATATCTCTAAGAGGCACTGCTAGGGCTCAGATTTAATATATAGAGCAGACAGTAATAATGCAGAAATATTAGATGGAAGAAAGGAATGAATGGGGAGGAAGAAATGAACAGAGAGGGATGGAGGAAGGGAAGAAATGGTTATTGAAACTACAGAAGCAAAGAAATGCATTAAAATAAATATTTTCTTGCATGTATTTATGAGAAATCTGAGTTGTACATTCATTTCTCACTTAGGATTCTGACACATCATTTTAGATGTCATCATAAGTCCAGGAGTATCATGATTTTCTCTGCTTACCAAGAGATTTAGTGGAGAAAGTCAATCATATCTTACTCTATAAATTTTCTTTTTCTAACCTTCACTGTAAAATTCTATATATTGTATTTTGGAAACAAAAGTGATAAACTGATGTTCAAACTAGTTTTATTATAACATTAGCAAAGTATATGTGTCAGTTGATATAGTAATGTGGAATAAAATATATTTTAGATTAAAGCTATATCACATAAGGAGTTTTGAATATAAATTCCAGTTCTAATATGTATATTCATGTTTCTTGAGTTATTATGAAATTCAGTTTCCTGCATGTAAAATTTTAGCATCCTGAAATTATATGTTTATGTCTTTATCCTTCAGAAATTACAATAACCTTACTATGTATAAAGCCTCATGCAACATTATAAATAGCTGCACAAAATATGGCTTCTGCATGCAAGAAATTTAGACCATAAAAAGTAGGATTTGATATAAGGAGATCATTCTCAATGCAAAATATAATGTGCAGTTAGAATGATGTTCTACCTTTTGAAAGTTCAAAGATACCTTCTGTAGATGATGAAACACAAAATAACAAATAACTATCATGTGGATGTGCAATCACAGAATTCATACCTGCATTGACTGATTGGAGACCCTGGATATACAGTTACACATACATGTATTTTAGTGTGCAGGGTGATGCTAATATTTTATACAAAAATTGAATCTATTTCCCATGGGACTTTTTTTCTTTTTTCTTTTTTTTTTTTTTTTGCTACCACAAACCTCTTCCAATATCCTCTCCAGATCATTCCACATGTGATCCAAACCCAAGGAGAGTTCTCTGTAACTACTGCATTTTTCCATTTGCAAGTGGATTTTTTCAGTATAGTGCTATTACCATGTAGCAGGGCTTATCAGTCCCCCAAAAGAGAATGGTCAAGTATTTGAAGTGATTGTAGTGGTCGATTCTGCTTGGGGAAGCATCCTAGTTCTTGGATAATCTCATTCCACGTAATTCCTTACCTTCCCCATCCTTGTGTTTCCTACTTCTTTGCAAACCAGAGATTTGCTCGCCTGAAGTCACTGATTACAAAACATTCATGGAAGAAGTGAAATTAAAAATAATTTAATTTTGGCGCCTGAAGATAAAGTTAATGGTAAAGTTAGAATGTGCTACTTTCAGAATCATTGAGCACTTATTGCTGGGGTTGATAGGCAGAGACTTCATGCATATTATCTATATCATAATACATATCTTCATTGACTTTTTGAAGTATCTGTACATTGCATAGATGTTTTCCTCTCCAATGACAAATATTTTTTCTGAATATTTCTGGGCACTTAAGTTTCACATGTGTCCTTCCAAATTTTTAACTGAAGTACAACAAAATACTGCCATATGGTGTGTAATGAGGTAACCTTCCACATCAGATTCATAAAATGTGGAGTAATCACTATGGAGCATTATAGGTAGACTGTTCTCGAATATTATGTATGTCATATAAATACCCTTTAGCACACTTTCTGGTATTTTTTTTTAATTGTCAGTGTAAATGATGCATGATTTTTAATTTACTCAACTTGATTCAGTAACCTATAATCACCTGATTTGTCACCACAATTAAGCCAGTGAAATTTTCTTTTCCTCTTTTAAAGTTACCCTAGACAGTGAAAAAGCACCCTTGATTTTCTGGCAACAAGAGGTTTTAGGCTCATCTTAAATCATTCAGCCACAGGCATGTTTCACACATTTTACAAAGAAAACACTATTATTGGCTTGCTTGTTGCAAGAGAAACACATTATAGACCAAATTTACCAGCCTAGTTCTCCATATTGCAATGTTCCAAAAGAGCACTGAGGGAAAGCAGGTTGCCTTAGAGTTGCTGAGCTATTTAATAACAAGTATTTTCATTTGTTTACAGAATTCTGGACTGAATTTATTATCACTGTTTTCTGTTTTCCTCAATTCTCAGTTATATTACCACAATGCATACATCGTGTTGTGTAACCAGTTTGCTTATGGATACTACAAATTTTAAAATTGTACTTTTTGATTCAAGCTTCAAGAAACATAAGTAAGAAACTCCTTTTTCTTACTAAATTCTGAACTTTCTGAATAATAATGCAAGATGAAAACATACAAATTGCCTTTGTAACAGACGGAGTTGGAGATACTCACTCAAGGGCAGAGGCCAAGGTGTCTGCACACCATCAGTCCCCTCCTTCAACACGGGTTCTTGCAAACCAGAGTCTGTTGAAGGCTTAAAGGCTACTCAGTTGCTACCGCGTGTTCTTTCAAGTTGAAAAGAAGGAAAAGGTGATCAAATTTCCTAGTCTTACACTTTGGAACATTTATTTTACTTAAATCAAGACATACAGAATTGTTGTCTTCTCTAACCAAGTAAATGATTCCACTTTTGTGGGAGGAGAAAGGTTTAAATGCATGAGGAATATACAGGAGGCAATTATCCATATGAAAATTAGAAGCATGTGGGAGAAGCATTCTTTATCGAAGTCATATAGTTGAAAGCAAAAGTAATGTCAAATGTAATATTAGCAATTTCAAGTATGAAAACGTGATGCACTTTCTATTAAAAGAGTATCTCAGCTTCAATACCTGCTCCTTCTTACCTCTGATGGCTGCTCTGTGTACAAGGCACTTGCTCTGAGCTCCAGGCTCCCACTGAGCTGCATGCAACCAGTCTCTTTCCAGCCACCACTATGACTAGCTAGCAGGACCTCATCAGCCATGATGTTTTTTTGACATTTACAAGATTCTGGAGATAATGCTTGGCAGGAGGTGGACGGAGCGGGGAAATGGGCAGAAGAACTGAGGGTAACATTGATGATTAGCTCTTTGGTGGAAGTGCCTCTGTCAAAGGCAGTGAAAGCACAGTGGCCACTGATGTTGATGTTGGAATGAACCCTCACTGTCAGGAAACCAGCTTCACATAGGAAGCCTGCGAGAAGTTTACAGGAAATCAATCAAAGGCAAACTTGAAGAGCAGAGACAGGAAAGGGTAAAACCTATCATGACAGGGCCTGCAGAACAAATCAAGCGCATCCTTGCGCATTTCAAAAACTACCAGTTCAGTATTGGTAAAAACAGGAACTCAGATGGCAGGGTTGCTCTACTGGATTACTGTGAGGATGGCGTGATCCATTTACGATTTTCTTGAAGGATGGCTTAAAGATGGAGAAATGTTAACAAATTTGGCAAATAGTTTGTACCTGCACTGCACATCATAACTGGCTGATGCTTGTCATTCACACAACACCAGGGCTTACAAGAAATGGAACTGCAATTATCTTGAGCTCTCCATCTATTTTGAGCATGAGTTACTCCGAGTGCAAGCATTCATTTCAAGGAACAAACATTGTTGTGTAGGTTGTCTAAAAGTAAAATGCATTTAAACTTAAAATAGTGTACATCAAGCACTGTATAAAACATAAACAAAAGCCCAAATCAGAGGCTTCAGATAAAAATCTATCTCCTGCTTTCTTTTTTGGTTCCCCATTATTTGACTGTTTTCTTTATTAGTTATATAATCTCGATTTATTGTTAAACATTGTTAGTGCTAAATTACAGTTATTCAGACAATCTTTTTCTAAAGATTTATTTATTTATTTATTTATTTATTTGAAAGGCAGAGTCTTACAAAGAGTGAGAGAGAGAGAGAGAGAGAGAGAGTATCTTCCATCCACTGGTCTACTCTCTTAATAGTCGAGACAGCCAGGGCTTGGCCAGATTGATGCCAGAAACCTAGAACTTATCCAGGTCTCCCACATATATGGCAGAGGACCAAGTATTTGGGCCATCTGCAGCTGCTTTCCCAGGTGCAGTAACAGGGAACTAGAAGAGAAGCAGAGCAGATGGGGCTCGAAATGGCACCCAAATGTCAAGCCATCATCACAGGCAGCAGCCCAATCCATTGTCCAACAATGCCAGCCTACAGAGAATCTTATGCATAACACCTTCAGCATATCATTATCAACACAAGTTGAAAAAAGGAAGAAACAAAAAATTAATAACTTAAATTACTTTGAAGTTGTAATTACTAAGCTAGATATATTAAATGGAAACTTTACACAGAGAATGTTTTCATACAACAAATTCTGTGCTAGCTTTTTAAAAATAGTTTACCTGTTTCTTCATCTACTTGAAAAGTAGAGTGAGGATGATAGGTTCGGGGGAAAGAGATGAGAGAGAGAGATAGAGATGGAGATGGGGATGGGGAGGGGGAGGGAGAGGGGGAGGGGGAGAGATAATAAAGGTGGGGGATGTAGAGAGGAGGGAAAAATGGAAGCAGAGGGAGAGAAATAGTTCTGATGCCCTGGTTCACACCCCAAATGTCACAAAAGCCAGGACTGGAACAGGGTAAAAATGGATCCTGGAACCCAGTCAAGTCTCCTACATGGGTAGCAGGGGCCCAAACACTTGAGCCATTATCTGCTGCCTTCCAGGATGCATTAGCAGAAAGCTGGATCAGAAGTGAGATAATTACGACTCCATCCCAGGCACTCAGACATGGGATGCAGATATTCCAAGCAGCAGCTCAATTCACCATGCATAATGCCTCCCCATACTAGATTTATAGAGTGCTGAATGAATATGGCATACTAAAATCAACACAAAGTGATACGATGACATTGGACATATTCCAAGACTCACTGTAAGTCTGTATTAATTAACATTTTTAGGAATGTTTCTTTTTAGAAGTTTCCAATTTAAAGAAAAGTTATGAAGTTAAAGTAAAAATTTATTCAAAGCTACATTTTCCTCTTTTATTAACAACTTGTAATATTTACCTACATTTGCTAGGATTAGAGAAATAATATGGATATATTATAATTAACTTATATATATATATACACAAATAATTTATTAAGGTCTCCTTAGTTTTGATCAAATGTTTCTTCAATTCTGGTATCTCATCCAGGAAACCATATTTAATTGTTTAATCGTCATGATTTCTTAGCATCTAGTTGACTGGGTGTGCTTCTCAAACTTTCCCTAGTTTTATGTTCTGGGTAACTTGGAGTGCTTGCCAGGTATTTTTGCATTATGTCCCTCCATTGAATTTTTTTTGATTTGTTTTGTGCTTAACCTTGGGTTATAGTCTGTTGAGAAGATCACATTCTCATTACATCATGATATAAAATGTCATTCTCACTACATCACATAATACTAACAACACAACTTACCATTATTGATGCTCACGTTGTCACCTAATTGAGGTACTGTTTGCCAGATTTATGCACTGTAAAGTTATTCTTTTTATCTCCCTTTTCATACTCTTTGGAAGGAAGTAAAAATGCATAACCCATACTCAGTGGCCAAGGAGTTATTGTCTACCTATTTCAGTGCAGAGAGAGTAAACATATTTTTAAATTTTGCAAAGATATTTTTATGCTCATTTATTTATTCAATAGTATTTTGGATTCTAATCTTATACTGCTTTATTTATTTTGTTGCTTAAATTTTACATATTTGACTAATAGAGATTCAGTTGGTGAGTTCTGTGTCTCTTGGATATTCATACATCAGAGTGTTGCCAGGATTTCTTTTCCATTGTTGTTAAAATTTATTTATTCCAGTAGCAGAGAGACAGACACACAGAGAGACTATTAGGCTAAATGTCTATTCCAGAGTCTCTTGAGATTATGAAAATATTCTAGATTGAGATTTTGGTGATTATTCTCAAATCTGAAAGGTTCTCTATATGACTTCAGACAGGGAAAAAAGCACAGTGTTTTCTTAAAGAAAAATAAATAAGTAAGAAAACCTAGCTTCTTAAACAGAAAAAGATTCCAAGAGTGACACAAGGTGGAGAGGCAAAGTCAGAGCCTACTGGTGATATTCCTGAATTAAAGATACAGAAATGGGAGTTTGGAATAACCAGACTATCTGGGACTTGCATGATTGTCTATGTAGGAGAACTTGTTGAATCAAAGACAATAATTAAGCAAGCACACAAACCCCTACAGAACTAATAAGCTACCATAGCATAGATTATAAGATGACAACTCATTATTAATATACTAGTTATATTTCTATACACATTAAATAAGAAAGTTGAAATTATAATACTTTTACAAAATAATATTAAAACCAAGTACTAGGGATAATTGAAGATATGCGAGCTTTGTACACCCCAAATACTTTTGAAAGACTTTAAAGAAGATCTGATAAGTGGAGAATTATAGTGTTTCTATGGATTAGAAAGCTCAATATTGTAAGATGACAATTCACCCCAAATTGATCTATAAATTCCCTGTGATCCCTATCAAAATCCCAGCAGGTTTTTGTTGTTGTTGTTGGAAATTGACACAATAAATCTAAAATTCATGTATAAATGCAAGGATATAGAATGGTAAAAAACAACTTGGAAAAGAGAAGAATGAAGTTGTAAGTGTTATACAACCTGTTTGTTATTAAGTCACAGAAATCATGCCTCCATTATATTTGTGTTCAGACAAGTAGATAAATGAAATAGAATATTCAGAAAGGCATATACATATATATATATAGAGAGAGAGAGAGAGAATATATGTTTGTACTCAATTGACATTCACTAACATTCAGCTAACATTCAACAAAGATGCAAATGCAATTTAGTGGAAAAATTGACAAACCTGCAGCAAGTTTTATGGACCAATTGTAAACCTACATGCTAAAATATCTATTTAGACCTTATTCCATATACAAAAATGACTTCAAAATTGTTATTAAACAAAAACATAGTACATACAACTATAATTTCTATATTTTGGTCTTGTTTATGAAAATGTTTCTTAGCTATATAAAAAACAAAATTCATAAAAGACCAAAATATGCACAATTTTATCTAATTAAAATTAACAATTTGTCTTGAAACACATAGCTATGAATATGAGCCTATGATACAAGACAGCAAGAAAATATTTGCAGGGGCTGGTGTGGTGGCATGGTGCGTAAATCTACTGCCATCATCCAATATGGGTGTCACTTTTTGTCCAGGGTGCTCCACTTCTGATCATGTTTCCTGTTAATGGCCTGGGAAAAACAGCATAAGGCCCCAGTGTTTGAGCCTAGCCAGCCAAGTTGGAGATCTGGAAGAAGCTCCTGGCTCCTGACTTCAGCCTGGACCAGCCCTGGCCGCTAAGATCACCTGTGGAGTAAACCAGCAGATGGAGGATCTTTGTGTCTCTTTCTCTCGTTCTGTAACTATGACTATCAAATAAATTTTAAAAAATAATTTTTTTAAAATTGCAAATACATACATGATGAATTATTAATATCTGGACTATATAAGCAACTCTCAAGTCATTATTAAGAAACCAACCATCTTGGGCCTGGCACTGTAGCATGGTAGATAAAGCCACTGCCAGCAGTGCCGGCATCCCACTGGGCACCAGCTTGAGTTCCAGCTGATCCACTTCCAATCCAGATCTCTGCTCCCAAGTCCTTGGGCCCCTGTGCCCTCATGGGAGACCTCGAAGAAGCTCTTGGCTCCTGGCCTCAGACCAGCCCAGCTCCAGCCATTGTGGCCATTTGGGGAATGAACCAGCAGATGGAAACTTCTCTCTCTCTCTATCCCTCTATCCCTCTATCCCTCTCTCCCTCTCTCCCTCTCTCCCTCTCTCTCTCTCTCTCTCTGCCTCTGCCTCTCTATAACAGTTTTCAAATAAATAAATAAATTTTGAAAAAAAAATCAGCATCTTAATTTAAACAAGTCAAAGTTCTGAAAAAATTTATCATTTTATCAAATAAAGATATACAAAAGTGTTCCACATGACATTGGATAAACTAAATTGAAACAAACTAAAACAAACATTGTTTAGAATGTGACATGATAACACACAGCATATAGAATGATTGAATTAAAATATTTACCATATCATGTGTTGGTGAGAATGTGGTGCAATTTTAACAGACAATTTGTCAGTGGGAATGTGATGTAATGGAACCACTTTTGTTTATTTGTAGATACATATATTTTAGTAAAATATTCAATGTGACTGTCAATTATAGAAATTGTGAATTATTTCTGTAAACCAATGAAAATATTAATATATATGTGTAAGTATGCACATATGCGTACATATATACATAAGTTTAAGAGTCTATACAATCACAGAAAAAAATATGGGATTGCTTGTATTACATGACTAGCCTACAAGGGTCTTCTGGCTTGGGGTATTGAGAGAGAGGCATTACAAAAAAGAAAACGGAATAAAAACCTTGATCAGATTCCATCACTTAATACATTTGCATAATTTTATAATTCTCATAGTCAAAAATGGTCAGAAAATAGTCAATGAAAAAAATCCAGAAATAAAGAATTCACAAATATTAAATTGTGCATCATTCTGAATAGCAGAGTTTAAATCTTTTGTCTTCCTTTGCTGTCCCACCAAGTATGTGAATGATCTCTTTGTCTGGCATGTCCACATTGTATACTACTTATCCAGTAGTCACTTACTGGCCTTCTTGGCTGTCAAATAAGCAACAGCACTTTGCCATACTTGTGTTCATGTAACTCTCATTTTACTTAACAATGGCCACAAAGTACAAATATAGTGGTATTGACAATTGACATATGTCAAAAGAAATGATAGCATCCTTAATTGAAAGGGTAAAGTTTATTGTAGGTATGTATGTATATACAGAAAAAAACACAATACATAGAGGATTCATACCCTCTGCAGGTTCAGGAACCTATGGGGAACTTGGAACATATCCTTTTAGATGAGAGGATCACTGAACAAAAAAAATAGGCACTTTAAATATTTCATGAAATTACTGTATTTTAAAGTTTTTGCTATCCATATAATGGAAGTTCCAAATAGATCAATGTAATATATCATGCTAACTCTCACAGATCTTTTAGATTACTTCAAACATTAATTACACAAACATTAATGCAGTTAGACACAAAATTCCCAGAGGAAAATGTCAGTTATTTATTTTAAAAATGAAATATAAAGTCATATTTTAAAAATAATGTGATCATTATTATAGAAACCCTCTCATAGTTTAAATAAAATTCCTGGTAAAAAATAAAAACTGAATATAGAATTGATGGGGAAAATTGAAGAAAATGGTTGGAATAAGCAACAAAAATAAAATATGATCCAGAAACAATAAAAGACACCAAAGCCCTACTGTCTTTTGAGGCCTCTGTGAATGCCTGCTGTCTTAGATCTTGGGTTAAAAGGGATCAAGGTAACAGGATGTTAAGGCTGTGGAACGCACAGGATGAGAGGTCTGATCTGCCACTCTTCATATAAAGGTAAAGGAATGAAATGTTCTGGAGCATGAGGGGGTGATACTTGGCTTTATCAAGCAGAGCTTTGGACAAAGCAAAGCAAAGGGGAAAATTTTCAGGAAATTTCTATATGCACATTTCTGATGTTGGGACACATTTATCCCACATTTCATTCTATCCCCTCTCACCCACACTCAGAACGTAATTCAGCTTGGCTGCATATCTAAGGGAAATAAAGCATTAATTCTCTGTAGAAAAAAACTTCAGAACCAAATTTCATAAATTTTCTAGCTAAAATTTAGTGAATAAGTTAATAGTAAATTATTATTAGAAATATATGCAGAGGGGTCGGTGCTATTGGCATAGCAGGTAAAGCCATTGCCCTACCAGCATCCCATATGGGTGCCAGCTCAAGACCCAGGTGCTCCAATTCTTATCCAGCTCTCTGCTATGACCTGGGAAAGCAATGGAAGATGGCCCAAGTCCTTGGGCCTCTGCACCTGCATGGGAGACCTGGAAGAAGCTGCTGGCACCTGGCTTTCGATCAGCACAGCTCGGGCTGTTGAGACCATTTGGAGAGTGAACCAGAGGAAGAAGACCTCTCTCTCTCTCTGCCTCTGCCTCTTTGTAACTCTGCCTTTCAAAATAAATAAATAAATCTTAAAAAAATAAATATATGCAGAAACAACCCTTAATCTATACTGAGTAACATTAAACCAGCTCCTCAAAAAATACATAGTTAATAAATAATTAAGTAAAAGATATGAATTAATATTTATTGATTTCAAATAAGGAAAGAGGAAAGCAAATGTATGAGAAGTAAGTAAATGAAGAAAAAATCATGCAAATGCAAAAGACAAGAGTACTTTTAGATATAAAACCAGGGACTGGCATTGTGGGGCAGCAGCTTAAGCTACCACTTGGGATGCCAGCATCCTATATCTGATTCCGGGCAGCTCAGCTTCTGAAGGCATAAGTACTTGGGTTCCAGCCACCCACATGGGAGACCTGGATGAAATTGCAAGCTTCTGACTTCAGCCTGTCCCAGCCCTGGCTGTTGCGGCTATTTGGAAAGTGAACCAGGGAATGGAAGATCTGTGTGTGTGTTGTGTGTGCATGTGTGTGTACTCCAATAGTTAGGAGCCAAAACTTATCTGCTAGGTATTCTCTTTTGATGAGGATGGAGGCCAGGGTCCTGTCTTATCAGGACAAGCATGAGCCCCAGCATGTGTGTGTCACTCTGCCTTTCAAATAAATAAATTAATAAATAAATGTTTTAAAAATAAAATTGACAAAATGTGTGGGTCTCCAGACATCATACTCAATTTCAATCACATTCTATGACACTGAAAAGCACCAGTAATACAGAGAAATGCTTAAATGCAATCAATAAATAATGATGCAACTACAAAGAAATTGAAAATATGCTGAGAGATGAGTTCTTGAGTACAATTATACAAGCTGCAAGACAAGAATAATATACTTGAGATTATAATGAGCCAAATTATGTGATACAATATTAGGAGCCAAAATTTATCTGCTAGACAGTCTCTTTTGATGAGGATGGAGGCCAGAGTCCTGTCATATCAGGTCAAGCCTGAGCCCCAGGGTGTGAATAAAAACACAAGACAGGAAGAAAAAAAGAAAATAAGCTGTAAATGCTTCATTTATAATAGAAAACTAAGTATAAGGGGGCCGGTGCTCTGGCACAGTGGGTTAATGCCCTAGCCTGAAGCGCCGGCATCCCATATGGACGCCGGTTCAAGTCCTGGCTGCTCCACTTCCGATCCAGCTCTTTGCTTTGGCCTGAGAAATCAGTAGAAGATGGCCAAAGTCCTTGGGCCCCTGCATCTACATGGGAGACCTGGAGGAAGTTCCTGGGGAGTGAACCATTCGATGGAAGACCTCTCTCTCTGTTCCTCTCTCTCTCGCTCTGCCTCCCCTCTCTCTGTGTAACTCTTTCAAATAAATAAATAAATCTTAAAAGAAATTGAATATAAAATAACTAAACACCTAAATTAAGAAATAACAAAAATAAAACATAAAAATACATAACAATAATGCCAAGAATATATATAAATATGTTGAAAAGCCCATGAGAGTATTTCAGGCATGGAAAGCCAAGACACTCTGGTCTGGCAAAAAAAAAAAAATGACCTAAATGAAAGATCTCTGTGAGTGAGATCCCAGTGGAAAGAACAGGTCATCAAAGAAGGAGGTACCTTTCTCTGAAGGGAGGAAAGAACTTCCACTTTGACCATGGCCTTGTCTAAATATGATCAGAGTTGGTGAACTCAAAAGGCTTCCATAGCCTTGGCAACTCATGACTAGAGCCTAGGGTGATTACTGATGCCATAAACAAGAGTGTCAATTTGTTAAGTCAACAACAGGAGTCACTGTGCACTTACTCCTCATGTAGGATCTCTGTCCTTAATGTGCTATGCATTGTGATTTAATGCTATAACTAGTACTCAAACAGTATTTTTCACTTTGCATTTCTATGTGGGTGCAAACTGTTGAAATCTTTACTTAATATATACTAAACTGATCTTCTGTATATAAAGAGAATTGAAAATGAATCTTGATGTGAATGGAAGGGGAGAGGGAGCGGGAGATGGGAGGGTTGCAGGTGGGAGGGAAGTTATGGGGGGGGGATAAGCCTTGTAATCCATAAACTGTACTTCGGAAATTTATATTCATTGAATAAAAGTTAAAAAAATTTAAAAAAATCTGAAAACTGAAAAAAAAAAGATGTTAATAATATGGAACTCAAAGGTATAATAAAGAAAATTAACCAAATTCACAGTTTCTTGAAAACATACATAAATAACAAAAATTTGTACATCAAGAAAATTGTGAAGATATAAATAAGCAAAATTAAGATCAAATGATGGCCGGCGCCACGGCTCACTAGGCTAATCCTCCGCCTTGCGGCGCCGGCACACCGGGTTCGAGTCCCGGTTGGGGCGCCGGATTCTGTCCCAGTTGCCCCTCTTCCAGGCCAGCTCTCTGCTGTGGCCCGGGAGTGCAGTGAAGGATGGCCCAAGTACTTGAGCCCTGCACCCCATGGGAGACCAGGAGAAGCACCTGGTTCCTGCCTTCGATCAGTGCACTGCGCCGGCCGCAGCGGCCATTGGAGGGTGAACCAATGGCAAAAGGAAGACCTTTCTCTCTGTCTAACTCTCTCACTGTCCACTCTGCCTGTCAAAAAAAAAAAAAAATCAAATGATATTATTGATGAAGAAAAACTAAATTGGGTCAGATTTAGAAAAAAAAAATTGTAGGCCGGCGCCGTGGCTCAATAGGCTAATCCTCCACCTTGCGGCGCCGGCACACTGGGTTCTAGTCCCGGTCGGGGCGCCGGATTCTGTCCCGGTTGCCCCTCATCCAGGCCAGCTCTCTGCTATGGCCAGGGAGTGCAGTGGAGGATGGCCCAGGTGCTTGGACCCTGCACCCCATGGGAGACCAGGAAAAGCACCTGGATCCTGGCTCCTGCCATCGGATCAGCGCGGTGCGCCGGCTGTAGCGGCGGCCATTGGAGGGTGAACCAACGGCAAAGGAAGACCTTTCTCTCTCTGTCTCTCTCTCTCACTGTCCACTCTGCCTGTCAAAAATAAAAAAAAAAAATGTAACAATAGATAAGTAAAATTAACATGTGCAATACTGACTCAAAAAGAAACAGCAACCATGAAACAGTTGAAGTCCATTAAAGTAATTAATCACTAGTTTATTCTTTTTACAGAGTAAAGGGAATGTCCAGAAATAGATTAAGGGTTAACTTTGTCTTCATGGTAATAAAAAGTGAGAGGAAGCCGGCGCCGCGGCTCACTAGGCTAATCCTCCGCCTTGCGGCGCCAGCACACCGGGTTCTAGTCCCGGTCGGGGCGCCGGATTCTGTTCCAGTTGCCCCTCTTCCAGGCCAGCTCTCTGCTGTGGCCAGGGAGTACAGTGGAGGATGGCCCAAGTTCTTGGGCCCTGCACCCCATGGGAGACCAGGAGAAACACCTGGCCCCTGCCTTCGGAGCAGCACGGTGCGCCAGCCGCAGCGCGCCGGCCGTGGTGGCCATTGGAGGGTGAACCAGTGGCAAAGGAAGACCTTTCTCTCTGTTCTCTCTCTCTCACTGTCCACTCTGCCTGTCCAAAAAAAAAAAAAAAAAAAAAAAAAGTGAGAGGAAAATGTGGTTCTACTCTAGTAACTCATTAAAAAGAGAGTGGAGACTAGATACCTACTGTCAACCTCACACTCTTGAACTGATGACCCTTGTTAATTTGGAACTAAACTTATGCTTTACAGTTTAACAGGTAAAGCTGCTGCCTGCAAAGTATAACAAATATGCTCCAGTTTGAATCCTGGCTGTCTGCTGCTTTTCCAGCTATCTTCTAATGTGCCAGGGAAAGCAGTAGAGGATGGTCCAAGCCCTTGGGCTCCTGTATTCCAGTGGCAGACCCAGAAGAATCTCCTACATTTTGGCATTGGTCTGTCCCAACCGTGTCCATTTTGGCTATTCCCGAATGGCCTAGTCTAGGGGAAGATAGTTAAAAAAAAATATGTGGAGAAAGTGCAGTCTCAGGGAAGAGTTAGGGAGAAAACAACAGAGGAAACTCCATACAAATTTTAGGGAAGGACACTGTGGGCCTGCAAGGATGCTGTAGATGCACAAAACTCAGGTCCCCAGCAGTCAAGAGCTTCAGCACCAGCATCGGAGAGTAAGATGAGACCAGACTGCAGGAGCCCAAGCCACTGACAATAAAGTTGTAGGAAGAGACTGGTGTGAGTGTGGCTTGGTGTCCTGTAGGGGCCAGTAAAGATGCCAACCTAGAAGACAAAAAGGGGGCACTTTTCTCTCTCCCCTGCCCCCTGGCACTGTTGTACTGTAACTAGCTGAGATCAGGTGGGAGCCGTTTTTGACATGCATAATAACTGTGCCAACTCATGTCCACACCCCAGCAAGCAGCTTAGAGGTGATGCCTGAGTTTGGCTGGGAGAATTGACCAGGGGTTGAGTGCTGGTGCCTGTGGGAGCTTTGTGTGCTGGGACTGTGAAAACACTGTGGCTGCCTGTGAGGGTACCGGATGTGGCTGGGTCTTTGGGTAGTCATTGTGGGCAGCTCCATACACTCAGGGCTCCCTGATTCCCTATGAGGGTCATTGCTGTGGGATCTATGCTTACACTGAAGACATCATGGATCCTTTGTGTGGTTCTAGTGGCAGTGCAGATGAATATTGTACACACTGGGGCTAGCATCCAGGCATTTGTCTCCTTAGAGGAGAGGAGATGAGCATCAGACTACACCAACGGGGATGAACAAATCTTCTCTCTGATAAGAAAAAAAAAAGAGATTTACCACACCCAATTTGGAAGTCATTTTGGACACACCCCTTACCGTGGAGCACTGAACAGAGCTCCTTGGCCACATCCAACACATGCCTCAGGGTGTTCACTGAAAGAGCAGACACTCTACTAAGCCACAGAGGAATAGTCCAAAGATAAAAGCCATCACAGGGGCTGGTGCCATGGCTCACTAGGCTAATCCTCCGCCTTGCGGCACTGACACAACAACACTTCAATAGTAGAATGTGGAAAAGAAGATATTGAAGAAATGCCAGAAACAGAATGAATTCAAAAAATTGATTGTAGGGTTACTTAGAAGTAATTAGAAGCAAATCCAAGAATTAAGGAAATCCATACATGAAACGAAAGAAATTTGTCTCATGAAAATGAGATTTTTAAAGAGATATCAAAATGAAATACTGGAAATGAAGAATTCAATAGGACAAATAAAGAATATGGTAGAAAGCCTTAACAACAGAATCAGAGAGGAAGGCTCTCTGAGTTAGAAGACAAATCTCTGGTAATTTTACAATCAGACTAAAAGAAGAAGAAAGGAGGAGGAGGAGAAGGAGAAGGAGAAGAAGAAGAAAGAAGAGAAGAAGGAATTAGAAAACTAAGAACCAGTGTTGGAAATTTATGGGATACTATTAGAGGACCCAACATACGGGTTTTAGGAGTTCCTGAAAGCATGGAAAGAGAGAATGGATGAGTAGGCCTTTTTAATGAAATCATTATAAAAAAAATTCCATAATTTGGAGAAAGAAAGGGACTTCCAAGTAAAGGAAACACACAGAACTCCTAATAGACATGACCAGAAAAGATCTTCATCACAACATATTGTAGTCAAACTCCCCCCAGTAAACTATAAAGAAAACATTCTAAAATATGTGTGAGAGAAATACCAGATTACTGTCAGAGGATCTCCAATTATATTCACAGCTGACTTCTCATTAAGATCCCTACAGGCTAGGAGAGAACGGCAAGATATATTTCAAATCTTAAGGGAAAAAATCTGTCAACTCAGATTACTGTACAAAATTCTCATTTATGAATGAAGGTAAAATAAGGACCTTCTAAAACAAACATATTTTGAAAGAATTTGTAACCACTCATCCAGCCTTACAAAAGATGCTTAAGGATGTGCTACATATTGAAACACAGAAACATGGTCAACACTATGAAAGAAGGTGAAGGCATAAAATTTCCCAGTAAAAGTACAAAGGAAATTTGAAGTAAGCAATAGAAATATTTTTGAAAAAATGGTAGGGTCAAGTTGTTACTTAATAATAGTCACCTTGAATGTAAATGACCTCAACTCTCCACTTAAATGATACGGACTGGATGAGTGGGGAAAAAAATACATACAGACTGGATGAGTGGGGAAAAAAAAAACATACAGAGTGGATGAGTGGGGGAAAAGAAAAAACAAATCTATTTGCTGCCTACAAGAAA